>NC_141687.1:240972683-242172683 GCF_964263255.1 Lissotriton vulgaris | reverse complement strand
TTGATTTGACATTCAATGAAGGAGACACTACAAATTGTATGTACATCGATTTCATACATCAAAGCAGAGATGCGTTTTGCAGCAACAGAAAAGATTCTGCCGGCAGTACAGACTGCTGTAATGAGAAAAAGCTCATTGGCTCAGGGAAAACGCATAACTGCTGTGACTCCAGTCCCAGCCTTTTGCGGCTGACACAAATGCCTGCATTTCAAACATGAAACCTTTAAATCCACAATGGATACAATGGGCTAATCTCTTACAGTAACAGATGTAGATTACAAATTTGACTCTACGCACAAACACAAGCATGCCTGCAATGTGAAAATGAATATCCACTGCCTAATGAGGTCATGCCTCTAGATCAGTATGATATGATTTATAGAATATACCTGTTTCACTAAGATGATCCAGAATTTTAACGTGACTATCTAAACACATTCTGAGACATATATACCTTCTAAATATTGTTTTAATTAATTTTAGATCGTTTGGTGGTAATTTCCTGACGAAGGCACTTCCAGTGCCAAGACGCGCATCGAAGAAACCATCTCTACCAATATTAAATTCTCTATTTTCTTAAAGATTTTATGATATGCATCAATGAAAGTCATTGGTTGATGTTTTTTAAGTATAAATGTATTTGTTGATACAATTAAAATGTATTGTTTTTAATTCTTCTTTATTGAACTCATTTTCTACATTGCACTTGTTATATATTGCCTGGGAATATTGTTTTTCACTGTATGCTTTACGCTGTCCCAGGAATTGAATTAATTCACAGGGAGTCCTTGATATTCACAATTTTGTACCCACAGCAAGTCTGTGCGGGACTGTTCTATTTATTTATTAGAAAAACTGCTCTAGATTGGTAACATTTGTGCACTATTTTTACAAAGGCATTTTTGCATTTCCTTACTGTATAAATAGTTATGACTGAATGATTCTGTTCTTGATTCCTTTTTCTTGCTTTTTCCTGTATCTAACATCATCTTGTCTTACTTGACTGCTATTAGCTCTATAGATCCATAATTATGGCCCAACTTAAAACCTTCGGTTTTTCTGACGAAGACTTCACCATTTTAATAGGAACCAGCAATTCTTTCAGTAGTAGTTCAAAATCTAACACTCAAGGGAATGAAGATATAAACAAATTATTCAACTTAAAGAAAAAACTAAAACAAATGGAAGATCACGGCGAATTTATGTTAGGGTAGTTAAAATCAGGAATAATTGCACTAGGACTACGAGTTCGTAATATTCCAGGACTGTTCATTCATCAGGAATTGTTCTTAGAAAAATGGAGCATGATAGCAAGCAGATGATTACTGGATCTCATGATCCTTATAATAGAAACTGCAAAAGATATCTATGAAAGCTGAAATAGATGAATTAGAGGAACAAATTCAAAGATCAAATAGCATAGAAGAGGCCACTAAACAACTAGAAGAAGCAAATAAAGAAATAACTTCTTTTGCTGAATATCTCTCTAAGAGAAAAACAGACAAATTTTCTAAGGACAAAAGATTCTACACCCTTGAAAGAACATATCCATATTTAGTTGAGAACTTTTACAAACCAGGTCATTATCCAACTGAGAATAGCTCCAAACAACAAAAAATAACCACATTCTCAGACACATCTGTCTTCAATGGAGAAGGTAGCTCACACTTTTACGAACCGGAAAACGCAAATAGAAATAATCGCCAACCTTTTTTAGGGCAGCGCGGGACACTACGCGGCCGCCAACGAGTGAGATTTTAATCGCAGCCCAGAGGCAATTTCTAGAGCCAACAATATCAGTCAGATCCCCATCAATATCTAGAAACCAGAAGCAGACAGTACTGGAAACACAGGAATTAATCCCTATTTTCAATCTTTCCACACATAACCTAGATTAGGCAAGTATATCTCTGCTATCCAAAGGCCTGTCATTTGTTCCACATGCGAGTGCCAATAAATTCGAGCTATATAAAAATATACATTTGTTTTTTAGAAAAATTAGGCTATATACATTTTTTGAAAATGATGACAACATAGATAACTTAGATAGAACCAACAACATTGTATCACTACCCTCTACCTTCACTCCGAATTTAGAACAAGTAGGACCTGAAGTAGCAATATTTGAAAAAGTAGTCTTAAAACTTTAAGATCAATCCTTACATTTTATTCCCAAACCACGCTACAACATCACAAAGGAAGAATTGACGTCATTAAAAGAACTCACTCAAAATCAATCAGTAATTATAAAGAGGTGCGACAAAGGTGGCGGAATTGTAGTAGTCAATTCTGAAGATTATGAATCAAATATGCAAAAAATTCTAAACGATCAAACATTCTACAAGAAAGTACAAACTAACCCTATAGGAAAGACCTTACGGACAATTCAAGATCTGACTGATAGAGCGTTGCAGGCAGGTACTATTACAACTAAAGAATATGAATACCTCAATAAATCTCATAAAAAAACTTAATGTACATACGGAGTGCCTGAAATACATAAGAATGAGTATGATCCGCCTTACCGGCCGATAGTCTCTACAATAGGCACCCCCACAGAATCAGTGTCAAAATACATAGACAATATCTTAAGGCCCTTTATACCTTTAACAAACTCTTATATTAAAGATACAGGAGAGATGATCCTTAAAATAGAAAACCTGCATTTTGACCCACAAAAAGATATTCTAGTACCCTTGGATATAGAATCATTATATAGCAATATACCACAAAAAGAGGCATTAGAAGCGGTAACTTGGTTCATAGATAGATATCACATCCCCTGCTCAAAAACATTTATCTTAGAAGGTTTAAACCTGATTCTAACAGAGAATGTATTCAAATTTGGCGATTCACTATATCGCCAAACAAAAGGAGTCAGCATGGGGACCTCTGTAGCGCCCTCTATAGCCAACATTTATATGGCCCAATATAAAATTAAGTTTATTTATAATGAGATAGCCCCCTTATTTGAGTCTGTTTCCCATTGGTCCCGCTATATAGATGACATTTTCTTTGTCTGGACCGATGGGGAACAGACATTGCAAGAATTCCTTGCTTGGCTGAATTTGACTGACATCAATCTGAAATTTACTGCCCATACTAGTAGAATTCAGGTGGAATTTTTAGATATTATAATAAGACACAACTTAGGAAGATTAGAAGTAGACTTGTATGTTAAGCCAACAGCCAGATATACTCTTTTGCATTTTCAAAGTAACCATCCCAGATGCCAGGGAAAAAGCATCCCTTTTTTGCAATTTTTAAGAGTCAGGCATAATTGCACTAATCTTAAGGATTTCGATAAACAAGCAGTCAATATGAAGGAGAAATTTTTAGCTAGAGGCTATCCTCACTGGCTGGTGAGAGTCGTATACAAAAGCTCGATATTTTGATAGAGACCATCTTTTTAATGTAAATAAAACTAAAACCGAGCCCAAATTAGTGTGTATCACCAAATACTCTACTCTCAATTCAAAAGTCAAACAAATTATCAATTGAAATTTGCACTTCTTAAACAGTGGCCATGGTCATAAAAAGATCGCGAAACCCCTCTTAGTGCACCGCCGCAATAAAAACATCAAGGATATGATAGTACACTCTAGATTAACCTCAATAACAGCTAGTTCCAGAGATAGACAAAATATCAAAAGTAAATTTCTCTAACACTTTGAAGGAGTATCAAGAACGTATGAGATCTTCGGTCCATCACCCATTGTCTATCCTGGGTAGAGTAAATCTCATAAAATGTCAATTTTGCCAAAGTTGACGTTTCTATTTAACACTATACCTTTGAATTTCGAGAAAGTTTTGTTAGATAAATTCCAGCAATCTATTAATTCTTTTGTTTGGGCCTCTAAATCTGTTAGAATATCATGGAAGAAGCTAAGACGCAGAAAGCAGAAAGGTGGCCTGGCGCTCCCCGATATTCAATACTATGCTTAGGCCTTCCAGCTAACGCACTCGAGAATGCTATTAAAATCTCCAAACTCTTCAGGGAGAGGCAAAATGTTTTTAGCTATGTTGGAACAACTGGGGCTTCTACATGAAGGCTTTCTGTTTAAGTATGGGGACAATTTATTTTTTTTAAAGGTCAGACTAAAAGTCCTAAGTGGCACGGCTCAAATATGGGCTAGGATCAAAAAACTAACAGGACTCGAATATTATTCTAGGCTGACCCCATGTGGGATAGCCCAGAAACCCCCAACTGCATAAAAGATCTGTTGGCAGTTCCCCTTAAAACAGCTGGGGTATTGGTATGGGGGGATCGAGCGGTTGATGGTTCACTTTTACCGTGGGCCACGTTAAATGAAAAACTGGAGGGGGCATCTCAAGGTTTAAGTACTTGTAGATATTATGTTGGTCTCAGAATTTGAAGAGCTCACTAGGCCGGGGGAATCCCCTGGAAGAACATCTGATCAACAGGCCTGCAGGGAAGAAAGAGGTTTCTTCTATTGGGCTATAGAAGAGGCTATTGACGGCGAGTTTAAGCTAGCCGAGGAGTTATGGGGGGCAATCATCCCGGGAATAGATTGGGAGGAATTGTGGAAAATCTCTTATAATACTCTCTTCTCAGTCGTTAAGACAGCTTGACTGAGGAAGAACCACTATTTTACGACACATAGAGCTTATTTCTCCCCAGCAAGGCTCTCCAAATTCTATAAAGGCCCGCCTGCAAGGTGCAAAAAAAGCAATTTGGAAAGTGCACCAGACGTGCATATATTTTGGGCTTGTCCATCACTTCTGGAATTCTGGAGAGAAATAGGAGATTCTCTATCCTCTATGTTGGGTCACTCAGTACAGAATTCCATTAAACTCATCATTTTTGGTATAGCGAGCGATATCACTGGCAACGATAGAGGTTTTCTATTTTTCGCTATCTTGTTGGCCAGAAGGGAAATATGTAGACAACACCTCCAACCCAATCGGACTGGCTATCTTCTCTATACAAAACTTCTAAAACAGATCTGGCTGATTGAAGAACTCTAAGAAGAGTGCCATTTGGAACAGCTTGCTAAAGTGGACTTTGCTCTGAGGTTGTTTTTTGTTTTTTTTGTGTCCGATGATTAAGCCTCGGAGGAACTCTCAGACTGGGCTGGAGAATTCTGTAACATTTCAGGTTTCAGCCTGTCTGGACTCCGACCTAAGTCTATGGTCTCAAATCCTGAAAAGAGAGTGCAACCATCCTCTCCTAAACAAAGGGAGGACAGCAACTGGAGGGAAGTTGGTTTTGCTACTAGTAGGCCTTGGACAAAGGGCGGACTTGAATATTACATAGCCTACTTCTCCTATTGGAGCAACAGTGGCAATCTTCTGACCTATGTTAGATGCTCATCATGCCAATCGTGCCCCAACATATTAACAGGAGAAAAAATGACCCTAAATAATTTGGAAATTACAGCAAAAGAACTATGGAACTGTAACACCCAGAATGTTATCTATCTCCTCCTTTGCCCTTGTAACCTTGGTTACGAAGGGGAAACCTCGAGAGCAGTAAAAATAAGATTAACAGAGCATAGGTCACCCATAATAACATCTAAAATAACAGCACCTTTAGGAAAACATTTTAATGATTTCTATCATACACCTAATGATATAAGATGGCGTATATTAGAAAAGATAAACATCCCAGATGACAGAGTTGGACATCAAATCCGCAAAAAAAAAGAGGAATTTTGAATTTTCCCACTTAATATGTTTAAACAAGGTCTGAACAATGAACTTCCATGGGAAAATGCAATTGTTTAACTCACTTTATGTAGATATCTCTGTTGCAGTAATAATCCCTTTATAGGATTGACCGCCACTTTACATCCTGGCAATTGATTCACTGCCGTATATATACTCGCAGCAGAACGGATGGTCCTTTTGCACCTTGATATTTACTTCTCTAGCCCTTTTATACTAATATCAGTTAAAATATAATCAAGTCAAATAAGGATGGTATGATACTCATGGCCTTACCCATGACATACAAACTATAGTTTTCTTAGAGACATACATACAGACAGATTGTTTGCTTACTCATATTTAATACCTCTAGTGGGACCTGTTTGTATTACCATATTTAGAAATTAGAAATTATACCACCTTTCTTAATCTTAATCTTAATTTTAATATTGGGTTCCATATTTCAAGTAATAATATCAAACATGTCGTGTATTTTGATGTTAGCATTAGAACTAGTATAAGTAGTAGCATATTTTCATTGGTAAGGTACTACCAGTGAAAACAGACTACTCGTATTAGCTCATCCTGAAAAAACAAGCTTGTTTCTTTAAGGTGAGCTCACATGATCCCATTAAACCAATTAGAAGCCTACCTATAAAAGGCAGCTACACACCAAGGTATCTGTTTCAGCTATACCGGCGTTAAACCAGCTCCATGATGCAGGAAGATAGGAGGTTTTCATTGGCCCTCAGGTATTTCCGTGATAAAAAAAGTTGTTTCCACTCCATGTCTTACATTGTCAATACTTTTGATAAACTGAGCCTCCACTCTGTGTATGTTCCTCCATTTTAGATTGCACGCTTATCTAAGGAGTAAGCACACGCCCTCCCGTTCGTGCATCTATCATTATAGAGCTGCATTCAAGACTGGGAAAGTAATAAACACAGCGCGTGTACTCTTTTAATTTGGAGTTGATCGCACCCCGCAGGTATTTGCACATAAAGAATTAACTTATTTTATAATGTCAATCTATTTCTGTAGCATTCCCGCTTGACTTGTTATAATGCCCACACATTTGACACACTGAGCGTACGCTTTGATTTTATCTTCCCTTTTCAGAGCGTCTGTGTGAGAGGGAACCCAGAGGGACTCGCCTATTGGCCGGACTACCATGCCCAGAATCTCCTGCACGGATAGGACGCCGCCGAGGTAATCACGTCCAGCTGGATGTAAGGGAAGAGACACCCACCTCTCGTCTCTTTTCACAGCGAGGTCAGGAGTCAAGGGGAGGAGCAGAAGACCAGGCACCAGTAAAAACGGACGTCAACCAGGAAGCAGCATCGCGGATCATCGTGAGGGCAGAGCTGCACACGGAAGAAGCTGACCAGGCTTGGAAGGACGCCGAATCTCGGAGCCGGGAGCCGGAGCTGAACACCGAGAGTCAAGACAGCGTTCCTGACAGCGAAGAGGCAGGGGAAACCGAGGACCGCTGGACAGAGGAGTGGTGGTGTCCCCCGGAGGAGGCTGGAGAGCGTGCCGTGACTCTGGAGAGTTACGGCAGGTCCGGTGAGTGAAACCGGAACAGGTTACTGTTGTTGGGTTGTAGTGGGAGGCGGGCGGTGCAGAGCGTTATTGAGGGAGGAGGGAGGTAAAAGTACGGTAGGGAGGACATTGCAAGAATCAAATGCATATACGTGGTTATTGAGCACCAAAGAAGCACATTTTGATTCTTGGGCACTATTTTGCTGCACAGGTTCTGTGACACGACGGTTTACATATTGTTTGGAGTACTAGTAGTTTTGATACCACTCTGGGCTATCCTCAAACCTTGTTCTTCACCCTGGGCCTTACTTCACTCCCTAAGCCATACCTAATCAACCCCCCCCCCTTTAATCCCTCACTCATCCCCTTCCACATTTCTGTGCACTATCGGGTGTCGGAAAAAGGAGTACAGTAGTCAGAACTGATGCACTGACGGATTTCCTTTCTCTCTTCTCTGTGCCCTCCGGGTAAACCAACGCCACGGAGTCCACATCACCCCAAGACCTTCGTCTTCAGCTTGAAGAAGGAAAAACAACGCTAAGTACTTGAGCCGGCCCTTCAAGAGAGGAGAAGACACCTGCAGAAGAAAGAACTTTAGAACCTGTAGTTAAACCTAAGTCGGTGCCATCTGACAATAAAGAAGGCCCTGTTCGACAATATATTCAGCCTCCGCGTCTGTATATCCGACCTGCCCTCCCACAGTCTGTTTAATTAACAAGTGAGCACACGCCCTCCGGCCCGTTCATTTTGTAGCATAGAGCCGGGTTTGAGTCTGCAACAGCAACAAATATAATCTACAAGCTCTCTACGCTAGGAAGCGACTGCGCCCACAGGTATTTACACACAGATAAATTACGGATGCTATAATGTTATCCAGTCATGGAGTTATTTCGCTCTATATTTTACTGTTTAGATACAGTCTAACACTGCCACTGCTAAAATGTAGCTCCCTATTTTCGGTTACATTTTTAGCCCAGCCGTTTTAGGTTGTTTTCACATTGCATTTGACTTATAGTATAACCGCATGGAGGTTTTTAGGATTAATTGGTGTTCCCTAAACTCCATATATTAAGGCCTTAAGCCCAGTCACGTTAATATGATCGTGTTTTCTATCATTCGTAAAAGAAACAACGGTGTCATTTGGTACAACACTTAATATCAATGCGAACCTCTGACACCATCAGCTATCTCAATGAATTCTGAGAAACATATACAGTAGGCAGCCCATTGCTAATATATCCCCACAAATATAATTTCATTTGAAATATCAGTAAACATAGATATTCATAGTAACATCGTGATATTGGTAAATAAACACTGTTACCCATGTTTCTGGTACATTTTTTAACATAGAGAGACCTCAAAGCGATACAAGCAGCATATCTTCTTCAGCATCAGTATCCTCTCAATATAATTGCATTACAAAGTAGGTCACCATTATCTATCTATAGAAATTTAATTTGTCAGTATTGTTCCCCTGTGTACTATACACAACCTCGTATTTCTTTATTTATAGAATATACATGTTTCACAAAAATGATCCAGAATTTTGACGTGACTATCTAAACACATTCTGAGACATATATACGTATAAGTAAGCAAGTTTCTTCTTCTTATACAGATCTCTGTTATTCCCTGTCCATTCCTGAGATCCTTTACTTCTTCCCTTCATATCTTCCTTCTCTTATAAATTGACTTTGTGGATAGATTATCATCATATGTCAGTAGAGTAACACAGAAACAAATATATAATGATGGCATCTTTCAGCTTTTTAGACTATTTTCCTTCAATTCTTTTTACATCATGATAATGGAAAACTTATAAAACAGTAATTCCTTTCCTATGCTATTGTAAAATTCTGTTCAAATTGAGACTGTTAAGCCATATGTTCATTCATGAATGTTTTGTCAAAGATTTTATATTATCTTGTATTTACAAGATTAGTTTAATATTTTCAAGAACAGTTGTAAAAAAAAGTTGCAAAGATATATCAATGTACCTTAGAATGAGGTCTAAATATTGTTTTAATTAATTTTAGATTGTTTGGTGGTAATTTCCTGACGAAGGCACTTCCAGTGCCGAAACGCGCGTTGAAGAAACCATCTCTACCAATATTTAATTCTCTATTATCTTAAAGATTTTATGATATGCATCAATTAAAGTCATTGGTTGCTGTTTTTTAAGTATAAATGTATTTGTTGATACAATTAAAATTGATTGTTTTTTAATTCTTATTTATTGAATTCATTTTCTACATTGTACTTGTTATATATTGCCTGGGAATGTTGTTTTTCACTGTATGATTTACCCTGTCCCAGGAATTGAATTAATTCTTGATGGTCACAATTTTTTTCTAGATCAGTATGATTACATCATCTATACTGACAGTTTAGCACAGCCTGCCGTAGGGACAAAACACCAACATTCTGCAGCATGACAGCTGTGTGATGGCACCCACTTGCCGAAAGACATTACACCTAAATACTCCTAACAGTTAAGTGCGCAAAATGTACCATTTGCTCAGATTCCCGGAGTGGGGGATCGAGTAATACCTAACTCAGATTGCAGGTTAGGGTTCATCCTAGCAGCACATGAGGGCCTACCATCTGCTCACACAGGGATGGCAGCTACAATTTCGTTATTGCTGCAACAATATTGGTCTATACAAACAGACTAAGGATTTTGTTATTTAACGTGGCATCTGCCAGCAGATGAATGTTTCCACCACGTCCACCACAGACACCTCTTCTGATCTCAGACAAGCCTGTGGCTTGTGTTTATTTGCACCTCCGCGACCCTTTACATTCAGATGGGACTTACAAATACATCTTGGTAGCAGTAGATTCCTCCTCTTGATTCCTATGGGATTGGCCACAGCAATTGGCTGACGGACAATCGGTTATAAAAGATCTCTAATTCTTTATCGGAAATATGCAGTAGCCACATTCCATTTGGACCAGTGTACGGCGTTTGTCTCTATGGCCTACAGAAACACCATGGGAAAGTTGGGTGTGATCTGAGGGAAAAGAGGTAGTGGAGAGGAAGTACCAGGACTTAAAGCAGTCTTTAACAGCTAAGGTATTAGGTTCAGGTTGCAGTGGGATCCATCACCTGTATGGGGTCCAGAGAGCCCTAAATATTCTGCCTAAATAATCCCTGGTTGGTTGGACTCCTTATGAGATCCTGCTCGGGGTTAAGATGTGGGTTCCAGACCTCGACAGTCCCAGTACAGTGGTGGCAGAAACACCATTTGACATCACTGAATGTTTGGATGTTTTACAGGATCTGAACAACTTTCCAGAAGCTCAGAGCAATGTCCAACAGAAACATTATGCCACTGGTGAAGTGAAGAACACACCCGTAACTCCTGTGTGGATTCCAAAGATCGGGGATCACATCCGGGAGAAGGTAGTGGACAAAAAGGAATTTGAGCAATCCTACAAAGTGTCTGTACTTATCCTGTTAGTTGAAGTTGAAGGCACCAGAACTGTACTTTTACCGCCCGTGCTGGCTGCAAAAACAAGATATTTGTGTCAATAGAGCTCATCAAACCACAACATGTGGCTGGTTCTACACAGTAGGACAAGAGAGCTCCTTGTTAATTACCTGTCTCCTCTCACTACCCTACAGGAAGTCCGGATGGAAGCTTTGAATGATGAAGCATCTTCTCCCCGGCTGAGGACAGCTAACACTGAAGTGTCACTTCTTCCTGTTAGATCAACAACCTCCTGATAAACAACATGTACAGAAACACAGATTACAATTCTGCAATCAAACAAAGATGGTATCTACAGAAACATACCACCAATCAAATCAACTCCTAGTTCTACACGGCCTACAGAGCTACCTAAAATAGATCGAACATCCTCTGGCTACTTTATTGACTTTGATTACCTCTGCTCTGATTCATCTGATCCACCACCACTGCCACCTCAAGGTAGGCTTTGTGTATTTTACATTTGGCTGAAAAAGACATACTTTATCCCTTCATGGATATACATTTGGATTACAATTGCATCACTTTTCCTCTTCATCTGGATTGGTTTGGTGACTGACTTTTTTCTGCTTCTAAATAGACACTATCTCCCAGAACACCCTGCTGTTGAACTGGTGAACTTAGTTTTAACACCCCATTCTTCATCACACAAAGTGTGAAGAGACTTTTCCCTGGTGAACATTTCTGCTGTTCTGGTTCCGATGGAATTGTTTTGGATAAGGTATCCTATGATATATTTGGGCCAACAGAAACTATTTAATTTCCTTATGGATTCAACACATTTTTGCATGATGTTATCACTACAATTGCTGTCTCTGATGATTGGGATATTGATACAGTGCTTGAAATGCCAGACGATCTACAGCCATCTACTGTTTTTAATTATGAAGAAAGGTATGAAAGAAGTTCCAATTATCATGAAATGTTCTGTTTTCACCATTATGGTCACCACTTTCTGCATAAAGCAAGTACTCCACTTGCAGTATTTAATTACACACATTATGGGAACACTGCCCTACACCAACCCCCACAGGGTAGCTCAAAAGCATTTGCACAGATATATGCATATTTTTCTGGTCACAATCCAGCTGACCCAGAGACTTATTATTATAAACATACACCCTCATGGCCTAGGAAAACTATGCTTACTGACACTGATATCAAGCGGATTTATTTTGATTCTTTTATTTTCCAGCAGTCTGTACAAGGGTTTGACTTTTGGAAGGATAATGTCGATTTCAAGTCTATATGGGGAACTAGAGATTTGCAGGCTCAGGAGAACAAGGCTTTATTTAGAGCATGCCTTATACCACAACAAATGATTTTCCTGAACAAAACGGTGCAGCAAACATCCTGTCTTAGCCTGGCCAAGATAAAAGATTTAAATACACCAAACATTCCCACATTTGCACAATTTGCGACCTGACAACAATTCACAAATTACTAGGGGTGGGCGGAATTTGCGAAATTGCCTTTCGCAAAATATCACGAAACTGCAAAAAATCTCTGAGAACACGTGGACTTTCACGTGCTCGCGGAGATTTCGGGGGCGGGGATTCTTTGCGAGTTCACATGCCTCTTGTGTTACAAAAGTTCAGAGACCGATCAGAGCAGCAGATGAGGAGAAAGAAGCTCCTGGTCACAGGAACTGCACAGGGATTGCGCTCGTGAAAGTCAAGGATGCAAATGTCTCCATCAAGCATCACAGCTAATTTTCGAGGGTAGATAGGGGGAGAAAGCACACCTGCCCAGCCTCGACAAAGCTCACAAATTTTTTGGGCTGATGAATGAGTTACTGAATTTGAGCTTAAACTCGGGCACCTGCTTTATTTATATCTGTAAGTGCTTCGTGTTGAGGTTTAATTTTTGTGACAGGAGCACTGTGCCAGAAAGAATCCTGCCCTGCATATTTATCCACTAAGATGCCACAGTTTGTGCAATACAATTACGGAATGCGAAAATGCCGAAATTTCGCAAGTTCCGCCAGCCAAACGGAATTTGCCGCCCACCCCTACAAACTACACAGAGGAAACATTAGACAACATGCTTCACAACTGAACATACAATTCTTCATGTACCAATCAAGAGGGATGGTTAGTGTGGTTGTTAGATACTAACGGATGTCAGGCATGTTTTCTTGACAACACCACAGTGTTTAGGATCAACAGGCCTGACTTACGTTACGTGCAGTCACACAGGGGTGGTAACAACTTACAGCGTTGGGAATTTGTGCTTTGATTAGCTTAAACAATACATGTTCTATCAGGTGAAACAACACTTGTTCCTTCTTTCTAATGACTTGGGACTACAGGCCTTTTTGCTAAGTCCTCCAAATCTACGTCAAAAGAGATTTTTGTATGCAATATAGAATGAAATGTGGGAGATTTCATAGCAGGAAGCTGCTGAGAGACTGCACGAAATTGACAGGTAAAATTTATAAATGGCTCTGGCGGTAGTTGATAATGATATGACGTTTGATCATCTGGTTGCATGGTCTTCTTCTGAGATACAGTCACTGCTCTGCACAAATTTCCCACTCCATTTCCGGGAGCTTGTGCACAGCATTTTTAACATAAGTTATATTGAGTGGGTACCACACTTTTTAAAAACAATTGGCTCTGGGTTGATTAGCACCTTCCAGACAGTCCTTGGAGTTATTCCATCATTTATAGACTCTGTGCTTGGAAGCATTTATTGAGGCTTCCCGCTTTTCCTGTTCCTAGTTGTCGGGACTGTGCTTTTAATTTTTTTGCTCTGCAATGGTTGTTCAATCATGAGGCCAAATGGGGATGCCGCTACCATACGTGCCCCTGTGTCGGGAATGCATGATACAGTCCTTTGGCGCACCTTTACTCCAGGATTTAAGTGACCACTGGTTCTTGTCCTTCTGGCCTGTCTAACTTTACTGCGTGCAGCCCGTTTTTCCTCTGTCTGTAGTGCACTTTCAAGTGTCCCCTAGATATATGCCTAGAAATGCAACTGGTTCAATCTCCGGAGATTGAGCTGCTTGTGGATCCCCTGAAGACCCACCTGTACCATTGTCCCTCATCCTTGTTGTTGCTTCTAAACGCATACTATGACTCCTCCCGAGATGCTTCGGCTCCTGGTGATTAGGATCCTGGATTAGGATCCTGGCTCATCTTCAGCGGACTCAGCACTGGCTGATCCTCCCTTGGCGGACGCTGAGGGGGATAGACTCAAATGTATTTGCTCTATGGACCTGATGCTTTTGGTGCCTCTGAGAACACCGTCTCTGGTTGCTGGAAACAGCAATGTTCTGTCTACTCCTCGGAACCCATGAACAATCTGGCAGTTTCGAGTCATGGGAATGTTTTAATTCGGATATGTTTTTAACATCCTAAATAGTTTTTAAATTGTCCCACTTTTTAACTTGCTTTTAAATTCACCTTTTTTAAATTTGGCTTTCGGAATGCTTTTATTTTCAAAAAAGCACAATGGCTTTTATGATTTTCAGGTTTTATACCTTTTCCTTTTATAATTAGCATTGTTTTTTTACAACATTTTTTATTTGTCTCACGTACAAGGAGTCGTTGTTATGTGGTCACATTATAGGTCTAGATAGAAACACCACCATTTTACATGATCACATTGTTAAGTTGGTTTCTTTCTCAAACACAGTGATATTTGACACATATTCGCTTGCATGCCTGTGCGGGATAGAATTCTCTGAACTGAACTTTGCTTTCATTTCCACATTGTAGGCACATTATCAAATACCTTGAACATTCTGCACCCGGGCTAAGTTCACTATGCAAAATGCTGTTATTTGTTTGCCCGGTCAGCGACATAGCTATCACAATAGGAAAAACAATAGCGGGCTGACCGGGACTACGGAATGGTAACATAGATCATGTTTATTATATAAATGACATAGTTCCTTGCTTAGTTAAAGGAGCATTTCGCTGGCACTGAGAGGCCGACCAATGCCGGAATTTCAGCCCAGCTGATTCCTGTTTACCTTATGTGAGGGATGCTGCCCATCTCTTCACCAAGACGGGCAGCCTGATGACACTTACCCTCAGGTAATGGGGAGTTAGATCACCCTACTGGGATTTGGCAGATTCACCCCACCATAGACACACTTGGTTAAGTAGCACTAGGTAGGAATACAATATATTACAGTACTTATATGCAAGCATATCTTCTCTTTAATAACAAAATGGCTGAACTGTTTATCTTCTTCACCATTCTCATTATGCTAATAACATTATTCTGTTCACTCCTATTGATTATAGCATTTCATGTATTTTACTCAAGAATTCCATTGCTTCATTAAATATTGAAACCTCATGTTGTGTATTTCCTGTGTATCTCTTTGGGTATGCATGAGCAACCACATGTAAGGTTTCTAGATCTGTTGCCACGATTTCCTTGGTAGTCAGGATTGGCATGTTCTGAGGTTGCACAATCCATTTTTTACCTTGTCAGCTTAGGAGTACAGATGGGGCACTGTGAGCTAGCAGGACTAAGGCCAACATATCCGGATGGTGTGCGTGGTGTCAGTTTTGCACAGTTCTGAGGTTTATGTTGTTCAACAAATGCACAGTTGAGAAAGCATCAACCATACGACAATATGTAAGAGGAAAATGGTGATAGGTAATTTCCTTGGCAGCTGAAGCAGGTAATTGTGTGCAAACATTGCAGTCCCTTGCATCCATAGTATCAACATGCTCATTAAGGGCCAGATGTAGGTCGCCAATTACCGGTCGGTAACGGCCAAATTCGGCCGTTACCGACCGGTAATTGGTGATTGAGATGTAGGGGCCATAATTTTACAGAATCGGTAAATTTACTGAATCTGTAAATTTACCGATTCTGTAAAATACCAAATCGGTAATTTTACTGAATTTGGTAAATCAAGATGTAGGTGGCACTCCACAGAGTGCGGGGGGTTTAATCAAAAAGAGACTAGCTAAGTGTGGGAGGGGGTTTAACAAGATTTTAGTTTAAAATCTAAGTGACTCAGTCTTGTTTTGTCAAGGGGTTGTGGCACCTGGTAGGTGTGCTCATGAAGCCCTCACCCACCAACCTAGTTGGTGGCATGCTTCATCATCGGGCCCACCCAGTAACACCTAGCGTGTCCCAGGTGTGCTACGACGCCTGGTTACAGCGGAGCAGGTATGTCGCTGTGTGTGCGGTGAAGGGTGTTTTGAATGTGAATTAAAACGGCTTGGCGGGGGTCCCAGTACCCGAATGTTGAAAGAACTTTAATGCCTGGGCCTCCGTCAGCGGTTAAAAATAAGGCTGAGGGACGTTAGAGGCGAGTTACGACCTCCCACGTCCTTTGGTGGGTCAACATGTTTCAGCCAGTGCCTTATGGATATGCTGGCTTTCTTCAGGACAGATAAAAGGTGTGTGCAATTAAAACTAGTGGGTGTGTGATACAGACTATGTGTCTGCACGCCCTAAAGTGTATCTATGTGTGAGAGGGGGATTCCCTTCTCAAGAACACCTGTACATATAACATGTAAGGACAAGGACAAAACATACAGGAAAAGAAAGAGTCACTGAAAGGTATTGCATAAATACTCATGACAGCCGGCTTAATAGCGTGGGGGGTGCAGGCTATAAGCGGCTAAGGTGTAATGGTACTGGTGGTACCATTATGGTGAGAATTGCACTAGAACATCGTAGGTGGGGTGGCTAAAACAGCGGTATTCACAACAGTAGTGAAAGAAGTGGTAATAAGTAAAGAAAGCGCAAGGAATTTCTTACGCTAGTTTTAAGGAGTTTTTCAAGATGTAGGTGGCACTCCACAGAGTGCCACAGGCCCTTAAGAGTCGGTATTTTAACACCCAATCCTATTGGGTGGTAAAATACCGAATTCAGGTGTGTATGCACATCTGTGCATGCACACCTGTGCCATGTGGCACACAGACATGCCCTGTGTGTCACATGGCACACAAGCCTGCACTTGGGGTGCTAGAGGGTGTCAAAGTGACACCCCCTGCACCCTTGCTGGATTCGGTATTTACCGATTTGGTAAATACCGAATCGGTATTTCCCATTGATTCCTATGGGCTCCAAAGCCCATAGGAATCAATGGGGAATACCGATTCGGTATTTACCGACTCGGTAAATACCAAATCTTACAGATTCGGTAATTCAAAATAAAAAATTACCTACATCTCCCTCCTTCTAATTTACGGATTCATAAATACCGATTCGGTATGATTCGGTATTTATGAGTCGGTAAATTAGATTTACCTACATCTGGCCCAAAGTCATTTAAAATAAGTGCTTGATGCAAAATCTCCTCTAGATTGATCTACAAGCAAAGACTTGAATCGCTGTGAATACAAACTATTGTCTGTAGGACTTCTCGTGGTAAAAGCGGTTCTAGATTTAGTCTCAGCTGAACTAGAGTATGTGCAACTACAGCTGTTAACACTCCTGCTAATATGTACCTATGTCTACTACAATTATCCGTTTCTGTAACTTCTCTAAAATAAGACCATTAAGTGGAAAGTAGCAGCAACAGAGTCTTCTCTGCTGGTTTCCACTTGTCCACATGGAAAAACAAAATGTAAACGATATATATTGAAACTATTTACAAAGTCTTTGTGACTCTTCCATAGCCATACTCTGTGTTCTTCTAAATGACACCCTTACGCTTTTTCAGCAGCCTCAAGCCTAGGTAATCTTCTTAATTCTTCCAACAAAGTCTATTTAAATGTCTGTAGTGAATGTACAGTTCAAAGTTCAACGAGCGATCATGTCAATGAAAAATCATGTCAGTTCATTCAATGGCAAGGTAAATGTAAGATGCAGTTCAGCCTTAGTATTTAGTTCACAGAGGTTCAGTTGGATTTGCCCTCAGAATCCCAAAATTCTCTCTCTCTATCATTGACAACAAAGTACGTCCATTCAGGTGAAGAGTACCTTGAACACGGTATCCTTGCTGTGTTCGACCTCCTGAATGGTGGGCTTTCAACTCCATTGCCACTCAGGCCGAAATCCTCAGTATTCTCTTGAATGGTATGGGGCACATGTCAAACTTAGTCTCTCTCTCTTGTCTTCTTGGCCAACTATCTCCTGTTCCCACTTGCATTACCATAGCACCACTAGGCCCTTCGTCAGAGTCTGAATCTGGCTCAGCCAACACCACATGATGAGACACTCCTGCCTCAGCTTCAACAGTTGACTCAGGCAGAAAATGATCTGTTTCAGACTCTCGCTAGTTCCATACAGCTTGTCAAACCTGCTCCTGCTGTCCCTCAATTACAGCTGGCACTTCTGGGAGAGGTGCTGTCACATCATGAAGGGGACACTCAACTCTACGAGAAAGAGCAGCATGGATCCAATTGGGGAGACCTCAATATTTGACAGCCGTGGTCTTCACCGGAATCACCAAGTAAGGGCCACACCATCGAGGTTCCAGGCACGTTTTCCAGACATGTTTCTTCACCAGAACCCAGTCACGGACTGAAGTCATGACACCGCTCCTGTTGGGACCCTATTGAAGATATCTATCACAATCCATCTACTTTAGACACATTCTCATCTATTGACGCAAAAAACTTCTCAGAACGTCTTCTTCGCGTCAAATCTGGCTCGCCCAATGATAACTGCCCACCTCATATTTTAAAAGAGGTGTGTTCAGCCATCCCTTCGGGAATCCTTTCCCTTTTAAATGAATCACTCTTACAAGGTAAGGTCCCCGAAAAATTAAAAAATGCCACGGTGATCCCACTATTGAAAAAACCTGGAGCAGACCCCCTGGACCCGGCCAATTATAGGCCCATTTCCCTTCTTCCTTTTTTTTCTAAACTCCTTGAGGCTCATGTATCTAGATGTATGTCCAACTTTATCGAAAACTCTGAATACTTAGCACCAAATCAAGCAGGATTTGAATCTCTCACTCAACAGAAACTGTCATCTTGGCTGTCCAGGACACATTAAGATCTAATGCAGATATGGGCGTCCACCAGGCCCTGGTGCTCCTTGATTTGTCGGCCGCGTTCGACACGGTTGACTACAACATTCTGATTAACCGTGTCGAACAGGCCGGCCTTAGGGGCCCCGCTTTGAATTGGATCGCTTCTTTCATTACAAATCGCACACAGTCAGTGAGATTAGGGACTTTTACAGCCGCTAGGATGTCATCTACCTGTGGGGTGCCACAAGGTTCGTCACTTTCTCCTTTATTATTTAATTTATATCTCCGACCATTGATACACTCTTAAAAGGACTATAACATTACCATGTTTAATTACGTGGATGATCTTCAGTTAATTATTCCTTTAAATACTCCGGACGCATCCGCCGAATGTCTGGCTGTCATGTCGCATATACAGAGATGGATGACCCTTAATCATCTTAAACTTAACCCGGGCAAGACAGAATTAATCTTGCCCGGGGAAAGCGAACTGAGTTGGGGCCGGCACTTTTCGCCAACCGATATGGGAGCTCCTCCCATAAAGTCCCACTCGGTTAAAAGTCTAGGGATCACAATTAACGCAGATCTATCTCTCAAAGGACAGGTAGGAACGGTGGTTTCCTCCAGTTTTTTCCAACTTAAAAAGATCAGGAAAATAGCCCACCTACTAACACACTCAGCACTTATTCAAGAAGTGATCGCCCTTGTACTCTCCCGCCTAGATTTCTCAAATAGCCTTTATTTTGGGCCTACCAACTGGCCTCTTAAAACGTCTCCAGATGGTCCAAAACCAGGCGGCAAGGCTCATCTGGAAACAGCCCAGGTGGCAATCAGCTAGGGCAGGGCTGGGAAAACTCCACTGGCTGCCAGTGGCCCAGCCAATCGCCTTCAAAGCAGGATGCATTACCTTTAGGGCACTACATGATAATGGCCCCATATTTGTCAGAAAACGAATTACTAATTATAAGCCACAGCGCAATCTACAATCTACACATCTAGCCCTTGCAACTGTCCCCCTATTTAAGATGAAACGCCAGGGTGGCAGCTGCTTTTACTATCTGGCTGCCACTTTCTGGAATTCCCTCCCGCCATCTATTAGACAGAGCAATGATCTCCTGGCATTTCGAAAGTCTCTAAAAACGTGGCTTTACCAACAGGCTTACGCTTAGAACTGTGTCTAGTGTCTCATATAAATAGCGCCATGAAACCTACGGGTGTACGCGCGCTCTAGAAATAGATATTAACATAACATAACATGTGGTGGCAGGTCCAACCTGGTGAGACACAGAAAGCACCACGTCAAACAGTCCTTTTCAGTAATCAATAATTATTCCACCTGTAATGTTCACAAGTGCATTTGCAAGTTAAGCTAGCAATCTCATTTCCCTACCCATAAATATCTCAAGGGGGGACAGTCCTCTCCTCGGATCAGGAATACTGAGAAAACTCATCAGCACAAGAGGCAAAGCATCAGGTCACTTCACAGAAATCGAAGCACACACTTTGGCTAGTCTGGATTTTAGCATGCCATTTACTTGCTCCACTATGCCAGAAGACTCTGGCCGATAACTGCAATGTAGTCTTTGCTCCTTGTAGTGCTGCACACAACAATTTCGGGATCTCATTATTGAAATGAGTTCTTCGGTATGACGCCAGAAAAGTCGGGAAACCAAACCTGGGGATCAGTTCCTTCAACAATAATTTGAAATCTGTAAGACATTTCTCCTCGTCGGGTAAACTTCGACCGAAAGCAAGAAGATGCACAAAACCATCACAGCATATCCCACACATTGCATACATGCATTTCAATAAAGTCCGATTCCATGCTGTTGAATAGACTTCTTGATCTTCCTGTGTGGCTCAGTGTCACTGCAGTTCTTTTCCCTACATTCATCTGTTGACACACAACACAATCATTCAGCCATCAATCTGAATCTGGGGTTAAACCTAGTCTGTTGAAACAGTCTGACCATCGCATCCCTCCCTCCATGAGAGGGACCATGATAATGTCTAGCCATTGGGGGCAACAGACTGTTGGGCAACACAGCTCTTCCATCTGCTAAAATCCAAATGTCATCAATGTGAGAAGTTAGCCTGGCATATGATGTCCAGCAGTTCTAGTGGGCACCTTGCACCAGTCTAATCGACCCTTATTGATGGTGGTTGTAAAGTCAACCTTATAGAAAGCTATACTAGTGGTAGCATGAACCAGCAGTCTTCAGGCTAATACTTCAGTAGGCGAGTTAAGCAAGTTGTTTTACCAATTATAATCCCTTGAGTACCAAATAAAAGGACACCACACAAGGTATATATCAAATATATATGTATTTAATCTTAACACAACCCCTCTGCACTCTTTATGAGGTCAGAGGTCAAAATACAATACAAGTCACATAGTTAATATAAGATAAGTTGCACAGTATACGTTATGCCCTAGGGGCCTCACAAACCATATACTAAGAAAGTGGTATAAGTACCACGAGAGAATTAGAAAGCAGGCCTAGGGCCTGTGGAATCGCTGGGGCTACACTAATCAACCAAAGGTTAGGAAGTAGGAGGCCCACAGGAGCCGCCTGCAGTGTCTAAACACAGGTGCGGGTTACCATTGACTTTCTATGGAGTTCGTAAAAGTTGCAAATATACAATTTAAGGACACTTCTGGATGGACTACGATGGAACCCTTTTAAACTAGGACACTTCAAGAGTCAAGACCCATGGGAGCACCTAAGTACTCGTGTTACCTCATCCAGGGAAGCCGGGTGCATAGGTGTCTTTTCGTGTCGGGTTTCGTAGTCGTTTTGTATGGAGAGCTGCAAAGAAGTGCTGCAGGCGACCAGAGGAAAAGTGTCTGGGTGGATCCAAGGGTGGATCGAAGAGCTGAAGAACCTGAAAGCAGAAGGGACAGGGTCTGGGTCACTAGCCAGTGACCAGGAAGGAACCAGGCGATGTTGGGTGATTTCAGGTGGAGTAGTCAAAATTGTCTCTTCAGCCACGAGGTCCAGGAGGCATTGACGATGACCAGGCGCTGGATTCAAGCTGCCCCACGATGGGTCTAGATGACTGCAGTGTCGGTATCCGGATTGGACCCAACAAGCCTTGGCAACCGCAACCCACACAGGATGTTGAGATTGGCTCTGTTGCAGACCCAATCTCAACATCCAGCAAGGTCTGTGGCGCTTCTCCTTTCAGGGAAGCTGGAGAAAGCCTGGAGTAACCAGGAAAGCAAGTTAAATTCAAAGAAAGCTCTTCGGGGAGCTCACTAGCTAACGGACTAGGAATCAGGAAGACGCGTCGAGCTCAAATGCAAAAGCGGGGCCCACGGAACACTCGCGGAAAGTGGGGGCCTGGGCTTCGGTGCAAATGGTCCAAATGGGCTTCAAGCACCCCGTTAGGGTTGCGGGAGGAATAGGCAGGACGCTGATCTTAGTTTTTAAAGGGTTTATTTTCGAGTACAAAGAGTCCGAACTCTTCTTCTTGGATGTTATCTTCCCCTTCGGAGAACGACTTCTCGCTGCCTTCCTGATCCCAGACTCCGCAGCTGAGGCACGATGATCCCGGTCGAGTCTCCGTCGCGGAGCAGGTTCGTCAACCTCCGTCTTGCCGCTCGTTTGAATGCACAGGGGAGAAAGATAGCAAGTATCAGTGGTCTGCCCTCAATGCTTTTAGTACTTATAGGGAAAAGGAGTGAGGACTACCCTAACGGTGCACATGTCTAACTTAAACGCCGAAGTGAGGGGAAATTGTGCTCAGGGAAGGGTGCACCAAGACCAAATGGGGATGCCTCAGGGTACGTCGGTACTCGTAGTTCTGCCTTTGACCCAGCCCCGGAGTTTGTCACGTACCTGGCTGAGCCATACACCTCCCGCGGGTGTATGGCTGGGCGGCTCATAGTATCGGTGGCCTCCTGGCTTCTCGTCCTCACTCGTCACTCTCACGCCTCCTGCTCTCTTCTCGTCTCGTCTCTCGGCACTCTGCTCCGCTTCGATGCTTTCTCCAACTCCGCTCCGTTTCTCCGTCTCCTCCTCCTGGGTGAACAAGCACACACCTGATACGTTCTGTGCGGTATATGACGTCTCCGTGTCCTGACGTGACTCCTCCCATTGGTATTCCCAATCTTCATTAAAGGGCCAGTGTTCTGATTGCGAGTCTACGTTTGTGTCGAGATTCTGCAGAGGGTACAATGGGTTAAAGGTAGAGTTTGTCCGTATTGTCTTTGTAGCTTGATCACATACCGAAGTTTGGGACATCCCCAGGTTGTTACATACCTCCCCCTCCGGACACTCACGATCGGTGAGTGGGTGTCGTGACAAAAAATCGGCTCCCACATTTTCGATACCCTTACGATGATGGACAGAAAATGAAAATGGTTGTAGTGACAAAAACCATCGAAGTACCCTCGCGTTGTTTGATTTATTGCGGGCCATCCACAGCAGTGGAGCATGGTCGGTAAAGAGATCAAAATGTCTCCCCTCTAGGTAGTATGCAAGTTTCTCAATGGCCCATTTTATTGCCAGACATTTCTTTTCAATGGTAGCGTACTTCAATTCCCTGGGGAAGAGTTTCCTGCTTACGTATAAGATCGGGTGATCAAGCCCATCAGTCCCTATTTGCGAAAGAACAGCTCCAATCCCGTAATCTGATGCATCCGTGTGCAACGAAAACGGGCGAGAGAAATCTGGAGAAGACAATACAGGTGTTGAAGTAATGATGGACTTCAATGTGCCAAAAGCCTCCTGCATCAGTTCAGTAGGATGTATCGGAGTGGACGGCTTCCCCTTATCTTTCAAGGCATCAGTAAGGGGTGCGGCTATGTCAGCAAACTGTGGAATGAACCTCCGATAATATCCGACGAGACCCAGAAAAGATCTCATTTCTCTCCTAGTTGCTGGAAAAGGGGTGTCAGAAATAGCCCTCACCTTCTCGATTTGCGGCTCAATCATTCCATGTCCCAACACATAGCCAAGGTATTTGACTTTTTGGAAGGCCAATTTACACTTTTTGGCGTTCACTGTTAGGCCAGCAATCCGTAATGTCTCCAAAACAGAGGCCAGATGTTTCAGGTGCGACCGCCAATCTGGACTGTAGATGACAATGTCATCCAAATAGGCGGATGTAAAGTCACTCAACCCAGCTAGGACTCTGTTCATCAAACGTTGGAACGTTGCCGGCGCCCCATGGAGGCCAAACGGCAAGACAGTGAACTCAAAATGACCTTCTTCAGTCGAGAATGCCGTTTTTTTCCTATCCTCCTGTCGCAGGGGCACCTGCCAATACCCCTTAGTTAAATCGAGGGTCGAAATGTATTTAGCATTGCCCAGCCTCTCAATTAATTCGTCCACTCTGGGAATGGGGTACGCATCAAACAGTGATATGTCATTCAGAGCCCGAAAGTCCATACAAAATCGGCGACTGCCGTCCGGTTTAGGGACCATTACGATGGGGCTAGACCAATCACTTTTGGACGGCCTGATTACGCCCAGCCGGAGCATCTCCTCTACCTCAGCTTTGATAGCCGCTCTTCTGGCCTCGGGGACTCTGTATGGCTTGATCCTAACTTTTTTGTCTGGTGGGGTATCGATACAATGTTCAGCCAGAGACGTTCTCCCTGGGCGGCTTGAAAATACGTCCGCAAAAGTACTTAGAGTAGCTTTCAGTTCAATTTGTTGCTGCCCTTGCAATTCTTCATTCTGTACCAGCATATCAATGGTGGAGCTCTCAGATCCTGAATTGTCAGCCAAGTGAACATCGGCAGGGGGCGGCCCCAGCCATTTCTTCAAAAGGTTGATATGATATGACTGGTGTTTATTTGGAGCGATCCGCAGTTTATAGCTAGTACGCCCTATGACAGCGATAACTTTATATGGACCCATCCACCCAGCCCTAAATTTATTGGAGGAGGACGGCAGTAGAACCAAGGCCCAGTCGTCCACCTTTAGTTGTCTCCACTTTTTCCCCTTATCATAAGCCCGTTTCTGGACAGTCTGGCTGGCCGCAAGATGGTCCACCGCCAGTTCTCTCAATTTAGCCAGCTTGGACTTCAAGGCCGTGGCGTAGTCAAGGGTAGTGGCGACCTCCTCAGACTGTTCCTTGACCCATGCATCCCTGGTCATTTCAAGTAATGAGCGGGGTTGACGGCCGTAGAGAAGTTCAAAAGCAGACACTCCCATACTACTCTGCTTCTGGGCCCTAATTGCGTATAACGCCAGTGGCAGCATTTTGTCCCAGTCAGACCCGCTGACTTCCATCATCTTACGGAGAGTCGACTTGAGGGTACGGTTGTAACGTTCCACCAGTCCGTCTGTCTGAGGATGGTAAACAGAGGTACGGATCTGGTGGATGTTCAAGGTACCACAAATTTCCTGCATCAACTTGGAGACGAATGGAGTACCCTGGTCAGTCAGGATTTCCTTCGGGAACCCCACCCTACTAAATAGTTCAATCATTTTATCACCCACTTGTTTAGAGTTGGCAGCTGACAAGGGAAATGCCTCCGGAAACCTGGTGGCGTAGTCGACTACGACCAAAATGTGTTGAAACCCCTTCTTTGTTTTGGGTAACGGACCTATAAGATCCATGCCGACCCTCTCAAAAGGTTTCCCAATAATTGGTAAAGGTTGTAAAGGGACGGCAGGGGGTCTGACCATGTTCATTCGTTGGCAAATGTCACATTTACGGCAATAGGATTCAGTATCTTTATAGATCCCGGGCCAAAAAAACTGTCTGAGCACATTTTGGGTCGTCTTTTCAGCACCGGAGTGTCCGGCCACCAGGTGGCTATGTGCAAAAAAAAGAACCTGCTCCCTGAACGATACCGGTACAAGAAGCTGAGCAGGGGCCCCCTCCTTCCCAACTCTGTATAGTAGGTCATCTTGTATGATGAAGCCGGGAACATTTTTGGACCCTACTTCTCTCTGGTGTGCCTGTTCCCACGCATTCAGCAGGGTTGGGTCACTAATTTGGGCAAATTTGAAGCTTTTGTCTAATACCCACGGGTCGTGAGGGAGTATCGCATGTATGGGTTCACCGTGTAACCCGGTGGATCCGAAAGCTCCCGTCCCCCTATCAGTGTCCTCCAGCCTGTCTACTTCATTCATTGCCGTAGATGCTATGCTCTCGCAAATTAGCTGAGCCACACGGTCTCCTTTATTGACCTTAAATGTTTCAGTTCCAATTAAAGAGGAGGACAGCCACATTACCTCTATAATCCTCATCTATAACCCCTGCTCCCACATCAATAAAATATTTGGCGGCCAAACCTGACCGAGGAGCGATTCTGCCGTAGGACCCAGGGGGAACTGCAATTTGTAAGTCTGTTTTAACTAGAGTTTTTTCTCTACTGGGTATTATATAATCGTATGCGCTATATAAATCGTAACCGGCTGCCTTGACCGAACCTTTCGTGGGAGAGCATGCATTTTTGGTTAATTTTACAAACCGGAGATAGTCAATGTTGGGCCGTTCCCTTGGTTCCGTATCAGTGTTATAGGGGTGTCCCTTCGCTGCTGCCAGTTTATCTTTAAACATATTTAGGAAACCCGGGTTGTCAGTTCCTATTATCAGATCTTCAGGCAAACTTTCCATTACCCCCACTCGGACTTCAGGAGTTGTCCCTAAGGTGGACACTATAACAATGTTGGCAATTGGATAGGGTTTGACATCCCCATGGACGCACTTTATGTTAACCACCCCATTTAATATGTACTGTTTTGGATGGACGTAAGATGCTTTTATTACTGATTGGCAACAGCCTGAATCTAATAGCGCCAACAGGGGGTATCCATTTGCCGTGACACTTACTCTAAATGTTCCACCCATTTCCGCCGAAAACAGGACTGCCTTGGGGAGGTAACCAACCTCCATCGGTTCCTCTTCGTTTCTCTTTCTAGGACACATTCTTGCAATGTGTCCCCACTGTCCACAGTCAAAGCATTGTGGACCTGAAGGGATGGTGTTTTCTGTTCTCCATGTTCTAGGGCGTGTCATTTCCCTTCCTCGTGCCGTGGTTTTTTCAGGTCTTATCATAGTTTTTCGCTCCCGATCCTGCTCAAAGGGAAAACCTTTTGGCTGAGCCCGTGCAAAAGATGAAGCCATTTCGACCGCTTGAGCAGTGGTTAAACTATGGTGCTGCCTTAGCCACTTTTGGGTGGCATAGGGGAGCGCCTCTAGAAACTGTTCTAAATAAATACGGTCGAGTATTTCTTCCTTGCTACTCGTAGCGGGGGTGAGCCATTTGTCTGCTGCCATTTTAAGTCTTACAAACAAAGTTTTGGGGTTTTCTCCTACTGAACCTCTTTCCTTCCGAAACCTTATCCGATATGCTTCTGGATCTAGCCCCAGATGGTCGAGAATTATTCTCTTTATCTCGGTGTATGGAGTATTCCCATTAGGATTGGCCACTTGGTAAGCTGCCTGTGCTTCTCCCCCTAATAGCGGTGCCAAAAAAAACAGCCATTTTGCTACTGGCCAACCACAAGCTCTGGCGGCCCTTTCAAAATTTAACAGGAAGGCATCGGGATCTTCTCCTGACCGATATTTTTGCAGGGAAACTGATGGTGTTCCATGGGTTATTGTTCTCTCCGTGGTTCCTCCTCTGTTACTAGTGTCGACCCAGGGTTGTTCAGGCTTTTCCTCAAATGCTTTTTTTATAACTTCTCTATCCGCTTGTGCAGATGCCAAATGCTGCTCTAATACCCACTCGATCCGCTCTTGTCCTTTCACTAACTGTTGCACTACGGTTTCCATCTTTACTCCACAGACGGTGCCTATGCCCGCATTCTCCACCACTGTTAGGGTTGCGGGAGGAATAGGCAGGACGCTGATCTTAGTTTTTAAAGGGTTTATTTTTGAGTACAAAGAGTCCGAACTCTTCTTCTTGGATGTTATCTTCCCCCTCGGAGAACGACTTCTCGCTGCCTTCCTGATCCCAGACTCCGCAGCTGAGGCACGATGATCCCGGTCGAGTCTCCGTCGCGGAGCAGGTTCGTCAACCTCCATCTTGCCGCTCGTTTGAATGCACAGGGGAGAAAGATAGCAAGTATCAGTGGTCTGCCCTCAATGCTTTTAGTACTTATAGGGAAAAGGAGTGAGGACTACCCTAACGGTGCACATGTCTAACTTAAACGCCGAAGTGAGGGGAAATTGTGCTCAGGGAAGGGTGCACCAAGACCAAATGGGGATGCCTCAGGGTACGTCGGTACTCGTAGTTCTGCCTTTGACCCAGCCCCGGAGTTTGTCACGTACCTGGCTGAGCCATACACCTCCCGCAGGTGTATGGCTGGGCGGCTCGTAGTATCGGTGGCCTCCTGGCTTCTCGTCCTCACTCATCACTCTCACGCCTCCTGCTCTCTTCTCGTCTCGTCTCTCGGCACTCTGCTCCGCTTCGATGCTTTCTCCAACTCCGCTCCGTTTCTCCGTCTCCTCCTCCTGGGTGAACAAGCACACACCTGATACGTTCTGTGCGGTATATGACGTCTCCGTGTCCTGACGTGACTCCTCCCATTGGTATTCCCAATCTTCATTAAAGGGCCAGTGTTCTGATTGCGAGTCTACGTTTGTGTCGAGATTCTGCAGAGGGTACAATGGGTTAAAGGTAGAGTTTGTCCGTATTGTCTTTGTAGCTTGATCACATACCGAAGTTTGGGACATCCCCAGGTTGTTACACACCCCAAAGCACAACTTCGAGATACCTCGTTGGAGTGCAGCTTGCAAAATGCAGGATGTCCAGGAGTTCCGGTCCCACGTCTCTCGTGTCCGCCACGGGTCTCAGCTTTGCTGTGGATGTGGGTCGGGGTCAGAGAAGTCTGGAAGTCCAGTTCCTGTGTTGCAGATTCTTCGGAATCTGGCGGGAGCTTCGAAAATGCAGACCGGCAAAGTTGCTGTTGGTGCCTGTTTGAACAGGGTGGTCACTCCTTGACCACAAGGGAGATATCTTCCGTCTTCCACTCAGAATGGAATGTCAAAGGTCCAGGATATGTCTTTCAAAGATTCGTCCTGGGTAATCTAAAATTCTAGGGACACAGCTCCTATACTTATACTAAGGATGGGGGCTGGACTACCTGGCTAAGTCCCTCCTATGGGTGGACCTGAGAAGGGGGCGGTTACACCCCTTTCCCTTTGTCCAGTTTCGTACCAGAGCTGGGGCTGTGTGCCCCAGCAACCGGTTTGAACTGGGCTATGCATGGAGCACCTTGTGTGCCCCAGGCAGTGTCTAGAAGCATTCACTGAATGCAGCCCTCCCTGCCCCAATACACAAAACCACTGTCTGGGGAGGCGCCAGCACCTCTCTGGACAGGAAACCTATTGTCCAGGCATCCCATGCAGGAGGTCAGACTTGTGTCTGGGGCAGCAGCATCCATTTTGTGATGCTGAGGCTCTGTTTAACTTTAACCGGGTAAAGCAGTAACTACATGTCTTTTCCCTCTAGAAGGGTGGAATGCTACCCCTGCCGCCAGGACTGGCGGGTGGGGGGGAGGGGGGTAGTATTCCAAAGTGTTTGACACCTTACACGACATGTTTTGATAAAACCAAACCAAAAGTTAGCATTAACCATGAGGATTATAATGCACTTAAGAGTATATGGCATGGCTATATCATAGAACAGCTATAAGGAGATGTTCCGAAAGCTACAGAGGGTCTCAGCTCATGCTAGGGCACCCTCTCACATAAAACCAAACACCCTGCCTCCAGGATTGTCGAGGCCCACCATAGGAGTGACTTATAGGTGTATATGTGTCTATATGTAAAAGGTAGATATAGGGATACTATATCCAAGTAAGGGGTGATTAGACCACCTTACCCAGGCTGTGTGAACAGACCTGTGGTGTCAGTTTGGAAGGCAAACCAGGGTTGGCACAATACATGCTGCAGCCCCTGGTAGGCCTAGGGAGCACCTATGCCCTGGGTACCTATGGTACACTATACAGGGGCTCACAAGAGTGACCCAGTAACCAATCTGGTATGTACCTAAAGTACATGGTATCAGTTTAGAGAGAGGACAGCTGGGCTGTGGGTCTGATTAGCAGGCCCACAGCCACACTAAAGTCGAAAAACCAGAGAATCAAAGCAAAAAGTGGGGGTGACCATAGGAAGCAGACCCTACTCTCCTACAATCATTTCTTTTGACACAACTTGCTCTGACCCAACCTTGCTGTTTTGCCTCTGCCTCATAGCTTCCTCCCACATATCTGCAGTTGTTAACAAAAGGTTGTAATTGGTCTCATCTGCAGTTTCAATGAAATATTCAGCATTGAATGTACAAGCCCCATAGGCACAATATTGTGGGACTTCGTCAGCATATCTGTTGCCGACTGTCATAGTCATATCCACTTCGGTGTGAAGAATGTTTGCAAAAAGCAATTTGGGCAGGCTGCTGCTATGCTTCAAGTAACCTCATAACAATCTCTCCACTATGAATGGGGGTCACTAAAGAAGTCAAAAATCCCATTTCTGACTATATACTGTCCAAAATAATGAATGGCGTCATAGCCATACTGACTATCAGTGAAAATCTGTGAAAATCATCACTTTCAGCTGTTCAGAAACACAGCATGCCCTAGAGCGATCAATTTAGCCACTTGTGCAGAGAACACCCCACAAATGATTTTCAAAAAGCAGTCTCAGGCAAGTATTTATAAAATATGGTAAAGGGCACAATCAAGGACACACAACAAAACCATCATGATAGTACAAAAATCTATACATTATAAAAATAGTATGTGTAACCAACAACGGACATACTAATTTTCATTTATGCCCATATATTTATCCACTTCACACCTAGTATATTATTAATATATATAAAAACTCAATACATGTGTGGGCTCATTGTGTTCACAAATCATAGTAAGGCAAGATGTTGGGATTGTTGATGCAACAGAGATAATAGTTTGTGACCAAAGGACTGAATTCTATATATGATTTTCTACGTGCCTTTCAGCAAATTGCTTTAATCAGGAAGCCGCAGGAAGGATGAATCAGTGAAATATCAGAAATAGCATATTTCAAAATCTTTTAAGGGCAATATCTTTGTAGATATGTCCATAGGTATGTATGCCAAAACTCAATCCAGATGTGATATGTTGACCAAGGTCTTCACATATTGAGATTCTTGTGGAATCTTTATGATGTTTGGAATTGTTGGGAAAACTGCAGGATTGGTTAATCGATATGGTCCAAGGAATGGATTAGTTGCTGTACAAGCCGAAGTTTGCTTGGAAGTTGTCGTCACTGTCAGTTATTCAGAAACACAGCACGTCCTGGTAAGAGCGATCAATTCGGCCACTTGTGCAGAGAACACTCCTCAAAGTCAGGAAGCTACAACTACACCTAAGACTGAGCAAACTGGGTATGCAGCTCTCAAATTTCTTTCATTGTCTCGAAGGCAGAACCCATTAACAAACCATATGAAATCAGACTCAGACAGTGGCTCATCTTGTATATCTGGTCTTGGTGCACAGTATAGTGACATCAAGATAGTCTTGCTCTACTTCCTCTTCCTCACCCACAACTCCGTGAAGGGAGAAGTATAGCAGGGTTCAAGGTAGCACATCTCTTCGAAGTAAAATTTTTGGGTGATGGTATGATCTGCTCATATCTGGTCAAGCGGATGTTTGTCGAATGTTGAGTATGAGAAGGGGTCAACAATATCTCAAATAGGTAGGGCATGAACACAGTAGAGTGATGACCCATCACAGTACTTTCACACTGTTCTATGCTGACACCAATGGCTGCACAGCTTTAAGGCATCCAGGCAGCCCTGCACCTACGGTGGTCAAGTGTAGCAGACAAATAGGCCACTGGCCTTTGGGCATTTCCATGCAATTGTGTAAGCACTGAGAGTGCAGTTGTTCCTCTCACTCCAGAACAGCACAAATGCTTTATTATAACCAGGCATTTCTAGTGCCAGGGCATGAGAGAGAATTTCTCTCAGCTCTAGGAAGGCAATAAAGGAATCGTTATCTTAGGGTACCGGATCAGACACAGGGAAAAGTTGAGCATACACTGACGACAGTACCACACCATTCACCAAAACAGTCTGACTTCCCTCTGAGTGGTTGGCGGATCCATTTTAAGAACTGCAGAGAATCTTTCCTGCAACACCTTTCTCGCTCCCTTCACAATGTGATGTCAAAAATACAGGACTTCTCTATGACAATACTGTAAATTACTCAGGGACACTTTATGTCCATTCTCTAGCAAGTGGTTCAACAGTGTAATGGTGTCTTGTTTGCAAGCTTTCTCGTATCCTACGTGACTAGTTGTTCATTGATGTACTGCACTAAAACCAAATTACAGGGCATAATTAAGGACTTAAGATTCTTTTTGAGGATCTATTTATAGATTGACATGCTCTCCGTATACCCTTGTGGGATTTGGCACCATGCCAAAACACGGTTCTGGAACCAAAAAGCGAAGAGGAACTGGATGTCCGCATGCAAAGACATGGAGAAGAAAGCCTGACACAAATCAATGACAGTGAACCACTCATTGCCCTTTGGAATTTGAAACAAAATCACAGTTGGATTCGGTACCAAGGAGCAACATGGAACAACAATTGTGTTTATCTTTCTCAAATCTTGAACTATGTGGTATTTACCGCTATGCTTCTATAGGCCAATAATGGGTGAATTAGATGGACTCCCCATTATGTCCTTCAAAATGCCTTGTTGTATCATTGAGTTAGACACTGGAGCAATCCCAGCAATTGTTTCAGGTGTCAGATTATATTGTGGAGTTCATGGGTACTCAGCATTTGGTTTCACTATAATGAGGACAGGATCAAGTCCCTTAAGGAGACCTATGTCCTTTCCTGAAAAGTAACAGACTGCAGGCTTCACTGTATCCCTAAGGTCTGGAGGCAAATCATCATTTGTCAGCAAAGGATAGAATCCAATGGTTGTCCCTTGACTCACTAATTTAAAGGGGACATCCTTGTCATGGGTTTGAAATTCCACTCCTTTCGGAGTACAATAGATAGTGCAGTTTAATTTGCATAAAAGATCATGCCCTAGTAAGCTCACTGGACTTGAACCACACATCACAAACTGGTGATTCACCTTGAAGAACCCTATTTTAACAGGTACCTCTTCCGTTGCAAGGTTTGTCATGTGTTTATTTGAGACTCCTACAACTTGGATCCTTTTCCCCGAGAGGGGTAGATTTGGAACTTCCACTGTTCTCACAGTAGATTGGGTAGCACCAGTATCAATCAAGAGTGATACGAGTGGCCATTGTTCTCACCTTCTACGAATGGACCACTCTGGTCCATCTCCAGGACTGCACCATGTACACAATCTTCCTCCCCCTCACTGGGACTGATTGAAGCTGTAGCCCTCAAATGTTTCAAACAAGGGATATTATTAAAACACACCCTGATTTTGAAAATAATTCTGAATTAAATTTGGAACTCGATAGGAATTAAATCAGAGACCACTAGCATTTTGCTGTGGCATCTGGGCTTGTGGAACCTGCATCACTGGTGCTTGGAGATGTTAAAGTTCTTTATTCTCTGTACATTCGGTGACTGTACAGGTTTATTACCCTGGGGCTGTGTAAACCCTGAATCCTGAACCTGATTTTCATTGACTCCTGCTTCCAATGCCCCAACATAATGCAATAATGATAAGTATTTGTTCTCTTTAAAGTTTCCAGATCATTCCCAGTACTCGGGTCAATTGGAACACCACAGACTCTACTCTGTTGTGGGAACCAATTTTCATCTCGTATCACAGGAGTCCCTTGCTGATACACTCCTTTCATAGAACCAATGCTCCCTACAAAAGGTAGGGCTTGACCTCCTCTGTGTGTGGCTTTCATCTGCGCCACCATCAATTTTTGCTTCATCCTCTTCGGCTTTATTTCCAATTCCTCACTATAATATTTTGCATATCTCAAAATCTCATCAACTGATTTATTCTGCAATCAAAACCAAATGATGCTGAATCATCAAGATACTTTCAGGTCTTAATCCCAACACAAATCAGGACACAAAACTCCCCATCTCTTTAGGTTCAAGAGTCTCAATTCCATTAAGCACCTGCAACAATCTCTCATAACAGGCATGCACTGACTCTTTGGGTTATTGGGTGATCCTGTCAATCTCACCCCAATCAATGTCTTTAGCTGGTATTTTCCCCTTCAAAAAGGTAATCTGTAGTGGAGTGGAGCTGGTGGACTGTGGACTGTGTCGGAGTAGAATGTCTCTGAGCGACGCTTGTTGTATCCGCAAAATTGATTTATATGTGGGAAGCACATACACACAATGTTGCTGAGCTCAGAAAAATTAGAAATACAAAGTAGCTGAAAGCAGCCGAATCAGTAACAAAGTTAAAGACTTTCTACCGGATTTTCCTGACTTTTCGCTATTGGGACTTCGCTCCTCCCCTCATTTTCCGAATGCTGGCTGACCTGCTGCGTGCACAGTGGCGTGCTCCGCTTTGGCGCTTTCCTGTTTTTTTTCCGCCTCAGAGCTTTATGGTTCGGGCCGTGGTGGTGGGTCTCGCAAGAAGAAAATGCAGGTGCAAAATCCCACGCAGACGGTGGCTGCCAGCACACGAAGCAACAAAAATGGCGGTGAGAAATTATCAAAGAATTCTGGCCGTTCTTTGAATAAAGATGCTGATAATGCTATTGTTACTGTGAGTCAGAAAGGGAGTGCTCCTGCCGCCCCAGTGTCTGAAATACGAGGAGCAGGCAACAGTGTGAGCCAACTTACATTAACACTCCCAGAGATGTTTAAAGCTCAGGCTAGCAGAAAAGGGGGTGAAATAACACACTCTAATGCTACAGTTGATGATGCAGTCGTCGGTGAAAACCCTGGACGTTGCACTATGGGAGGGGAAGTCCGGGATGTCCCAAGGGCTCAAGAGGCTCAAGAGGTGCTGCAGGAATGTTTATTAGCGAATGCTGTTACGGGACATTCTCTCCCTGTGTCCGTCACAGCGGGGGGGGGGCGAGTGCTGTAGGTGAAGCAGTATTGCCGGGGCTACAAGATCTTACAGAGAATTTCTACTCTTTATCTGACTTCTCCTCTGAGGAGAGTCTTAATGTAAGCAAAGACTGGGCAGAATACAGTGACAAAATCAGTTCCGCCGATGCTGCTGAGGAACGAAATGCCAATACCAACCCTAATTCCCCTGATACAAGTGTCTCAACTGTTAGAAGATATAAGAAAAAAGCCTCTCAACGCTCCACGGGCAGACACCCCGTTTTAGACATAGACGGTTCTCGGGCAGAGCCTTGTCCAGAGCTGCATTCTCAGGAAAAAGAACCCCAGGAGGAGGTAATACTGTCTAAGGATAACGAGACGCTGAACCCAGCACAAGATCTATCTAGCCCAGCAGAGATTACTCTAATAACAATTTATAACACTATGATGATGCATTGGGCTGAAATAAAAGCTGAAAATTTGCGCACTCAGGCTACTTGCTCTAAGGTTAAGAACGCTGTTCGTCGTGCTATCAAACTTTGCGCCGAGACAGACGATAGAGTGACCGAAACTGAGGCAAGGATTTTGGCCCTGGAAGATGAGAACATTAATCAGAAACAAGAACTGGACAATATGAAAGTTCTTAAAGATGATATTACCTATAAGATGCAGGGCTTGGAGAACCAGGCCCGCAGGAATATCCTGCGCTTCCTCGGAATACCGGAAAAAAAAGAAGGGGGGATGCCAGGAGATTCATCATTGAGCTACTTAAAGAAGCCTTCCCACAATTGCCAACTTGGGACTGGGCCAAAGAAGTGCAGAGGACTCATAGATTCCCATTTTCAATAAGGAAACCACGTCAGGGGGCCGAGGAATATCCCAGGGATATATTGGTGTCCTTTAATAACTTTTTGGCAAGGGAAGACATTTTCATGTTAGCAAGGCCTGACAAAAAAGCTATAGCCGGTGATTGCAAATTTTTTGTAAGGCCAGATTTTTGTCAGGCAACTGTGAGTCAGCGCTGGCATCTCCGCCAGCTTATACCAGATTTTTAAAAAAAAGGAGCTATTGTATTTCTACAAAATCCAGCCAAGCTAAAGGTAGTTGTGAAAGGCCAAACCAAATTCTTCTTGTCTGAGAATAGAGCAAAAGAATATTTAGAATCACTTTGAATCGGATAATCTTGCTCTAGAGAAGCTACTGTCTTATGTTATAAATGCTCTTCCTTACTCGTTTTTATTTAACAATGTTTTTTCCTGTGGGGGCCTAGTGGCAGGGGGACGCGGCATTCCATATTTATCAGGAACTGGGTGTTCCTGAGCCTCTGATGTTGGGGAGGGGGGTGGGGGCGGAATTGTGGGGTGGGGGTTGGGGCTGGTGGGGTTGGGGGGGTGGTCGTGGGGGTGTAAAGCAGTGGTAGTTGCCAGAGTAAAGCTGGTCAAAGTATTTCTTTCTATGTCTCTTTTTTGTATTTTTTTGATTAGAAGAGGATTTTTGACATCTTTAGAAGCCAGAATCTTTAATAATGGATAGGAAGGTCAAAATATGTACCATGAACATCAATGGTCTCAATGATTTTAAAAAGATTGGGGTGTTGCGTAGATTAATTCAGTCTCTAAATATAGACATCTTGTGCCTGCAGGAGACCCACATCCCATGGGAGAAACGTAACATTCTGAGGAATTTGGGTCTGGAACTTTTGGTTAGCTCTAAACAAACTGGGGTTAAAAGGGGAATCGCAATCTTAATGAAAAAAAACCTGGGAAAATGCGTTAGAACGCTATCAGATAAATGGGCCAACGTTTAATGGCAAAAACAGAGTTAAGAGATAAAATGGATAAACTACGAAAGGCTGAATTAAATTTGGTGACACAGATATTTAACGGTAATGACTTTGACATCCAGGAAGCTCAACGACAGATAACTATTGAACGTGTTACTTCATACTCTTACTTAGCCGATCAGGTAGCGGTACAATTTAAACAACATAAGGCAGAGTGCTACGAGCTAAATGAAAAAAATGGGAGAATTTTAGCTCATAGAATTAGACAAAAAGCCATGCAAAATGAGATAGTTAAAATTACTGATTTGGCTGGAGTGCCCCAAGAATCTAAGGAAGGGATTCTGAATGCTTTTAGTGACTTCTACAAAGTACTATATAATAAACCAGAGACTGAGGTCGATATAGATAGAACCCCATCTGATTATCTGAGGGGGGTTGAGAATGCGCGGATGTCCGAAGAGGATGCAATTTTTCTTGGCTACCCAATCACATGGGAGGAGATCGAGTTAGCTACTCTTAGCCTCGCATCTTGGAAAGCCATGGGGCCAGATCAAATCCCCCTCGAATTCTATCGAACTTTTAGGAATATTTTAAAGCTTGAGTTACTTAAGATCTTTGATCAAGCATTCCAGGGGCGTCCACCTGCCTCATGGTCTTTAGCTACAATTGTAGTGTTTATAAAAAAGGGAAAGGATCCTAGTGAGTTAGGGTCGTATCGGCCCATTTCTCTCATTACGGCGGACAGCAACATTTTTTCTAAAATATTAGCAAATAGATTATTTAATATAATGCCCATGCTGGTCTCCAAGACTCAACACGGATTTATTAAAAATAGGGATACTACTGATCATGTTAGGCGTATCATCACCCTATTTGATTGGGCACAGGCTACGGGATCCCCAGTCGGCGCTATTCTGTTGGACGCGGAAAAAGCGTTTGACAGAGTCGACTGAGGGTTCCTATGGTCTGTCCTAACATGGAAAAGGTTCCCCAGAGAGTATATTCTGGCCATACAGGCGCTATATCATGAACCGAAGGCTGTAATCCACATAGCGACAGAAACATCTTATTCGTTCGCAATTACTAGGGGAACAAGGCAGGGCTGTCCCTGCTCCCCTCTATTATTTGCCCTGTACATTGAACCATACTTGAATAATATTACAAAAGAAATAGTAATCCCCCCTGTGACTATACATCAGATTGATCATAAAGTCCTCGCGTACGCTGATGACGTCGCAGTTGTTACTTCCGATGTAGGCTTATCCATGCCTAAAATTATAGAACTTGCCCAAGACTTCGGGGAGCTGTCAGGCTATAAGCTTAACATTTCTAAAACTCAGATAATTCATTCTTCCACTGGCAGACCCGACAGAATAGCTCTAGCATCTACCGCTTCGTACCTTGGTGTGATAATCTCCCCAACGGTTGATGACATAGTAGGGCTCAATACAGATCCTCTATTAATGTCTACTAATAGGACTCTTGAACGGTTAAACAATCTACATCTATCTTTATCTGGTCGCACCAACGTAATCAAAATGGTCATATTACCAAAATTCCTTTATTTATTTCGTACCATTCCTCTTCTCTTTTCTTCTCTTTTTTTTAACAAACTAGATCGAAGCATCTCCAGGTTTCTATGGGGTTATCAGAGAGCCAGAAGAGCCCTCAAATGGTGCATTCTGCCAAAACTAAGGGGCGGTTTAGGAGTTCCTAGTTATTGCTTATATTACTGGGCAGTCTTGCTAAAGCAAATGGGTATTCTAATGTTCCCAGACTATAGTTTAGATAATGCTTTGACTCCATCAATTTACGAAATGTTGCTTGGAGTGGAAGTGCGGCAATGGCTGTTCAGGTTAATAGAACCTAGTTATCACAAAAAAACTAAATTTAAAATCATGATTACCGTATCTAAGATCTGGAGACAAATCAACAGAAGGCTTCATCTTCTGCCAAAATTTTATTACTATACCCCCCTCTTACAGAATCCTATGCTACCCGAGCTTTTTAATGACCATGTCATGCATAAATGGTTTGACTTAAAAATAAAATCTTTTGGTCTACTCTATTATGATGGGCAATTTGCTTCCTATTCTCAATTACAAAGTACATTTGGTCTTGATAGAGCTGATTTTTTTAAATACTTACTGATCCGTAGTTTCTTAATTACGAAAAAATTAATTATATCACAATCTATGAGCAAAATAGACTTGTTGGAATGCTGCTGCCAGGGAAATAAGATTGGTATAATATATCAGAAATGTTTGGAGAAGATAATCTAGACACCTACGTAAAAAAAATGGGAGATAATTTTTGGCTTAGAAACTGTAGACATAGCTAGATCTCTTGAAGTCTGTAGTAAAGTTATTTTCAATGATTCATTCAAAAGTCAACATTATATGTCTATTTTTAATTTGTATTATACACCATCAAAACTATCAAAATGGAAAGCACAGAAAGGTGTGAACTGTAGTCGCTGTGGCCATAATGCGGCCGATTTGTGTCATATGTTTTTTCATTGCCCCAAACTGATTATATTTCTCACCCAAGTACAAGGCTTCCTAAATACCATTTTGGATGTAGCTATTGTTCTAACGCCCGAACTTGTTATACTTGGAATACAAACTGACCAAATCGCCAAAAGAACAATTGCTGAAGAAGGGTTCATTTTCATCGCAATGTCTTCCTATCGCAATTGTATAACCTCTCGTTGGTTGGCTATTGAACCACCTGTGTTCAATCAATGGCAATCAAAATTGTTGAATATTTTTCAGTTGGAAAATGCTGTATACAAATTCAAAGGCTTGAGAAGGAAGATACTAGGCCAGAAAATATGGTTACCCATCACGAATTGGTTATGACCATGGTTATTCTTTTAGTAATATTTTTTGTTTTGATTTTTTTCTGCGCTCTCTTAATGATTATGTATCTACTGTAGATATCTTCTACCTTTTTGTTTTGTTTCTCTGTGCAATTTATCCACTGCCAATAAAATAATAATTTTAAAAAAAAGGTAATCACCTGAGGCTTTTTTTCCGACCACTATATAGCCACTTAACAAGGTATTCAAATCTACCCACAAGACTTGTGAAATTTTCACATATACATCAACCTGTATATACCATTCCACTGGATTTTCTCTCCATTTTGGGAAATCATTAGTGAAAGACGCAAGATCACTCCTGCTCCAAGGCACATGAATATAACCTTCACCAGGGACTGCCCTCAATGGAAAATTTGAGGTAGCCTTTCCCTTCACTGTGGATGGAGGCGGATCACCACTTGGTTTCTTTTGCTCCTTCTTCTTGCCCATCTGCTTTTCCACTTATCTAGCTCCCTCCATTTTCGGATGTTAATGATTCATTCTTTAATCTGCAATTTCATTCCTGATGTTCTTATGCTAGTTATGTCATTCTCATCAAACCATACACAGTAATAACTTTTTTGTAGAGACTTGGTCATATTCAGATCAACCTCATATTTCTCAGCTAATTCATATAGCTTTTCTCATGGGCATGCCCCGTACATTTGGTAACATCTTAACACATATAATACAAGTTTATTTATAAAATGTGTGTTTTCGTGATAGGCATCTATTCGGGAAAGGTCAAGGTTTCCTAGAATCATCTCATACATTTCTAACTTTAATTTGACCATATCTACTGCATTATCTCTTACTAGGGACTAAATTGCTTCGTTATTCAATGCTGTACTTTCACCTTCTCTTGGGGACCCATTGAAAAACATAATCCAATCATCTAATTCTTTAGCACTAAGGTATTATCGGGTATTAGCACTATACCTTCTCTGGGAGAACTGTGGTTAACTAAGTGAATTCCAAATAGACATGTCAGAATTCGGAGGTCTTCTAGCAAACCCTCCCAAGGGGGTAAATCCATTCTGGGTCATAGTTTGACCTGCACTTGCAGCACAAGCGGCGTTCACCTGAGTTGGAACTAAAGGAACCCCTCCCATCCTCTCGCCCACAGGAGTGTTAACTGATGTACCCACTCCAGAATCTGTCAAAGTATGCATCACATTTCCTGCTGAGTCAGTCTTATACAAAGGAAATACGGGGCCAATCGTGACTGGAACAGTTAATGCATCAGGCGCATTCAGAACAATGGTTCAACATGAACACTAATCCCTGAAATCTCTCCCATCAAGGTAGGTTGGGTGTGATTGCTACTCCAGAGTTCCGACTGGCTCCTGCACCACTTTTCCCCTCAAGTTGGGCCTCATTATTTGGGGTGGGGGATGCGCTGATAAAAACACATCCAAGAGATCATCACTAGAATCACCAACACTGGCTTCACCCGTACTCTCTGTGTCTCCTGTCTTTTCCTCCTTCTTCTTCTTTTTCTTTTCTTTCCCTTTCCCAGATTCTTCACCTGTCAAGGCAGAGTATAGTCTAGCTCCCTCTATCATGTCAGGTATTATTATTTAAACTTGCCACCATGCATGACTCACTCCCAGAGAAGCATCTCGGCGCTAGACATAGAAGGTTGGCATGAGTTGACACCAGAAATGTAAAGAGAAACATTACAGAGCCATTTTTAAATAGCTTTTTGTATTTAGTATGGTCCTCACATAGTCGAATAGACAGAGGAAGTGTATTCCTGTAAGATGCTGCCAAATAAGAAAATGATCTACTGCTGAATCTGGCCATGCAGATGCAAGGTATTTTTCAATAAGACTTGTTGGAAGATCCACCACTGTTGTTCTACATTCCATTGGCACAAATGCGCACTGCTTTTTGGACTCTTTCCTGATATTTTTCCTTTTGCCTGACATGAGCTGAATGCTCCCTAGCATTTAGTGCTTCGTATTGTGCGGGTCTAGGAGGCAGCTTCATTTCATACAATACCATTCTCGAATTTTCAATGATTCTCAAATTGAATGTGCCATAGCGTGGAAACTTAAATGCGCCTTATTTCTCAGTGATCGTATGTCAGTGGTTCAGCCAAAGACATGTATGAAGGCCCATAGTTATGGCCATATAATGACCTGGCATACCTTCAGGTGGTGCCTCTTCTCCCTTTTAAACATGTATTCTCACAATTCCCCTAATGAGATCCTGTATATCCTTAAAGGGTGTCATTCTGCTACAATAATCTCAACTTTCACAAGTAGAATTTTATTTCAAACCAGGGAATAATTCTTCACTTACAATTCTCATGTTGTGTCAACATTCGGCGTCAACAACAATGCAGCACTCTTAAATGTAGTCAACCAATAACAGTGCGGCTCATCACCAACTGACCAATCTCAGTGCAGCACACTGTGACGTCTTTGTCCCTCTTCACAGCAGCTCACCCTTCATTGCAATGCAAGCACAAAAACACAAATTGAACACATTTTGTTGACTCTGCTATAGAATCGATAGTATTCATCCGCACAAAAAATGGTCTGGAGTGACACATTCTGGTCTACTCTGACTCCACTTGAAGAAAACCTCAGCCACTGAGGTATCACCCAGATCAGTGCAGCTTCTCCCTGTGCACTAGGATCTACGACACCAATCACATCTCACACTCACCCAAAGTATATGTCCCTATCTCAATTGTGCAGCTGTTGACGTCTCACAACTAACACCACTAAACTCAGCAGACAATTAGAACCCAAGGTTTTCTAGACTGGTAATTTAATACTAACCCAGGATCTTGGGCTTAGTCCAGCCCAATAACAACCTCTCTGCATTCAAAGCCACACTTACACAACAACTCAAAACATTACTGCATAGCACCACACGACCTTCACAAAACACTACAAGCTAGACATAAGCAATTACAATGAGCAACCCTATTAATACTCACTCCTCCGCTGTTACAACTCTTTCCCGAACTGCTGGAACTCCGTTGGTCCTCCAGATCGAGACATTGGTTTTAGTGGTTTGGACTGTGTTTGGGGCAAGTCCAGAATGGGATAGTCTAACTCCTTTTGCTTCAGTAACTAACCATTCATCTTGAAGGTGTGAGGGAAAGTGATTACCATTTTCTCATCCGATGAATCATTTTAGTTGATTTAGAGGCAAAGGAAGTCAGCATTATTAAAACAATTCAACTTCTGTGTAGCCCATTTGGCCACACAGAGAACCAGGAATCGTTAAATGAAGTTCAGTGGGATTCTAACAAGTTATTAATCAATCCAATATATATGCAAATAAGGAACAATATAAAGGCACAGAATTACAACGGGCAAGATGAAAAGTCAAAAGAGATTCAGATTCAATAGCATAAGACTTGCAATGAATGCCGTCACAGCAATAAGATACTGAGAAATAGAAATTGGTGTTCCTTAAAGGATCTCCGATCCTCCTTCATAAACACGAATATATTCTAAAGTCGTCTAACCCATGTTCTGAATATGAGCTACAAATGAGTCATTGGAAAAATTCTCAGGGGAATTCAGAAGTGCAGGAAGGTGTCAGCATAGTGAAAACTCCAGTAGAAGGCCAAAACATGTGTGTAAAGCTACCCACTTGAAAAGAAGCAGAGAGGTCTGTACCCCTCAAAGTTGAAAGGGATCTGAGCCCAAACTCTAGCGGTGGGAGACTAATCAAAACCACTGCGTTTCAAGAACAATCATATCTTTCCCATGTCACCGTAAACCTAATTATCTTTCCGCCCCACAGTAGGTATTGTCAACATCCTTCGGCTTTCCTATCACAAAAACTTGGACAGTCATCAAAACCTTGAGCATCTCCTCGACATTGATTGGTGATGAATATGAGGCTTCTCCTGCTCATTACTTCTTCAAGTCCTTGCCAAGATTTCCCTTCTCATGCCTCACTATCAATAATACAACAATACTCCTTTCTCTAGCTATGAAATCATGAGAACACACCTGCAAAAGAAAGAACACGCAAGGCAAGCAAAAATATATTTTAAAATTAAGGCCTTTAATCAAGCTAAATTTAGTGAAGTATTTTTATGAGCATTTTGAGAAAGTGATTATATATGCACATGTAACTTCAGAATAAAGGCAAACATGAATAAATAGCTTCATGATTACATATGCAATGTATGTTAATAAATGCAGTATAAGTTGAAACATAAATGTAAATGCGAATGATAATTACATGTCTTCACAGTTAAACTAAACATTTACCTATACACGCTTATGAGTTTCAAGTTGCTACATGGAATACATATTAAGAATGTATTTAAATGCTTCATCTTATGTCAATAAAGTCAAAGCATACAATATATATAGTATCAGGTGCATGTGTGAACGTTGTGCTTCAGTGACGTGTAAGGGGAGTCTAAATTGTGCTGCTTAATAGCTGACCCAGTTGATCGTTATAACTCAATCATTCCATGGTTGATTCATGTTGCATGCCCGTCCATATTTCCACTATATTTCTAATGTTGGGCATCATAAATTTAATGAAATATTCTCAACATGGCCTAGTAAGTGACAAAACCTTAATGGTTGTGGACCTGCGTTTCCTGTCCTTCTTATGGAGTCAGCAGAGCTCTTACGAGGACTTCTGGGGGGCTATGCAACATGACATTGTGCCATCCATCTCTTGGTGGACATATTTCATGCTTTTAATGACAACCCCATTCTTTTGACGGCCCAGAATCGCCATGCCTCACCTCTAGCCCTGGCAGTCAAGATAATGCACATCCTCCTCTAATAACTGCTATCATAGTTACTCACCACAGGATCAATGGGTGGTTCAAACAGCCATGCAGACGCATAAATGTCTAGGCAAAACCTATTGTTACCTGTTGACGCACAGATAGCCAAGTCCCTCTCTTGACTCTTTTATCACCAATTTCTAAAATTCCAATAAACTGGTTTCCAAGTCAAGTGAACCCATTTGGAAATACTGAAAAAGTTTGCTGAATGTCTTGCTTTCCTCCTTGCTTCCCCAAGCAGCGAGCCTGTGCTCAAGCCCCTTTACAAATCTGCGTTCCAGACCTGTTATAGATGGATAAACCTATCATATAATTGTCTAGATAATTAGTAGATCAGCCACATGCCAGTCAGTGGCTTCTATGACCACACTGACAAATCATTCCTGGACTCGTTCCAAGGATTCCAACAGAGGGTCAGATTTAGAGTTCGGCTGAAGGCTTACTACGTCACAATTGTGATGTATATTCCATCCACCATACTACAAGTATATTTTCTCCAATGCCACTTGCGCTACGGTGGACAAGATCTCCGTCACAGGCCCATAAACTTGAGTCAGTGAAGCATCCACATTAGCGATATTATTGATACTGCCTCTGTTACTACTGCAAGTTTAGCTACTACTGCAGCTGCCACTGCTGCAGTGCTATTTGAAGCTAAAACTACTATCACAATTTTACATCTGCCATTACTGCCAACACTGACTACCGTACTATTTCCCTATTTTATTGTTACTACTATTAACACTGTTACTACAGCTGCCTCTACTACTATACCTTTTAAAAAGGCAGCCACTATTGCTAACACTAGTACTATTGCTACTGCTACTATTGCCACTAGTGCTGCTGATATGACTTCTACCACTGCTACTACTACTACTGCAGCTACCACTACTAGTACTGCAATACATGCTATTATTATTACTAATACTAACACTGCTTCTACAGCTGCCACTACTGCTAACACTGTTACTACTGTGACTGCTACTGGCACTATTGCCACTTCTGCTGCCATTATTAATCATGCTACTACTGGGCCTACTGCAGCTCCTGGTACTGTTATAGGTGCTACTTTTATATTAAACCTAATATTATCATTTTATTTTTCACTACGGGGCTGGGGCGGGGCGGGCTGGTGTAACAGGAGGAGGAGTGGCTTGCACTCCCTAAATGCTCATGACTGTTTGGCTCGACCTCTTGGGCCGGACAAACAGTTATGTGCAATTTGCATGTTCTCCACCAGGCTGCATTACACTTCCTGGTGAGGAACATGCCTAGACTCCCATTCCCCGTCTGAAGCTAAACTACAACGCTCAGACCAATAACAATACTGCAATGCGGCGTTGTGATGCGTTGTGATTGGCTATGGGGAGGGAGCCTGTGTGTTTCCTGCTTCTGCCAAAACTGAGGTGGAGGCGGTGTGGGAAGGGACTGAAGTGGAGGAAAGACAGCAGACTTACAAAGGTGTTTTCTTTGGACAGTCCATCACCCATCACACCCCGCCACCCCTGTTCCCTGCCAGCCGCTACTGGCCGCACCCCAGGATCCACCATCACTTTGGTCCCAGACCCAGTTAGTATACTGTGCTGAGCCCCCCACCCCTCCTGCTCCACGGGGCTAGTGCTACGCCACTGACTGGTACTTCAGGTACTAGAATACCCACTGCTGGAGTGCTTTTAAGATTCTCTGGTCTGTGTGTGAGTAACACTAGAATCCAAAGGATAATCATTTATCAAATGAGCTCCTCATGCCTGTACTGGGGTACCCGAGAGCACAGATACAGCTGCTACTGCTACTGCTACTGCTACTGTTACTAGTAATACTACCTTTGCTATTACTACAATTGTTGATGTTCTATAGCTGCTACTGCAGCTGTTACAGTTGGTACTATTTCTGCTACTGCAAACTGAGCTCCAAACGTCATCATTTAAAGTTGTAGTTACCTCAAGGTCAGGGCAGATGAGCAGCTCCAATAATTAACATTTCTTCTGTTTTTTTCACCTGTCAATCCTTCGTTTTAATCTATTTTACTCAGATCTAATGCCACACACAAACAAAAACGATTCTAAAACCTTTTATTGACATTTATAAGGTTAAACGCAAACGTAAACCAACAGTTAACAGTCAAGAGTTCCATAACAAATGATGCATGGCTGATACCATATCTTGCAGCTGAACCACCAGCACCCACATTTATTTCAGTTCAAAAGAATTTTATTAGGCAAATAAAGGTGTCAATACATAAAAAAGCTAAAACACAGCATCAATAATAGAAGTGAAGTAAAACATGGCAATAAAAATATCCAATAAGTTAGGAGATAATAAATAAATGAGGCTATATAACACAAAGCAGTGCGTGAAATAGTATGCAGGGAAATAAAAAAAAAGGGTTATAAAAAATACAAAGGAACAAAAAGGTCAATCAAGGAGGTTTAGAAACCTCTTGCTGAATAGGAGGCAAATGAGATAAACGCTTAGCACACACATCTAGGTATAAAGTTACGGGGAGCCATAAATCATGTCTCTTCGGAGCAAGATTAAGGGGATAAATGAAAGCAGTATCTAGTCTATGATTGTGGCAGACATTATACCACCATGCTCTAAAAGAAATATTAGTGGAATTTTTCCAATTAACAGTAATTTGTTGGAATGCGGCAGCTAACAACAAGTCAACAATTTGTGCGTTAAACTCAGTATCTGCCCAACAAGGAGAGAGACTACCTAAAAAATATTAAAAAAAGAAAAGGGGGATACAGTATGAAATATGGCATTGATTTGGGCCCAAACTTGATTCCAGAAAGTGTGCGTAGCAGTACAGGAAAAAAGCATGTGAAAAAGTGTAGCCTTGGGTGATGAACAAGACCAACAAAGATCAGGGACTGAGGAAAATCTCTTATTCAACATATGTGGTGTAAAGAGAAGTCTATTGTAAATAAAAAAAAGTGTTTGTGTGAGGGAAGCAGCACTAGACGATTTGCGGAGCTTGGTCCACAATTTATCCCAAAGGGAAGTGGGCCAAGAGATGGCAAAATCAGACTCCCATTGTTCCTCAACTGTGGATTTTGGCCTAGTAGAGAGAGTCTTGTGAAATGAGTGGTAGATTGAGGAGGCTGTGGGGTAGGTACGCAGCAAGGAATGGAGTTGCCGGGTAGGGTTGGGAGGGTCAGGTTGGGTGGGAGAATGAGGAAGATGAGCGTAAGTGGACAAAACTGCATGTTTGAGCGTGAGAAATTTACGGGCGAAAGAAAGAGGGAGATTGAAAGTTTGGCTAAGAACAGAAAAAGGTAAGAAGTCAGAGCCAGAAAAGAGTTGGGACACCCAGATCAAACCCCTTTGCCTCCAGGACTTCCAGTAAAAGGACTTATGATTAATGAGGATACTATTGTTGTGCCAAATAGTCGTATTGAGAAATGCAGCTACAGTGGAGGGAGGGTCTGGGGACGTGGATAAGAGTAGTTTAGTGGTAAACTTGTGGATAGGAGTGGAAAGAAATTGGAGTTTACAGGAAAATGAGAGGTACTCAGCAAAAGAAAAGGGGAATAAAGAAAGACGCTCAATTACAACCCATAAGGGGGAAGATTCAGCAGGGTCTCGCAACCAAAAGGAAGCTTGCCTCAAAAGGAATGCCTTGTGATAAGTAGGAAAGTCCGGAAAATTGACCCCACCCTCTGATTTGGGAAGTCGCAATCTGAGCAGGGACATACGTGCTTTTTTGCCGGACCATAGAAATAAAGAGAGAATAGTATTGATTTTCCTAAAAAATTTGGTAGGGATAGGAACTGCAATATTTGAGATGATATAAAGAACTATTGGGGAAAGCATCATCTTAATCGTGTCAAGACGACCCCACCAAGAAAGATAAAGAGGGTGCCATCTAGAAGTGAGATCAGATCATTTCTGGGTACATTTATTGAGACATAACAAAACAGTATCGGGAAGGGAAGGGGTAATGTGTAAACCGAGATATTTGATATGTGAGGGACTCCAAGTAAAATTGGACGCGGCAAAATCAGGCTTGAAAGTAAATTTTGTAAGGGGCAAAATTTCGCACTTGTCATTGTTCAACTTATAACCAGAAAGTTGTGAGTACTCGTGAACCTCAGCCAGAAATGCGGGAATGGAGGTGGTGGGGTTGGACATAAAGAGTAGGATATCATCTGCATAAGCAGCAAGTTTGATATGTGTTTGGGAAATTTGGAAGCCATGAAAATTAGGGTTTTGACGGAGTTTGGAGAGAAAGGGTTCTAAAGCCAGGTTAAAAAGGAAAGGGGAGAGGGGGCAACCCTGATGAACCCCTCTGCCTAAGTTGAAAAAAGAAGAAACTAAGCCATTAGCGCAAACCGCCGCTCTGGGATTGGAATAAAGGAAAGAAATGAAGGAGATAAAATTAGGACCAAATCCAAACCACTTGAGGGCGGAAAAAAGGAAAGCCCATTCTACTCTATCAAACGCTGTTTCCGCGTCTAAAGCAATTGCTGCTAGCGAATCATTGAACCATGGAGATTTGGACAGGACATTAAACAAAAGTCTAGTATTATCTGTGATGAAACAGCCTTTAACAAATCCAGACTGTTCGGGACCCAATAATTCAGGAAGGAAGGGATCTAATCTTATGGCTAAGGATTTAGCATAAATCTTGTAATCAATGTTAACCAAAGAGATTGGTCTGTAGTTCTTACAATGCTGGGTATCTTTCCCTTCTTTGGGTATAATACAGATATGAGCGTCTGAAAATGTGCCAGAGGAAGTGCTGTTAGTAATGAAAGAATCAATAAGGGAGTGTAGTCTAGGTAGTAATAATTGGGAAAAGTGTAGATAAAATTCAACTGTGAACCCATCCGGTCCCGGAGCTTTGTCCCTCTTGAGTGACTGAAGTGCAGAGTGTAACTCTTGACTAGAAATGGGTGATTCAAGAACGGATAGATCAACAGGAAAATTGTGAGGTGTTTGAATGCTGGAAAAAAAATTGGACAGAAAGTGAGCAGTGGGCTGAGTTTCTGAAGAATAGAGTTTGGAGTAAAAATGGGAAAATTCCTCTAAAATGTCAGCATATTTATGTTTTAAAACAGAATTAGCATCATAAACAGACTCAATGTTCAACTTGTTTTGCTTGACTTTTAAATAATTAGCTAAAATTTTCCCTGCTTTATTTTTACCCCCATAAAATTTCGAACTGGATTTCAACAAATATAACGAAGCATCTTCAGTGGATTGTTTGTTAAAATGCATCTTGGCAGCCATGAGAGCAGTCAAACTTTCCTGGGAGTGGGAAGTGTAGAAAGCATGTTCCAAATTTTTAATCGAGAGGAGATCGCTAGTGCGCTTACGGGCGATCTTACGTTTCTAGCTACATGACCAATGATGAAATCCCTGGCCGCAGCCTTATAGGCATCCCAAATAGTGTGTTCGGGTAAAGAGGGTGTATCATTAATGGTAAAAAATTCTGTGGTAAATTCAACAAAGGAGGTGGTGAATTTAGGATCGAGAAGTAGGGTATTATTGAAACGCCACCTTTTTGGTCCAGTGGACTTGGGTAAAATGGCAATATTAATCAAAACAGGAGCATGATCAGAGAACAAGATGGGGCCAATGTCAGCATGAGTGAGGGATTGAGAAATGTGATGGGAAAGGAAGATATAATCAATGCGTGATTATGATTGGTGGGACGGGGAATATAAGGTAAACTCTTTAGAAGTTGGGTTACAAAGACGCCAAACGTCAATAAGTTTGTGTTGGGCTATGGCTTGGTAAAGAGCTTATGAGACTTATTAGGGACAAAAGATGCTTTAGAATTCCTATCCAAAAAGGGATCCAAGGGTAGATTGCAGTCTCCCACTAAAATAAAATTATCATCCATGTGTTCAGTAATGCGAGTGGCCAATGTGCGCCAAAAGGCGGGGTCACCACCAGTGGGAGCGTAAACGTTAAGAAGGGAGATAGGGATACCCTTCGAGTAAAGTTTGACATTTCACCATCTACCTTCTGGATCTGATTCAGATACCAATAGTGAATGAGAGAAAGACTTACGAATTAACACAACTACACCATTTCTCTTACCATCACCAGGGGAAGAAAACACAACACCCACCCAACCTCTTCTGAGTTTGGCAGCCTCAATATCAGACAAATGGGTTTCTTGCAAGAAGGCAATGTCTACATTCAGTTTGGCTAAGTGAGAGAGAATGTTTTGCCTCTTAATGGGAGAGTGAAGACCTTTAACGTTCCAAGAAACAATGAGCACTGACATCAAGTAGCATTAGAAAAGAAAAGCAAAGAAAGAACAGGAAAACAGGAGAAAGCCTCATAAAAAGTAGGAACAAAGGTAAATGAAGTAGAGAAGCGAAGATAGAGAAAAGAAGGAAAGAATAAGAGAAATAGGAGTATGATAAAAATCAGAAATACCATAAAAATAGAAAAAAGCACAATAGATAATAAGAACGGTAAAAAATAGCAATAGAACCCAGAAAAAATGGTAAATATGAGCCAATGAGAGAAAGAAATGATCATGAGTGAAAGAGTAAATGAGTGAAAAAGAAAAGAAAGGGAAAGACCAAAAGGCGAGAGATGTGAACTTGGATAAATGAGAAGGTTGAATGACAAGAGAGTAAAAGACATAGATAAGAAGGAGCAGGACCAAGAAACCGTACAAGTAATGAATAGGATAAGATAGAAAAAGAAGGAAAAAAAGAAAGACAGCTGAAAAGATAATGACACCAATAAACCTGAAAATAATAAGGAAGAGATCAAAATAGGGAGAAACAGAACAAAGAAAAACATGTCAAAAAGGGAAAGGGGAGTACTTACAAAGGGTGGCATGAGGGAAGTACGATCAGGAACAAGGATGGACGAAAGCGTACGTGGAGGTGAGGGGAGGGAGGTAGGGCCAACTGGAGAAGGCATAGCAATCGGGGTCAATGAGACGTCCAACCAGAGAAACATGACGGAACGCGAGATAATGATCTGTAGAGGAAGGAAAACAACGGGGTTAAGCCACGACAGGCAACATAGGCACAAGACAAGCGATGAATAGGACAAACCTATGAACATAAAAAAAACTTCAATAACAAAGACCAACAAGAGAACCATAAACTTGTCAAGAGAACATGCGAGTTTAAGAACAATTGAACTTGAAAATTCAACAAACGGAGCAAGCTGGAATATCAGAGTACATCTTCAGAGAAAGTCACGGTGGGAAAGAAGAGGAAGGTCCAGAAAATTCCATATCAGCCTGGCCACAGGAATTCAGGAAACTGCGAAGTCGCGTAGGATCCTCATAAGTCGTAGTCTTGTTATTGTAGGTGACTTTGAATAGGCAGGGGTGAAAAAGACCATATCTGGCATCAATGGAACGGAGGTCAGGTCTCATGTCCAGGAAGGCCTTACGGCGATTGGCAGTGGCTCTGGCGTAATCCTGCGCAAAGAACAAGGTGGAACCTGACCAAGTAAGGCGAGGAGAAGCTCTGGCCGCCGAAAGGACTTTCAACAGATCTGTGTATTCTAGAAAATACATTATTACACCCCTGGGTTTCGTTGACGTGGAAAGAGAGGATGGAGCTCGACCAAGCCTGTGAGCGTGTTGGATGTTGAGTGAAGTATCTTCAGGTAAGTGCAAAAGCTTAGGGAGAAAAGACTTGAAAAAATTGATGGGATCACTCCCCTCACAACCTTCCACCAGGCCGTAGAGGCGAAGATTATTACGTCTATTCTGGTTTTCAAGATCCTCCACCTGCTTCTTGAGAGAAGAGAACTGCGCGTTCATATGGGTGACTTTGGTAACAGATTCCTGAAGAGAGGAGAAACTTCGCTCCACCGTTGACACTCTTACGTCCATCAGAGACCAATTGTCAGTAAGAATCTGCAACTTAGCATTAGTTTCTCCCATGAAGGGGTGCAAGGCCCGTATCTCTTCAAGAAGTAACTCCATCGAAATGGTCGAGGAGGATTTAGAAGGTGAAGGTGGGTCTTTTTTTAACCTCTTAGAGTTAGTTTTCGCTGAAGGCTGTGAAGAGGCTTCCATAGTCAACAACGTCTCACTAGGAGGGAGAGATTGAGAGGCTTCTAAATGAGCTAGAGCCGTAAATAATTTGGAATTTTTAAAGTAGTTTCGCTTTGGACCTTTGTTGGAACAGTCCGCCATCAATTCGTCCGTGAATTGAAGTCCCACTGATAGCAAACTGCAAGACTGGAGAATACAACAGGCACTTTACAGCATCCAAGACATGCAAAAAGCAAGGACACGCAATGAGAAAGCGTTATATCAAAAGTGCACTAGCAGAAAAAATGAGTGAGGCCAGGAAAAAAAAAGTCAATGATATCTATGTGGCCGGAAGAGATAAATTGGAGTCAGAAAATGGCCGCCAAATTTATGGGAGCAGAAAATGTCAAGTTATGAAGTAAAAAGTGCCAGGAAAATAGCAAAAAGTCACCTTAAGAACGAGGGTTGATCCACCATTGCCCTTGGGTATGCTTGAGCCGCTGCAGAAGGGGTTAATGAGGCAGAAATCCAATGCACGGTAAAACGCGCATCTGAGGCGTCACGAGCACCAGCATACAAAATGGCGGTCGCGGCCGATGCAGAGCCGCGACCGGAGATGATATGGACAAAAGGACGGGAGACCCAGCTGCAATGTCGCCGAAAATGGGCTCAGGATATGCCCAGCATGTTCCGCTGACAGAGGCTGCCTTCCGCTGTTCGCAGGAGGATCGCGAACCGCAAGTAAGCTCTGGTGTAGACGGAGCTCTACACCGACGCCGCCATTCACCTCGGGTGCCTAGCCACGCCCCCCAAGCCCCCACATTTATGACACACAAATTCAGAACGACTCTTACCAACCCCTGCCAATTAGAGGGCACCCTGAGTCACACAGGTGCGTATTTCATTGTCCAAAGACCAAGTCCGTTCCCCAATATTGGTCTCAGTCCTTCTCAAACTTGTTATGGTTCTGAGGGCACCCTTTAGCAATATATATAGGCAGCTCCATACTTAGGAAATGATCCAGTCGAGTCCATTCATCTAACAGTCTATGTCATCTGTGATGTGCCACAGCAAAAGTCTGGGGTCTCAGGAGAGATCCCGGGCAGCACTTCCTCTAGAAAAGTAAACATATCCTCCCAAAACGAGTCCAGCTGCCCACAGCTACAGACTGTGTGTATAGGGAGAGCAATAACACGAACCAATCACCCACATTTTCCACAATTGTTCCCTTGTCAAATAGGCGTAGGGTAGGTACTTCAATTCTATGCCACAGAATTGGGACATGATAGCAGCCTCCCTTGAAGATATTAAAGCCTCTCGCCAATTGTCATCCATGAGAGGACCTAGGTCTTGGGTCCCTGCACTAATCAGGTGATTGAAAGTATCTGGGGTGTTAGTCACAAAGGATTTCTATACAGGAGAGAGTCTACGGCTTGCTGGCCTCTACAGCAGCACCTTAGATTCTAGCGGGTTATGATAGGGAATGTCTTCTAGATCTGAGATGTAGGGCGTGGATGGTACAATAAATGGTGGGCCCTGGGTTTCATTTTGGGAGACCCAGGCCTGCATGATGAAACATGGAGAGGAGGCAGAGAAATCCCACCAGACAGATTTGTGTATTTCTGCATGCCTGTAATCTGTGTGGGACACATACTGGAGAGGGGAGAGCCAGGCTTTCCTGTTACACTTTAAAGGGTGCTCTGTGATTCAGTGTAAGGTCACAAGGAGGGGGCCTGGGCACATCTCAGGAAGGAGATGGGGCTGATAAGAGAATCATAAAGAGTAGGGCTGGAGTCCTGGACTAACCTTTTGATACACACGTCACTGGTGCTGACATCCAGGTGTGAGGTTTAGTCACTCCCATGGCCTGAGTTGTGGAGCTATCAGCTTTGTGCAGAATTCCCAACATAGCAACTGCAAAGACAACTTCAAAGACTCAGACTCTAAATCACATTTGGAGTCTGGAAATTGACTATAAGAAGGGTGTTTTAAGACCCCTAATATTATCATCATCAGTCAGATGGGCGGTGTGAGGAAGGGAAGCTCTGCACGACTTTTGCCTGCGACAAGGACTCTGGGCAAGGACTGCTAATCTCCTTGCTGGGAGGAGGCCATCACTCTGGGAATCTCAGTGCGGAGACATCACCCAGGGAATCCAAGACCACCTACCCTGGAGCCTGGATAACCAGTGCCTGCCTGCTTGCCAAGACCAGTGTGTCCTGTGAGGAAGAGGAGAGCATTGGAGAGAGTGAGGTCCAATGGGAACCCCATAGAGTGGACTCCCATTGCGAGATGTGAGGAGACAGCTGCTGCTTCAATCAGGTCATTGCCTGAGGAGGGCCGTTGTGAATTAAACCATTGCTGCACTGTACCAATCGGTATGAAGCTTTTGCATGGTGCCGAACCAGCAGCCCCCTTTTGCCAGGAGGGGCTGCAGCAAAAGCACTGCAGTGTGGGGTTGTGTGGTGGTGGGCCATGAGCCGTATGTAAACAAAGGCCGCACCAAGAACTTCACTGTGCCAATCTGGCGGGAGCCTTGTACTGTGAGGATAGAGTGACCTCGTATGTCAGAGGGTCACCCGGAGCATCTAGAACTGCTACCTGATCTGCAACCCCTGCCAGAGTAGTGAGGATGCCATTGGAGCACCTGCACACCATCACCCATGCGAGGTACCAGCTTCAGGATCAATGCAACAACCCTCACCCAGGGGACGGACCGGACACTTTCCCCACAGGAAAAACCACAAAGAATCTCTGGTTTGTTCGGGAGATTGACTTTGTGTGAGGATCTTTTCACCCATTGACTGCAGCCTGCCAAGGCGGCATGCACTGAACTCACCTGAACTCATCAGCTGTCTCTCCGAGAGCCCACTGTCACGGCATCCTTAACAACTCCAGATGCTTCATGCCTGCCGGTGCGGGTAAGACTGATTTCCGGTCTGTTGGCCTCGAGTGAACTTACTGTTAGTTAGCAGCGCTGAAACACTGTTGACTTTAATTTAGAATCAAAGTGGATTCTTGAGGCTTGGACTACTAATGGAGCATACCCTGGATGTTACCAATACTGAATGGGCACTAACCACTATCAATGGAGCGAGGAGGAAGTGGGACAGAGAATTGCCAAAGAAACACTAGAGCCCGACCTCAGGGGGTTGTGTGAATGATTATTCAATGTCGTATTTTTCCTTTCTGTTGGTTAGTGGCAGAAATAAAAGACTTTCACAAAAGGGAGTATTTGGCAATGTTTTATTCCTGATGCTGGGCACATTTTAAGTTGTGAGCCCGTGTTCACAATCCTGTATCCACCTTCACGCCCCATTGAGAAAGCCTTCGATTTCTGGAACAAGTTACTATTAAGGGTCAAGTGAAGAAGGTGTGCTTGGCGCAGTTGCTCAGGATCCACAGTAAGTCGGGCCCCAGAACATCAGAAGTAAAAGGCTTCAACCCCGTGGTAGCCCCTGTATGAGCCACGGCCCTCTGAAAGGGGTCCTGACAGTTATCTACTGAATATATAACCACCAGCCAAGTCGCTAATGTCTTTCTAGTTCTAATTCTGATTTTCCTTTTCTGCAGGCATGCTTTCTGGTTTTTAGAAAAATAGTTGCCCATAGTTTTATAGAGCTCCAGATGCATCACTTTTTCACTAAGAACCCTTCCACTTGTAAAATAGAACTTTTCAATGAATATTAAAATTAAGATGTTCATTTCAAGCTATGTCGATCAAGTGTTCAGTGGCAGATGTAATCTCTTTTAGAGCATGATCTGCAGGGCTGTTCTGTACCCTTTTTAAGATTGATTTAAAAGTAAGGACTTCTTCCATTGCTTTAGTTGCAGAGCTCTTGGGTGGGAGGGGCATCATCATTTTTTACTCCAGTCTTGGAAACATGGGGTTCCACTCCTCTAATTCAACTGCCATTTGCCAGAAGCCTGTTGCACTTAGCAGTCGAACTCTTGTTGGTATGTGACCTTTTCATGCTTTCTGCAAATCTGATTATGTGTTTCCAACTCTCGTCAGGTGTTCGCCCCTTCACCTCTTAAAAAAAACCAGATGTGCAGGGTTAACTTGGTTATAAATGTGTGTCACTTGAGTTGATCAAATACCATCACTTTGTATTTTGTGATTTTAATTTTAAATCACTATTTCTACAATATGATCCTACAGCCTTTAGCTATGCCTTTAAGGTCTTTGTTGTACTAACAAGCATTACCGAATTATCTACGTACAACAGAAGGGGCACTTCAATTGGCTGAATTTTAAGGATGTCTTGTGAGGCTTACAGCACCATCTGATTCCAGTCATTAATGAAGAGATGAAAACATTTTAGTATTAAAAGGGAACTTAGTTTCACCCCTCTAGATGTTGGACATTTGTTGGTAAGTCTGCCAATCAAGCCCTTCCACACCTGGATACAGGACCATAATAAATGTAAGAAAGTTTCTTTCAAGGCCGCTGTCCTTCATTTTTTCTCTACACTTGTCTCACTAGTTCTAATGCAGTCTATACAGACTGTATAGTAATGTATTCTTTTTGCTAAAGATTTGATCAATAGTGGAATACTCCCAACAGATGCAACCATGGAGCAGAGGCATAATGTTTCCTTCTTTAATCCACAACATCTGCTCCTTCAGGACTCAAGATGTTTAAGTCTATATGAACTAGATTAATTATCTATCAATCAATCAATCAGAACATTTGTAAAGCGCACTACTCACCAGCGAGGGTCTCAAGGCGTTGGGGGGATGCTGCTACTGCTCGAATAATCAAGTCTTGAGGAGTCTTCTGAGGTTAGCAGGTCCTGAGTCTGCCGTAAGGGGATGGGGAGGGTGTTTCAGGTCTTGGCGGCGAGGTGGTGGAACGATCTCCCGCCCGAGGTCGCTTTTCGTATGTGGGGGACAGTGGAGAGGGCGAGGTCGGCGGAGTGGAGCTGGTGGTTGGGGGGTGTAGAAGCTGAGTCGTCTGTTGAGGTATGCTGGTCCAGTGTTGAGGAGGGCCTTGTGTGCGGGGGTGAGGAGCTTGAAAGTTATCCTCTTGTTGACGGGGAGCCAGTGGAGGTCTCTCAGGTGGGGTGTGATGTGGTGCCGTGAGGTATGTCGAGGCTCAGGCGTGCGGAGTCGTTTTGAATGCGTTGAAGTCGTTTCAGGATTTTGGCCGAGGCTCCTGTGTAGAGGGAGTTTCCGTAGTCCAACCTGCTGCTGACGAGGGCCTGGTTGACCGTTCTTCTTGCTTTGGTGGGGATCCACCTGTAGATGTTATGTTAGTTTTGTCTTTTATAGCGCACGGCTACTCCAGAGAGTGTCCCAGCGCTTTTATTAAAACCAGTCGTAGAGTAACACAAAACAGAACAAGCAAAAAGGAACAGCAAAAACCAGAGCAAAAAGAATTACTGGGCAAAAAGCCAAGTTTTAAGGCCCTTCCTAAAATTCAACAGATTAGAGGTAGATCTTGCGGAGCATGCGGAGGGTGTTGAAGCAGGAGGACGAGATGGCGTTGACCTGCTTTGTCATGGAGAGGGTAGAGTCGAGGATGATCCCCAGGTTGCGTGCATGGTCGGTGGGTGTTGGAGCTGTTCCCAGTGCAGTCGGCCACCAGGAGTCGTCCTAGTCCGAGGGGGTGGGGCCGAGGATGAGGACTTCCGTCTTGTCCATTGTTTAGCTTCAGTCGGCTGCTCTTCATCCACTCGGCGATGGCTTTCATTCCTTCGTGGAGGTTGGTTTTGGCGGGGAGGGGGTCCTTGGTGAGGGAGAGGATCAGCTGGGTGTCATCGGCGTAGGAGATGATGTTGAGGTTGTGCAATCGGGCAACGTGGGTGAGTGGTGCCATGTAGATGTTGAACAATGTCGGGCTGAGGGATGAGCCCTGGGGTACGTCGCAGATGATCTCTGTGGCTTCGGAGCGGAAAGGGGGGAGGTAGACGCTCTGGGTTCTGCCGGAGAGGAAGGAGGTGGTCCAGTCCAGAACTGTGTCTCGGATCCCAGCGTCGTGGAGGCGTGTGCATAGGGTGTGGTGGCAGACAGTGTTGAAGGCGGCTGACAGGTCCAGGAGGATGAGGGCTACAGTTTCTCCGTTGGCCAGCAGGGCCCTGATGTGACGGCGATGAGGGCAGTTTTGGTGCTGTGAATGCTGGGGAACCCGTACTGGGATGGGTCCAGGATTCTGTTCTCCTCGAGGTAGCGGGTCAGTTGTCTGTTGACGGTCTTCTCGATGACCTTCGCCGGGAACGGAACAGGGAGATGGGACGGAAGTTCTTGTGGTCCTTGGGGTCAGCCATGGGTTTTTTGAGTAAGGTGTTGATCTTGGCGTGCTTCCACCTCTCCGGGAAGGTCGCTGTCTTGAAGGAGATGTTGATGGCTTTCCGGAGATTGGGTGCTATGGTGGTGCTGGCTTTGTTGAAGATGTGGTGTGGTCAAGGGTCAGCCGGAGATCCGGAGTGGATGGTGTTCATGATTTGGATGGTGTTGTTTTCATTTATGTTGGTCCAGGAGAGCAGGAGATCGGTGCGGATGGTGACCGTGGGGATGGAGGTCTCAGTGGTTGTCGGGGGGGTCGTGACGTTGAAGCTGTCATGGATGTCTGTGATCTTAAGGTGGGAGAAGGAGGCAAGGGAGTCGCACAGGTCTTGCAAAGGTGGGATGTCGTTGGTGTTGGAGCTGGGGTTGGAGAGTTCCTTCACGATGTTGAAGAGCTCTTTGCTGTTGTGTGCGTTGTTGTCTAGGCGGACTTTGAAGGAGGCCCTTTTGACGGATCTGATGAGATGATGGTGTCTGTGTGTGGTGTTCTTGTGGGCTGCGTAGCTGTCTGGTGTCTGTTCACGGTGCCATTTCTTCTCTAGCTTTCAGCAGGTTTGCTTGGAGGCCTGAAGGTCCTCAGTGAACCAGCAGGTGTTCTTGCTGGTGTGTCTGTTGGAGGGTTTCTTGATTGGGGCGAGGGAGTTGGCGCAATCGTCGATCCATTGTTTGAGGGCTCCGGGCGAGGGTGGTGGTTAGCTGGTCTTCGGTGACTTTGCTCCATCAGCGGCGGGGGATCTGTTGGGTGTGGTGGTGTGTGGTAGGTTTCTGGAAGGTGAAGTGGATGCAGAGTTGGTCGGTCCAGTGGAGTTCGATGGTGTGGTTGAAGGAGACGTGGGAGCTTGCGGAGAAGATGGGGTCAAGCGTGTGGCTGGCGGAGAGGGTGGGTGATGTGACTAGTTGCCTGAGTCCGAGGTTGGCGATCAGGGTGGTGGAGTTTGTGTTGTTGTTGTTCTCGAAGTGGAAGTTCAGGTCCCTGGGAAGGATGTAGTCTGTGGAGGCGAGGGCGTGTCTACTGACGAAGTCGGTGATGGAGTCGCTGAACTATGGTTGGGGTCCAGGGGGTCTGTAGACGAGGGTTCCTCTGGGGGTGGTGTTGGGGTCGGTGTGGATCTGGAAGTGTAGGTGTTCAGCGGTGCTGAGGGTGTCGTCTATATGATCTGGCATCTTGTGTTGGTCTGTACTTGCATATGAGAACAATGGTATTATTTCCCAAGGGCTGGGGAAAATCACTGATGCTGTAAATTGAATAAAACATGATTCCAAAATTGGTATCCACCATGACTGTAAAAAGAGGAATACCTCAGGAGGAATCATATTAGGTCCTGGTGCTTTTCTGGACTTTAGATACCCTATGACCTCCTTCATGCTACAATCCATGAACACATATTCAGTCCAGGCCTCCTTTCTTCATCTTCTACTCTGGTTATATCTGCCTTTTGAAAGGAATGTTTCATTATCTGATCATTTTCAGGGAAGGAACAATTTTGTTGTTCAATATCCACTTGAAATGATGATTCCTGGAGATCCCTGCTATGGTTGCTATAATGTTAGATTTGCCAGAGCCTAAGACGTGGGCTATACAGTTCCAGAACCTACAGGAATCATTACTCTAGGCACCTTCTCTCGAGCATCCCAATCCCTGTAGAAAAAGGTAGAGCCGATGTCGACCAAGAACCTTTAAGTATTGCCCGGCGTTAACCGCCTCTCATACCATTTGAATCTATCAAACAAAGAGGCAGGCGCTGGAGACTGGAAGGCAGGAAACAGGAGTTTATTCCGACGGAGCAGAACACATCAAATCAGACAACAGGGTATCTTCTCGAGGTGCTCTAACCGCATCTCTGAGGCCTGGCCTCTTATACACAGGTTTATGGTCTTTATTGCGGTTTATTACATGTGGCACATTCTAGCAAATACTTTGATGTACGGAATCCCCGCTTCATGCCCGTTCCCACACACATTACAGTAGAAGTCCCCACAGGTGATGACTGTCGCGCAGCTGGACATTCCGCCAATTCCCGGAATGTATGTGGCTGATCGGATCTCATGGGGTGGGGGCTTTGATCAGTTGTGGATCCTTTGATGAGAGAAGCTTCCTACTGTATGGGGGCAATAAACTGCATCCGCAGGGCCAGGTGGCGGCCTGGGAACGAGCAGGACAATCGGGCACAGAGGAAAAGGGGGGTTTATCAAAGGATACGAGATCATGAAAGGGATGGAGGGAGGTGTTGGCTGGGTACGGGAGGTGGATCCGAGGCAGGGTTGTGCTGAAGGGGAGGTTTATAGCCCAAGCATGTGAGGGCAGTGGCTGTCAGCGTGCGGGGGGATGCTTGTGAGGTTAGAGAGAGAGAGAGACGCGCTGGCTATCGGCAGTGGGCAGAGAGGCCATGGCATTCAAAATGGCTGCTACTTACGCGCACATACGAGCCTGAAAAGGGACAAGATGGCGCCAATAATGTTGATGTCGTAAACTAGATTTTAACAGTCCTCCCTTTTCAACATATCTAGCCAGCTTGTCAGTCGATATCTATCCCCATTATATTCCTAACCTCGACATCGTACAATGCTTTCATGCGTTCTTTTTCGAAGTCCAGAGTCTTAGGACAGATACAGGTTGCACATAGTGAACACACAGGCGGCAAGCATTGAATACCCAGGCAGAATCCACATATTATGACAATCGGTATCAGTATGATCATAAATAACCTCCACCCCCAGTTCTTCACGGTACTCCAGAACCAACCCCCAAGCGACCATTCTTCTTGTTCCTGGTGAACTTCTGAGGAAAGTCTGTGGAGGTGTTCAATGGCTTTGTACACTGAGAGTGAATTGTCCGGTATGTAGGTGCAACAGCTGGACCCAATAATGCAGCATGCTCCTCCACGATCCGCTAGAACCACATCTAGAACAAGGCCGTTCTGAAGAGCCATCAATAAACCAGGAGGAAGAGGGTCTACAGGGATGGTTTACCGACCCCAAAATGCTACTATCCCTAGAAACAGTTGTAACAACATAAGGTAGCACGAGGTCAACACAAACTAAGTAACCCTATATGGTGACTCAGAAGAATAAAGGAAATGAACTAATAGTGTGTGTAGAGTGAAAAACACATGGGACCACTAGTCCCATTGAGAGAAAATTCCCATCAGTCACCACTCGATTCCGCCCTTCATCATCTGGGATCTTTCACCCTCAGAGGCAAGAAATAGGACCCACAGTGGACTGGTCAGATGTTGGAAACCTAATCTCGCCTGTGGGGTCCAAAATGAGGGGAACCCTCCAGAAGGTGGTGACTGAAAGCAGTGCCTAAACAAGTGAGGTGCAAAGTGCAATGGTGAAATGAAATATATAAAAATTAGGTAGGGAAGTGAAATGAATTATTTATTAGAGAATCACTTCACTCCTAAAGTTAAAAATGAGTGCGTAGTGGTCTAAACAAATAACCACTGTTGGAAAAAGGAGGTCGACATGTTTCTGCAGACTAACAGGATCAACATGGTATCCAGCTGCTTCTTCAGGACCAAAACGCTACTGCTTTGAAGAGAAAAGAATTTTTTATAAAGAAGTAAACAGATATCACCTGAGATCCAGTGATACTATCCTTCTCCTGGCTGTGTAGTTCAATGCCAAGAATGGTTCGATTCACCGTGAGACACACATAAAGGGAAAAACAAAGTACAAAGAAAGTTTGTTAGAAATAAAGCCCTGTGTTGAAACAAATTCTTTCTAACACAGTTCTCTTGAAAATAACAGGAGAATACCAAACATGTATACATCATGTCCTGCTATTGCATGGTCACAAACTCATGGCTGCTCACTTACCAAATCGGCAGGAGAGAGAAATCCCACCTCACCTGGCACACAGCGCAGGTAAAACAGGGCACCGCTCTGAAAGTAGCGAAAGAAATACATGAAAAAAGGAAACTAGGCAACTCGGGGTGTCGCGATACTCTAGCAACACTCACAGACCACAAAACAATTAAAAGAAAGTACACCGGCATTAATTGTTCACATAATACCGTGTCCAAGAGTAAGTATGATTGATTGTTAGCTGCGCTCTTAGTTGAGATGGTAATAGAGCGCCGATAACTATACAAGAGTGCTCGAAATCAGAACAACATAATAGCATCTCAGTTATAGAAAAGACGAAGGGAAAGAGAACCCCCCGAGGAAGTCTGACCAAAAGATAATCAGAGTCCGCACATGATATCATTCTGTAATTGTGCGTGCAAAAGGCTAGACCTGGCTGGTGCAAAGCTGGTACATGTGCTAAACCGCTGTTGCGGTTACCTAAGCAGGAGTAGTAGACAGACAAGGTCAGGGCGCCTACCTGTCCGTCGGTACCCCGGGCGTCCCTCTGGGCTGTCGTGGGAGGTACCGACGGGGCGCCTGATCAGCCAATATATTTCCGCCTACTCCCTCAGCCGAGGGATGCGACCGGATGACGTCGGTCGATGCGCGACGCGCATGGCGTCTTGGGAATTGAAGTCTTTTGAGGTAGTATGGCCAATGAGCGCGTCATAGGACCCTTGCAGTCTGTGTCACAGGGGTCTAGAAATGCAATGAAGTATGCACTTTCAGTCAGTATCTGGGGAGAACGGGGTGCCGAGGCATGTGATATCCCTCATGAAGACATTAAAGTTAAACGGGACTCTCATCGCTCATCACAGGGTAAGAGGGCGAAAGAGATCATGCAGTAATAGCCTCGAATGGCACGCGCTCCAGCAGGAAAAAATCTTTGCGCAGTGCCACCTGGCTCATACCCCCTTACAGGTGTAGTTCTCAAAAGACCCGTGCTGGATGGGGAAAATACTAGAACACTCCACCCAATGGTCGCCCAATTAAGCAAATTTCAGCATTTTTAAGCAGAATCAGTCTATGGGCAGATATCATTTGAGTGCCATCCAAGGAATTTCCTCGTTCAGGCCCTCTTTATCAGATCTAAGTTTGTATACCCATCTTTGTTCTCTTTTAAATAGGAAACCACTGATGTCAGTAATGTGGGATGGAATTATAGGCTGTTCAATTACTGTCCATTTGAGTTCTGTTGGTGAATGGCCAACTTCTATATAATGAGCAGTCAGCCTTGTTGCCTGTTTGCTACATCTGATAGAGCTCCGGTGCTCAGATATTCGTGTCTTGATTTTGCGCGTAGTCATGCCTACATATTGCTTATTGCAGGGGCAAGTGATCAAATAGATAACGTTATGGCTATTACAATTTGTAAAACGTCGCTGTTCCCAGGGGCGACCTGTGCCAATATCAATTTGTGTGGATTTAGTTGTTAAAGGGCAGGTATCGGCGCTCTATTACCATCTCAACTAAGAGCGCAGCTAACAATCAATCATACTTACTCTTGGACACGGTATTATGTGAACAATTAATGCTGGTGTACTTTCTTTTAATTGTTTTGTGGTCTGTGAGTGTTGCTAGAGTATCGCGACACCCCGAGTTGCCTAGTTTCCTTTTTTCATGTATTTCTTTCGCTACTTTCAGAGCGGTGCCCTGTTTTACCTGCGCTGTGTGCCAGGTGAGGTGGGATTTCTCTCTCCTGCCGATTTGGTAAGTGAGCAGCCATGAGTTTGTGACCATGCAATAGCAGGATATGACGTATACATGTTTGGTATTCTCCTGTTATTTTCAAGAGAACTGTGTTAGAAAGAATTTGTTTCAACACAGGGCTTTATTTCTAACAAACTTTCTTTGTACTTTGTTTTTCCCTTTATGTGTGTCTCACGGTGAATCGAACCATTCTTGGCATTGAACTACACAGCCAGGAGAAGGATCGTATCACTGGATCTCAGGTGATATCTGTTTACTTCTTTATAAAAAATTCTTTTCTCTTCAAAGCAGTAGCGTTTTGGTCCTGAAGAAGCAGCTGGATACCATGTTGATCCTGTTAGTCTGCAGAAACATGTCGACCTCCTTTTTCCAACAGTGGTTATTTGTTTAGACCACTACGCACTTATTTTTAACTTTAGGAGTGAAGTGATTCTCTAATAAATAATTCCTTTTCACTTCCCTACCTAATTTTTATATATTTCATTTCACCATTGCACTTTGCACCTCACTTGTTTAGGCACTGCTTTCAGTCACCACCTTCTGGAGGGTTCCCCTCATTTTGGACCCCACAGGCGAGATTAGGCTTCCAACATCTGACCAGTCCACTGTGGGTCCTATTTCTTGCCTCTGAGGGTGACAGATCCCAGATGATGAAGGGCGGAATCGAGTGGTGACTGATGGGAATTTTCTCTCAATGAGACTAGTGGTCCCATGTGTTTTTCACTCCACACACACTATTAGTTCATTTCCTTTATTCTTCTGAGTCACCATATAGGGTTTTACTTAGTTTGGTTCTGAAGAGCCACCAGGCGGACCGCCTGAAGTCTGTATTGTTCGTGAGGATGCCAGCTGTAATGTTCATTGTCGTTTCAACTGTCTGGGTCAAATGTCGGATGGCACGGCTGTTCGCCATCGGACCCCAGAGTGGAACAAGTCCCTTCATTGCGTCCAGGAACTGTGCTCCAGTGGAGTCGGCTTGCTCAATGTCCTTTGCTCGCCTTTGTCGGTGATGGTTTGCTGGAGCCACATAGGTCGGCGGAAGAATGAAGGCAATGTAACAGGTACCCCCCCAGCCTTTGGGGAGCCAGATGTAAGCTTTTGTACCACAAACAAAGTACATATTCGGAGAAGTGACAAAAGAGGGTGTATCAGTTGAGTCCAAAGTTCTGGTGATGCGGCAAGCGCTGTGGCCTACCAGCTGTGTCCCAAGTCCTTCGATGCACACAAGACCTGAGACATTGACAACAGATAGGGCCACAGTCAGGGTGGCAGCTGTTCGTTTCCGCAGGTAGGAGAAGGTGGGTCTGGTTGGGTTGTTGAATACCTGCATTTCAATCCGTTCTTTGACAGGGATGTCCATATGAATAGAGTCGTTGGATGTCAGGGGGCAAAAGTGTGCAGCAGTTCTCCCTGTTTTGTTCTGCCAGACCCCACGAAAGAAATGTGTCATAGTTCTGCTGGAAGTGGCATTATCCCTGTAGCTTTCTTGCAAGAGGATCAGCCAAGCAAGGCAGGAGCCGTGAACTGAGAAAGGTGAAGGGATGAAGGGGATGGAATGTCCAGTGGCGTGGGGTAACAACCCACATATCCAGCAGTTGATGGCATTGGTGGCAAGATTGTGCTGGTGCAGCAATTGCACGAAGGAGTTGTTCCAAAACTCCTTACGTCTTTCTCGGAGTTGAGGTGAAAGAGAGACCAGGTAATGTTCTTTCATCGTGGTAGGCTGTGCAGTCGTCAGAAATGTCTTATGAGCTGGTGCGCTCTCTTCCACGATCCAGAGGGTGGTCATGAGGAGGAGGCAAAAGAGAAGGGCGATAAAGAGAGCAATAGTCTTTGAGCTGTGTGTTTTGTCAGTCTTTGGGTTTCTGTAGTAAATCTTCGGATGTCCGGTTGCTTCCATCATCTTCATGCCGGGGGCTTCCATCATCTTCATATCGGGCGCTTCCATCATCTTCAAGGGGCTCGGTAGCGGGCAGAACCACAAACTTCATTTGGTTTCTCTCCTGGCAGCCTTAGTAGTGTTAGGCCACCACTCTTGAGAATTGTGACTTAGTCAGTGGTCTGCTTAGCCGAAGCTCCCTTCTTTCGTCGCAGGTTATACCCTTCTCTGGATGGCACAGTGGGATCGGGAAATTCTGTTAGTTCAAGCGTCTCTTCATCAGGGTAACAGCTCAGGAATGGTCGGTCTTTGTCCAGCAGCTCTTCTTGGGTGGCCACGTCTTCGGTCGTTGTCAGGGTTGAGGAGATCTTTTTACAGTGGTGTGCATGTAGCCAGTTCCGCTTGCCTTCCACTCGAAGAGCTGTACAGGTGGTGATCAAGACTTGCCAGGGGCTCGTCCACCGAGGTTCCAGACTCTTTGCACGTTGGAAATTTCGGACTAGCACAAAGTCACCGGGTTGGATGTCGTGTCCGGGGCCCCTGGAAGCATCAGGAATGGCATGCAACACCTGTTGATGGATAACAGACAGTGTCTTAGTCAGGTTGTACAAATAATCAGACATTAGGACGTCTGGGACGTCGTGAATGGAAGTTGGTTTTGGTGCAGACCAGACGCTCATGGGCCGGCCGAAAACGACCTCGTAGGGTGTCAAATGGTGTTTGGTGGGGGTGGAACGCATTGATAGCAATGCCAGTGGGAGAGCGTCTGGCCATTTTAGTCCCATGGTAGCCACTATTTTAGCTAGTTTGAGCTTCAGTGTGGCATTATGTCGCTCAACTAGTCCAGCAGATTGGGGGTGGAAGACTGCATGAAATTTTTGTTTTACACCCAACCCCTTCAAGATGAGTTGGATAACTTCGGCTACGAAGTGGGGGCCATTGTCGCTCCACAAAATTCGACAAAGGCCGTAGCGAGGGAAGAATTCTTTCAGTAGTACCTTTGCAGTGGCAATTGCAGTGTTGTCGCGAGTTGGATAGGCTTCCACCCACTTGCTAAATGCGCACACGACAACAAGCACATACTTCAGACCTTGGCATCTTACTAGTTGGATGTAGTCCATCTGCAGGACTTCAAATGGATGATTGGGAACCCCAAACCCTCCCCGGGGTACTACAGTTCCTTTCCCAGGGTTGTGTTGCAGGCATATCAGACATTGTTGGACCAGACGTTTAGCAGAGTCTGCGATCTTGTCGTTGTGCCAAACTTTGGAGACAAGTTCGGTCATAGGGGCAGATCCTATGTGTGCAGGAGAATGTGCCATGGTCAGTATGGGGATCAGGTATGAATTGGGTAGCAACCATTTGTTTGTGTCTTTTGTCCGCCAGCAGCCTTCATCGTCTTTCAGTCCCACCCGTGCCCATTCAGTCAATTCGTGTGGTGAGCTGGCCATTTGGATGTCTCTAATAGTTTCCCTAGCGTCCGTCCATTTTTCTGCTTGTGACCTGGTCACATACATGCGTGTCGTTGTCCTATTCTCAGCCGTGGTTCGGGCAGTGATGTCGGCCAGTGCATTTTCCTGCCCAATGATGTCTGTCACCTTTTTGTGTGCCTGGCATTTGATTACCAAAAGTTGCTTGGGAAGGAGGACCGCTTCAGTCATAGCAGAGACTAGATCTCCGTGTAAGATGGGTGTGCCGTGCGAGGTCAGGAATCCACTCTCCTTCCATAGGAGCCCAAACGATGAACCACCCCGAAGGCATACTGGCTGTCGGTGTAAATGTTGGCTGTGGTTCCTGCTGCTAGTATACATGCTCGTGTGAGGGCAATCAGTTCTGCTGCCTGTGCAGATCGTTGTGTGATGCGGGCTGTCTCTACTACAGTTCGGGCTGTGGTAACTGCATAAGCAGTTTGATGCAAGAGCCGTCCACCCATAGCTCTCCGTCAGGGTCTGGGAAGGCAGTGTCTCGGAGGTCGACCCTACTCCTAGTCTGTTCGTCCGTGAGGGTCACACAGTCATGTACAAGGGACACATTGGGGTCGTTCTCAGGTAGGGGCAACAAAGTTGCCGGATTCAGCGTGGTGCATCTTTTCAGGGTGATGTGGGGGGCAAACAGAGTCAGTTCGTACCCAGTCAGTCGTGCACTAGTCAGGTGTTGCGTCTTAGTCTGGTTCAGGAGGGTGTTAACCGCATGGGGTACTAACACTGTGAGGGAGTTCGAGAGTACGATCCCCTCACTCTGTCGGATAGAGATAGCAGCGGCAGCTACAGCTCGAAGGCAGGCAGGCAAAGCTCTGGCTACGGGATCAAGAGTGGCAGAGAAGTAGGCACATGGGCGTTGTTTTGGGCCAATGGACTGGGTCAAGACAGACAAAGCGCATCCCTCCCTTTCGTGAGTGTAGAGGGAGAAGGGCTTTGTGTAGTCGGGGGTTCCTAGGACAGGGGCCGAGCAGAGGGCGTCTCGTAGTTCTATGAAGGAGGATTGCAACTCAGAGGACCAAGGGAGCTGGAAGGGGACATCTTTAGCCAGCAGGGAAAGCAGTGGTTTCACAATGAGGCTGAAATTTGGCAACCACTGTCGGCAGAAGGAAGTGAGGCCTAGCAGGGAGTGGACTTGTTTCTGGGTCTTAGGGACAGGGGTCTCTAGAATGGTCTGAATCCGGCCGGGGGTAAGCTTTCTCCCCTCTTTGGACAAGAGGTGGCCTAGGTAAGTGACCTGGGGTTGGCAGAATTGCAACTTCTTCTTGGAGACCTTGTGGCCATTTTCCGCAAGGAAGTGCAGGAGTTGGATGGTGGCTGTGACTGCAAGTGGAGTGGTGTCGGCCGCCAAAAGGATATCATCAACGTACTGTATCAACACCACTCTATCGGGTAACTGGACCGTGTCCAGTTGTCTCTTGAGGGCCTGGCTGTAGATGCTGGGACTTTCAGTGTAGCCTTGGGGTGCTCGACAGAATCTATACGAGCGGGCTTTTAGGGTGAAGCCGAAAAGGTATCGGCTGTCTGGGTGGATGGGGATAGAGAAGAAAGCGTTCTTGAGATCAATGACAGTAAAGGTGGCAGCAGTGGAAGGAATCAGAGTCAGAATAGTGGTAATGTCTGAGACTACGGGGTACTGAGGTACAACTACTTTGTTGACCTCTCGTAGGTCGATGATGAAGCGGTACGCTTTCTCATCTCCCTCACCTTGCTTTTTTATAATCGGTAGGATAGGGCTGTTGCAAACATTGCTAACTACTTCCTCTACCACTCCTGCATCTATCAGGGACTGGATAATCTTTACCAATGCCTTCTCGCCCTCGGGCGATATACGATATTGTGGAAGTTTTGGGAGTATTGCGTCCTGTCGAACAGTTATGTGCACTGGATCGATCATCATGCGTCCTACGTCTGAGTCAGTCTTAGCCCACAGTTATGGAGGTAGAGTGTCAAGTAGGGACGGGTCAGCGTCAGAGATGGAAAACATGCGTCGGGAGGGACAAAGTCTGAGCAGAGTCGGGTTATCGTACAGAAACACTCGAACTCCATCTTGCGAACACCTAATAGTAGCTCGGAAATGCTTCAGTAAGTCAAGTCCCATAATGGCATCAGGGGTGTTGGATGAGAGCAAAAACGTTGTGTCAGTGGTGTTATTTTCTAAGTCAAAGGAGATCGGTGTGGACAAGGGATTGGTGGAGGGCGTTCCATCGAAACCTATCGATGTTACGAGTGAGCCAGACAAGGGTAACGCACTACGTGTTGCGCCAGTGTCTACCAGAAATGGAGACTTCGTACCCAGGACCTTAGTGGTGACATAAGGACCTTGCTGGTCAACATAGAGCTCGACTGGATCCCTCCCTTGTCCCTGGCAGTCCTATGCGAAGTCGTGGGCGTCATCGCAGTCAGACTGCTGGTACTGGTTCTGTCGGGGACGGTCAAATGTGTTCGGTTTGCCTGGCCTGTCGTTGCTGGTGTCGTTTGTGGACCCTCGTCCCTGTCCTCTATTTCTTGGCCCACCCGCTATATCTCTTGTCTCCCTATTCTTATTCATTTCTAATAGGACCGGACACTGAGACTTCCAATGGCCGAATCCTTTGCAAAATGCACACTGGTTCTCGTCAATGTCTTTTCGTCCAGCATAGGGTGCGGGTGTACGGTCTTTAGGGGGTGGGTTTCTAGGAGCATTCGACTGGTAATTTCCCTTGAACTGTTCTCGTCCTATAGTCACCCCTTGCAACTGCACGATCATCACCCTTTCTTTCAGGTCCTTTTTCTTTATCTCAGTCGCCCTATCATTCTCGTTCTTCTGATGCTCGTAATATTGGGCCATCTGGAGGATAGCCGCAGGTTTGGAGGCCGCCCAACTACTCTCGCTAGCCTGTAGTTTCTGAGAGACTTCCTGCGACAGACCTTTAACATAGTTCTGAACAAACAGATGATGTCCGGTTGCAGTGGTCATGTCTTGGCCGCTGTAATCAGAAAACACTGTTTCAAACCGGGAGAAGTATTCTGACACGTCCTCCTGGGGTTACTATCGACCAGTCCACCTTCTTTTCTGGGATCAGGGTTTTCAGTTTCTGCACAATTTTGTCTGGGAGTTCTAAAATGGGCTTCAAAGGTTTCTGTCTGTCCAGGCTCTCGTTGTCTGTCCACGCCATCGAGTTGTGACCAGGTATGTCCGAACAGCTCAAGGTTGTCGACTTTCCGGATTTGCTTCCACACATCAGCTGGCAGACATAACCCGAAAAACAAATCGATGTCAGCTAGGGTCATAATCGTTGAACCTAAGGCTGTACCTAATTCAGTATAAAAGGCCGTGGGGTTTTTCCGTAAATCGGGCAGGGATTTTCGGAACGTCAGAATATCTTGTCGATCCCATGGTTGGTAAACCCAGTTATAAACTACCCTCCCTTTTGCATCTTGATGGTTAACATCATCGTGCGTTCCCAGACCTCGTGGGGGGACCCAGTAGGTAGTGGCCTCCCTTATAGGCATCATGGCGCTAGCTTGTTCTATTTGAGGTTCGGTCGCTACAGGAGCCGTAGGTTTAGCTTCCAACCCCTGTTCAGTGAGGTGGCGGAAAACTTCAAGCGTACGCGTGAGGAGGTCCGTCACGCCACACTCGCCCTCATCCCCGATGTCAACCTTTCTATATAGAGTCGTTAGGCTCTTGGGACCTTTGTCTCGGTATCGGTCTTCATAAGCATTTAGGGTATGGCAACAAAATCACACAACAAAGTGCCGTTTGTGGCTCTCAGCATATGAGTTGTACATATCCATTACGTACTCCTCACTCTCCTTCTGTTCCACTAGTGTCTTTACTATCTTGTCGATCCCTGCTCACTCATCCTTCCTCAACCTGTTTATTCTAGTGGAATCTTTCTTTCGGGCCTCAGGGTCGTCTAATACTGCTGCTTGTGCTGCATCGAGTACAAGGGGTTCGGCCGGCGCGGAGGCCATGAGGACCGAGGCCCTGGTACTATTCTCATCTGTGCTTGGGGGTGGCGGGTGTTGTACTAAGGGTCGGGAAGGGGCATATCGAGGGGGCATGTAGATGATCGGAGGACCTAGTAATAGATCATCGTTTCCTCGCTGTTTCAAGGGTAGCTCGGGGTAGAGCATAGAGGGTGTTCTGACAGAACACTGACTCGATGTTTCGGACTCTTGCTTCTGTTTGGCTTCCTCTCTCTCCTTTATTTCTTTCTCTAATTTTCTGGCAGCTAGGTGAGCTGCTTTTCGTAGTTCTTTCCCTAATCTGACTTCGTTTCTCTTTTTACGTTGTTCTGTTTCTTTGCGCCACATGCCGAGACTATCAAGCATAGTGGGCGTTGTTTTATTGTTACGAAGGGCTGTTTCCAGCGCGTTCATTTTATCATCATCGAAGGATCCTATCAGTGGCCACTGACTTCCCTGATCCTTTCTTGTATATTTGTGCCATAGCTTGCTATAGGCTGTAGCGAGTAGTCCATGCTTCATGAACATGTCCTTATTAGGGGTGCCTTCCAGTGGAGCTGGATGGTTCATCTCTAATAAGCGGTCCAGGCTGAACCAACTACCAATCAGTGGGGAGAAGATAGGCATGACAGATTACAACGGGGGACAAAGGTCCGCGTTACCTACCCTTCACTATCTGCAAAGGAAGAGAGAATATTTCTATTCCTCCCCGTTTGCAGGCAGAGAATATCTCAAAAGAACAAACAATCGAAGAGTAATACTAGTATTTTCCAAACAATCAAACAATCGTTTCGCAATTTGTCGTGTTACACGACCGTACCCGGACCGCATGGACAGTTTCTCATCTTCCACATCCAGCGCCCGATCGTCCTCTATTCTCTGTAATTGTCGCGGCACTCCTGATGGTTCCCAGTCAGGACCGTAGATCACTCGAGAGAGGTCTGCTTGGAACCGGTGAAGTTCGGATGATCGGCTGCCAGATGAGGGTCTATCGGGCAGGAGCTCTCCCGATCGTTGCAGTCGTTCACTCTGTCGTCAGGACCTCTCCCACTGGATCCACGTGCCGCTGATGGGCCCCACATTTGGGATGCCAATTGTAGAAAAAGGTAGAGCCGATGTCGACCAAGAACCTTTAAGTATTGCCCGGCGTTAACCGCCTCTCATACCATTCGAATCTATCAAACAAAGAGGCAGGCGCTGGAGACTGGAAGGCAGGAAACAGGAGTTTATTCCGACGGAGCAGAACACATCAAATCAGACAACATTGTATCTTCTCGAGGTGCTCTAACCGCATCTCTGAGGCCTGGCCTCTTATACACAGGTTTATGGTCTTTATTGCGGTTTATTACATGTGGCACATTCTAGTAAATACTTTGATGTATGGAAAGACATCCTCGGAATCCCCGCTTCATGCCCGTTCCCACACACATTTACAGTAGAAGTCCCCACCCCGGTCTCAACAGGTGATGACTGTCGCGCAGCTGGACATTCCGCCGATTCCCGGAATGTATGTGGCTGATCGGATCTCATGGGGTGGGGGGCTTTGATCAGTTGTGGATCCTTTATTGAGAGAAGCTTCTTACTGTGTGGGGGCAATAAACTGCATTCGCAGGGCCAGGTGGCGGCCTGGGAACGAGCAGGGCAATCGGGCACAGAGGAAAAGGGGGGTTTATCAAAGGATACGAGATCATGAAAGGGATGGAGGGAGGTGTTGACTGGGTACGGGAGGTGAATCCGAGGCAGGGTTGCGCTGAAGGGGAGGTTTATGGCCCAAGCATGTGAGGGCGGGGGCTGTCAGCGTGCGGGGGGATGCTTGCGAGGTTAGAGAGAGAGAGAGACGCGTTGGCTATCGGCAGTGGGCAGAGAGGCCATGGCATTCAAAATGGCTGCTACTTACGCGCACATACGAGCCCGAAAAGGGACAAGATGGCCCCGATAATGTTGATGTCGCAAACTAGATTTCAACATCCCTTCTCCAGAATCACTTATATTTTACGTCTAGCAGTCTTTTTTCAGCACCCCAGTCCTGAAGAAGACCCCACTGTAAGGTGCGACTGAATCTACACTGTTAAGGGGTCGAAACATCAACTACCTTTTACAGCACCTATCTATCCTCAACAATGTATTATTACTGTGCAGAACTACATGGAATAGGACTTTATCAATGTTAAACAATGTATAGGGCTAGAATGATTATGCCCATGTGATGTCAACCATTTGTATTTTTGCGTGACCACATGTGACCATTATTTCTGTCTTAACATTACCTTGACCTTCACATAGCACTCCCCTTCTTTTTCCAACTTTCTTTTTTTTCTTTTTCCAACTTCGGACACAAATGTTAATTTTTTGAATATGTATATACATACAATGTATGAGAAAGAGGATGTGAATAAATAACATCTCTTCATTGAGTGGCAGTCTCCAACGCAGCTATCATCCTGGGAAAAATCTGTAACCAGCTGAGAGAAATTATCAACCCGACAGACCGGAATCTCAGGGTGCAATAACTTCTGGGTGCACCAGGAGCTCTTTGGTATGTGCCCTTTAGCTGTCATCTTTCTGGCTTTGGCCCATTTGCTGCTGGTAAATTGCCCAGACTTCTTTCAGGAGCAATGTACATTTTCTTTGTGTTCTCCACAATCTCCATGTAGGAGGTTATCTCCAAAGCTTCCAATGTCTTCGTAAACCAGGATATCTTCTTAGACTCTCTGAGTTCTTTGCCATGCCCTTTACTATCATCACACTGTCTTGACCCCTCTTCTCCTAGCCCTGAAGGACCGCAGTGTTAAGCTTAACTGGTTGGTCTTGAGTGTTGTGTTGCAGAACCCGATTGAACAGTTGCTCCTTTGGCCAGAATCAAAGTCAGGGCTTAGAATGACCTTAAAATATTCTATAATTAGTTGCTTCGAAGTACACACTGAATTTGTGTATTTGATAAGTTGTTATAGTAGTAGGTTGCAGCGATAGCAGCTTCAGAGAAAATGAAAGACATAGAAGAGGAGACGTAGGTAAGTAGCTGTGTTGTCAGTGGCAGATCAACTGCAGTCAGCATTGAGCAGCTGGCTGGAAGTAGCTGTAGGCTCGCTAATCCCACTAGACCATACACAACAAATATAATGCTTATATTGTAGTGCAAAGCAAGTGGGACACGACATACGTTGACCTGGTATACCAGAGCCTGAGAGATTTCACAGATCTTAGTAAGGTAGAAAACTGGAAGAAGCAGCAGAGAGCAAGGCTTTGGCTGTAAGGTTTTGGGCCACTTGCACAATATACCAAGAGCAGAATAGTGAAAGAGCAGCATTGTGGCATAATGTGGCAGCTCAGTAGAAAACTAAACTCCAGCTCAGTAGAACTCACCATACACATCAGCCATGCCGTGAAGGAAGTCTAGGTATATAAAGACTCCAGCCAATAGAAGCAGATCTGGCTCCAACGGCTCCTTAGGAACCACATATTTTCCTCCCCCTCCACCATCTAAGTGCTGATAAAAGAGAACGGACTCATGGAACAGAGTGGAAGTGAGTTGCTCGTGTACCAGAAAGTCACCAGACCACCAAGACAATGAACCTTAGCCCTGGACCAGTACTAGCTACCAAAATCCACCACCCATGTGCATGGCTGCATCTGCACATGCACAACAGGTGTGTCTGTCAGCGTGAAATCAGATTCTGCGTGAGAGAGATGGTGCAGAATGGGCTGAATACAGTTGAACTGCATAGGCATTGTTTACAATGTGGATGCTCTGAGATGGTTGAATGGAATGTTGGGAGTATCTGTGCCTGATGCCTGGAGCCAATGACAGACTGTAATAGAAGGGCAGAGAGTTGAAGAATGACCTGGGTTAACTCCACCCTCTTAGTATTGTCATAAGGTCCTTTCCCGATTGACCAAGGTGAGGACTCCCGGGCTCTGCTCCTTACCCAAAAGGACTGTTGCCTTTCATGCCTGTGATCTGGATGAGAAGATGACCTTTGATGGAAATATCCCAGATGAGCTCCAGGATTCTCTTCAGTTGAAATAGTTTTGTGAAGTAAAAAAAAACACAACAGCAAAAAAATACTGAAAGGTGCACCAGGAGTCGTGCTTGGGAATACTTGCAAGCGTTGGCTTTAAAATTGGACTTAGGGACATGGTTGAGCACCTTTGCATCAGTAGTGCTGGAACAAACTTCAGAGCGGGGGTTACATCACCGAAGTCATAAGGATTGTGAACAATCCTAATTTAACACAAAGTGTAGCAAATGTATTCAGCAGGAGAGTGGTACGCTACAAAAATGACATCCTATGGACTTTCTTCACATTCTCCATGTACCAAATCACATTTGTCTTATAGTTCACTTTAAAATCTCCTCACACTTTGTAGCGGGAGAAAGAAAAGTAAACGCCAATCCCCATGTTAAGCACCAATTTTTCAGAAGCTATAGCTTTACCATTCACCTTATCTTTGAAGCACAGCAAATGTGACAAGATAAGTACACAATATAAAGGCATCTTTACATCTCTATTTACTGAACTTTTGTGACACACCAGAAAACAACTACCCACCCTCCAGTTTTGGGCAAGGATGTAGGACTATCCTAAGGCTTGGGTTCTATGGGTAATTCTCAGAAAGCAAGGCGGAGCCGCATTCAACTTGGGCTTTCTGGGTAATTATCGGCAAGGAAGGAGTGGTGTGCAGTATGGGTTGTTTGGGTAATTATAGGGAAGGAAGGAATGAATTCCATAAATATAGGCTTACTGGTTATTTATAGGCAAGAAAGGAGGCGTGGCCAACAGCATGTGTGCTGTGTTTATAAGGGCAGGGCAGGAGGAGAGGCGTAAAGCATGGGCTTCTGGGTAATTATAGGCAAGAACGGAGGAGTAGCCTAAGTGATGGGTTCTTTGGGTAATTATACACAAGGAAGGAGGAGCGGCCAATAGCATCGGCAAACGATGTCAACTTAGGCAGGGAAAAAAGAGTAGCCTGTAGAAAGTGAGTTGAAAAGCTAAAAGGAAAAGAGAAAGCAATGATGTATCAAAGTCCGTCAGAGGTATGGACATACCTAATGACTACGGCCCTGATTTAGATCTTGGCGGACGGGTTACTCCGTCACAACGTTGACGGATATCCTGTCCGCCGAAATATAAACCCTGTAGGATATAATGGGATTTATATTTTGGCAGAAAGGATCTCAATCACCGTTGTGATGGAGTAACCGGTCCGCCCAAATCTGAATCAGGCCCTAAGTAAGGGTACTGGCAAGAGATTATTCAACTAGATGAGGATTACTGAACCTACTACAGACATTCCTCGACAAACATATTCAATGGTAAAAAGGCTAAAGAATGCAGAGCCGTATTAGAATCAGCCTCGATCACCTCCTCAAAAATGTGTATAAAGTGGTATAAGTTACTAACTTTGTGGTCTGCAGTTCACTTTAAAGAGAAGTGTGGCTCAATAGTTAGAGCGGCAGACCTTGATGCAGAGGTCTGGCCCGGGACCAGGGTTCAATTCCCCGCCTCGACGGGTCTTGGGCTCAAAATTCCACGGACCTGATAATTCTCGCCTCGGTGCCTATTCCAATCATGGAGTCCCACTCTGCAACTCTGGGCAATAGCTTGCTTAATCTCCACAACGGCCCCCACAACGCTAAGGATGCCTGGCCTCCACCTTGGGGGTGCCCAGGAGTGGACGCCTCACAGGGAAAGCCAGGATGGCTTCCACAGCGTTATTCGTACAAGCGCCTTGAGACCCTTGCGGGTGAGTAGTGCGCTATACAAGTATCAATTTACAATCCACTGAAAAGTTCCAACAAATCATCACTGGCCACTCGTTCGTCTTAAATTAAATAACTCGACTCTCTGTACACTAAGATGGGTAAAAGCGTTTTTATTTTAACACGTCTGCAGAAGGGAAAGAGTCATGCAGATGTATGATAACATATCCAAAAGTAGGCCAAGACTGCATCTAGTTTTTTCCAAAACCCACTTGAATTGCAATGCTGATTATGAAGAGCCTCTGATTAAGACAGAGGGAGAGACATGTGGCAATTATATTCTTAAAACAAATTGAGCCTCCAATGGTTTCAAAAACCTGGATCACACCTGAAGCATGCCAAAATGTATTAGGAAACGGAAGGAAGGGGCAGAGTTTATATTTAGCCATGTTAGTATGTTACCCGAAAAGTATCCTGTAAAAAGTGGATCAACAAAAGAGGTCCTATCAACTTACATTTTTTAATATAGCATGTCCTGCCCTGAGATTTATAACGCTACATATACCAGATTTTATAACACCCAACTGAAAGACAGTTATATATATCCATCTCGGAATGACAGAAGCATAGCCCTCCCAGGTGACCCGCAAGCACCAAACCGCGCATTCGCTTATGGGTCATTGGTGCAGGATGAAACACAGAGCCTGAGAGGGTTCAAGGGCAAGTGATAACATAGATAAATTAGTGACACTTGGTAACCAAGCATGAATGCGAGATTCTATTTCTATCATAGAGAAGAAAGTGGTGTGGCTTCAAGAATTACGATAGCCAAGCTTTATAAAGAGAATTGTAACATGGCTAACCCGAGTCAGATTACACCATCTATGTACTCATGAGTTATAACTCAACAAGAATCATCTGGAGAGGAAAACATTGATGATGTCCATTTGTGCAGGGAAAACTAAAAACAGAATAACTTAGACATTGATTCACCAAAATGCCAGGGGGAACGAAAATGACACCACGTATCCTTTGACTCCCCCTCCTCCCAGACACATTTGGGTGTTGACCTCTTTTCCTACTCTTGAAACTTTAACAGCATGTGCTGCTGAAGAGCTATGAAGACAACAAGGTGAATACAAAGGGTGTAAACAGAGCTTCAACGCCCTCTAAACAACAGCTTCTGGCTGCAGCTTTCAGAAGGTTTATTAATTCATTGGGTAGCAGCAAAGTAAGCCATTAAGACATCTAATACTCGTCAATGATAGGCACCTAAGGAATAAAAAGCGTTACAACACTGTTCAGATCCCTAGAACTTATTTTATTGACTTCAGAAATATAAATAGCTGAACAGGTCTTCTCAGCTCGAACTTGTACTAACCTGTGCACAGCACGCTCGAGCCGCCCAGCTCTCTTGCCCGAAGTTACTTTTCTGACTGGGGGATGGAGCGAGGCTTAATGGTTGGACTGGGAGTGAAAGAAGCAGAGGAAATATTGCACTGCGCCGCTGATATTTTGGGCTGGGAAACGTGAAATAATAATGCAGGTCGATGGCACTTGACCCGGAAGAGGTCATCAACATCTCAGCGAAACTGCGCTGCGGATGGGCGTCCCCCGGGAGCGCTCCCTTTCTTTTGGAGTGAACCTGATTGTTAGTGTGCATTCCCTGGTTCACGGCAGCACAAACAGAGGCATTAACTGTCAACGTGATATCACCTCCTACCTAATAAAAGCTTTTAGCCCGGGATTCTGCGATGCGCGTCCACCCACCGCGTGACCTCAGCGCAAGGCTCTCTCGGGGGATTTTCAGCATTAGCAAAGATCCGCGCGTGGTTCTCCTGCAACCTGACAAGAAGAGAACGAGCGGCGCAGAGTAGTACGAAGTGCCTTCGAAATGAGGCGATTAGAGTGGCCATCCCTGTCCTAGCCATGCATGCCACTAGACCCAATTTAGGCGGGATGATACGCCCGTTTTTTAAAGCTAGAAATGTCTTTCTTTTAAATGTCACCCGCCTAGAATGACCTCTGCTGCAATATAAGCCAGTTAGGAATATACATTGTTCTCCTTTTTTTTTCAAACTCTCCCTCTTCGAGAATGTTAGCATGTCAGTAGCAGCAAAGGTGCTGCAGGCCTTAATACAAGCAAGGAGGAAAAGTAGGCTCCCATCACATGTTTTGGCAGTAAAAAAAAAGTTATTACCTCCTCATCCTGTTCCTTACCTCAATGAGCAAGTGTGTCTCATTTTCCCGCCCGATCACTCTTTTCCCAAGATGTCTACTATTTTCATTAACAAAAATACAGAAAGACCTCCTATAAACCCTCTCCAAACACACCTTTCTATTTTGCAATTGTAATTGCATTTATATAGAGCTTACTACCCTTAATGAGGTGTTGAGGTGCGCTGCTCCACAACCCAGGGTTAGTGGTTAGTCCAGTGTAATTAGTTAAGGTTAGTTACTGGAATTAGTCTTGTGCACTCATCAAACCATTCCATGCATTAATTCCAGCTTCTCTGTGATAACATTAATAGGAGATGGGTGTGATCATCTGTGCAGGGGTTATGCGCATTCATGCGCATGGTTGGTGGGGTTAGTAGATGCGTTTGAAGAGATAAGGCATTGATAGGTTGCAGAGGTACGAGTTTCAACGAAGAAGAGGATGTGATCTTTCATATGAGTTGTGGGCAGTTTTCAGAAACACATTCATAGAGATTAAGGGATACATGCATGCAACTTTGATATGGTTGTGCTCAAAGAGTAGAGGCATGCAGAGGATGGAAGGGGAAGGCCATTTGAAAAAGAATAGCAGGGGTGACTATCAGAAGTTTTAAGTAAAGATCAGTTGTCATGCCAAATTTAGAAATAATGAGGTTGATTTTGAGACAGCATGCAATTCGAGAAAGCAAGACTCTAGCACCTATCAGCATTATTTGTACACAAAGATAGTGCTATATTATGATTTTTTAGAATAAGGCGCACATTCTATATAAGGCATAGCTCCTGCTAGACCACCTCTCCAACAAAGTCAGCTGACCAGCTCCGGGGATTAAAAACATAAAGTAATCGCTGGACGCATTTACTCGGAAATATCAAGAGCTTTAGGCTGTGCTTTAAGGAAGTAGTAACCTCATGATCATAGCAATGTGAGAAATGATATGGGTGAATAGGGCTAACATTGAAAAGGAGATTCTGCAATGTGAGAAATGACATGTTCAAATAGTACTAACATTGAAAAGAAGATTCTGGAATTGCTGTGAACCCCCAGTCTGATCACATACTCACTAGAGTACTTCTCAGCCTTGGAAAAAAAGCCATCTGCTGATCTGAATCTGCTGATCCCACTCCAAACAAATTGTGAATACAGGAGGAGAAGCTTGTGGCCTTGTGCCCTTTTCCATTCTTTGGACTGTTGGAAGGTTGCTGGGGCATATTTCAGTTTTTAGACTTCTTATTTCATTAACTACATTTGTATGAAAGTGCAGTGTCCCTTTACAACACAATTAAGATCTACATGGCTTGGGTATCAAGTAAGGACCGGCTATGTTTATTTTAGCGGTGCAGTGGGCCCATCGTGATTTCTGGCAAGCGGGAAGGACTTGAGTTAGTACGTTTTTCATAACCCCCATTGCATTTTCTTGCTGTGCATGGGGCGCTGGGCTGTTTTTAAAAGGGAGCGGGATCTGGAGTTGGGATCATTCATTTATACTCAGTGGTAACTACAAAAAATATCGAATTCAAAATATAGAATTACCAAAATATCGAAATCAAAATATAGAATATAGTGGTGAAAAATATCGAATTTAAGGTAAGTAATTTAATATTGATTATTTTAAATATAGAAAGTCAAAATATCGAAGTATGTAATATAGGTATTAAAATATATCGAATTTTTAATATTATCGAATTTTTTAAAGTGTTTTGTATGTTAGTATATGTGTGAAAAGTGTATATTTTTTTGTAATTTATTTCAAGTAATGAATGTTATGTTATTAAATTTTTGCGTAATTTAATTCTATAGCGGGTTGTGGGATATAGGGGAATAGGGTGGGAAGTAATTTAATTATATTAAATTAAATATTCATTTTTATAAATTACTAATTATTTTTATTTAATTTTGCATTTTAGTTCTGTAGCGGGTTGCGGGTTTATAGGGGAATATGGTGGGAAGTAATTTAATTGTAATTAATTAAATATTGTAATTTATTTATTGGTATTCTTTTTGAATTAACTGTTAATTAATTTTTAATTGGTAATTAATAAATTTTTAATTGGTAATTTATTTTTATTAATTAATTGATTGATAATTATGTTAGTTTTATTAATTTATTTTCCGTAGCGGGTTGTGGGTTTATAGGGGAATAGGGTGGGAAGTAATTTAATTGTAATTAAGTAAATCATTTTTATTTATTTATTGGTATTGATTTTTAATTTATTGTTACTTATTGTTAATTGGTGATTAATTTGTATTAATAGGTAATTAATTTTAATAACTAATATGTATTTGTATTTTTAATTGATTAATTATTACATAATAATAAATTGGTAATTAATTTTAATTATTTTTTATTGGTATTGATAATTAATTTATTTTTATCAATATATATAGGGGCCGATTATGATGGCGGACGGACCTGAGTCCGTCCGCCACCATAGAGTAGGAGGGAACCTCCGCATGGCCTGCGGAGTTCCCTCCTATGCAATTAGGATGTGACCGCCACTCTGGCGGTCACATCCTCTATTTTTACCATTGCGGCGGGTGCGGCTTCAAGCTGCATCCGCCGCAATGGTAAAAATGCATACATTGCATTTGTATGCAGAAAGCGGCAGGCACCGTGCGGTGCCTGCCGATTTCTGCATACAAATGCCGGGTGGTACCCTAGGTACCCCCCATGTGCACCCCCACCGCCCCTTCACCCTGGGGGCCAGCAACGGGCCCCTGCAGTGAAGTTACACATGCTTTTCCACGGCGGAAAAGCCGCCGCGGAAAAGCATGTTTCACAGCCCATCCTAATCTGGCTGACGGTGTCTGAGAGACACCGTCACCATATTAGAGCTTTTCCGCCGCGGTTGTAAGCCAACCGCGGCGGAAAAGCTACGGACGGAAACCAGGACACACCAGCCATCCTAATGTGGCGGTGGGTCTTTGGTGGGTCCGTAGAGGATTTTCCGCATCCTCCAGGCCGGCGGTGGCTTCCGCCGGCCCAAAGGATGTGGAAAATCCTCCATCGTAATAGGCCCCTAAATCTTTACTTTCCCTACTGTTGCACTCTCTGGAGTGGAAATAGTAATGTTTACCCCTACGCTATCCAACGCTTTCTCTACTGTTGCACTCTCTGGAGTGGAAATAGTAATTTTTACCCCTACGCTATTCAACGCTATCCCTACTGTTGCACTCTCTGGAGGGGGAATAGTAATTTTTACCCCTACGCTATCCAACGCTTTCCCTACTGTTGCACTCTCTGGAGTGGAAATAGTAATGTTTACCCCTACGCTATCCAACACTTTCTCTACTGTTGCACTCTCTGGAGTGGGAATAGTAATTTTGACCCCTACACTATCCAACGCTTTCCCTACTGTTGCACTATCTGGAGTGGGAATAGCAATTTTTACCCCTACGCTATCCAACGCTTTCCCTACTGTTGTACTCTCTGGAGTGGGAATGGTAATTTTTACCCTCCCGCTATCCAACGCTTTACCTACTGTTGCATTCACTGGAGTAAGATTAGTAATTTTTACCCCCCCGCTATCCAACGCTTTCCCTACTGTTGCACTCACTGGAGTGGGAATAGTCATTTTTACCCCAACACTATCCAATGCTTTCTCTACTGTTGCACTCACTGGAGGGGGAATAGTAATTTTTACCCCTACCCTATCCAACGCTTTCCCTACAGTTGCACTCACTGGAGTGGTAATAGTACATTTTACCCTCCCGCTATCCTACGGTAAAAATATTGTATATTTTTTATTAATATTATGTTAATATATATATATATGTTTTAAAAATTTAAATTGTATTTTTTTATAACTTAAATTAATTATTTTATAATTTTAAGGTTAAGTATTTTTAAGTTAGTTAATTATATTTATTATTTCATTAATTTTAAATTACTTTTAAGACATTTAGAAAAATTCGATATTTTGACTAACTACATTTTGTAAAACGATATTTTTGTACTTACCTGTTTGTAGATAGGAATTCGATATTTTTGTATTCTATATTTTTTCCTCAATATTTTGGTAATTCTATATTATTGTATTCGATATTATGTCAGTGATCCGGATTTTCTAGTTTTCTGCATTTTCCACTCCTTCTTTGTCATTACAAGGTAGAAAGAGCAGAGTATAAATAAAAAAAGAAAGTAAAAAATATTCTTTTGGTATGTGCCTGTAGACATTTTCCTCTGTTATAAAAGTTTCAGGATCTTAGGTTCTTCATTATTTGGAATCTTAATGAGGCGATGTATTTCTTTTTATTTGAAGAAATGAGCGGAAGGATATACAAAGTATCTTTTTTATTAAAAATATTGCATACCGTCTTACAATACTATGTATTAGAGGCTCCATCTTATATATTTATTCCCCTTTTTTTCCCTTAATTCATTTGTGTCTTTTTGAGAGGCACTGTGGGGGACAGACGAAGCATCATACTTCTCCCTCATTCTTGAAGAAGAGATCCTACATGGAGTGAAGAAATGAGAAGACCACGATCCTGGCTGCTTCCGGTTTCTGAGAAAGATCTTTAGGAAATGGTGAGATCCCTATCCAAGACTTAAAACCTGCAGTGGAACATGGGATCTCCTTCCTATCAGTCTCCGGTATATTCAGAGAAGTCATATTGTTCTGTTTTCTCTCCTGATTATGAATGAGGAAGAAGACTCTAGTTTTACTGCTGACTCTTCTGGTCCAAAGGTAAATACATTTTGAAGGAAGAGCTCAAATACACAATTTCTCGTCTTTTATCCAATCGCTATCTTTCTCTGGAGAATGAACAGCCTAGTAGTAGTGGGGAGGGTTTCTATCAGGTTCAAACACCATACATCCCTGCTGTCCTGTTATTTCTGATATCCAGGGCCTGATATAGCCAGAAATGAAGAATCCAGACGGGTTATCAGTACCAAGATCGATGGGCAGACTGTGTCCTCTGTCAAAGAGTGAAGCTAAGTTTCCATAGACCCTGGTGATTGATCTTCTTTTGACAAATCTTGTTGGGAAACCTTCCTTGTCGACAGAGGATACAATGTGGTGACAAGTCCAGTTGACAAAAAAATGGAGGGCGCCTTGAAAAGAGGTCATGCTGTTCCCGGCCTTGCAATGAGCTATGAGATCAAAGCTGTACATACATCACAGTCCCTGGATAGAGGCTTTCAGACTTTGCAATCTAACAACCAGAAGTGGCAGGATGACTCATAGTTATTGGGATGTATGGAATTTCAGTCGAAATTTCTGTCGTATGTTGTCTTTGAAATTTAAGAGCTTCCACATTGGCTTCAGCAGGCGCAGTGGCTGCAAGACGTCATTTACATCCAAGAGGTTTAAGATTAGATTTAGCCAAAAAGACTTTGGCCTTTTGCGGATACCCTTTTCTGGCAACAGACTTTTCGGTGCAGAATTAGAGGAACTTCTTTAAGAGCCAAAAGCACAACCAACCTTTTTGTCATATGCTGAATTGCTGGGTAGGAGGTAAAAGTAGATTTGATCATAACAAAATAAAAAGATATGTTTTATATCACAATAGATCCCATTATCAGTCCAAAGGGTCGCAAATAAACACTTCCTCTCCTCAGACTTCATGGTAAAGGACAACCCCCATCAGAACTTCTAACAACATTGGGGCTCTAACAGGTTCAGTTGTGAGTCATCTGGTCCCTGTTTCAGAAGGAGTAGAAAACATAGATTTCAGACCAGTGGGTCCTACAGATCACTTCCCAGAACTATGCCATATATATTGTCCTTGTATTTCAGGAACCTCATTTCATTCAAACCACATAGCCAAACAACAGAATAAAGAGAGAAGCTATTCGGGAGAATGTGGAATCTATCATTTTTAATTTCAATTAATTGTGAATGAATTTGAATTGGCTGGTATTACCTCTCCTGCACTGCGGGACGGAGATTCTTCCCTTCCCTTCATGCTTGTTTCCGGGGCTGACATTAGGGCTCACGGCTAGAGACCCCATTCTTGCAGTGCGTGATCTAGTTGCTAAGGGTGGCGCGCCTAATGCAAGCCCGTCTGCGTCCCGGAAGCGGCCAGCACCAGCCACTATGTGCGTTTCATTCCTCAACCTTCTGTTACACCTCTAAGGTATAGTAGGGCTGAGCTGTGCCAGCTTCGTACTCCTCATTGTCTGTGCCTCCCTTGGGAGGTTCTGGAGAACTCCGACACTATCTGTGAGTTTTGCAATTTTTCATTGTACACCGCGTCCACAGACACTCCCGTCCCAGAGATCCTGTGAGGGGACAGTCAGGCGGGCCCTTCTATACAAGCAGCCCTTATTAACGGTCGCTCTTTGGTCTTCCACCTCCAGGATGTTTGGGATCTTGTCGAGGACGAGTCTCTGGATTTGCTTTTTATTATGGAGACGTGGCTCCACTTGTTTGCCAACCCTGTTATTGAACTAGCTATACCCAGGGGTTTTAAAGTGTCCCCGGCCGATCGCACAAGAGGCAGAGAGGGTGGGGTTGCAGTGGTGTATAGGGATAAGTGGTCCCTTCAACGGGTGATATTGTGAGCACTGGAGATGGGGAGGCTTTGGATTTTTCCCTGACCATCTCCCCCCAATTTTCACTGGGTGTTATTTTAGTCTACAGACCTCCGGGTCCCGCAGGTGCCTTGCTCAAAGCATTTCATGATGACTGTAGAAGAGTAGGGTCTGCTTCCTATGGTTACCCCCACTTTTTGCTGTGATTCTCTGTTTTTTTTACTTTAGTGTGGCTGTGGGCCTGCCAATCAGACCCACAGCCCAGCTGTTCTCTCTCTAAATTGATACCATGTACTTTAGGTACATACCAGATTGGTTACTGGGTCACCCTTGTGATCCCCTGTATAGTGTACCATAGGTACCCAGGGCGTAGGTGCACCTTAGGCCTACCAGGGGCTGCAGGATGTATTTTGCCACCTCTGGTTTGCCTTCCAAACTGACACCACAGGTCTGTTCACACAGCCTGGGTAATGAGGTATAATCATCCCTTACTTAGACATAGTATACCTATATCTATATATACATATAGACACATATACACCTATAAGTCACTTCTATGGCAGACCTTAACAATCCTGGAGGCAGAGTGCTTGTTTTTATGTGAGAGGGTTCCCTAGCATGAGCTGAGCCCCTCTCCAGCTTTCGGAACCATCTCCTTATAGATGTTCTCTGATATAGCCATACCATATACTCTTATGTGCATTATAATCCTCACAGTTAATGCTAGCTTTGGTTTGGCTTAATCAAAACATGTCGTGTAAGGTGTCAAACACTTTGCAATACTACCCCCCCCCCCCCCGAAAGTCCTGGCGGCGGGGGTAGCATTCCACCCTTCTAGAGGAAGAAGACATGAAGTTACTGTTAAACCCAGTTAAAGTTAAACAGAGCCCCAGCATCACAAAATGGATGCTGCTGCTGAAACTCCGTCAGGGGAAGCTTGGACAGTAGGTTTCCTGTCCAGGGAGGTGCCAGCACCTCCCCAGACAGGCTTGTAGTATATTGGGGAGGGAGGGCTGCATTCAGTGAATGCTTTCCAGACACTGCCTGGGGCACACAAGGTGCTCCATTCATAGCCCGGTTCAAACCACTTGCTGGGGCACTCAGCCCCAGCTCTGGCACGAAACGGTGTAACCACCCCCTGCCCAGGTCCACCCATAGGAGGGATCCTTTCAGGTAGTCCAGCCCACAATCTTAGTATAAGTATAGGAGCTGTGTCACTAGGACTTCAGATTTCCCTGGATGAAACATTGATACAGAAATCCTGTACCTTCGACATTCCATTTCAACTGGAAGATGGAAGATATCTCCCTTGTGGTCAAGGAGTGACCACCCTGTTCAAATAGGCACCAACAGCAACTTTGCCAGTCTGCATTTTCAAGGCTCCCACCAGATCCCGAAGTATCTGCGACACAGCACACAGGCTTCCAGACATCTCTGACCCCGACCCACACCCACAGCAAAGCTGAGACACGTGGCGGATACGAGAGACGTGGGACCGGAACTCCTAGACATCCTGCATTTTGCAAGCTGCACTCCTTCTATGAGGTATCTTGAAGTTGTGCATTGGGGTGCTTGAAGCCTCAGACCCGAGCACCATTTGCACCAAAGCCCCCACACTCTGCGAGTGTCCCGTGGGCCCCGCTTTTGCATTTGAGCTCAACGCGTCTTCCCGGTTCCTTGCCCGTTGGCTCGTGATCCCCCTGAAAACTTTTCTTTACAGCAAACTTGCTTTCCTTGTTGTTCCAGGCTTTCTCCAGCTTCCCTGCAAAGGAGAAGTGTCACAGACCTTGCTGGTCTGCAACAGAGCCAATCTTGACATCCTGCATGGGTTGCGGTTGCCAAGGGTCGTTGGGTCCAATCCGGCTACCGACACCGCAGTCAACTAGATCCTTTGTGGGACAGCTCGATTCCAGCACCTGGTCATCGTCGATGCCTCCTGGACCTCGTGGCTGAAGAGACAAACTCGACTTCTTCACCTGAAATCACCTGACATCGCCTGGTTCCTTCCTGGTTCCTTCCTGGTCACTGACTAGTGACCCAGACTCTGTTCCTTCTGCTTTTAGGTTCTTCAGATCTCGATCCACTCTTGGATCCACCCGGACACTTTTTCTCTGGTCGCATGCAGCACTTCTTTGCAGCTCTCCATTGAAAACGACGACAAAACCCGACACAAAAAGACACCTATGCACCCGGCTTCCCTGGGTGAGGTAACACAAGTACTCTGGTGCTCCCATGGGTCTTGACTCTCGAAGTTTCTACCCTAGTCCATCCAGAAGAGTCCTTAAATTGTATATTTGTAACTTTTACATTTCCCATAGAAAGTCAATGGTAACCCGCGTCTGTGTTTAGACACTGCACGCGTCTTCCGTGGGCCTCCTACTTTCTAACCTTTGGTTGATTAGAGTAGCCCCCGCGATTCCACAGGCCCCAGGCCTGCTTTCTAATTCTCTTGTGGTTCTTATATTACTATTTTAGTATATGGTTTGTGAGGCCCCTAGGGCATAACGTATACTGTGCAACTTATCGTATATATTAACTCTGTGACTTGTATTGTATTTTTACCTCTGACCTCATAAAGAGTGCAGATGGGTTGTATTTAGAATAAATACATATATATTTGATATATACCGTATGTGGTGTCCTTTCATTTGGTACTCAAGGGATTATTATTGGTAAAACAACTTGCTTAATACGCTCTCTGAAGTCTTAGCCTGATGACTGCTGGTCCATGCTACCACTAGGATAGCTTTCTATAAGGTTGACTTTACAACCACCATCAATAAGGGTCGATTAGATTGGTGCAAGGTGCCCACTAGAACTAGTGGACAGCATATCCCAGGATAACTTCTCACAATGACATTATCCCCCGTTCACTGCATTTCTCCCACTTTCTTCTTCTTGGTGATTTAAACATCTATTTAGTCTGTACTGAGGAAGGGGATACAAGGGAGTTCGCTGATTCACTGCATCTGGCTCAGCTATTCCAATGGGTTAATTCCCCCACCTACTGTGGAGGACACATCCTGGACACTATTTGCACTAATTTTCCGATTGTTATTAAGCCTCCTTTTCAAGTAACTTGGACAGATCATGCGGTTATCCCTTTTTCCTGGTCTCTTAAAGAACCTCCCCCCCTAAACAAGCCACCCAGCACAGACTTGCGCCCAAAATCAATCCGAACGCCTTTAGATTAGCTTTGGTAGGATCCAAGCCAGACTTAATCCAGGATATGGAGGATGCTTGAGAAAGGTTTAATAGCTGGATCACTCAGGCGGTCGTGCGTACTTCCCCTTCCTTTCCCCCCAGGCGAGTCAGAGACTCCCCTTCAAAACCCTGGTTCTCCGAGGAGCTTAAAATACAGAAGAGCGCTTGTAAAAAAAATAGGGCGGAGCTGGTGTCAATTCTATTGCCCCCTGGCTAAAGGGCTGTTGAGGAAAGCTCAAATGCTCTCAGCAAGTTTGGACGCCCTCTTATGCCTCTACGCCTCAAGCTCTGTCCACCGGAGTCCCTCAGGGCTCTTCCCTGAGTCCTCTTCTTTTCAATATTTATATGACTCCTTTGATTTATTTGGCAGAGAAGCTGGGGGCTAAGATCATCATATATGCTGATGACACCCAGCTCCTTTACACTTGGAGTAAAGATGATTCCTCTCCGGTTCAGGCCAGAGCCTGTTTATCGGCCGTTTTAAAGGGCTTCATGCTGTGGAGCTTAAGTGCAACGAGGATAAGTCTGAGATCCTCCTGTATGGCACCTTTACCTTTCAATTCAAAAAATCCCTCTGGCCAGCCAAATATCCAGTAGCCAATTCAGAGGGGCAACCTGTAAAAAATCTGGGGATTTGGTTTAATGAGGCTCTCAGGTTTACCATGCAGATAAAAAAATTAGCAGGCCAATGTTTTGGCCTCCTAATATCACTTAGGAAGTTTCTGCCACTTTTAGCACAGCCGGCCAAAGAGATGGTCACCCGCACCCTGATACTGTTGCGCATTGATTACGCGAACACACATGTGGGCGTTCCTGGACACCAGCTGAAAAAACTTCATTTCATCCAGAATGCCGCAGCCAGGGATTTATTGAATATCCCTCGAAGGTCAAGCATACGACAACATCTGTGTGATCTCCATTGGTCGCCGGTTGCGGAAAGAGTGAGATTTAAAGCTCTTACCATGGTGCATGCAGCCCTATATCAGTCTGGCCCTAGCTCTTTCAGGAAGCATTTCAAATTCTACATGCCCTCAAGAAACCTGCGGTCTATGGCACAGTTCCTCTCAGTGATTCCACGTTTCCGCCGGGTGAGAATGGGCGGCAGCTCTTTGGCCTAGAAGGCTGCAGTTGCTTGGAACGCACTCCCTTTGGAACTGCGTTGTATCCAAGATGCTAAGCTGTTCAGGCAACAGCTGAAAACACTGTTCTTTGTATAATCTCTTCTGGCTGACTCCCACTCTCTTGCAAGTTATCACACCGGGACACTCCTGAGTAGCCGCGCATGTTATAAGTGCATATAACATAATATAACATAACATAATATAACATAATAGGGAAGAAGGCCATTCTATCAATTAATTTTCAAGAAAGAGAAACAGGTTGTTACTCTATAGTATTTCCTTCAGGAAATCTCCAGAGAAACGCATGAATAATTTGCAACCTAAAATTCCTCAAAATGATCATTCCAACCGTTCATTTCAAAATAAATACAACACGTGATTCATCTAATTTCAGGGTGGACTTCTTAACCAAGATCGTTTTGCAAGATGTATAACTTCACATACTGATTGCTTTATCTCATTAAAGATTACTCAGTTTTGCATTTTGAAATAAAAATTGACAGTTCTGGGTTCTATCTTTTCGACTAAAACAGCTCCCACAGTTTCCACAAACTTTTTGGCTCCTGTGTTGGGTCCACTTCACAGTCGAGGAGTAAGAATCCGTCATTGCCTAGATAATTTTTTGATGTATTTTCCCTCACATGAGCAAACCGGAAGGGGCACCAGCTTGGTTATCCACACCCTTCAAAGATTTGAGGTTTTCATCAACTGATCAAAGCATCACCTGATCCCATCCCAGAGGCTGGGACACATAGGAGCATTATCCAACACAACCTTAGGGAAGATTATTCTTCAGGAGTCCAGGAAAATAAGTCTCTTAGATCACCTGGAGGTTCTACTGGCAAAGAGAGAAGCCCAATCAAGAGAATGCCTTTGAGCACAAGGAGACATGGACATATTATTATGAGTTTCCTGTTTATCCTCTAGTTTGCCTACGAAAAACAAGTTACTCTTACTTTTTTATCTTTCAGGCTGCAACAATTTTGATCGTGCCACGGGCTTGTCTCTGCCATGGTCAGGTAGTGCAACACATTCTAAATGACTGGGTGCCAGTCCAGGAGAGATAAGAAGATCCAATTCCTGTGACTCACCTAATTTGAGAACACGTATTGTGATGGGCCTTTGGTAGTCTGGAAGGCAAATCAGTTCTTTATAAACCATCTCAGAGGTAAGGCTTTACTAATTCGTACAGACAATATGATACCAAAGACATAACTTACATCTCCAGTTTGGCACAGGATCCAGTTTACTTACCTGATATGTTCAGAAGGCAAGCAAAATCTATTTTGTCTGGAAGCAGTCTATATCAAGGAAATTTCAAATTTCCCAGGCAGACCGACTAAGCCAAGTTTTCCCATGTTCTCAGGATTTTATTCTCAGTCCCTTAATCTTTCAACTGATCTGCCAGAGCTGGGGTGTTCATTAGTAAACCTTTTTGCAACTCATTAAGCGCCCAACTCCCAGGGTTCTTGCGGTTTCAGGAGCAACCAGCAATGCGTTCTGATGCATTAACCAGTCCATGGCAGAAGCGCCTTCTTCATGCCTTCCCGCCCAGTCCCTTGCTTCCGTGACAAGAGTCCTGAGGAAGTCAGCAGAAATAGTGTTGCTCATCTGGACAAGAAAAACTTGGTGTCCTCACTTTCGACATCTAGCCGTGGATCAGTAATGGATCCTTCCTTTGTCTCAGTCTCCCCTAGGTTACCTTCTTCTGTTATTTGTCACCCTCGACAAGCTAAGACTGTCAGTTTGGAGGTTGAGATGGATGGAGAAATGGTCTTTCAAGTTCACTTTCTAATGCTTCGAAGTCCTCTGGTAAAATTCCAACAAATAAGGCGTTTAGTGGCAATTTATGTTTTGGCGGATGGAGTATTCTCCGTTGACGAGGCAGAGGACTGCCGGCTCCTGTCCATGCTTTTTAAAGTTTGACACGGGTCCATAAACAAGTTGGAGTCGTCCGTCAAACGAGCTTTCTTTTTTTCCCAAAAAGAAAATCCTGAAATGCTTCCCTCATCATGGGAGTTCCTTCTCTCTCTTGAAGTAAGTACTTGAACGAGTAAGGAATAATCGGAGTAATGACTGTTACTGGGAAGTATTCCAGGCACTGATTTGGGTACAGCGGGTCCCTCAGACCCCTGGGCTAAATGCCACTGCACCTGCTGCACTACTGATAGCTATGCCCTGACTGCTTTGTAAAATAATGTTAATGTAAACCTCCCCATTATCTTAACATATATGTTTGTAAAGCACCTGTTAACACATCTACAAGCCTTGTGTTCCAGAGCAGCGAGCTGCTTGGCATAAAGAGTTTCAATGCCTCAGCAAGGATGGTAAGCACTATATTAATGCAATTGCAATACAATATATAATCCTCCTCATCTCCACTAATACTAATATTATAATACTCAGTGATAGGGCAGTCAATTGTAGTTCATACAGGCTGCATAATAATTCCAGTAAACTGCTTGACACTTACACTCACAAAAGACAAAACTGTTATAATATTTTTCTTGCATTGGACAAGTCTAATACTGCCACCTCCAAAGTTTCAACCTCCATCGTAAGAGGTTTTTCCGCTACTATCGGTTTTATGGTGCTTTCTGAGGATTCGCTTTCTTTTTTTTTGTAGATATTCAGGTTCTTTCCAATTGCACTGGTGACCATAACCTATTGGTTAGCACCTTAAGATTTAGTAGTGACCATATAAAAGGTACAGTAGGGCATAATAATCTAGCTTTGGTAAAAAGTAAAGGCGTGGTACTAAAATGGTCTAAAATTAATCGTAGCACAGTGATTAGTGACTTGGTGCAGGACAATGGCGACCATTTTATTCCCTGTTTGGATGAAGATAGGCACCATTTGGCTGTTTTGAATGCTAATGGGGCAGTATGTGAGGGCTTCAGTAGGCTTATGACGGGTCCAGCTCGTAGATCTGTAGAGAAACCATGCAGTTAGTTTGACCATTCTTGTTCCAAAGCACATAGACAGTTAAAATTAGCTTTGAAGAAACCACGTATTGCAAAACAAATAACAAGCATTTGCAATGCAATAGGTCTCGCATTATGAAAGTTTGAGCTATTGGTTTTGTAAATGACAATTTTTTTATTTATGTGTTGGTTTTGAAAATAGCTAAATTAATAGCTTTGTGATTTACAATGCCAATAGTTATAACTTTTGCAAATGTGACACCATTAGCCTTTGTAATGCAACATGTTTTGTATTGACGTGACTTAGATGTATTGATATTACAAATAACAATGGCTTTTAATTTTTTTAAATAATTAATACTTAAATAAAAGTGATTGTAATTTATAATGGCAATAGCTTAAACTTTTGTAAATAACTTTTGTGAAGATTATGTTCAGTGTATTTTATTGTGATGAAAATCCAAGAACAGAAGTGAAATATTAACATCTTTTTGTGACATTTGTAATAAAGCTCGAAACATTGAGAGAACATATTTGAACCAGTTGTTGTTGAATGGTTGCACAGATTGATGCTGTGATGGCGCTGAGTGGTGCTGTGGTGCTGCTGAGTGATGCTGTGGTCGTGCTGAGTGATGCTATGTGGTGCTGACTGATGCTGTGGTGGTGCTGACTGATGCTGTGGTGGCGCTGAGTGGTGCTGTGGTGGTGCTGAGTGATAATGTGGTGTTGCTGAGTGATAATGTGGTGGCGCTGAGTGATGCTAGGGTGGCGCTGAGTGGTGCTGTGGTGAAGCTGAGTGGTGCTGTGGTGTCTCTGAGTGGTGCTGAGTGGTGCTGTGGTGGTGCTGAGTAATGCTGTGGTGGTGCTGAGTGATGCTGTGGTGGTGCTGAGTGATGCTGTGGTGGTGCTGAGTGATGCTGGGGTGGTGCTGAGTGATGCTGGGGTGGGGCTGAGTGGTGCTGTGGTAGTGCTGAGTGGTGCTGTGGTGGTGCTGAGTGGTGCTGTGGTGGTGCTGAGTGGTTCTGTGGTGGTGCTGAGTGGTACTGTGGTGGTGCTGCGTGATGCTGTGGTGGTGCTGAGTGGTGCTGTGGTGGTGCTGAGTGATGCTGTGGTGGTGCTGAGTGATGCTGTGGTGGTGCTGAGTGATGCTGTGGTGGTGCTGAGTGGTGCTGTGGTGGTGCTGAGTGATGCTGTGATGGCGCATAGTGATGTTGTGGTGCCTCTGAGTGATGCTATAGTGATGCGATGGATAGTGAGGGCGATAGATAGATAGAGGGAGGGCAAAAGATAGATAGAGGGAGGGCGAGAGATAGAGGCAGGGTGAGAGATAGAGGCAGGGCAAGAGGGCGAGATATGGAGTGTGGGCAAGGGATGGAGTGTGGGTGATGGATGGAGTGTGGGGCGGGGGAGGGATGGAGTGTGGGGCGAGGCAGGGAGCGGGGGAGGGATGGAGTGTGGGCGGGGGAGGGATGGAGTGTGGGGTGGGGGAGGGATGGAGTGTGGGGCAGGGGAGGTCTGGAGTGTGGGGCGGGGGAGGGTTGGAGTGTGGTGCGGGGGAGGGATGGAGTGTGGGGCAGGGGAGGGATGGAGTGTGGGGCGGGAGGGATGGATGGAGTCGGGGGAATGGATGGATGGATGGAGTCGGGGAAATGGATGGCTGGATGGAGTGCGGGGATGGATGGATGGAGTGGGACGGATGGATGAATGGATGGAGTGAGATGGATAGATGGAGTGGGGGATGGATGGATGGATGGAGTGGGGGGATGGATGGATGGAGTGGGGGGATGAATGGATGGATGGAGTGGGGGGATGGATGGATGGATGGAGTGGGGGGATGAATGGATGTAGTGGGATGGATGGATGGAGTGGGGGATGGATGGACTGGGGGATGTATGGATGGATGAGTGGGGGGATGGATGGAGTGGGGGGATGGATGGAGTGGGGGGATGGATGGAGTGGGGTGGATGGATGGATGGAGTGGGGGGATGGATGGATGGAGTGGGGGAGCCGAAGGCAAGAAAAAACAATCAGGGAAGCAGAAGGCAAGAAAACGAGGGCAATCAGGGGAGCAGAAGGCAAGACAAGAAAAGACAAGAAAAACAAGGCAGAATAGAAGCGTGCAAACGGCTATTTTTCCCCCTCAAAACTTGAGAGCCGAGCGGCGATTTTGGAGAAGAAGAAAAAAAGGTTATGAATAAATAAAATATACATATTTAGTCAAATATTGGTTGATTATAATTGAACACATTCAAGGACGTTTTATGTCAGAATATTGTATTCAGAAATATAATATGACAACTATTGTGTCCTAAATATTGTTTACAAAAATATTGACCAATTGAGAGTAGATTTTTTGTTAATAACCCTGATGGAGCAATGTTTGTATAGGCAATATGTAAGAGCAAAAACAAAATCCTCTTTACAGAAGAATGCAGAGGGCGCCTGCCGCAGGGGCATGCTGCCAACCTCCAATCGCAAAAGAAGTGCTTCCAATCATTATCCACACAGAAGAGGAGGCACCCTATACTGGATAAACTCAATCACAAATGTATTGACTTTACATGTCTTGCGTTATGGCTTGTGCCCTATTCACGACAACCTGTTTTTTTTTCCTCATAAGCACTTCATAAAGCAAGACCCAGGAGATCATTAATTTATCTCAATTTCTTTTTTGAAACAGATAGAAAAAATATACTGCGACTTTTGTGGTATTGCACAGTATACTTTTTTAGCTTTAATCTGCATGTGATGCTGCTTTTAAAGTGTATTAAAAAAATGCAGGCTCCCGTCCCCGAAATAGGATAACTTTGTCTGTCTGCGCTACCACTGCCTTCCTGAACAAAAGAGGACTGCCGATGGCTATTCTGAATGGACAACACGCAGCAAATAAGAGTGGTCTAATTACAAAGATCAGTACTGATTGGCTGTGAAAAAGTGACGTATGGGCGGCGCAAGAGACTTGTAAAAAAGTCCGCAGTTTCATCCACAATATATGATGAGGCTTATAAAATGGCAATGATAGTACATTAAATCATGATCTTATATCTCAATCGCTTTGCACATGAGCTTTGGGTGTAGGCACTTCTTCTTATAAGCCAGTTTACATAGGAGGATAGAAGATCTCAACCTCGCGCCCTCGCACTGAACATTCTACACATAGATTACAACAATATAAACCGACACTTTTCCAAGCATGCGAAAACAATGAGCAGCCACGTTTTCTGCCATCTATAAAGCGCCTTATGGCCTTATTGCGGGATATGAAGCGCTATACAAAAGCTAAGACACAATATAATGCAATACTTAGCACACTGTTTTTACCTTATAAAAACACCCACGTTTTGCTTCTCTTAAATCATATGCAGCCGCTTTTGAATTATAGAGTTATCCTGACAGGAAAAATAAAATAAAAATTAAACATGAAGGTGGAATTTTAAAAGTGTGTAAAGTGTTTCCTATATTGTTATTGTTATTGTTATTGTTATTGTGGATTTATATAGCGCCGGGTCACCTACAGGTCTCAGGGCGCTTTGACCACAGAACATAACATCCGGGATATAAAAGGGTGGAGTGCTTAAGCTAAGCTGAGTGCTGCTCTGAACAAGTTGGTCTTCAAGGCTTTCCTGAAGCGGAGTAGATTCCCCTCCTTTCGGAGTGTTTCAGGCAGGGCGTTCCAAAGGTTCGGTAATAAAACCGAGAAAGATCTCCCTCCCATTGTGGCCAGCTTAAAACGAGGACATACAAGGAGTTTGGCATCAGAGGACCTGAGATTTCTTTCCGGTCTATATATCTCAATCCGTTCCTTGATGTAGGTCGGGGCCTTCCCATAGATGGCTTTATGGGCTATGCAGAGGCTTTTAAAAACGGACCTCTGTCCAATTGGTAGCCAGTGTAGACTTTTTAATAGTGGAGAGGCATGCGTTCTCCGCGGAAGGTTGAAAATAAGTCTAGCGGCGTCGTTTAGGACTACCTGAAGTCTGTTTGTTAGCATTTTTGGCAGGCCTAGGTAGAGCGCATTGCCATAGTCGAGTCTTGACACTATGGTGGCCGAGACCACTGTGCGTAGCATCGACTGGGAGAGGAGAGGGACTAATTTGCGCAACTGTCTTAGAAGACCTGTGCAAGTGCCAACCACGGTGGAGCACTTAGATGGTACTATCAGCACCTCTGTCTTTTCCGGGTTAATTTTAAGCTGGTTGGTGGACATCCAGTGGACCGTATATCTAAGTATATCCTGCGCGTGTGACTGGGCTTGTGCTGTGTCATCTATGCCCAGCAGCAGCTGTGTGTCATCAGCATAGTTAAACACCCGACAGCCCATCCCCGCTAGTGTGTTAATCAGGGGCTGTAGATATATGTTAAACAGGAGTGGGGATAGTGCTGAGCCCTGGGGGACGCCACAAGTCAGACTTCCCACACCTGATACACTATCTCCCATCTGGATTCTCTGGGTTCTCCCAGATAGAAATGATTCCAGCCACCGAAGGGCTAAACCCTGAATCCCAAACCCAGCCAGCCTATTCAGCAGAATGGAATGGCTGACAGTATTGAACGCCGCTGATAGGTCTAACAAAATCAGGGCGCTCGGTCTTTTACTGTCAGCCATCCTTCTGAGCTCGTCCAGCACCGAGAGCATGACCAACTCGGTGCTGTGGTGTGCACGGAAGCCTGCCTGCCTCTCATGGAGTAGATGGTTAGACTCCAGATAGCTTGACATAGATTTTAGTACATGTTGCTCGAGTACTTTGGACAGGAAGGGCAGCTGGGATATGGGTCGATAATTTTTTAAGGCATTGGGATCTGCCCCCACTTTTTTTAGCAGCGGTCTTACACGAGCTTCTTTGAAGCTAGTGGGGAGCCTACCAGTACTCAGGGATTTATTCAGTGTAGCTAGGATATGGTCCTCTAGAATTGGACCTGCCAAGCAGAAAATGCTTGGGGGGCATGGATCCGCTGGGGAGCCAGATTTTGTCTTCCTCATCAATGACTCAAGGGTTAGTGAGTCCATGGGGGGAAATGATGATAAGCAGCTGACAGTTGGATTTAAATCGATATGCTGCTCAGTTAGGCTGCGCCCCGTGCTTTTTATCTCGCGCATGATGATATCAACCTTATCCAGGAAATATTTCTGGAAGGTGTCACAGTCTATGCTACTTTCTGCATCCTGGGCTCTTTTTGTTAGTTCCTTCAGGATTTTAAACGTTTCCTTTTGAACATTATTCGCCCTATTTATACGAACCTCATAGAATGCGGCTTTAGTTGTCCGGATAGATTTTTTATAGCTACGGAACGCCATCTTGTATTGTTCGCAAGTGGCTGTATCCTTTTTCCTCCTCCAGTTTCTCTCCATGTTACGCAGGGCCTTCCTTTGGTCCCTCAAGGCGGGTGTGAACCAAGGGGCTCCCTTTTTCCCACTGTTTTTTGTCTGAAGTTTCTCAGGGGCTATCTGATCAATGGCCTTTACCAAATAGTCCATCATATCTTTACAATCCTGATCTACATCTTGATTAAGCATTATTGGCTGGGCAATTCCTCTGAGTGATGTAGTCAGTGTATGTTGGTCTACGTTTTTCCACTGGCGGGTCAGTCTGGTTTTAGGTGCTGGACGTGAGAGTATGGTATCTAGGGGGATGTCACAGTAGATCAGATGGTGGTCTGACCACATAGTACCACCTTGAGATCTGTCGTCCATATCAGGTCTAGGGTGTGGCCTTTTATATGGGTGGGAGCGTTTACAAGCTGCCTGAATCCTAGAGAGGACATGGTTGTCTCTAGGGTGTTGGCCGCTGGCTGTTTCCTATCTTTGTCCCAGTGAAAAATTGAAGTCTCCTGTAACTATGACGTTTCTATATCTGGAGCACATGTCGGATGCATAGGTCATAAAGGAGTCATTAAAACCTGGGGTTGCGTTGGGAGGGCGATAAACTGTGAGAACTGTAACACACATGTTATCAAACATAATTTTTATCGCCAGCAAGTCGGCCAAATCCGCCGACTCCGCCAGAATTTTAGTCACTGCTAGATGTTTCTTGAAAATTATTGCCACCCCTCCCCCTCGGGTATTCCCTATGCGATTCTGCCAGTGGATGTCATAATTTTCAGGGACAGCGGCTATGATGTCTGGTAGGGAGTTATCCCCCATCCAGGTCTCGGACAAGGTCAGGATGTCAATGTCTTCGCCCTGTAGTAGAGTGTAAATCTCGAGACTATGACAGCATAGCGACCTAGTGTTAAGGCTGACGAGCTTTAAAGTATGCGGGGGGGGGGGGCTCGGGACCTACCTATCAGCGGTGCCTGGATAGACAGTTTCTCGATACGAGTGAGTGTGGCCAGGTCTAAAGATGTCATGGCCCCATTCAGATGACGGATTTCCTCACCAGAGTATGTAAGCCGTTTGGTGGGGGGCCCAGCCCCTGCGCCCTTCCGTGCGCGGACGGGCGCAGACGGGCAGGACTCTGGCACGACTCCGGCACAGATCCGGCGCGTCCGCTGACCGCGTCCGCTGCGCGGAGACATAGCCGACCGTTTTTATACTGGCAACTACAGCCCAACCAAAGATGGCTGCCACGTAATCCGGGACCCGGGGCTTCACCAGCCCTGCCGAGCACCTTGGGATCGTGGGAAGAGGGAAGTAGCAGTCCTCACGCTATAATGCCAATTCCCCAGGTAAACTACTGTCTTTCAAGAAAATTATATCTTTCAGGAAAGCTACTTATAGTTTAGCAACAGAGATGGTTAGGAAGTGCCTCATTGTTTAAAAAATGCCTTTGATCCGTCTATTGCATGGTGATGTAATGATGAGCAGGGAAATCCAATCCTAGGCCTGGAGTCCGCTGCCCGATAACCGAAGTGCGCAGAGCAGAGGGGGAAAGGTTGGGGGTTTGGTGAACTGCAAAAAAAAAGCAGATCTCATCTGGAAGCGCCGTCTGGGGCACAAGCTCTCGACACTGACACTTTCACATATGGACTCTCAGTGGAGGAAGGGTTCCCGGGCGCGGTGGGGCGGAGACTTTAGAATTCAAAGACGGTGTGGCGAGAGTGCGAACGCTAGAAGCTGGAATTTTAAAAGTGTGTAAAGTGTTTCCTATATGCTACTTATAGTTTAGCAACAGAGATGGTCAGGAAGTACCTCATTGTTTAAAAAAATGCCTTTGATCCGTCTATTGCATGTTGATGTAATGATGAGCAGGGAAATCCAATCCTAGGCCCCGGAGTCCGCTGCCCGATAACTAAAGTGCGCAGAGCAGAGGGGGATAGGTTGGGGGTTTGGTGAACTGCATAAAAAAAAACACACAGCACTGACTCAGGCCCCCAGATGCCGGCCTCAACAAAAATCAGTATATTAGTGAGTGCGCAGTTTGTTTGTCTCTCTTTGTTTGGAGGGGTCTGGAGAGGGAAAAAGTGAAAAGCTACCGGAAGCGGAAACAGGTATGCCTGTTCTCATCCTGTTCTTTTTATAGAAGCAAATTAGTCCAGTGGAGAATGTTTCAGTGGAGAAAAAGAGGCCTCTTTACCGCTAATGTAATTAAAACAGGGGATGGGGGAGCGGATCCTTTGAAGCACGGCCTCGCGGCCGTGATGTAATTAGGGGGGAGGAGAAGTTGCGCTTGGGTGAATGCCTGAGGCCAAGCTGCCCGTGGGAGGGAGGCTGATGGCTGTGATAGAAGCGCGGCCACGAGCACGTGCACTTCTACAAATCCGGCTCGTAAGAAGTCATTTGTGGGTGGACGGCATTAGGTCTCTCTCTGCGCGAGACCTAAAAAGGTGTAGGTTTAAATATAAAAAGTTATTGTTTGTTAGGAAAACTAAGGTGCTTGCACTGGTCATCAGAGATTATCCAGGGATGGTGAAACCCCCAGCCCGGGCACACCTCAGTGCCTTCCAATCTGTGCCGTGGCTACAGTTAAAGGGAGTTTGTGGTTGATAGACAAGTGCACAGCTTTAGTTAAGTTCTTTTTGAGAACAAAAGTTTGTATGTTGAGGTAGGTGCTCCCAGGTGTCGTCCTCTCCCCTGTGGACGAGTAGTGTAAAAGATATAAAGTGCTGTCAAAGAACTGATAGCATCCCTTAGGGCACACTGTCTGGCGATTCTTGCCTTCACAGTTCAAAGAAACATGATGATTCGAATCTTCTTGATCAGAAAGTTTTTATTCCATTGTGTTCAATTAGAAGTATGTTAATTCACATATTCATTACAGCGATAATTTCTACTTTTTTTGCATTACTGCTCCAATGCATTTCGGACGGTTGTCCTTCGTCGGGGAGCATCTGAAAGAACAACATATAAGAACCTGTTTAGTTAAAGGGAGCCATGGGTGTTACAGGCTTAAGCCCTGCAGTACCAGTCGCTGGATGTCAATCAGCAGCTCTCCTCACCCTTTCTCAACTCGTCACAGCAGCAGGAGCCCAAATGGGACCCTGCAGGGAGCAGGATAAGTAAAACGCGTGTGTATGTGTGAACAAAAGAGAGAGATTGAGAGAAATAGTGAGTCAAATTGAGTGTCAATTTGTGATAGGAAGAGTGAGTAAAACTGAGAATGAATGAGTGAAGGAGAATGACAGTGAATGTAACTATGTAACTGAGTTTTACTGTGTGTGAGACTAAGTGAGTCTGGTCTGAGTGAGTCTTATTGAGCCAGAGAATGAGTGAGGCTGAGTGAGAATCAGTGAGACCGATTGAGTCCGAATGCGTTTCAATGAGTGAGATGGAGTGAGAATGATTGATTCTGAAAGAGTCAGAGTGAGATTGAGTTAGAATAAGTGTAAATTAGTGAGACTGAGGGAGGATGAACGAGTCAAAGTGATATTTCTTGAATCAGAAGCAGCGTGAGTGCATCAGCGAGAATGTGTGAGACTTAGAATGACTAGGACTGACGGTATATGAGTGCCATTGAGTCAGAGTGAGATTGAGTGAGTCAGTATGCGTGAGGGTGAGTGAGCCTGAGTGAGACTGATTGAGTACGCGTGAGTCACAGTGAGAATGAGTGAATCAAAAGGAATTTGACTTAAGTGAGTCAGGGAGAGCAAGTGAGTCATGGGGAGACTCAGGAAATCTGGGTGAGAATGAGTGAGACAGGGCGGAAATGAGTGACTTACAGTGAGACTGGGTGAAACTGAGTGATACTAAATGAGATTGAGTGAGCCAAAGTGAGATTAAGTGAATCAGAATGAATGGGACTGACTGAAAGTACCTGGGACCATGTGAGACTGTGTGGGTCAAAGTGTGAATGAGTGAGACTGAATGAAACAGAGTAAATTAGTGAGTGCAAGTGTTAATGAGAGTGAGTGAATGAGACCGAGAGTGAATGGGTGAGAGTGTAAGACTTAGTGCAAGCAAGTGTGAGCAATCTTCAGAACCCTCTGAGTAAGTAAGATTGGCTCACTCACTGGAATTCAAGCCAAAGATTACACTCACCAATTGTGATGGTTACCAGCTGCCACTGGCGAGTGCATCTTTACAGTATGTAAACATCCTGCTGGATTGGAAGGTGATCAATGCACCATATTTTAGGGACATTATAATACCTATCCATTCTGCTGTTATATCAGCAACTAAATGGAAAGAACACTTCAGTTCTGTCTGCGCTACTGATGGTTTTGATAGTAAGCGTTTGACGAATCCAGTATAAACCAAGGAAGTTAGAACAACTATAATGAGGTATGCTGAGCTCAGGTGGGGTCCCTGTTGATCTTTTTAAAGATAATATTAATTTGTGGGCGCCTTTAGTCACAAATGTAATTAGAGAAGCATCAGAGATGCAATCACTGAGGTCTTGGAGTCACTTGGTGATTTAAAAAATATTTTTAAAAGGGGATAAAGTACACCCTGCCTGTTATAGGCCCATCATACTCATAGACCCTGTAGTGAAAGTGATGTAGGGTGTCCTTTTTGCAATCTTGGAATGTTTGGTCAAGATAATGCTATCCTTTCCGAGGTGCAATTTGGTTTTCACCAGGAATTGGGAACCATAGAGCTGTGTTTAAACCTTTATTTGATGACACAGTGGCCAAAGCTGGAGCTATGCATTTGGCATTCATGAAACATCTCCTTGCACACACTGCTTCTACTGGGTGAATGGGGGTTTTGATAATAATGTCATGCAGACTAGGGGGGAAGTTAGGGGAGTGGAGGGGGGAGCCAGGTGGAATCTTTGGCCAAGGATCACACATCTCCTACTTTTAGAGATCATGGGCTGAGAATAGGCGCTGTGGCTACACAAGAAAATTGCCTTCACTGTATACTTCTCAAAACACGCTCAGTTGTTAAGCACAAATACGAACTAGAAATCTTACTGAAGTCACATAATCCCGATATAGTTTTTCTCACAGAGATGTGGACTGATGATACCTCTGTCTTGGACTGGAATGCTGCCCTGCCATCTGGCTATGCACTATGTAATCAAGATAGACAGGGAAGCAGAGGAGGAGGCATAGCTATTATTTATAAAGAAGGTTCAAGTGGAAGCAGTGGGGGACCTACCGGCTGAAGCCATGCATTTCTGCGCCAGGCTCAAAGACTCCTTTAAGTTCCAGGGCCTATTGGTGTTTCGGCCGCCGGGCCCCTGAGCTGATTTTTCATAGGCTCTCCTGGCCTATATGGAATCTTGCACAGACTCTGATTTTTTCACAATACTTGGAGACTTCAATTATCATTTGGAACTGGATATAAATTCCGAGACTGCCAGACTCCTTGACCACTTGGAGGCGTATGGCCTTGGCCAGCTAGTGTCTGAGCCTACACATCAAGGGGGACATACTTTGGACGGGCTTTTCTCTAATAATCCTGATATCACATTTGTAAGAATGGAGTCACTTCCCTGGACAGATCACAAGGCAGTCTTTTTTGAGGCCAGGATTAGGGCCCTAATGAAGTTCTTCCTTCTAAAAGCAACCAGGGTTACGTTCCGACGTTGGAACAAAGTTAAGAGCAGGGACTTACAGGATGCTCTCAATCATTTTGCTTTGATATTAGACAGCAACAACGAGGTCGCTTCCTCACAGTTTAATGAGTGGATCCTGAATGCGGCCAACTGCATTGCCCCAGAACATACTGGAACTGCGAAGAGGCGTCCGGTGGTGACATCTTGGTACAGCCCTGAACTTAAAGGGCAAAAGGTGGAATGCAGAAGGTTTGAGCACCTCTGGAGAGTAAACTATAGTAGGCAGAGCAAAGATGCTTATAATGGGACTCTAAAGCAGTATAAGGAGGCTATTTTGGAAGCAAAACGACGCAAAGATTCAAGAGACAGGAAACTCAGCCAAAGAACTTTTTAAATCTGTTACTTTTTTAGCTAAACCACAGCAGGCTAATTTGTTTAAACCTGACCAGGCTTTTTGTAGCCAGCTGGCTGCCTTCTTCCAAAATAAGGTGCAAGTGATATATGATAGCCTTGCCAACCCATTAAATGTTCAGGCAGCTTATCACCAATCTTCCTCTGCCATAGAGACAGTGCAGTTTAAGTTAACATGTTTTAAACCCCTTCTTGTAGATGATGTAAGGAACATTCTAAAATCGATTAAATCTTGGTCACCTAATGACCGCTGTCCCCCTACTATTATGCACCTGGCAGCCGAGAGGATCAGTGAGACTCTCACCCCCCTGATTAACCAAGTTTTGGCATCAGGGATTTAACCCGCGGCCTGGAAGACCGCGTGCATCAAGCCAATTTTGAAGAAGATCACGTTAGATCCTACCGAATTTAAAAACAATTCCGATCGCTGGTCTACCATTTGTAGCTAAGGTCCTCGAAAAACCTGTCAACAAGACACTGACAGAACACTTGGAGAGCAATAGACTATTGGATCCCACTCAACATGGCTTTCGGTCAAGACACTCTACTGAGTCCGCTCTGATTGCGGCTTCAGAGGGGATTCTGAGAGTAGTGGATGACAGGGGCAGGGCAATTCTTGTTCTCCTCAACTTGTCGGGCGCATTCGACACCATGAACCACAGGGTGTTGGTGCGGCGACTACGGGAGGTAGGAATCAAGGATTCGGCTCTGGCCCTCCATTCCTCCTTCCAAGAGGATAGGAAACAGATTTTGAGGTGGAACGGCTTACAATCGGACAGTTTTAATCTGCCCTGTGGTGTTCCGCAGGGATCAGCGCTATCCTCGACGTTGTTTAACGTCTATGTGAAGCCACTGGTAATACTTGTCAGGAAACATGGTTTCATATTTGTGTCGTACGCCGATGACTCACAATTGATGATATCTGTTAGACCTGGCCTCCTTGGTGTGGTTTCCCCCTATCTTTTTTTGCCTCTACCTCTACCTCCTGAATTTTTGATGCTGTGCTGGATTTCGTTTTTGCTGGTTTAGATGCTTTGGGCACTTTGCCACTGCTGATCAGTGTCAAAGTGCAAGTGATCCCTGTATAAATTGTTTTTGTGATTGGTTATCCATGATTGGCATATTTGTATTACCAAGAAGTCCCTAGTAAAGTGCACTGAGAGTGACATGGCGGGTGATTAAAATGCTACTAGTGGGCCTGCAGCACTGATTGTGCCACCCACATGAGTAGCCCTAAAATGGTGTCTCAGGCCTGCTACCGTAGTGCCTGTGTGCAGTCTGTGAACTGCCATGTCCTCCTGGTCAGTGCCCCCACTGACCAGGCCTAACCCTTCCCTTTCTGTGAACATTGGTCACTCCTATGGAAGGCCCAAGGTACCCCCTTGGGCAGGGTGCAGTATATGTGAAAGGTAGAGCATGTACTAGTGCAGGTGACATGCTCTGGTAGTGAATTACATCCATTTCCGTTTTTCACTATTGTAAGGCTATCTTGCCCCATAGGTATCATGGGGAATGATGGCTACAGTGCTGCCAGCATATCTTCCCATAGGAGCAATATAGGACATAAAAGTCTGGTATCCCTGAACTCAGAATTTAATAACATCTTTTAGGAAAGTTTGTTTTTAAAATCCTGTGTTTGAGAACAGCACTTTTAGAAAGTTGCTGTTCTCTTGTCTGACCTGCCTGTTTGTGAATTGACTGTCTGGTTTGTGAGTGACATGGGCTGGGTGCCTCCCAGAGGCGGAGTAGGCCATCCCTGGGCTGAATAGCTCCATCTGCATCTAGAGTGGTGGGAGGGGGTAGCACCTGGTCCTGAATAGGGCTGTGCCTGCCTTCCACAATGCTGGCTCCACCTCCTGCTGGGCGGCTGACGACCGTGCCCCTGTTATGTTATGTTATGTTATGTTATGTTATTAAAATATTTGTTGAGCGCACTATCACCGATTGGTTTCTTGGCGCTAAGATTGACAGTAACATAGACATGAATGAGGAAAGAGTATTATTGCAGTGCTTGTCTGAAGAGCCAGGTCTTCAAGGCTTTCCGGAAAGAGAGGAGGTCTTGGCAGTTCCGAATCTCCAGGGGGAAGGTGTTCCATAAACAAGGGGCGAGTGTGGCAAACCTGCGACCTCCAGCGCGCTTAAGTTTAAAGGAAGGCGTCTGGAGGAGGCCCTGATGGAGTGAGCGTAGGTTGCGGAGTGGTATATATCTGGTGATTAGTAGGTCGATGAATTTGGGGCTTTTACAGTACAAGGACTTAAATATCATGCACCCGGTTTTGAATGCACAGCGCTGGGTGACTGAAAGCCAATGCAATTTCCTGAGTAGGGGAGAAGCTGGCTGTCGCCTCGGTTGATTCAGAATAAGTCTTGCGGCATAGTTCTGTAACATCTGGAGGCGATTAGATAGGTAGTTGGGAAGACCTAGATAGATGGCATTCGCATAGTCCAGATGGGACAGAACAGTGGCAATCACGACCTGGGTGATTGCCTCGGGCATGGAAGACGCCGAACCTTCCGGATTTTCTTTAGCTGGAAAAAGCACTTGGAGACCACCTGGCCCACTTGTGCCTTTAATGAGAGATCACGGTCCACGATGACTCCAAGTGTTTTGGCCGACAGGGAAGGTGTCGGGGCTTGACCTAGGTCCGGGGCCAGTAGTGAGGGCCCCAATGCTTGACGCTATCCCCAGTAAGAACCAGCTCAGTTTTCCCTGGGTTCAGTTTCAGCTGGTTTTGGTCCATCCAAGATTTTATGAACCTCATTGTTGACTGGAAATGCTGAATCGAGTTTTCAGAGTTATCGATAGTGAACAATAGCTGTAAGTCATCGGCGTAATTGTAGACCCTCACCTGTTCGTCTCTAAGAGTCTGGATCAGAGGAAGTATGTATAAGTTGAATAGGTGGGGTGACAGGGAAGAGCCCTGTGGCACTCCGCAAGTGATGGATTGCCTGGTGCCAGTTAAATCTCCGAGGCGTAAAGCCTGCGTGCGGTTTTTCCAGGAAAGAGCTCAACCAGCCAGCCGCAGTGCCCCTCTCTCTGAAAGGAAAGGAGAGGCCAGGAAAACAAAGTGCTCAAGGAACACCCAGAACTGGTTCGTACCGGGCTCAGAGCCCTCCTGCACAAAGGGAAAAAAGACTTTTAGGGGTATAAGTACAGGACCCGTGACTACAGAAAATTAGATCATCCTGGAATCAAGAAGGAACCTCTGCCAAGGAGAAAGCTAAAACTGAAGAAGGAAGGCTGTCCTGCTGTTGCTCTGCTGAACTGACCTGCTGTTGCTTTGCTGCCAAGGAGAGGGGAAGGACTTTGCTTTGTGCTGTGTCCCCTTGCTTGAAGGAATCTCCAAGGGTCTGAGAAGAGCTGGCTCCCTGTTAAGAAGTCCCAGGAACAAAAGGACTTCACCCCCAGCTTCCCTGAACTCTGCTGAGAGAGTTCTGTCCTTCCTAGAGTGCCTGGGCCAGTTGTGGTGCCTCTGGAAGTTGTGCCTGTGTTGGGAAACTGGAAACCAAGATTTTAGAGACTTTCTGCAAGTTTTCACGCATAGCTCGCTTGCGGAGCGCATCCCCGTCAGTGCGAGGAAATTCCCGCTGCTGCGAGGGTTGAGATCGTCGCAGCGCCTATTGCCGCTGCCAGAATCATCGCATCCTTCATTTGCGGGACGCACCAGTCCGGTGCGGGAAGATTACCATTGCTGCGAGTATCGTCGTAGAGCCTGTCGTCACTGGGAGAGATCGTCGCACCGCTTGCTTGCGGACCGCATCACGTCGCTGTGAGAGTCGTCGCAGAGCCATCGCATCGAGGGGCCGCGAGAGAAGAAGATCCCCACTGAGCCGCGCATCGTCACTACACCGGAGATCGTCGCCGCCCCGAAGATCGTCGCATCGTACCTTTTGCGAGCCGCTTTCACTGAAACCTGTGCACCGGAATCAACGCAAGGCATCGCATCCCTCCCCATACTGACCGGAGTCACTGCAACACGCCCGCTACATCCAGTGGGGTTGTCGCATCGCCTCCCCAGGGTCTCAGGAGTGACGCATTGCTTGCTTTTCAACGCTGCAGCTTTCACTTGGAACTTTTGTCGCATCTAAAGGTACTGTTGGCTAAAACGTGACGCAACTGTGGATTATTTTAACGCAAACGTAAGAACACTTTTGAAACCATATTCTTGAACTGTGTATGTTGGATTTTTGTTGTTTTTGGCCTTGTGTAGTTTAGATTAAAATACCGTTAATTTTCTAAACTGTTGTGGAGTCAGTCTGTGGTGTTTTCACTGTGTTACTGTGAGTGTTGGTACAAATACTTTACACATTGCCTTCGATAAGCTTTGCCTGCTCGTGCCAAGCTACCCAGGGGGTGAACAGAGGTTATCCAAGAGTGTTTCCTCCTTACCCTGACTAGAAGTAAGGGTTCCTATTTGGACAGTGGTACCTACCTCTGCAAACTAGAGACCCCCAGTTCTAACAATATCCCTGTCGGATAGGCCTGAGATAACAGCTGCCAGCTTTGACTCCTGTCTAAAGGACATCATGAACTGGACGAGTTTAAGCTTTTTGAAGATTAATACAGAAAAGACAGAAGTGATTGAGTTCGGCAACGGGACATCATCATTATGGAACAATTCCTGGTGGCCGTCGGAGGCCAGAGAATGTCCTCACCCTGTCAGGAAGGTCAGGAACTTCGCAATATTTTTTTTTAACTCCTTTTATTAACATTGCTCATGTTCACATTCATTATAAAGCTGTATTCAAAAGGCGTAAAGGATAGAAACAGTGTATGGTACAATCGCAGGCAAATTTGGCAATACAAATGTTGGATGACACTTAATCCCCATCCCCTCCCCCACCCTGTTCGGCTCGATACCTCCACCAAGACCCCCATATCTTCTTCCATTTCTTTCTGATGCCCCTGGACTTGTAAATCATTACCTCTGCCCACTGACACTAGTCCAGATCTCGTAGCCATTGGTCCCATTGCGGGGGCAACTGTGCCCCCAGCAGCTACCAATATTAGGTTTCGCCACCCCCGGCTGCCATGGCTAGCCAAATCTCATTATTCCTGGACCGGTCTGTGGGTCCTTTAATCATAAGTAAGAGCCACCTGGGTTCCAGTGGGACCGGCGACCCCACCACCGTTGCCATTGTGTGTGCCACTTTAGTCCAGAAGGACACTATATTCAGGCATTCCCAGAGAGTATGGTCAAATGCCCCCTCACCCTGACACCCCCTCACACATAGCGGGGACAGGCTCTTCCCCCATGAAAACAGGTGTGTTCGCGGGTAATACACCTGATGCTAGATCTTTAATTAAACAAGGCGGAAGCTGGTCCGGATCGCAAATTCACAGGGGCTTTGCAGGGCTTCCTGCCTATCCTCTTCGAATGAATGAACGAATGAATGAATGAATGAATGAATGAATGAATGAATGAAATTATTTGTAGAGCGCACGATGGCCAAACGGCTTCCTGGCGCTGAGAGCTCTATGGAACAGAACAGACAGGGCCAGGAGGTTTAGCGGGGGTAGGCCAGGGCAAACAGAAAAGTTTTGAGTGCTTTACGGAAGTGTGAAAAGATAGGGATAGAGCGCATGGAGAGAGGAAGGGAATTCCAAAACCGGGGTGCAAGAACAGAGAATCTAGTTCCACCAGTGCGAGTTTTGTGGAAACGGGGAACAGTGAGGAGGGCAGAGGAAGATGAACGGAGAGTGCGGGCAGGGGTGTGGAGGGAAATCAGGGAATTGATAAAAGCCGGTGCAGAGTGATCAAGGGCCCGATAAACAAGGCAACCTAGTTTGAACAAGGATCTCTGCAGGATGGGTAACCAGTGGAGGGATTTGAGGACAGGAGTGATGTGATGGGTTTTGGGCAAGTGAAAGATGAGACGGGCAGCCTGATTTTGGATTGCTTGAAGGCGGCGGGTTTCGTAGGCAGGGATGCCTGCGAATAAGCTATTACCATAATCAAGGCGGGAAGTGATAAGGGCAGAAATGATGATTTTAAGGGAGTCAAGAGAAAAGAAGTGAGAGATTTTCCGGATCATCCGAAGGGAGAGGAAGCAGGAGGACACCACGGCACTGACCTGGCCATGCATGGACAGGTCCTGGCTGACCTTAATGCCCAATGTTTTAACGGAGGGAACCGGGGTGGGAGTGGGGCCAAGAATAGGGGGCCAGAAGGCAGGGGACCAAGGGCTGGATGAGCCGCCAGTCAGGACAAGCTCAGTCTTATCTGGATTGAGCTTGAGGTGATTGGCGCTCATCCACCCAGAAATAAAGACCATGGTGGAGCGAAAGAAAGATAGGGAGTTAGAAGAAGAAGAAAGATCAAAGACGAGCTGGAGGTCATCTGCGTAGTTATACACAGAGACCCCCAGCTCAAGGAGAGAAGAAATAAGTGGATGAATGTAAAGATTGAAAAGAAGAGGAGAAAGGGAGGAGCCTTGGGGAACCCCACAGGGCACCGGGAGGGGGAGAGCGGAGAAGCTGGGGAGGTGGACAGCTTGTGAACGTCCTGTCAAAAAGGACGTGATCCAGGAAAGGGCGGGGCCTCGTATGCCCGCTGCGCTGACACGGTCCAAAAGAATGTTATGGTCGACCGTGTCAAACGCAGCGGACAGGTCGAGGAGAACCAAAGCTTGGGGGGAGTTGGTGTCAGCCTTGGCTTTGAGCTCGTCGAGAACGGCTAGCACCACAGTTTCGGTCGAATGACCCGAGCGGAAACCTGCTTGGTGAGAAGCAAGGAGTTGGTTCTGTTCGACATAAGTAGAGAGACAGGAGGTGACGTAGGATTCCAGAATTTTGGCAAGATAGGGAAGAAGAGAAATGGGCCTGAAGTTGGAAGGGAGAGAAGAATCAAGACCAGGTTTTTTAAGAATGGGGGAAACAATAGCAGATTTAAATGAAGAAGGAACCAGTCCGGTAGAAAGAGAAGCATTGAGAAGGGAAAGGGGGATAGCAGGGCAGGAAGAGAAGAGAGTTTTAAGAATGCGAGCAGGGGCACAATCAGTGGGAGAGCCAGACTTGATTTTTGTGAGCAGAGCTAAGAAGGAATCCAGGGAAAGGGGCGGGAAGGAGGAAAAGAAAGATTTAGACACAGAGGGAACAGAGTGAAGTGGAGTAAAAGGAGTGACAGAAATGTTGGATTTAATTTTAATTTTAACGATCTTCTCGATGAAGAAGTCGTTTAAAGAAGAGCAGAGGGCCTGGGAAGGAATAAAGTGAGGACAAGCACGATCAGAGGTGGCCAAATTGTTGACCAAGGAGAAGATCTCTTTAGATTTGTTGACCGAAAGGATAACTTGTTCGGAGAAATACTTGGTCTTTGTCGCCAGAATGGCCTTCTTGTACTCTTTAAGAAGAGATTTATGTTTGGCCTTGAGGTCGGGGCAGTAGCTACGGCGCCAAAGGCGCTCAGAGCGTCTAAGTTCCAATTTGAGGACCTTAAGCTCAGAGTTAAACCAGCGGTGAGCCTCATGAGGACGAATGGACTTAACTAACTTAAGAGGGGCTACTAAATCGCAAGCGGAGGATAGCCAGTTGCCAACTGCAGCGGCCTGTGAGTCAAGGGAAATGCCATTAAGATCGGGAGGAGAAGAAGCAAGGGAATGAGAGAGGGAAAGCAAGTCAGTGCGATTCCAGCTACGTGAAAAAACATTCTTGGGACGAGGGGGTTTGTGAGGGGAACCAATGTTGATAGTGAAGGAAATGAGAGAATGGTCAGACCAGGTACAAGGGAGGATGCTGGGGGGGGAAACTATGTCCTGGGATGACCAGACTTGGTCCAGAATATGTCTATATCTTCCTCTGATCCTCCAATATCTCCCTCCCACTGTTCGAGCAGTGACACCAACGGGTCAGGCATGTTATTTATGAGCTTACCGTAGATAGTGGACGTGCGTTTCTTGAGGATGGGATCAAGGAGGAGCATTCTGGGATCGAAATGTCAGAGTATATATGAGAACGCAGGGCGTGTGTGAGGCGCAAGTAGTGATAATGCTGGGAGTCGTGTAGCTGGTATTCTCGTTTAAGGTAGTCAAAGGATCTAGGGGCACTCCCTTTCCATACATCACCCAGGTATTCAAACCCAATTAATTTCCACCCCTTGAAGCCTGTGAGCCTCTTCACTTCCGCTAGCTGATCTCCTAGCCATAGTGGGGTCCTGCCTGTCAAGGTGCCTGTCCACCCCAAGAATTTATTGGCCTCCCGCCAGCATTGGAGCAAGACCCCAGTGTGCGGGGGTAGATCCCCGCGTAGACTTCGCGCATATAGAAGCGGCTCGCAATTACCCCCGGCATAACATATCTATTGAGTCTGTAGGCTGGTTCCGAACCTGGCACATAAACCCAATCATTAACCACTTGCTGCTGAGAAGCCCAGTAGTACGAATGGACATCCGGGAGGGCCAGCCCCCGGTCGTATACCCCTCTTGTGAGCTTTCACATCGCTTTCCTCGGGTTCCCGCCCTCCCACAGCAGCGTTCGCACAGCCTGGGATATCCGCCTGAACACCCCGCCTGGAACTAGGTATGGCGTATTTTGTAGGATATATAGAAGTCGCAGCAACGCTAACATCTTAAAAAGTGCGGCCCGTCCCATTAGGGTGAGGGGCAAGGACCTCCAGGGGGTCATGTCCGACGCCAGCCGTGCTAGGTGGGGCTCAAGATTTTTGTTGAAGAACTCCGCCCTCTCCCTGGTGACATATACCCCTAGGTATTTAAATCCATCTACGGCTATCGAGGCCGAGCAGCTCCTAGGGATGCTCGGTGGGGGACCCGAGAGGGGATAGATGAGAGATTTGGCCCAATTGATTGTATATAATTCGAAAAGGTGAGGTGCCTGTGCTATCAAGTGGTAAGGTCTGGCCATGTAGAGGACGATGTCGTCGGCATATAGAGATATACGCTCCTCCCACTCATCATTCAGTGCCAGGCCCCAAAAAGACCTGTCCCTCCGAATCCAGTGCGCTGGTGGCTCAAAGGCCAGGGCAAAGAGGAGAGGGGACAGGGGGGCACCCTTGCCTGGTGCCCCTGCGCAGGAAAAAAGCTCAGGACATCGCCCCATTCACTTTCCCCCTCACTACGGCTGTTCATACAGCAGCCGCACCCAGCTGCAGAAAAGCGGACCGAAGCCCAGCCTCTGGAGAACCATGAATAAGTATGGCCACTCGATGCTATCAAAGGTCATTGAGGTATCCAGCGCCATCAAGGCCATTGGAGTGTTGCCCACATCCTCCGTTGTGTAGAGGACCCCGTATAACCGTCTCAAATTGTGCCAGGTGCTCCTATTTAGCATGAAACCTGACTGGTCGACGTGGATCATGTCTGGTAGACCGGAGAGCAGCCTCGTCTCCAAGGCTTTGGCCAATACCTTGGCCTCCACGTTGAGCAGCAAGATAGGCCGATAAGATGAGCACTGGTCAGCCGGCTTCCCAGCCTTGTGGATGACCACAATCGTTGCTTCTCGCTGATCCGGCGGAAGGTTACCCACTTCCCACGCCCCAAGGAACATCCGCCGTAGAGGGTCAATGACCACATTAGCCTGTCTCTTATATATTTCCACCTGGAGCCCATTGGGTCCCTGCGCTTTCCCGGCCTGGAGGGAGTTAAGCGCTTCTCCAAGTTCCAACCCTGTGAGGTCAGCGTCCAGACGGTCAGATTGCTCCTGAGACAGTGTGTGCAATGCAAAGTCCCGTAGGAACTCCTCGCAGTCCTGCTCCATTCTGGTGCATACCGGTGTGTAGACTCACTCATAGTACGACGCAAAAGCCTCCGCTACATCGATGCTGGTAGATACCAAGGACTTCGACTCATCCCTCACCCCCGTTACCCAGGATCTCTCCCTATCCCGGCGTTCGAGCCATGCCAGTAATTTCATGCGCTTGTCCCCCGCATCGTATATCATATGTTGCGTGGCGAGGGAGTAGGCCCGAGCCTCACCCTCTGCCAGTGACCGAAGTTCCTTTTGCTTGAGGGCGAGATTGTGGCAATGATCCAGCAAAGGAGTCTCGCTGGTCCGCCGCTCCAAAGACTCAACTTCGCTTTCAAATTGCCGAATCTGTAGATATTCCTCCTTTTTTTGATCGCCAATCAGCGCTTGGGCCTGGCCCCTCAGGATCGTTTTATAAGCTTTCCAGAGGGTTAGCTGGGAGTCGACCGAGCCCTGGTTCTCAGTGAAGTATAGCTGGGAGCACTCTCGTAATTTGTCGGTTATAGAATCGTCTCTAAGGCACCAAGGGTCGATTCTAGGGAAGGCTATCCAAACAGTCATCGCCCCTTTAAGGTCTACTACTCCCTCCGGAGAGTGATCAGATATTCCCTGGGCCATATTACAAGGTTCCACAAAGTCCCCCAGTTGGTCTCCCCGTGTGAAAATGTGATCGGTCCAGGGAAGACATGGCTTGGCAATTTGGGCTGGACTGTTCCCATGAGGCACAGGGTCAAGACTGATTTGCATATGGCCATGTCCGAACTGGGGTGGCTTGGTGAGCAAAATAACGATGGATTAAACCCAGATCTGTGACTGGGCGTGAATGTTTTGCCATTGTGCAACATTCTGTCCATCCTCTTGTGTGTTTTGCTGTTCACCCTATGTGGGAAGGGTATGCCCAGACGTGGGTCCCGTGCTCACTAAGCCACTGGAGTCAAGCTATCTTGGCTGAAGACAGCTGATAGCCAGAAACCGGTCCTAGGATGCTTGATTCCGGTCCAGGGAAGACATGGCTTGGCAATTCGGGCTGGACTGTTCCCATGAGGCACAGGGTCAAGACTGATTTGCATATGGCCATGTCTGAACTGGGGTGGCTTGGTGAGCAAAATAACGATGGATTAAACCCAGATCTGTGACTGGGGGTGAATGTTTTGCCATTGTGCAACATTCCGTCCATCATCTTGTGTGTTTTGCTGTTCACCGTATGTGGGAAGGGTATGCCCAGATGTGGGTCCCGTGCTCACTAAGCCACTGGAGTCAAGCTATCTTGGCTGAAGACGGCTGATAGCCAGAAACCGGTTCTAGGATGCTTGATTCTGGTCCAGGGAAGACATGGCTTGGCAATTCAGGCTGGACTGTTCCTATGAGGCACAGGGTCAAGACTGATTTGCATATGGCCATGTCTGAACTGGCGTGGCAGAGTGGGCTAAAGAACGGTGATGGATTAAACCCAGATCTTTTGACTGGGTGTGAGTGTTTGATTGATTCAGATGCTCCGTCCATCACCACCCCCTTTTGTACCGCTTTTGGCCGCCATAAGTGTGGCAGGGTATGCTCAGACGTGAGTCCCTTGCTCACTTTGCCACTGGATTCAAGCAAGCCGGTCTGAAGACGGCTGGAATGCCAGAAACCGGTCCTCGGAAGCTTGTTTCCGGTCCAGGGAAGACATGGCTTGGCAGTTCGGGCTGGACTGTTCCCATGAGGCACAGGGTCAGACTGATTTGCATATAGCCATGTCTGAACTGGGGCGGCAGAGTGGGCTAAAGAACGGTGATGGATTAAACACAGATCTTTTGACTGGGTGTGAGTGTTTGATTGATTCAGATGCTCCGTCCATCACCACCCCCTTTTGTACCGCTTTTGGCCGCCATAAGTGTGGCAGGGTATGCTCAGACGTGAGTCCCTTGCTCACTTTGCCACTGGATTCAAGCAAGCCGGGCTGAAGACGGCTGGAATGCCAGAAACCAGTCCTCGGAAGCTTGTTTCCGGTCCAGGGAAGACATGGCTTGGCAGTTCGGACTGGACTGTTCCTATGAGGCACAGGGTCAGACTGATTTGCATATAGCCATGTCTGAACTGGGGTGGCAGAGTGGGCTAAAGAACGGTGATGGATTAAACCCAGATCTTTTGACTGGGTGTGAGGGTTTGATTGATTCAGATACTCCGTCCATCACCACCCCCTTTTGTACTGCTTTTGGCCGCCATAAGTGTGGCAGGGTATGCTCAGACGTGAGTCCCTTGCTCACTTTGCCACTGGATTCAAGCAAGCTGGGCTGAAGACAGCTGGAATGGCAGAAACCGGTCCTCGGAAGCTTGTTTCCGGTCCAGGGAAGACATGGCTTGGCAGTTCGGGCTGGACTGTTCCCATGAGGCACAGGGTCAGACTGATTTGCATATAGCCATGTCTGAACTGGGGTGGCAGAAAAGGGCTAAAGAACGGTGATGGATTAAACCCAGATCTTTTGACTGGGTGTGAGTGTTTGATTGATTCAGATGCTCGGTCCATCACCACCCCCTTTTGTACCGCTTTTGGCCGCCATAAGTGTGGCAGGGTATGCTCAGACGTGAGTCCCTTGCTCACTTTGCCACTGGATTCAAGCAAGCCGGGCTGAAGACGGCTGGAATGCCAGAAACCAGTCCTCGGAAGCTTGTTTCCGGTCCAGGGAAGACATGGCTTGGCAGTTCGGACTGGACTGTTCCCATGAGGCACAGGGTCAGACTGATTTGCATATAGCCATGTCTGAACTGGGGTGGCAGAGTGGGCTAAAGAACGGTGATGGATTAAACCCAGATCTTTTGACTGGGTGTGAGGGTTTGATTGATTCAGATACTCCGTCCATCACCACCCCCTTTTGTACCGCTTTTGGCCGCCATAAGTGTGGCAGGGTATGCTCAGACGTGAGTCCCTTGCTCACTTTGCCACTGGATTCAAGCAAGCCGGGCTGAAGACGGCTGGAATGCCAGAAACCGGTCCTCGGAAGCTTGTTTCCGGTCCAGGGAAGGCATGGCTTGGCAGTTCGGGCTGGACTGTTCCCATGAGGCACAGGGTCAGACTGATTTGCATATAGCCATGTCTGAACTGGGTGGCAGAGTGGGCTAAAGAACGGTGATGGATTAAACCCAGATCTTTTGACTGGGTGTGAGGGTTTGATTGATTCTGATGCTCCGTCCATCACCACCCCCTTTTGAACCGCGTGTCTCCTGTTGGAGCACTACATCTGGGGAGTGGTGCTTCATGTGCTGTAGCACCAGTGTCCTCTTAACCTTATTGCCCAAGCCATTGACGTTCCACGCCCATATCTTTATATGTGCCTGTTCCCCCAAGGCTGACAGGGGCTTGTGAGTCCTTGGATGTTTCCCCGTCCTATGCACAGTACCAATATTAAGCAACCATATATCTGAATTTGCTTCGACATGAGTCAAACATAAACTACCCCTCAAACCAAATTGCCCTCCCCAACCCAAGCCCCCCACCCTGCCTCCCTGACACGTGGGCCCCCAACCACCCACCAATTGAACTCGCAGAGTGCCTGTCGCTCCATCATCCCCATGTCAACCAAACAAGGGAACATAGGCCTGCAGTCCACAGAATGAGACATAACTGATGTTCGGAGTGCACACCCCATGGATATAGCATATTAAAGGACCCCGCTTCCCCACCTCTGGCCCGCCCTCTCAGCCCCCAGAACCATCTCTGAAAACATTGTACATTCACCGCTAGTGACTGTGAGACCCTGACCCCACACCCTTGGAGCAAACCACCGTCTCATAGCTACCTGCCAGGCTCCCAGGGGACACCAGGACCCAGGAAGCATGACACCCCCCTCCTCTCTTGAGGAATCACCCCATGTAGCCCTTACTGCTGTAGTCACTTAATTGAAGGCTGCTCGCTCTCCCGGGACTCTCACGGTGGCGTGTGTTTATTCTTAGCATCTTATCCGGAGCGGTTGTGGGCCGAACATCACGGACCACTCTGGCGGCCAACGGTCCGCCAGCCCTCCATCCAGTTGTTCGCCTCAGCCGGAGAGTCGAAGAAATACGCCTTGTCACTGTCCAGAATCTTTAGTCGCACCGTGTACACTATCAAATACTAGACTCCTTGGTCTCTGAGGGCTCTCTTAACCCCTTCAAAAGATCTGTGCATATGTTGGATATTTAGCGTGAAGTCCGGGAAGAAGCGAATTGTGGTGTTCTCCAACTGCAAATCCCCGGATACTCGAGATGCCTGCAGGATGGCATCCCGGTCTCTATAGTTCAGGATCCGGGCGATAATGGTGCGTGGAGGGGCCCCAGGCTGGGGCCTCCCCCCAAACACGCGGTGAGCCCTCTCCATCGAGAAGAAGTTGGATAGGCGCTTCAGCTTAAGATGTTTAAGGATCAAGTCCTCCACTAAGCAGTCTGTAGATGGGCCCTCCATTCCCTCCGTGACCCCCACGATGCGGATATTGTTGTTTCGCGCCCGGCCTTCTTGATCCTCCAGGTGGGCCATTATGTCCAATTGATTTTTGGTGAGTTTGGCGACTTGTTCCTCAAGTCTCTTTGTTTTAGACTGTAGACTCCCAATGCCACTTTCCTCCTCCGCTACCTTGTCGGATATTTTCCTAAAGTCTGCGTGGAGTAGGTTAACTTCCTCAGTGACTGAGTCTAACTTGGGTTCCATTGTGCCGCGCATCTCCTTTATGGCCATCATGATAACCTTGAGCGAGGGGTCAGGACCGTCATCTTCTGCCCCGCTGTGCTGGCTCTCACTGCAGTGTCCCTCCTCCTTGCCCATGGCCACGGTATACTTGTCGATGTGGTTCACTTGGCCGTGAGCGGGCATCCTGTTGCGCCCCATATATTGGGCTGTGCCGCAGTAGACCAATCGGTCCACCGGCCACCCGGCAAGGAAACCCCACTCTCACGATCTTCCCAGTACGTGCCTGGCTCCCCGGTCGGGCACAAGCCCCTTGTCGCGCATTGACCCCAGGTCCGGATTGTAGCCGAGCAGCCCGCAATGCTCTTCAGCCTCTCGTTATTGCAGTACAAGGTATAATTCAAGCCCCATCTCCTGGTGGCCCAGTGCGCATTACTGTTTGGCCCTTCCGCTATGGCCCCGCTATTGCGTTCCAATACGCAGAGTGCAATGCGTTCCTCCACTGAGCCCCGAGATGCTGTTTCTGTCTGGTCCGTTTTGTGTAGTTGGGGGTCCCAGGGCTGCCCGTTGGACAGGCCTCGACCCACCCCACAGTCCTCACTAAGCGCTTGACACAGCCCCGCACCACTCTCGGGGCTCACCACAGTCTGAGGGATCGCCAGATATGATCCAGGCTCCAGGTCTGAGGAGCGCCGCCCGTGAACCCCTTACTTCAAGCTGGGGGGCACCAACACTAGGCCTTCAGCCCGCTGGAACCTTGCGCACCAGCTAATGCTGACTCTGTAGGCCCCAAGGCCGAAGGCCCCACATTGTCACCGATGACGTCTTCTTCCCCCACGCTCCCCGCTGTGCCAGCTGACACCACCTGCAGCTGGGCCCAGCTCCACCCGTGAGGCCAGCCTCAGCGCCCCTGCCTTTAATTCTCCCAGCTCGTCAGAGTCTCACCTCGCCCCAGGCCTGCAGTCAGGCCCAAGTTATGCAGCGGGCCGCACCCGACCAGGGAACACAGGCCTCAAGACACCGGGCCCTCCCCGGGCCAAAGGTGGTCTCCTTACGTATGCAGCACTTTCCAACAGAGGAGACTCCGCTCACAAGCCGCCCGCTAGCTGCTCCCCTGATTCAGCTGCCAGTCGCGGATTTTTAGCTGCGGCTTCCCGCGACTGCGGGCGCCATTTTCTCGCTGCAGGCTGCACCGCCCGGGCCACCGCACACTTACAGGATGCCACCCGTGGTCAGCCCCCGTCATCCCCCACCGCTGTCCACCAGTGTTCCACGGCAGCGCGAGCTGGCAGCCGTCCTCAGCACTCCGCAACGGCCGAAGCTCCACGTCACTGCCGCCCGTCAGCAGCTCTCCAGTCCCCACCACCAGTCGCGGTCAGTCAGCAACGGCCCTCCGAGGCTGAGAAGGGTGCCATTTTCTTGCTTCAGCATGTTCAGCCCGGGGCACTGATCAGCGGCCAAATAACACTTGCCCAACTGCTGACTGCCAACTCTCCTCCGCCACACGAGCAGGTAGGTGTCCTTACAAAGTCGGATAGTATCAGATTGCAAGGGGTTTGCTGCGATCGGCTAGCGCAGCTTTCTTAATGTGCGGCCATCTTCCTTGGCTGCAGGCCACGCCACCCAGAGGAATCTTGGAATTATTTTTAATGATAAACTCAATACCCCCTCACAACACCTACGGTCAGCTAGTCTTGGCTTGATCTGCACTCCCAAGTTTCGAAGGGCCAGATGTGGGGGCAGGTCCATGTCCAGCAAAATTGTGGAATAAACTGCCAGTGGTGCTGAGATTGCAACCTATACTTCTATCTTTTTGGAAAAACTCGGTTGTTTACTCCCAAGTAGATTTATCTCAGCCCCTGCCCCTGCCTACCCACACCAGCGCCAAGACGCCTCATTATCCGAGCGCTTAATAAGCCTCATATCATCATCATCATCTCTCCAGTACCTTTGGTAAAGTTAATAACTTTAAACTGCAGCACAGAATGATATCAAGGGGCTTGTATCCTACAATTGTCTTTTTTTCTCACGTTTTTTAATGACACCATTGCATCTGTTTGTTGTGGGTCGTCTGGAAAATGTTCTAATTCATTCAGGGTCTCGAGGCGAGTACATCAGGACCATTTTCTATTTACGCTTTACATCAATGACCTTGAAATTCCCTAAGGTTCCTAGGCAAGGCCATGTTCAAGATAGTCTCCCACCAGGTTCTATACTGTTAGATTCGAGGTTTACTTGGGAGATCCTAACAGTTTGAATTATCTAAGGAAGCAGCCTTAGAATTTGCGAAGAAGTTAGGTGCTAAACCTCTCTAAGGGTTGGATGTAGATAATCTCATTTTACCGATTCCTAAATACCGAATTTTACCGATTCGGTATTTAGGAATCGGTAAATATGATGTAGGTAATGAATCAGTAAAATGTACTGATTCTGTAATATTTCTTATTACCGATTTGGTAATACCGATTCGGTAATAAGAAATACCTTCCCATTCATTCCTATGGACCTGGAGGCCCATAGGAATGAATGGGAAGCCATTCACTATTACCGATTTGGTAACGGTATTTACCGAATCGGTAATAGCGGGAGCATATTCAAAGGTGGCAGGGTGTCACATTGACACCCTGTTGCACCCCTGAATCGTGCATGTGTGCACATGTGGCGCTCATACATGCCCTAAGGGCATGTATGTCTGCCACATGGCACCTTGAAAAAAGCAATACATTGCTTTTTTAAAGGTATTTGGTATTTACCACCAACTTGTAGTTGGTGGTAAATAACGAATCCTTAAGGCAAAAATGCACTCACTTGAGTGCTACCTACATAGGTTTTAAGAATTTGGTAATTTACTGATTGCTTAAAATAAGGAATCAGTATTTTACCGATTCCTTAAAATAAGGAATCGGTAAATTACTGAATCCTTATTTCTAGCCTCCTACATTAGAAAGGGCTAAATACCGGTTGGTAACGGGAAAATTACCGATTTTCGGCCGTTACCGAATGGTATTTAGCTACCTACATCTGGCCCTAAGAGTCTTATTATTTATAGTGTCTACTCTGGTTGTAATATACGGAGCTGAACTCTGGGGATATACAAATCTTAATGAGATCGATTTGACTGAAAATTTATTTTTTCATAGGTTACTTGCAGTACCAAAAAGTCCAGCATCTTTTATTTGCCACACTAAGCAGGTAGTGGTCTATTTAGACAATGAAGTAAGGTTTCGTCCAGTACTACTGTGGTTATCTATGTGGGCAAAACAAGAGACTAGTTTTAATTGTTTAATCATCTCTCATTGCCTCCCTCTAACCCATCTGTGGCAACACTATTTCTAGGGAAATATATTGAGGCTAGGTACACTGCAGAGATAGCAAAAGTTACGGTGAACTACTATGCTGATATTGCGTTGGTTAAGAACACCGAACCTTATCTTCTGTTCACAACTAATATGCACCATAGATATCTTTTAACATATTTTATATTTTATATTCAATGTAGCCCATTTTCTACTAAGTCACCCACTGAAAGGTCTATGGTAGTATTTGCCAAGCTACCCGTGGGATGGCCCCTCAGTCAATGATTCAGCCTTTGTGCGCTTTTAATTGTAGGCATCGCATGACAACTTTTACTCTTTACAGCAACATTCTTCAGAATAACTATATATTTCGAATGCTAATTAATGTGTGTCTAGTGAATCTGTGTAAGTTCAATCTGATTTCTTCTGTTTTTGTTTGCGTTTTTTAAATGTAAATACCTGTGATGACTATTTAAATGTGATTTTTATGTTTTGTGATGTCTTTTTATCTTTTATGCATACCAGACAAATAAAGTTTCTTTTGATTGATTGATACAACTGCTATGGGTCATGTCCATCACCCAGTACTGTACCAGCAATAAACCTTGCATCACAAACTGAACAGGCATTGAATAACTGAAGAGATCTGACACATGCCCTTGGCCAATAGAAGATTTTAATTTAGTTCATCACTTTGCGTTCGAACTAGCTATACTATAACCGTTTTATGACATCTCACAATGGGAATCATGTATGGAATGATGTTGACAAAGTCCATCCCAGCTGACCTTCCCACCATTTCTCCCTCCAACCTATGCCTGCTCATGACCATACATTTTAAACGAAATATCTCAGAATTGACAAAGTACTCAGCTAAGTGCATTATGATTAAGCATGGGCGAATTTTGCGAATCTGGCGTTCGCGAATTTTGCGAATTTGCGAACTCGCAATCCACGAATTCTCGCGAATTTGCGGATTTTTTTTTGTGTTCGCAAGGGTTTCTGCCAGTTCGCGAGGATTTGGTACTAGTTCGCAATTGCGAACTTACTTGTCGGCTCGCAACGTACGCGACTATGTTGTTTCTACGTCTGGTTCATCATCACAGCCTCCCAGCACCCTCTGTTTCACCACTGCCACCCTCTCTTTGACCCATGCCGCCCTCTGTTACATCAATGCCACCCTCTGGTTCATCATCACTGTAGATGATGGGGGGGAAAAGCAAGCACACCTGCCCTGCTTCAACTGACATGAAATAATTTGGGGTTAGTTTATTAATGTGTCACTGTTTTAGAATTCCAGGTCTGGCACCTGCTTCCTTATCAGTAATTTGCTTTCTGTTGCAGTGCAATTTTTTTTTCCAGGACCTTTGTGGCCTACTTCTAGCTATTCTAAGAGCCTGCTGTGAGGGTCAGAGCAGGGTCATACAATTGTTGCAACTAGCAACTGAACTCTGGAGGGGCCCCAGTCAGGAAGCACTACAGTGAATTGTTACTAATGATGAGTTTGAACTCTTGCACCTGCCGATTGCTTTCAGTTTTGCAAAACTCGTTTTTCTGCAATTTCGCGGGATTCGCGGGGCGCGAACACGTGCGAGATCAGATTCGGAAGCCGCGAATTTGTGCGAATATGCGATTTCTTTTTTTGCGGCGTGTTAGTTCGCAAGGTTTTGTGCGTATTCGCGAGCCGCTTGTAGCGCAAGGCGCGAAGTTACCCTCGCTGTCGTTCAAGGGCGCGGCCATCTTGTTTGCATGACGTATTTCCGTTTCCGGGCGCCAAGTGTAATCTCGCAAAGTGTGCGGCTCGCAAGTACAATTTCGCGAGTGTTCGCGAGGAACATCTCGCGCGAACTTACCCGCGCGGTCGTGAACGGGCGCGGCCATCTTGTTTCTCATTCATTGCTATGGTTCTGGGCATGCTTCTTGTATCCTCTCTAAATCTGTGCCATCCTTTGCTGGTTTGAAGTTTTTTTTGATCTATTTTACTTATTATCTACCCCTCTATTTTTCTAGCCCTATATTTTTGTGTTTACTGCTACTTTTTGTTAATTTTAAACTACTTTTTTAAACTCTTTTCTTTTCTTCTCTTCCCTATTCTATTTTCTTTATTCCTTTCCGCCCAGACCATGGTGAAGGGAGCCGGGAAGCATCCCGAGAAGGGGAAGAGTCCCGCACCCCGTGCCCGGCTCCCGTGCGGGCGTTTGAGGGGGGAGACAGTTGTACCCCGGGAGATTTTCAGCCCGGAGGAGGTGGGCGCACTAGTGTTCTATGTACAGCGCCACCTCCCCAGGACCATAATGGCAGGCGGCAAGATCGGAGGCGGGTACGGGATGCGGGATCGCCGGAAGCGGTGGGATAAGGTGTGCCGGGCCATGTACCACCACTCTCAGGTCCGGCGCACCTACAACCAGGCCACCCACCGCTGGACGGATGTCCTGACCCGTGAACGAGATCTGCTCGACCTGCTTGGCCTCGAGATCCCCGGGCTTGGTGAGTAGTAGTAGTAGCTATTTCTTTACTACTCTGTTTTCTCCTGCTGTGTTATTATATTGCAATTTTTTTTTTTACCAAGAGCAATAATGCTGCTCATTACATTGTAGGTATATTATATTTCAAAATCTTCTGTGCATTTCAGGTGCACTGCTCTCCTTCTCAGTAGTGTTGCTACTATGCTTATTTGTTTCCGATTTTGTGTTCATTTCATTGGCCTGTGAAATTATGTATGAGTGTAGTTTAAAGAACTGCGTAATGCTACACACTAAGGTTCAGATGTTTAATTACCGGCGCATCCCTGCAAAGTAGCAGGGATGCGCCAGTAATTGTGCGCCACGCCACTATCACCCATGGTGCGCCGTATTTACAATGCGGTGCACCATGGGCCCAAAACGTCACCAAAGCGTTACGCATCTGTGCCGTAAGGGCGGCGCATTGCTGGAGTTGTGTCGCAACGATGGCGCAGCTCCATCAATGCTCTGGGGTGCCCTATCTCCTCAAAGCTGCGTCAAGCCATACGTCTGCTTCAAGCAGGCGCAGGGTTTGAGTCACGCATCATTGTCGTTAAAGTGAGTGATTGAAATCTTGTAGATTTCCCTCAGCCACTTTTAGGATGCGTTCCTGCGCAGGAACGCCCTCCCTTGCGCCGGACCGCCCCCTGATGGCGCAGGGCTTTACAACGTGATGCATCTCCCATATGCGTCACGTTGTTAATATACGCCGCACCATTGCGCCTCTTTTGTGCTGCCGCTGCGTCGCAAAAGTCACGCAACAATGGAGCAAAAGAGCCGCAAGGGGCTTCTAAATCAGCCCCTACAGACTCAAGTCCAGTCCTTCCTTTGTACACATGGCGATAAGAAGACATAGTGGTGGTGGATTGATAGTTTGAGTATTTTAATGACTGGTTAATGTAGTAGGAAACTTTAGTGTTGTCGCTGATCTGCAATCACGGTGGACTTTGGCTGTCACTTCGCGTGCTGCGGACTGCTGCCTGCCAATCCTAGGCAAACCTTTTTAGTACTTTGTGTAGTGAGTTACATAAGAAGTTTACAATTCGACGGTCCGCAAATCAAGCAATACTAATAACGTAGTAGACCACATGAGATTGGTCAATAATATATCCCGTTGAATAGTTGTCTATTTGCTATTTCGCCAAAATATTTTGTTAGTTCTTTTGAAATGTTTGATTTGGTTGACAAATATCATCCATGTTTTCTGTTTTTCTTTCTTTCATGTTGTACATCAGCTTCCCCCAGGGGCAAGAGGAGGACACAGGAGGAGGAGGAGGAGGAGGGTGCTGTTGAGGATGCAGGCCAGGATCGGGCAGGCGAGGGCTCCTTTGCTGGCCCCAGTAAGTTTTAATTTTAATATAGAGTACTTATTTTTTCCCAGCGTTCCTCATTCGATTTTTTCTAAATCGTCTTTGATATTCTTGTAGACTGGATCTAAATTCTTATCCTGCCTCGACTATGACTCCGTGTGGTATTACTAGATTATTCTTATTAGTCTGTCTGTGTAGCTAACTAAGATTGCACATTTGGCAATTCCATCGGACTCCCATTCTAGTCAGCAATAGCTCTATGCACAGAGTGCAGTCCTCTGGGATTGTCCATAATGTCTTTTCAAGTCTTCTAAATGTTTATGCTTTGACAATTGCCAACAATAAAAAGGTGAATGACCACCAAGAAAGAATAAGATACTACTTTACTTTTGGTTTGGATAGGAGGACAATCCATTCTACTACTGTTGCAGGGACAAATCTGCACAAACAGAACTATGGACACTAAATAATGCATTGCTTAGCTTATCAATTATAATAGGTGCTGTTAGACTTTCCACATACCTCAGTGATAACAGACTTTGTAGTTGAACCCCCAATCTCCTTACTGACTAGATAGTGTGGCAGAGTCATTTAGCTCCCAAAGTCACCGATGATTATGATTATTCCCCAATGATGTCAGAGGCACGGACTCATGCTTGCAAAAATTGCAAAACCTTTAGCTCATCCACTCTAGTCTGGAGGACCAAAAACCACAGAGTCTATTTAAGTTTAAAAGCTTTATTAAAAGTAAACACATTTATTAAAATCAAGTTTGTCATAAAAGTAAACGTTTAACTGAAAATGGAAAAGTGCTTAGTGCTGACGATTATTTGGACACATTTCTTGTGGTCGAGCCGAGCTCTCACCTGGTTTGAACTTGATCCTGCTCGTGTTCTTAGAAGTCAAGCTTCTGTCTGTTAGGAGAAAAGGTGGTTCGTGTTAAAAATAAAAAGCAAGCATTCATCAGTTGTGCCAAAAAGTGCAGCAAGACAACAGCCTTCCCTGGAAAATGGGACATTTTTACTTTATAGTAGACAGTCACAAATTATTAAATTATGTACTGTTTTTTTCACATTTCTTTCTTCCTCCTAGACCAAATATTATATAGTAGTGAGTGGTGTATTCTAACATTATTAAATGTACTTTGTAGGTGGAACATCTGGAGGCGGGGCCAGCGCGGAGGTGGTGGTGGCATTGGACGAGGAGGACAACTCTGGGGAGGAGGCGGTGGAAGTGCCGGACAAATCTGTGGGGGATGACACGGTGGTGGCGGGCAGAGGTAAGCTATATATTCCTTACTCATTGAGATTGAAGACTGCAGAGTGTGCTTTCTGCATGGGTGTATTATAAATAAACCAGGTAGTAGCCTCCTCTAAATGTACTTCGACTTAGCTGTGAAGTTTTTGGCGAGAAGAATCCCAATCAGATCTGAGATGAACTTGATGGATGGGATGAACGAAAAGCGAAAGAAGGGTGTAAGTAAGTGTGGAAGGACGAGAAATGTAATGATGACTGGCAAAGAAGAATGATATGTGTTTGCTTGGTCCCCGAGGTGGCTGGGAAGGAAAGAATATGGTATGGTGCATGGCTGGGTGAATGATGAAGCAAGGATGGGTGGAAGGAGAACAGCCTGGGTGGGTGAAACAGAAACTGTATGTGTGCATATACTTTGAATGGATGGATGCCTGGATCATTCATGGTACTATCTGACTCTTAGATAGCATATGTGTATCTAGAGAGAGTAGACGGTCACTGGATGAACTAAGTGTTACTTTGAAGAGCATGTAACACCACACCCGCATGTCCGTTCCAGTGTAGGAAAGGCAAGGAAAAGAAGTTGTAATTTTGTCCAAATACTACCATGAATAGTAGCAGTAGTTTGTATTGCAACTGCAAGCACAGAATATATCCGGTTATTACGGTGGACACTCCCTACCTCTCTTAATAACTTTAGTTTAGTAGTAGTACGTCATTCATGTGTGGGTGTATCACTGTTCAATCAATAATAAGCAAAGCACCTAAAATCATCCCATATGCCATCAAATACATCCCATGTGAAGTGATAGATAATCAGATTATTTAGCTTCTTCATTTTCCTTTTCTAATACTCATTTGCACTGTAGGGTGAAAGCTAAATTAATTAAGCAGTAGCCCTTTTAACAGAGTATTCTCAGTGCCACCCATAATAGAAAAGTAAGAGCTTCACCACCTGCATGTACTGGACCGGTACAGTAACGCAAGTCTGTCTCACTCACCATGGTGTGCGTCTGTTTTTCTCGGGTGGAAGTTCACTGCGCTGGCATTATGCCGGCTTGCAAAAGATAATGTACCAATTCTCCTAAACAAGAGAGAAGAAGAAGAATAAGACTGGTGTACTGTCATAGTCGACTGTAATGGAAGTCCATAGTGCTCGTAGAATTTGTTCCTTAAACTCCCACTAATGTTAGAGCAAGGATGAAGGAGTCGGAGGTTACATAGATACTGTCCTCAATAGTTATGTACTGTGCTTTCAATTTGCTACTTGTACTGTGACAACTTTCTGCTCAATCATTTTGTGTTAATCTTAAGGAGCATTGGTTACAGACTATGTCTTTCTTTCTTCATGTAGTTGCTCCTTCCAAATCCAAGAGACCATCAAGGAGGAAGGAGCTGGCTCGAATGGCCCGGCAACGGAGGCTGGATGCCACTGTCGCTGAATATCGGCGGCTGGTGGCCCTGGAGGAGGAGGAGACGCAGTCTGGTAATACAACAACGTCCACTGGGACAGCTGCATCCTCCTCCGTGCGGGCTGCCAGCCAGCGCAGTGCTCCAGCGGTACGGAGCCGGGCTACCAAAGCCAAACGCCACCGCGGAGCAGCAAAGACAGCAGCTGCCCCCCACAGGATTTGCAAGGCACGCCGGCGCCGCTTATCCCTCAGACTGTCCTACCTGGAGCAGGAGGTCCTGAACTATAAGAACTTGGTGGAGGGCCTCCGCTTCGAACTTGCCACCCTCCGCAAGGAGCATGATGCCCTGGCTGCCAAAGTCAACAGCACCCTGCCATAGTGTCCCTTGCCCCTTTTTTAGAGACTTTTGGGGGGTGGGAATTGGGAGTTGGGTTTTTGGGGACTTTTGAAGGACAATCGTTGGGGTTAGGGAGGGTCTTGCGGGAGATTATTTTGTTAGGGCTATAAAGATATACTTTTTGAAACTTTATCTGACCATACCTGTTTTTTACTGCTTTTGAGTCTGGTGGGTGGGGGTTTAACAGTAAGTTTGTTTTCCTGAATAGTCCTCGGACTTTAGTAGTACTACCGTCAATCTCTCGTCTCTCCTAATACTCCATTATACTACCTCCAACCAAACGCTTATCTTACCTGTAATTTCTGTTTGAAAGTAGGGCTAGGCCCAGGGCTGGCTCCACGGGAAATGGCGATTAAGGTTGCAATCCAGGGCGGCTGAAATTTCCTCCTCCTTGTGGTGGTACTAGTGGTGTGACACAGTGGCAGTTGCATGGCTATGGAAAAAAAGAAAATGAAACCTCGTTTGTCCTTACTGTAGCATTACAACGGTACGATAGAGAATATAGCAGGTGACAGTACAGTAGACTACAACAGTGCCACAATGTAGCCTAACAAATGGTAAAGTATTTATAGTATAACTTGTACTTGCGTAGGATTTCTTTGACATTGGCTAATACTACAAGAAATAGTACTGAAGCTGAGTAAGTCTAGAATATATCCTCGGATTCCTTCACCAGCCTGTTGCTATGACCTTATCCACCCCAGCAAGTGTGTGGAATTATTGATGTCAGTTAGTCACACATCAAGCAAAACTACACAACCCGGGGGAAGAGGGTTAGGGTTTGTAAAATGGATAGGAATGGGGGTTTCTTTTTGGGTAGGTTTTGTTGAGAGAAAAAAAAAAGCACAGCATGGACAAACAATAATTGAACATAAAGAAATTTTTAGTTACAAAGCTAACCATAAATCTTTTACGTGACATAAAGGAAGTGCATGCACTACTGAATGCATTGTTACAGAAAAGTAAGTAGTACTTTCGACAACCGTGAATGCCAGAATGCGACAGTACAGGGCTACATTAAATTAGGTTAAAAAAATAGCCGAAGTAAAACATATAGAATGGCTGTAGGGATCAATTTAGAAGCAGAGAGAGATCCAAGAAATGCAGTCACACACACTCATTGAATAAAATAATGGATACTGTATCTGTATTGTTGTAGTTGTCCTGTTGAATTTGGTAAGTAAGTTGCATGCAGCAAACAATTCCTCTTATTAGCGGCACTCCTCCATTCCAGCTGACGCTTCGTCCATCAATGTTGGTGACCAGAAGACACCCTGTACACTGCCTGCCTGGCGGATGCTGAATTGCGGCTCGCTAATGTGAAGCCTGACTCCATCCTTTTTTCCCCATTGCAGACTGAAACCCGCTCTGTAATTATTGAACGAAAAACAGCACTGATAAATAAATATAAGGTATGTACGCTGTGTAGTGCAAAAAGTCACACTTTGATTTTCCTAATAGACAGTACAACATTTTTGAAAGTGCGTACTCTGTCTGAGTCACCTTTTCAAGGATATATAAGTATGGGCGAATTAATTTAGCGGATCTTTCCCCTCAAGCTAGGTGTACTGTAAACTGTGTTTTAGAGCAAAATTAGACCTTCCCAGCAGTGCTTCCACCCAGACCCTTACTAAAGCCAGTTGCAAAAATGTAGAAGACCCCCAATCAGATCTCAAAAAACGAGGCCTAGCAGAAAACTGGTGACAAAACGTACTTCGAAAGTAAAAGTAGGCCCAAATACCCCCTTACCCACCGTGGATTGTATTCAAACCACTTGCAAGCAAGCAAAAGTATCCATAGCCAGCATCGCTCCAAGACTCGAAAACCCCCCCACCCAAACACATGCAATAGAAATACTGCTAACCCTAACGAGCCCTAACTTAAGAATAGTGGCAGAGGCTTTCTTTAACTATGCCAAATCCCCCCTTTCCTACCATGGATTTTCTTCAAATGACTTGCAACCAAAATTACACATTCTCACGAGTGCTCTAAGACCCCAGAACTCAGTTGCAAAAATTAAAAACACACCAAAACACATGCAATCCTGCTGCTAGGGCTAACCCTAACGAACCCTAAGTTACAAAAAGTGCCAAAAGGCTTTTCCTTATGGATTTTGTCCCAACCACTTCTATCCGGTATTAGACCTTCCCAGGAATGCCCCAAGACCCGCCAACCCACCCGCCAAAAAGCACAACACCCCCAAACAGCCCAAAAGCAAAATCTCATACTTACAATATTTCTCGGCCTTCGGTCCAAACGCGCTGTGTAGCTAGGCCATAACTCCGGTTTACCACCACGGATTTCCTGAAAAGCAAATGCAATCAAGATTAGAGTGTCCCAGCAGTGCTCCCAGACCCCGAACCCCACCCACAAACACCAGGAAGCCCCCCAAACAGGCCCCCGAAAACGCTACATTGAGCAAAATGTCAGAAATAGCAACAAAAAAAATCAGCGTGGATTTTGTCACAACCACTTCTATCTGGTATTAGACCTTCCCAGGAATGCCCCAAGACCCACCAACCCACCCGCCAAAAAGCACAACACCCCAAACAGCCCAAAAGCAAAATCTCATACTTACAATATTTCTCGGCCTTCGGTCCAAACGCGCTGTGTAGCTAGGCCATAACTCCGGTTTACCACAACGGATTTCCTGAAAAGCAAATGCAATCAAGATTAGACTGTCCCAGCAGTGCTCCCAGACCCGAAACCCACCCACAAACACCAGGAAGACCCCCAAAGAGCACCTCAAAGGCAAGCAAGTCAGCAAAAACACCCAAAAAAATCCGCCTCCGATTTGGTCCAAACCACTTTTATCCGGTATTAGAGCTTCCCAGCAATGGCCCCAGAGCCGTCAACCCAGGAGAAAACGAGTAGAAGACCCCCAAACAGCCAAAGAGCAAAAGTACAAAAACGGGGACTTAGTCATTTTTTTGCCAATTTCCCAAATCACTCCGCGCGCGCTCTGCAGCTAGGCCCTAACTCCCCTCTGCCACCATGGATTTGCTTCAAACCTCTTGCAAAGTAAAGTATCCATAGCCAGCAGTGCTCCCAGACCCCGAAACCCACCCACAAACACCAGGAAGCCCCCCAAACAGGACCCCGAAAACGCTACATTGAGCAAAATGTCAGAAATAGCAACAAAAAAAATCAGCGTGGATTTTGTCCCAACCACTTCTATCCGGTATTAGACCTTCCCAGGAATGCTCCAAGACCCGCCAACCCACCCGCCAAAAAGCACAACACCCCCAAACAGCCCAAAAGCAAAATCTCATACTTACAATATTTCTCGGCCTTCGGTCCAAACGCGCTGTGTAGCTAGGCCATAACTCCGGTTTACCACCACGGATTTCCTGAAAAGCAAATGCAATCAAGATTAGAGTGTCCCAGCAGTGCTCCCAGACCCTGAAACCCACCCACAAACACCAGGAAGCCCCCCAAACAGGCCCCCGAAAACGCTACAATGAGCAAAATGTCAGAAATAGCAACAAAAAAATCAGCGTGGATTTTGTCCCAACCACTTCTATCCGGTATTAGACCTTCCCAGGAATGCCCCAAGACCCGCCAACCCACCCGCCAAAAAGCACAACACCCCCAAACAGCCCAAAAGCAAAATCTCATACTTACAATATTTCTCGGCCTTCGGTCCAAACGCGCTGTGTAGCTAGGCCATAACTCCTAGGCAAACCTTTTTAGTACTTTGTGTAGTGAGTTACATAAGAAGTTTACAATTCGACGGTCCGCAAATCAAGCAATACTAATAACGTAGTAGACCACATGAGATTGGTCAATAATATATCCCGTTGAATAGTTGTCTATTTGCTATTTCGCCAAAATATTTTGTTAGTTCTTTTGAAATGTTTGATTTGGTTGACAAATATCATCCATGTTTTCTGTTTTTCTTTCTTTCATGTTGTACATCAGCTTCCCCCAGGGGCAAGAGGAGGACACAGGAGGAGGAGGAGGAGGGTGCTGTTGAGGATGCAGGCCAGGATCGGGCATGCGAGGGCTCCTTTGCTGGCCCCAGTAAGTTTTAATTTTAATATAGAGTACTTATTTTTTCACAGCGTTCCTCATTCGATTTTTTCTAAATCGTCTTTGATATTCTTGTAGACTGGATCTAAATTCTTATCCTGCCTCGACTATGACTCCGTGTGGTATTACTAGATTATTCTTATTAGTCTGTCTGTGTAGCTAACTAAGATTGCACATTTGGCAATTCCATCGGACTCCCATTCTAGTCAGCAATAGCTCTATGCACAGAGTGCAGTCCTCTGGGATTGTCCATAATGTCTTTTCAAGTCTTCTAAATGTTTATGCTTTGACAATTGCCAACAATAAAAAGGTGAATGACCACCAAGAAAGAATAAGATACTACTTTACTTTTGGTTTGGATAGGAGGACAATCCATTCTACTACTGTTGCAGGGACAAATCTGCACAAACAGAACTATGGACACTAAATAATGCATTGCTTAGCTTATCAATTATAATAGGTGCTGTTAGACTTTCCACATACCTCAGTGATAACAGACTTTGTAGTTGAACCCCCAATCTCCTTACTGACTAGATAGTGTGGCAGAGTCATTTAGCTCCCAAAGTCACTGATGATTATGATTATTCCCCAATGATGTCAGAGGCACGGACTCATGCTTGCAAAAATTGCAAAACCTTTAGCTCATCCACTCTAGTCTGGAGGACCAAAAACCACAGAGTCTATTTAAGTTTAAAAGCTTTATTAAAAGTAAACACATTTATTAAAATCAAGTTTGTCATAAAAGTAAACGTTTAACTGAAAATGGAAAAGTGCTTAGTGCTGACGATTAATTGGACACATTTCTTGTGGTCGAGCCGAGCTCTCACCTGGTTTGAACTTGATCCTGCTCGTGTTCTTAGAAGTCAAACTTCTGTCTGTTTGGAGAAAAGGTGGTTCGTGTTAAAAATAAAAAGCAAGCATTCATCAGTTGTGCCAAAAAGTGCAGCAAGACAACAGCCTTCCCTGGAAAACGGGACATTTTTACTTTATAGTAGACAGTCACAAATTATTAAATTATGTACTGTTTTTTTCACATTTCTTTCTTCCTCCTAGACCAAATATTATATAGTAGTAAGTGGTGTATTCTAACATTATTAAATGTACTTTGTAGGTGGAACATCTGGAGGCGGGGCCAGCGCGGAGGTGGTGGTGGCATTGGACGAGGAGGACAACTCTGGGGAGGAGGCGGTGGAAGTGCCGGACAAATCTGTGGGGGATGACACTGTGGTGGCGGGCAGAGGTAAGCTATATATTCCTTACTCATTGAGATTGAAGACTGCAGAGTGTGCTTTCTGCATGGGTGTATTATAAATAAACCAGGTATTAGCCTCCTCTAAATGTACTTCGACTTAGCTGTGAAGTTTTTGGCGAGAAGAATCCCAATCAGATCTGAGATGAACTTGATGGATGGGATGAACGAAAAGCGAAAGAAGGGTGTAAGTAAGTGTGGAAGGACGAGAAATGTAATGATGACTGGCAAAGAAGAATGATATGTGTTTGCTTGGTCCCCGAGGTGGCTGGGAAGGAAAGAATATGGTATGGTGCATGGCTGGGTGAATGATGAAGCAAGGATGGGTGGAAGGAGAACAGCCTGGGTGGGTGAAACAGAAACTGTATGTGTGCATATACTTTGAATGGATGGATGCCTGGATCATTCATGGTACTATCTGACTCTTAGATAGCATATGTGTATCTAGAGAGAGTAGACGGTCACTGGATGAACTAAGTGTTACTTTGAAGAGCATGTAACACCGCACCCGCACGTCCGTTCCAGTGTAGGAAAGGCAAGGAAAAGAAGTTGTAATTTTGTCCAAATACTACCATGAATAGTAGCAGTAGTTTGTATTGCAACTGCAAGCACAGCATATATCCGGTTATTACGGTGGACACTCCCTACCTCTCTTAATAACTTTAGTTTAGTAGTAGTACGTCATTCATGTGTGGGTGTATCACTGTTCACTCAATAATAAGCAAAGCACCTAAAATCATCCCATATGACATCAAATACATCCCATGTGAAGTGATAGATAATCAGATTATTTAGCTTCTTCATTTTCCTTTTCTAATACTCATTTGCACTGTAGGGTGAAAGCTAAATTAATTAAGCAGTAGCCCTTTTAACAGAGTATTCTCAGTGCCACCCATAATAGAAAAGTAAGAGCTTCACCACCTGCATGTACTGGACCGGTACAGTAACGCAAGTCTGTCTCACTCACCATGGTGTGCGTCTGTTTTTCTCGGTGGAAGTTCACTGCGCTGGCATTATGCCGGCTTGCAAAAGATAATGTACCAATTCACCTAAACAAGAGAGAAGAAGAAGAATAAGACTGGTGTACTGTCATAGTCGACTGTAATGGAAGTCCATAGTGCTCGTAGAATTTGTTCCTTAAACTCCCACTAATGTTAGAGCAAGGATGAAGGAGTCGGAGGTTACATAGATACTGTCCTCAATAGTTATGTACTGTGCTTTCAATTTGCTACTTGTACTGTGACAACTTTCTGCTCAATCATTTTGTGTTAATCTTAAGGAGCATTGGTTACAGACTATGTCTTTCTTTCTTCATGTAGTTGCTCCTTCCAAATCCAAGAGACCATCAAGGAGGAAGGAGCTGGCTCGAATGGCCCGGCAACGGAGGCTGGATGCCACTGTCGCTGAATATCGGCGGCTGGTGGCCCTGGAGGAGGAGGAGACGCAGTCTGGTAATACAACAACGTCCACTGGGACAGCTGCATCCTCCTCCGTGCGGGCTGCCAGCCAGCGCAGTGCTCCAGCGGTACGGAGCCGGGCTACCAAAGCCAAACGCCACCGCGGAGCAGCAAAGACAGCAGCTGCCCCCCACAGGATTTGCAAGGCATGCCGGCGCCGCTTATCCCTCAGACTGTCCTACCTGGAGCAGGAGGTCCTGAACTATAAGAACTTGGTGGAGGGCCTCCGCTTCGAACTTACCACCCTCCGCAAGGAGCATGATGCCCTGGCTGCCAAAGTCAACAGCACCCTGCCATAGTGTCCCTTGCCCCTTTTTTAGAGACTTTTGGGGGGTGGGAATTGGGAGTTGGGTTTTTGGGGACTTTTGAAGGACAATCGTTGGGGTTAGGGAGGGTCTTGCGGGAGATTATTTTGTTAGGGCTATAAAGATATACTTTTTGAAACTTTATCTGACCATACCTGTTTTTTACTGCTTTTGAGTCTGGTGGGTGGGGGTTTAACAGTAAGTTTGTTTTCCTGAATAGTCCTCGGACTTTAGTAGTACTACCGTCAATCTCTCGTCTCTCCTAATACTCCATTATACTACCTCCAACCAAACGCTTATCTTACCTGTAATTTCTGTTTGAAAGTAGGGCTAGGCCCAGGGCTGGCTCCACGGGAAATGGCGATTAAGGTTGCAATCCAGGGCGTCTGAAATTTCCTCCTCCTTGTGGTGGTACTAGTGGTGTGACACAGTGGCAGTTGCATGGCTATGGAAAAAAAGAAAATGAAACCTCGTTTGTCCTTACTGTAGCATTACAACGGTACGATAGAGAATATAGCAGGTGACAGTACACTAGACTACAACAGTGCCACAATGTAGCCTAACAAATGGTAAAGTATTTATAGTATAACTTGTACTTGCGTAGGATTTCTTTGACATTGGCTAATACTACAAGAAATAGTACTGAAGCTGAGTAAGTCTAGAATATATCCTCGGATTCCTTCACCAGCCTGTTGCTATGACCTTATCCTCCCCAGCAAGTGTGTGGAATTATTGATGTCAGTTAGTCACACATCAAGCAAAACCACACAACCCGGGGGAAGAGGGTTAGGGTTTGTAAAATGGATAGGAATGGGGGTTTCTTTTTGGGTAGGTTTTGTTGAGAGAAAAAAAAAAGCACAGCATGGACAAACAATAATTGAACATAAAGAAATTTTTAGTTACAAAGCTAACCATAAATCTTTTACGTGACATAAAGGAAGTGCATGCACAACTGAATGCATTGTTACAGAAAAGTAAGTAGTACTTTCGACAACCGTGAATGCCAGAATGCGACAGTACAGGGCTACATTAAATTAGGTTAAAAAAATAGCCGAAGTAAAACATATAGAATGGCTGTAGGGATCAATTTAGAAGCAGAGAGAGATCCAAGAAATGCAGTCACACACACTCATTGAATAAAATAATGGATACTGTATCTGTATTGTTGTAGTTGTCCTGTTGAATTTGGTAAGTAAGTTGCATGCAGCAAACAATTCCTCTTATTAGCGGCACTCCTCCATTCCAGCTGACGCTTCGTCCATCAATGTTGGTGACCAGAAGACACCCTGTACACTGCCTGCCTGGCGGATGCTGAATTGAGGCTCGCTAATGTGAAGCCTGACTCCATCCTTTTTTCCCCATTGCAGACTGAAACCCGCCCTGTAATTATTGAACGAAAAACAGCACTGATAAATAAATATAAGGTATGTACGCTGTGTAGTGCAAAAAGTCACACTTTGATTTTCCTAATAGACAGTACAACATTTTTGAAAGTGCGTACTCTGTCTGAGTCACCTTTTCAAGGATATATAAGTATGGGCGAATTAATTTAGAGGATCTTTCCCCTCAAGCTAGGTGTACTGTAAACTGTGTTTTAGAGCAAAATTAGACCTTCCCAGCAGTGCTTCCACCCAGACCCTTACTAAAGCCAGTTGCAAAAATGTAGAAGACCCCCAATCAGATCTCAAAAAACGAGGCCTAGCAGAAAACTGGTGACAAAACGTACTTCGAAAGTAAAAGTAGGCCCAAATACCCCCTTACCCACCGTGGATTGTATTCAAACCACTTGCAAGCAAGCAAAAGTATCCATAGCCAGCATCGCTCCAAGACTCGAAAACCCCCCCACCCAAACACATGCAATAGAAATACTGCTAACCCTAACGAGCCCTAACTTAAGAATAGTGGCAGAGGCTTTCTTTAACTATGCCAAATCCCCCCTTTCCTACCATGGATTTTCTTCAAATGACTTGCAACCAAAATTACACATTCTCACGAGTGCTCTAAGACCCCAGAACTCAGTTGCAAAAATCTAAAACACACCAAAACACATGCAATCCTGCTGCTAGGGCTAACCCTAACGAACCCTAAGTTACAAAAAGTGCCAAAAGGCTTTTCCTTATGGATTTTGTCCCAACCACTTCTATCCGGTATTAGACCTTCCCAGGAATGCCCCAAGACCCGCCAACCCACCCGCCAAAAAGCACAACACCCCCAAACAGCCCAAAAGCAAAATCTCATACTTACAATATTTCTCGGCCTTCGGTCCAAACGCGCTGTGTAGCTAGGCCATAACTCCGGTTTACCACCACGGATTTCCTGAAAAGCAAATGCAATCAAGATTAGAGTGTCCCAGCAGTGCTCCCAGACCCCGAACCCCACCCACAAACACCAGGAAGCCCCCCAAACAGGACCCCAAAAACGCTACATTGAGCAAAATGTCAGAAATAGCAACAAAAAAAATCAGCGTGGATTTTGTCCCAACCACTTCTATCCGGTATTAGACCTTCCCAGGAACGCCCCAAGACCCGCCAACCCACCCGCCAAAAAGCACAACACCCCCAAACAGCCCAAAAGCAAAATCTCATACTTACAATATTTCTCGGCCTTCGGTCCAAACGCGCTGTGTAGCTAGGCCATAACTCCGGTTTACCACCACGGATTTCCTGAAAAGCAAATGCAATCAAGATTAGAGTGTCCCAGCAGTGCTCCCAGACCCTGAAACCCACCCACAAACACCAGGAAGCCCCCCAAACAGGCCCCCGAAAACGCTACATTGAGCAAAATGTCAGAAATAGCAACAATAAAATCAGCGTGGATTTTGTCCCAACCACTTCTATCCGGTATTAGACCTTCCCAGGAATGCCCCAAGACCTGCCAACCCACCCGCCAAAAAGCACAACACCCCCAAACAGCCCAAAAGCAAAATCTCATACTTACAATATTTCTCGGCCTTCGGTCCAAACGCGCTGTGTAGCTAGGCCATAACTCCGGTTTACCACCACGGATTTCCTGAAAAGCAAATGCAATCAAGATTAGAGTGTCCCAGCAGTGCTCCCAGACCCCGAAACCCACCCACAAACACCAGGAAACCCCCCAAACAGGCCCCCGAAAACGCTACATTGAGCAAAATGTCAAAAATAGCAACAACAAAAAATCAGCGTGGATTTTGTCCCAACCACTTCTATCTGGTATTAGACCTTCCCAGGAATGCCCCAAGACCCGCCAACCCACCCGCCAAAAAGCACAACACCCCCAAACAGCCCAAAAGCAAAATCTCATACTTACAATATTTCTCGGCCTTCGGTCCAAACGCGCTGTGTAGCTAGGCCATAACTCCGGTTTACCACAACGGATTTCCTGAAAAGCAAATGCAATCATGATTAGACTGTCCCAGCAGTGCTCCCAGACCCCGAAACTCACCCACAAACAGCCGCCCCCCCCAAAGAGCACCTCAAAGGCAAGCAAGTCAGCAAAAACACAAAAAAAATTCTGCCTCCGATTTGGTCCAAACCACTTTTATCCGGTATTGGAGCTTCCCAGCAATGGCCCCAGAGCCGTCAACTCACCGGCAAAGAAGTAGAACACCCCCACAAGTGCTGAGTCTTTCTTCATTGGGCGTAATCTAGCCCTCTGCTTTGATGGAAATAGGAGTCTGGAGGAGGAGGACAGAGGAGCATGTTCTTCTGAACTTGTGAACCTGAGGAATGCAGACTGCGGCACCTTCAAATCAATAAGCAAACAAGTGAAGACAGTTCTGCTGATGGGCTTGTTTTTGTGATTAGGTGATTAAAGTTTGAATTATATTAACTGTGCACAACAAAGAAAGACAGACACACAGGAATGAAAGTGAATAAGGACGAAAAAGAAAGTTATTGATTCATTGTCTCATTTTCAGGGCTCGGTGTTAAGGTCCAGGAATAAGAATAAGGCTTCGTCTTCATACTCTGCGAATTCAGGCAGGGTGAGCTCAGTGTCACCTGACAGAGTAGAAATTCCCTCATCTACGTTGCTGTCTACCTCGTCTTCATCCGGCGCGCTTTCTCGTACTCTGTAATCTGGTGGTATGAGGTGCTGATTCATCTTGATCATTGTTAACCTCTCCACATTTTTGGGCGAGAGGCGGCTCCGTTTGGAAGTTACAATGCCACCAGCAGCACTGAAAACACGTTCAGAAGACACGCTTGCGAGTGGGCAAGACAAGTAGTTTAAAGCCAGGTTGGAGAGCTGTGGCCACAATTCTTTTTTCCCATGCCTATACGCCAATGGGTCAGCATTAACATAGACCTCTGTTGAGTCATTCAGATAGTCCTTCACCATCGACTCAAGGTCCTCATCCAAGGTTCCTCCACTTTGCTTAGCTGTTGCTGTGCCTGTGACCTTTTGAGAACCAAACCCAAGCCGAGCTAGCCAATCCTCTTCAGCCTCCAATGTTTCTGTTGTGTCTGGTGCAGATGATCCGGTTGCCGGTGTCTTTAACGGCTGAGAGGTCACTTGTGCCACAGCCACAGGTGCAGAAGTGGATTGTTTTGACTGGGGATGGCCTGCTGATGCTGATGTACTGCCTTTTCCTTCAAATTTCTGCCGTTCTCTTTCAAACCTCTTGGCTGACAAGGCTAGCCAACGTTTGTACTTTGGAACATGTTCATCATCAAAAGGAAAGAATGCTTGGCCTGCCAGCGCCTTTTTGTAGCGTGGATCCAGAATAGTAGCACAAATGTAATGCTGTTCTGAGTGGATCATTTTAAGACGTTCATCACCTTTGAGGCGCTCTAATAATTTCTCCGCCAAAACAAAAGGGTCTTTGTTTTGTTCATCTTTTTGAAACACAGAACACACCTCCTTCAGTTGGTGCTCCAGCATGTACAACAATGGGATAGCTTTGCCCAAATGACAGTCCTCCTTGCTGACTGCACACGTAAAGACCTCAAAAGGACGAAGCATGCGTGTCAGGCTTTTAACTATGTGCCATTGCTCCGCACCCATCCTCAGGTCCTTCTGAGCTGTACCCTGTGTTAAGAAATATTGATCGAGTACCGTATACTGCTCATACAGACGCTCAAGCATGTAGAAGGTTGAGTTCCAACGTGTTGCCACCTCCTGGATGAGTGCTTTCACTGACATTCGACGGTCATGTAGTAGGCTCCTCAGATGCTTCCGGGCCTTAAAAGAATGGCTGAAATGGTTGCACATTTTTCGGCAGGTCTCCACTACCTCGTACGCTGGACTCTCTTTATCACTCAAGAATTTTTTGACAACCAGGTTTATACAGTGCGCCAAACACGGCACTCTGAAATAGTGACCCAGCTCCATGGCCTTAACTACATTGGCGCCATTATCCGTGGAAACATAACCAATCTGGCGTTTTTTTGGGGACAGCCAGTCAAGGACCTTTGTGTTAAACTCATCCAAAATGTTTTGTGCTGTGTGACGTTTCTCCAAACCAAACATGGCTAGTGTTGCATGTTTCCGAGCAGCTTTGAAAACTTGGTCCGGGTCAACACCTACGTTTAGCTTTGCTTTAACCCCTGAAAAGAGACGCAGTGATGCACATGTAATCAGCGCCTGCGCCACTGGTCCACATGTCTGTTGTCAGATGTATAGTGTAAACAGCACTCTTCTGCAAAGCTGCCCCAATCACCTCCAGCACATCTTCATGTAGTGCTGGAACCGCAACTCTGGCAAAATAGAACCGGCTAGGAACCTTCCATTTAGGGCAGAGCGCTGCCACTAATTCTAGAAAACCAACCCCTTCTACAAAAGAAAAAGGGAGAAGGTCCAGAGCTAGCATTTTAGCCAGCTTAGTGTTATACAGACGCGTCAGTGGGTGGTTGCGTTCATATTGCGCTTCTGTAAACAACATCTTTTTAATGTTGCCCTGGACCAAGCATTTACGGGATGATGATGATATCTTCGACCCAGTTACGCTCGCTGATGAACTTTTTCGCATTGGTGTTTCACTCTCTCCCACACTCTTAGTGTGGCTCACATGGGGTGTGCTGCTGACAGGGGTACTCGGTGTAAGAGAAGTGTTTGACACATCTTCTTCCTCCTCGTCATCATCAGATGAAAAATCAACATTTTCATTACGTGCAATTAGGGCTTCCTTGATCGCCTGTAGGTGCGCAAACCATTGGACAGGGTGCTGTCTCTTAAGATGACCTCTCTGGCCTCCGGTACCATAGTTGGTACCAAACTTACCACGACTAACTGCAACCTTACAAATGCTACAAATGGCGAAGTTTTCCCTTTTTGGGCAAACACTAAAGAAGTCCCAAGCTGGGGACTTGAATTGTCTGTGGGGGCCGGCGGTGGTCTTGCTGCTAATGCCAGATGAAGTGGAGGATGTGGATTGCCGAACTTTAGTACGTTGTGCTCTTTCACCACCACTAATTGAGGTCGAGGTGGATGGAGGTCCCTTCTTGCGAGGAAGAAATATGGAAGCGGTAAGTGTTGGTGTACTAGTTAACTCCAATGATTGTGGTGTTTCCATTGCCTCCTCGTCGACATCATCAGCACGCTCAGCAGCTTCTTGGGCTAGGGTCAAAATGTCTCTTTGCTGCATGCCCGCTGGGGCTGCAGTGACCTTTATGATGACTGGCTCGTCGTCGTGAGAGGCTTCATCAGCAGCAGTATCCGTCACTTCTTGTTGAGCCTCATCACACTCCATAGCTATGAGTTTTTCGACGACCTTCCTTTTACGCTTAGGTACCTTTGTCAGATCATGGTGTGCCTCACTCTCAGACGGCCGTGATGGTTCCCAATCTTCATCCAGATCATCAGAAGGAGGTGGGCTTGAAGAAGATGTAGACACCCCCCTTGATCTTTTCCTTGCTAGGGATGTGGAAGACAATGAATGATCATCAGGAGGAGTGGCTTCCTCAAATGATACCTCGGTTTGATTGTCGATTTCCTGATGTGCCCCTACTTCGGGAGGAACAACTATTGTGGGCACGTGTGACCCTCCATGCACCTCTGCTTGCGCATCTCCTTGCGCTGCCTCTCCTTCCACATGTACTTGGGCTTGTACTTGCACATGTGGTTGTTGTTGCGGCTGTGGTTGTTCAACACTTGTCAGATGAGTTACAACAACCTGTGTTGATTCAGGGACATTGCTGCTACTTTCTTGCGATGAGCCAACATCACTGGTCGATGGTGATTGAAGAAGTACACTGACTGCCTCTACAGCACTCAAGGGCTTGGACTTAAGTTAGCGTGGTGGTGGTGGTGGCGGCACTGAGCCCAATGGAGCGGGGGTGCTGCTCCCAGCTTGGTCCCCAGCAGATCCCGCTGCTGCTGCAGGCGTACTTTTTTTTTTACTCCCAAAAAACGTGGCGGCCGGCACACCAGCCTCCTTGGTAACTTGCTTCTTCTGCTCCTTACTGGCAACTTTCTTGCTAGGGGAGCTACGGGGAACTCTTTTTGGGGCCATCTTCTTCAGAGCAGGTCAGAACAGCAGGCCGCAGTTGCACGAGTTGCAGAGTTGTCTGTGGCCAGACGTGACGTCGCGTGACGTTATGCTGCACACACACACCGCTGCAGGACTTCTTCCTGGCACTGGTGGTTCTCTTGAGTCTTGTGCACCTAAAAGCAATGGAAGACAGAGGAATATCAGTTCAGTTATACACCCCAAAAAAATCGAAAAACACAGAAAAATCAGCACAATCCCAAGCCATCCAGCCCCTCCATGATGTTTAAATTCAAGACAACCCACAGAAAGACTAGGCCCATGCACCACTCACTACCCCTGGTGAAAAGGCCACAACAGGCCAAAAAAACGAAAAACACAGAAAAATCAGCACAATCCCAAGCCATCCAGCCCCTCCATGATGTTTAAATTCAAGACAACCCACAGAAAGACTAGGCCCATGCACCACTCACTACCCCTGGGCATAATGGATGAAAGCTAGGCAAAATGGGTGCAGGTCTGAGAACACTGCCTGCATTCAAAATGGCCCCCTCCCTCCCAGTACATGGCCAGGGCCTGTAGCAGCACTCAAAATGGCCCCCAACCACATGGCCTGTCCCCATGAACACCCCATAAAATCGAAAAACACAGAAAAATCAGCACAATCCCAAGCCATCCAGCCCCTCCATGATGCTTAAATTCAAGACAACCCACAGAAAGACTAGGCCCATGCACCACTCACTACCCCTGGTGAAAAGGCCACAACAGGCCAAAAAAACTAAAATCACAGAAAAATCATCACAATCCCAAGCCATCCAGCCCCTCCATGATGTTTAAATTCAAGACAACCCACAGAAAGACTAGGCCCATGCACCACTCACTACCCCTGGTGAAAAGGCCACAACAGGCCAAAAAAACGAAAATCACAGAAAAATCAGCACAATCCCAAGCCATCCAGCCCCTCCATGATGTTTAAATTCAAGACAACCCACAGAAAGACTAGGCCCATGCACCACTCACTAACCCTGGTGAAAAGGCCACAACAGGCCAAAAAAACGAAAATCACAGAAAAATCAGCACAATCCCAAGCCATCCAGCCCCTCCATGATGTTTAAATTCAAGACAACCCACAGAAAGACTAGGCCCATGCACCACTCACTACCCCTGGGCATAATGGATGAAAGCTAGGCAAAATGGGTGCAGGCCTGAGAACACTGCCTGCATTCAAAATGGCCCCCTCCCTCCCAGCACATGGCCAGGGCCTGTAGCAGCACTCAAAATGGCCCCCAACCACATGGCCTGTCCCCATGAACACCCCAAAGAATCGAAAAACACAGAAAAATCAGCACAATCCCAAGCCATCCAGCCCCTCCATGATGTTTAAATTCAAGACAACCCACAGAAAGACTAGGCCCATGCACCACTCACTACCCCTGGTGAAAAGGCCACAACAGGCCAAAAAAACGAAAATCACAGAAAAATCAGCACAATCCCAAGCCATTCAGCCCCTCCATGATGTTTAAATTCAAGACAACCCACAGAAAGACTAGGCCCATGCACCACTCACTACCCCTGGTGAAAAAGCCACAACAGGCCAAAAAAACGAAAATCACAGAAAAATCAGCACAATCCCAAGCCATCCAGCCCCTCCATGATGTTTAAATTCAAAACACCCCACAGAAAGACTCAGTGCACCCACCACTGAGTACCCCTGGGCAAAAGGCCCCAAAACAGCCCAAAAATCGAAAATTCCAAAATTGTAGTTGCAGCAACTGTAATGCCCCAAACAAACTTACTTGTGAAATTTCTAATCCAAAAGTGATCCAAAGAAAGTCAAAAAGGCCTCAAATCCAAATATCCAGCAGCATCCACAAAAAGTAATCCTTCCAGCTCCAGATCCAAATGAAAAGTGACCAGGAGATGGACAAAGCCCTGGGAGGAGCCTGCTGGACAGGAACAGGAAGTTGAAGACTGTGGGGCACTTCCTTCCTCCCCCCCCCCTCCCCAAAATGGACTCCTCGCAAAAAAAGTGCAGGCAAATGTCAACCTGAGGAGTTATTCAGATAAAAATCATCATTTCCAGAAGGTTTATGCTGCTTGCTGGTGGATTTCTTGTGCAGAATTGCAAATTTTTTATTTTCTCGAGTGCGAGATTGTTGCTGCTCGCCGCATCTACAAGCTCGCAATTGCGAAGTACCGCGATACGTGATCACGGCGTACTCGCATTGACAAACTCTCGCTGTGCAAGTTGGCAAGCCGCGATTACGTAATCGCGCTCGCCAAATTCCCGCGGGATCCCGCAGCAAGATCCAAAATGGCGCAGCACTCGCAAAATATCAAGAAAAACAACTCGGCAAACGCTGAATGACGGTAAGTAAACGCCGCGCGCCGCAAAATTGTATCACCAAGAAAAAAAATCCGCTGCGTGCGAATTTGCGGATTTTCGGTAAATTCGCGAGCGTTCGCGGATTGCGAATTTACTGAAAATCCGCAAAATCCGCGAGCGTAACGGATTTTGCGCCCATGCTTAATTATGATCATAAGAAATACCATAAAAGGACCTGCAGTGCTGCTCGAGGATGACATCCAGGGGCGTAACACAGGCCCCCGCAGCCCACGCATTGCGGGGGGGCCCCCACGCTCCAGGGGCCCTATCAGCCGAGCCAGCAAGGACCACATATCTGTCAGGTATATTTGGTGATTACTGGTTATAGCATCGCCTTCGTTTATTGCACCAGGACCTCGCCGTGGCCTCTGCATAATAGTGCAAGGTGCGCAGAAGGCTGCATGTTACTCCCAGGATGGGGCTGGTCTGGGATCAGGGACCATTGTAATGCTTAATTGAAAGTGCGCGCGTGAGGCAGGCCTCACAGAGACCAGAGATGACTGAGAGGGACCGTGAGGCCGCAGGCCATATTTTAATTATTTCTAGCTCCTGGGTGGCTTTGCACAGCAGTGTTGCCCTGTCGGGACGATTGCCCTGACGTCATACGCAAATTACGTCGTTGCCCAGTACTTTCGTTTCACTTTAGTCCCTCGCACAAGGAGACTCCTGAACCCGACTACCAATGGCAGTAAATCGCTGAGGCACCCCCCAGCAACTAGCTGCGTGCCATAGCATTGTACACCCTCCTCCTGCGACAGCATTTGACTTTTAAAGATCCCCCGTCTAGAGTGGGCAGGTAGGACCCGAGTTCAGCAACAACACGTAAGTATCCAAGGCAGGCTTTGCATAATGGTGCGCAGCGCTGCCGGCCTCGGCCGGCAGGGGCCCCTGCTGTATTTGAGATGGTGCGGGCGGGCCCCCGGCCGGGGCCCCCCATGGGAGGCTGGCTGGGACTGGAGTCTTGTAAATGGTGCGGCCGGGGCCACCCTGAGACAGTCTAGTGTTCGAAATCATGGTGCGTGCGGGGCCCCGGCCGGGCCCGAGTCTTCGATGGCCTGGGGAGCGGGGGCCCCGGCCGGGGCCCCGAGAGCAAGTCCAAAATGGGGGGAGGGTGCCCGGCCGTGGCCCCCGTTAGGCCCGTCATCACCCTGTGAGAGGGTGTCGGACTGGAATGGAATGGAGACTGCTCGCACCTGATGAAAGCAAAGACCGCAGAGTGGGAAATAAACATGTAGAAGTGGGTGGGTGTTGCTCATAGCTTTCAAGTTATGTATTAACAGAAGCAACGAAAAGCGCTGTAGTTATTTTGCTGACGTGCGACCTGTTTAGTTGAGGAGAGCAGTTAGGAAGATGAAAGATGGTCCTCATCGGCTGTGCTTTTACATTGCCCTAGCAACTCCTTTTAACTGGCAGCCATCTAGTTTCCTCGGGCGTTTATTTGCCCTGCTATGCATCGATTTAACGAATTAAATATCTTTATTTTTCCTGTATTGACTATTGAGCCTGTGTTTAGATCACTCCTGCAACTTCCTTGTTGTGCGCCTTTTCCCCGTCGCCCCTCTGTGAAGAACTTTCTTCATCACTACAGACAATATTTTCAAACTCCACTTTTCTTTCCTTGGCAGTGGATGGACGGGAGTGAAAACTAACCACATCAAACCAGTGTAAACAGGACCTCACTGTACAGGCTAAAATTCAGTGGGATGAGGAACCTTAAGTGGGGAAGAAGGTTAAGCGTTTGCCCTTGAATTCATGCAAACTTTTAGAAATGTAAACAAGCAAAATCAACTTTGCTCTCAACGGTCTTGGAAGCTAATGAAACTGGTCGCAAACAAAAGTTATGTATTTATTGTTAGTGTTATATAGCGCAATGGACGGAAAGTGAAAGAATGAAAGGCCTGTCCCGCGGCCCGCCGCCATTCCATAGAATCAGGTGGCACGCAGTGCCAGCTTAGACTAAGAGAATCAGGCGGCAGTGCTTAGACTGAGATAACTGTTAATATCTTAGTCTAAGCACTGCCGCCTGATTCTATGAAATGGCGGCGGGCAGCGGGACAGGCCTTGAATTCTTTCACTTTCTGTTCCGCACTTATGCCGCCGCGTATGCGCGTGGGGGGTGTGGGCACTAGGGCTGGCTGCTGCTGAGTGGTGGTGAGCAATGGGGCAGCCCCAGGGCACGCACAAACATCATGCGCCAGCCAGCCGGGCCAATAAGCAGCAGCACTCAGGTGCGTGTCCGTGTGGGGCGTGTGCGTGGCATCAGGGGTGCCCGGGTGTGGCGGCGCGCATAGCCATAATTTAAAGTGAACAACAGAAGGGTGGGGCCGGGGTCTGAGGGATGAGAGGTCTGAGTCCAGTGAGGGTCAGGGTGGGGCCTGGGGTCTGAGGGATGAGAGGTCTAAGTCCAGTGAGGGTCAGGGTGGGGCTAGGCCTGGGGTCTGAGGGATGAGAGGTCTGAGTCCAGTGAGGGTCAGGGTGGGGCCTGGGGTCTGAGGGATGAGAGGTCTGAGTCCAGTGAGGGTCAGTGCGGGGCCTGGGGTCTGAGGGATGAGGGTCTGAGTCCAGTGAGGGTCAGGGCAGGGCTAGGCCTGGGGTCTGAGGGATGAGAGGTCTAAGTCCAGTGAGGGTCAGGGTGAGGCTAGGCCTGGGGTCTGAGGGATGAGAGGTCTGAGTCCAGTGAGGGTCAGGGTGGGGCTTGGGGTCTGAGGGATGAGAGGTCTGAGTCCAGTGAGGGTCAAGGCGGGGCTAGGCCTGGGGTCTGAGGGATGAGAGGTTTTGAGTCCAGTGAGGGTCAGGGTGGGGCTAGGCCTGGGGTCTGAGGGATGAGAGGTCTAAGTACAGGGAGGGTCAGGGTGGGGCTAGGCCTGGGGTCTGAGGGATGAGAGGTCTGAGTCCAGTGAGGGTCAGGGTGGGGCTAGGCCGGGGGTCTTGCTGAGGGATGAGGGTCTGAGTCCAGTGAGGGTCAGGGTGGGGCTAGGCCTGGGGTCTGAGGGATGAGAGGTCTGAGTCCAGGGTGGGGCTAGGCCGGGGGTCTGGCAGAGGGAAGAGAGGTCTGAGTCCAGTGAGGGTCAGGGCGAGGCTTGGGGTCAGGCTGAAGGATGAGAGTCTGAGTCCAGTGAGGGTCAGGGCAGGGTTAGGCCTGGGGTCTGAGGGATGAGAGGTCTGAGTCCAGTGAGGGTCAGGGTGGGGCTAGGCCGGGGGTCTGGCTGAGGGATAAGGGTCTGAGTCCAGTGAGGGTCAGGGCGGGGCTAGGCCTGGGGTCTGAGGGATGAGGTGTCTGAGTCCAATGAGGGGCAGGGCAGGGCTAGGCCTGGGGTCTGGCTGAGGGATGAGGGTCTGAGTCCAGTGAGGGTCAGGGCGAGGCTTGGGGTCTGGTGAGGGATCAGGGTCTGAGTCCAGTGAGGGTCAGGGCGGGGCTTGGGGTCTGGATGAGGGGTCTGAGTCCAGTGAGGGTCAGTGCGGGGGTCGGGGTCTGGCTGAGAGATGAGGGTCTGAGTCCAGTGAGGGTCAGGGCGGGGCTTGGGGTCTGGCTCATGGATAAGGGGTCTGAGTCCAGTGAGGGTCAGGGCGGGGCTAGGCCTGGGGTCTGAGGGATGAGGGTCCGAGTCCAGTGAGGGTCAGGGTGGGGGTCGGGGTCTGGCTGAGAGATAAGGGTCTGAGTCCAGTGAGGGTCAGGGCGGGGCGTGGGGTCTGGCTGATGGATGAGGGGTCTGAGTCCAGTGAGGGTCAGGGCGGGGCTAGGCCCTGGGGTCTGGCTGAGGGATCTGAGTCCATTGAGGGTCAGGGCGGGGCTAGACCTGGGGTCTGGCTGACGGATGAGGGTCTGAGTCCACTGATGGTCAGGGCGGGGCTTGGGGTCCGGAGTGAGGGGGGCCCCCTCCATGTACCTTGCAGGGGGGCCCCCTCAAGTATCGTTACGCCACTGATGACATCTTACTGAAAACGATATACTGCGTGCCTTCTTCTCACACTTTTTAATCTATCACACTGCTAAGCGATGCATCCCATAACAGGATAACCACATCTCAGTGGCCATCATGAACAACATGGAAACAATTTCCAGGATCAAAACAATAACAGCACATTTCCAGCCACACACCCTATGCAGTGTAATGTGCTACCCATGTAGGCAAGCGCTTCAGTGCTCCACATAGGGATAGTAAGCCCTAAATAAATGTTGTAACACAATAGAATAATAGGTTTTTATTTTTACTCAACTGAATTTTGCTACCTTTATTGACCTCTTAAGGATGATTCTGAAATTTCCTTCCTTTCCAACATGTTTTCTTCTTTCAGCCTTTCCTTCTTTTGAGCGTTTCTTTTCTTTATTCCTCTTTCTTTCTTTCATCCTTTCCTTCTGTTGAGCATTTCTTGTCTTTCTTTCCTTCTTTTGAGCATTTCTTTGTTTCTTTCTTTGATTCTTTTTTTATTCTTTCTTTGTTTGTTTCTTTCCTTCCTTTCTTTCTTTCTTTCTTTCTTCCCGCCTTCTGACTTTTTATCCATCTCTCCTTCATTCTGTTTGCCTTTATAATCATCTTCCCAGCTATCATTCCTCCTTTATTTCCGTACAACAGTTTAAATCCATCCATCTATCCTGCTCTTAATCTATCCACCCTTCTCTCCATCCATCGTCCATACATCCTTCTATCCATCTATTCATTATCCCTCTCTCTACCCAACCATCTATCTAGCCTTCATGCTTTCTTCCTTTCCATACAGCTGTCTGTCATTTTCGTCCATTCTTAAACCCATCCTTCCTTCCTTCTTTAAATCCATCCATCTGCTCTTCTCTTAATCTATACATTCTTCTCTCCATTCCTCATCCATCCATCCTTCTATCCATATGTCCATTATCCCCCTCTCAATCCATCCACCTTTCTCTCATCCATCCTTCATTTTCCCTGCTCAGTGTCAATCATCCATCATCTGTAATTCCGTCTTTTTCTCAACCCATCTAACAATCCTTCTCATTATCCAGCTATACTTTCATCCAACCATTCATCATCCATCCTTCTATCTTTCATTCCTTTTCCTTCTATCCATCCATCATGCCCTCCCTTTCCCCCTTCGATGTTCTCTTGTGTCATTTGTTCCCCCACCCAACAGTGATATCATACTATCCTCTTGCCTCTGGAGAACAGTAGTCTGTCATCAATGCCAAAAGAGCTAAAAATATACCTTTAAATATTTATTTTGGATGCGAAGTGGTCCCCACTGCTACAGTGAGGACGCCTCTGCCACTGAGTAACCAGACACAGTGCAATGCACAGCTCAGCCCCCTCCATTTATAACTCTATGTACAGCTTTTATTTTGCCGTGACATAATGAAAGAATGCTGCATGAATGTAGCCTCATTGAAGATCCAGGGGAGCCAGTTCAAAAAGATTTATCTGTGAGTACGTGAGAGGTGCTTTTCACTTAGGGCCCCATTTACAGGTGGGTGTTAATGGGACATACACCACAAATCAGCAGGGTTCTGTGCACCCACTTCCACACTTGCTCGCATATAGAATGTGGAGGAACATGGTGTTCCCATTGGCAGAGATGCCACACCATATTGAGGACCGAGCAAAAATAGGAAAGGTGCGTGAGAGACTGCCCGATTGGGGAAACTCTTCGGTCGGAGACTGCCGCTTCAACCATGGTGATAATGGAAAGAAAGATTCTATTAATGTCCCCAACCTGCTGGGTGACAACTTCCAGTGTCAGGGGGAAATTAGTTATGTGAGTCATTATAATATATCCCTGTTTTAGGGGTCCATCTCCAGCAATGTATAGGCTACAGAAATTCTGCCTTCTCACAAGAATATGACAGAACTTTTATCACTGTCTACCCTGACCCACTCCAGCCCCAAACCAGCTCCTCCAATCTGTTTCAGAGATTCTGCTCTTGGACAAAACTATTCAGGGAACCATAGCACATCAGTAAATAGGTACTGAGTCACCATACCACCTGAGTATCTATGAGTCTGAGTTCAACTAGCTATAGTGCCTCACTTGCCCTCCTAACCTTACCAAAGACACAAGTGAGTTGGCACCTCAGAACACAAGCCTCTCGACCCTCTCAGGGATCATTGTAACAGGACACACACCCTTTTGATCTCTCACTCGTACTTGTCCACAATAAAATAACCAGGAGACACGAAGAAAGTTTAAAATATGTATTCATGCTATCGTGTCTGAAATGCAGTATACGTGCCACAATTCGAAAACCAAATGCATACTAAATATACTGTAAGCATAGTTAATAATCCATACACAATGAACAGCTCTGTCATTTTATAAGGCAGAGTAACCTTAGCCCCTTTCCTGGCTAAGAAAGCTAAATTATTATACATCAAAGTTCTCTGGGATTATTGGCAGATCTCGAACCTTAGCATACACAGATGGACGTTCTACATCTCAGCAAACGCAGTGCTCTTGTCTCAGAACTCATTCCATTTGTCTGATTTTGACTCCTGTGCTCATCTGTATGACAAGACATGTGTGCACATAAACAACAGCTGCATTCTTGTGTTATGTCTAGGTGCTAGTACCTGGCCAGAAAGAATAACAAGGAACACTATTGTTTGACCTTGTCGGTGGTGTTCAGAGTAAATCCCAGGAAAAGAACAGAACACAAAAACATATGCAAGTTCCGTGTAAAAGTATAATGCTGCACAACAGCAAGCGTGTTTATATAGTAACGTGTGCAAAGGAAAAATAAGGCCTACATCGTGCCCAGTTAGGCAAACATAGGGAAAACTACAATGGGCCATGCAGGAAACACATGAAAAAAATCAATCCTTAAGCTGTGTGTAGGGAATAATTTCTGACTCAGTGGCAGAGAACTCTATCTTTGGCGGCCAGCCCAAAAACCTCAAATGAGATCTTTACTTTTGAATTTCCATCAATTAGGAACAACTAGTCATGAAAAAAAGCTTTTTGAATTGGGTCCAGACTTTACATGCTGTTGCGGATCAGAATTCTAGACATATGACAATCTTTATAGGGGTCGTTTGGGCCCACTATGGCACACACTGGTTGTACCTCTGCAAAGAAGGTTATTGTGCTTTGTACCAGCCTCCACATCTACATTTTCAGACCTTAGGGTTACATCTTACCTACAAATCCACCTTACGCTGGATATCAAAGTGTTCACTCCACATCAACAAGTACTATTGAGTATTGATTTGCTCTTGAATGCCTGAAGCAGAAGTTCTGTTCATATTCAATGCTCTTCTAAAGGCTTTTTTCATGGTCACAGAACACATTCTATGTCCAAATTCCTCTGCACGTTTGCCTGGCTGGCATTAAAGACTTATGGTCTGATTTAGAGTTTCGCAGATGGGTTATTCCATCACAAACATGACAGATATCCCATCCACAGTATTACAAGTGCCATTGAATATAATACACTTGTAATATTGTGGACGGGACATCCATCACGTTTCTGACGAAGTAACCCCGTCCGCCAAAATCACGCCCTAAACCTCCAATCACAAATGAAATCCATGGCAAAAAAATGCATGCTACCAACTTGCTTTTTTGGGTGGATCTGACATTTCATTAGTGAGTAGAACCTGAAAAACCTTGTTCAATCTTTGGTACTCTCTAGACTGGACTGCAGTAATTCTCTGCTTGCAGGCCTCTCCAAGACCCACCTTTCACCATCCTCCACTCAGTGGCACCTTTTGTTCACAGAGCCAAAAGGAACGACCATATCACACCTTTGCTGATAACTCTTCGCTGGCTTCCTTTTGAAGCTAAGTTAATATATAAAACTGCTTGTATCACCCATAAAGCCATTCACAGTTCCACCTCTAGCTACCTGGATAACAAACCCAAATTTTCAAGTGGCTCCAAACCCTCATGTAATTCTGTAAAACTACTGTTGGAACCTCCAACGGGGAACATCCTTTACAACGCAACTTTTACCACGCAGTGCCTTTACGACGCAACTTTTACAACGCAGACCATTACAACGCATTGCGCTGGGGGGCGCTCTAGGATAGGGAACATGTTTAATGTACTATCCAACACCTTCCCTACTATCCACGGGGACTGGAGTTGGAATAGTAAATTAAACTAATCACTATCCAGCGCCCCAAAGCACTATGCGTTGTAAAGGCATGCGTTGTAAAAACCGCGTTGTAAAGGCATGCGTGGTAAAAGCATGCGTTGTAACGTCATACATCCCCTCCAACTTGCAAAAGGGAAAGACTTATGGCACAATTTTTCGCAGGTAAAGTGACTAGAATTTGGACTTCACTGTCCTCAAACCTTCGCACAACCCCTCTTTCTGGATCTTCAAAAGAGACCTTAAAACTCTTCTCTTCCAAAGACACTTTTATCAATAATGCTCCTCGCCTAGGTCTCCACTAAGCACACGCTCTCACATCCCATGGTGTGACTCAGAATGTTACATGACACTCATGAGAGAGTTTGTCAACCTTACGCTTCAACTCTGTAAATATGTCACATGTATTTAACCAACCCTAATCACTCCAACTTTTATTAATATGTAATCTTTAGTGAATATGTTATTTGTAGATAATGTAACCCTCACCATGAGTAACTGTAGTAGATATAAGTATTGTCACTTACTACCATGTTACTCTGAATTCTTATGTAATGTACTTCGCTCCACAGTAAAGCGCTCCGACACCGCTGGGTAAAGTAAGGGCTATATAAAACAGCATAAATAAACTAAACATAATTTAAATCTAGTGCAGGTCTTTGTGAATGTGGCAGCAATGAAGATAAAAGTTATTTGTGTGATGTGGTAGCTCATGACTCCAGACCTAAGATTTGTTAGTCTTAATACCATTATATAGCAATTTCCAAATGTGTGTAATATGACAGAAAAAAAACCTTGAGCCACAGAGTTTAACAATTGATCTACCAATAAGAACCCGACTACTCAACCGCGGAAGTCACAATTAGGTCCCAGGTTTTCTGATCACACAGGCAGAAACCCCCCAGCAGGCAGCATCTCTTTAGCTGGTATGGAGACAAATGAGTAATCACCTTAGTCACTGGAATTATGCGATTCTGAAGCTATGGAATCTTCCACATATTATGGATTTACTGCACTTCGCCACATAATCTATAAATTGTAAAACGAGTCCGAATGAGGTGAAAATTTGTTCAGACATTATGGTGTGTTAAAATATTAAAACTTTGACGTAACTGTGCTCCTGAATGTGCATAATGATGCCTATTTTGTATTTTCTGAATGCATAATTTAGACAGCTCTGGCTTTGGAATTTGGCACTTAACTATTGTATAATTCCAGTTGTCCTGTTTTTTTTTTTACCACGATTTATATCTGCCGAAGTGAATTTCGTATTTACCAATATTATAAAACATTGCATTTTGTATCCGTATCGCCAACATCATAGATATAATCTTTATGTACTTTTAATTATATATTTCTGTATTTTAAGACAAATAATGAATAAGGAATAAGAAAATATATAGCCTGGATGAAGAAGGGGACAGCAAACCCCATGGAGACAGACTTTGAGAGGCCTATTGGACAATGTGAATGAAGACCCGCCTCCCGGCTCGCCAGAAGTGGGTGACCCATCAAATGAATAGAGAGAGCCAAGCCAGACCAGAGCCAAGGATGTGGCTTGGCTCTATGACCCTGAACACAAGGCGAGCATGTCAAATATTTGGCATATCGCTCCCGCAAAAAGCATATTCTTTACATGGGTTAAAAGACTTCTGAATTAAAAAATATGTATTTCTTTGAAGGGGAGCGCCTTTCACTTTAGTGCATTCGATTGTATAAATCCGTTGAGTGGCATATTAGAAGTGATAGTTTCTAAAACAGAAACATAGAAAAAAAAAATATACCACCCCATCCCCTTGTCCCGATGATGATGTTATTAGAGGACAAAGAGGCAAGTCGGGTGTCATGTGTCCATATAATGCCTCTTTCGCTGTTAGTATAGATGGGGCAGGGCTGCACTTTATTAAACAATGTACAAGAGATGATTTTGTACAGCGCTCATCCTGAACTGATGTATTTCAAGGTGCTATCAGGCGGTTATGAAGTAAAAGGAGGCACAGTGAAATAAATTAATTGTGAATGGATCACACCAGGTGATACAGCGAGGAAGCTGGGATTGACCACAGGTTTCCTGCTTTCATTTTGTGCGGTTCCATCCACTAGATGGGCGACTGTTTCCCGGTTTACTTCAAATGTTAATGCATTGACTTTAATTCTTTGAGGAGCTAAATCAACACACTCTTAAATAAATGCATGTATCACATGTTTAATCAAGTTGGCACTAGAAGGCTTTCTGAATAAAATGTAAAAGTTAATTAAAGTGAAGCCAAGGCACTCTAATTTAACAATGAGATCCCCAAGTTCCCCTGATTTAACAAAGAGGAGAGGCTCAACACCTCAATGAAGTCAATTAAACCTATTAGCAAAAGAAAAGGTCGCGAAAATTAACACCAATACATGTCTTCACATCTACAGAAGTGAAGTCCGGTGCTTAGCTACAGAGCTGCACGGAATTTCATGGCTGAGCTTGCAGTCAATCAATCAAGACATTTGTAAAGCGCACTACTTACCCCTAGGTTCTCAAGGCACTGGGTGGGGGAGGGGGTAGGGGGGGGCTGCTGCTACTGATCGAAGAGACAGATCTTGAGGAGTCTTATGAAGGCCAGTAGGTCTTGGGTCTACCTCAGGTTGGTGTGGAGGGTGTTCCAGTTCTTGGCGGTGAGGTGGGTGAAGGATCTGCCGCCGGCGGTCGTTCTTCAAATGCAGGTGACTGTGGCGAGGGCGAGACCGGCGGAGCGGAGCTGGCAATGGGGTTGTAGAAACTGAGTTGTCTGTTGAGGTATGCTGGGCTGGTGTTGTGGAGTGCTTTGTGTGCGTGGATGAGGAGCTTGAAGGTTATCCTCTTGTTGTCGGGGAGCCAGTGCAGGTCTCTTAGGTGGGGTGTGATGTGGCTGCGGCGGGGGATGTCGAGGATCAGAAGTGCCAAGGCGTTCTGGATGTGTTGCAGTCGTATCAGGAGCTTGGCTGATGTTCCTGCGTAGAGGGCGTTTCCGTAGTACAGCCTGCTGATGGCGAGGGCCTGGGTGACTGTTTTTCTAGTTTTGGTGGGGATCCACTTGAAGATCCTGCGGAGCATTCGGAGGGTGTTGAAGCAGGATGAGGAGACAGTGTTGACCTGCTTAGTCCTGGAGAGGGTGGAATCGAGGATGACCCCTAGGTTGCGTGCATGGTCGGTGGGGGTCGGGGCTGATGCTAGTGTTGTCTGCCACCAAGAGTCATCCCAGGCTGAGGGGGTGGAGCGGAGCATGAGGACCTCCGTCTTGTCCGAGTTCAGCTTCAGTCGGCTGTTGCTCATCCATTCGGCGACGGCCTTCATTCCTTCATGGAGGTTGGTTTTGGTGGTGTGAGGGTCTTTGGTGAGGGAGAGGATCAGCTGGGTGTTGTCGGCATAGGAGAAGATGTTGAGATCGTGTTGTCGGGCAACATGGGCGAGGGGTGCCATGTAGATGTTGAACACCGTCGGGCTGAGGGAAGAGCCCTGGGGTAGGCCGCAGTTGATCTCGGTGGCATTGGAGCGGAAGGGGGTGAGGCGGACTCTTGAAGTTCTGTCGGAGAGGATGGATGTGGTCCAGTCCAGGGCTTTCTCTTGGATCCCGGCGTCATATAGGCGTGTTCATAGTTTGTGGTAGCAGACCGCGTAGAAGGCGGCTGACAGGTCCAGGAGGATGAGGGCCGCTGTTTCTCCGTTGTCAAGCAGGGTCCTTATGTCATCAGTGGCGGCAATGAGGGCAGTTTTGGTGCTGTGGTTGTTGCGGAAACCGGACTGGGAGGGGTCCAGGATGCTGTTGTCCTCGAGGTAGCGGGTCAGTTTTTGTTGACGATTTTCTCGGTGACCTTTGCCAGGAACGGGAGCAGGGAGATGGGTCAGAAGTTCTTGAGGTCCTGGGGGTCTGCCTTGGGTTTCTTGAGTAAGGCATTGATCTCAGCGTGCTTCCAGCTTTCCGGGAAGGTTGCTGTCTCAAAGGAGATGTTGATTACTTTATGGAGATGGGGTGCGATGGCTGTGTGGGCTTTGTTGAAGATGTGGTGAGGGCATGAGTCTAACGGTGATCTGGAGTGGATGATGTTCATGATCTCGCTGGTGTCCTTGTCGTTGATGCTGGTCCAGGAGAGCAGGCGGTTGGTGCAGGTGGTGTTCGTGGGGCGGTGGTTATCGGGATGGTCGTGGTGTTGAAGCTGTCGCGGATGTCGGCGATCTTGCGGTGGAATAAGGTGGCCAGTGAGTCGCATAGGTCTTGCGAAGGCAGGATGTCGTTGGTGTTGGAGCTGGGGTTGTAGAGTTCCTTCACACTGTTGAAGAGCTCTTTGCTGTTGTGTGTGCTGTTATCTAAGAGGTCTTTGAATGAGACCCTCTTGGCGGCTCTCATGAGTTGATGGTGTCTGCGGGTGGCATTCTCGTGGGCTGCGTAGCTGTCTGGTGTTCGTTTGCGGAGCCAGTTCTTCTTCAGTTTTCGGCATGCTCGTTTGGAGGCCCGGAGGTCTTCGGTGAACCAGATGGCTTTCTTGCTGGTGTGGCTGTTGAAGGGTGTCTTGAGTGGGGCGAGGGTGTTGGCGCAGTTGCCGATCCATTGTCTGAGGTTGCAGGCGGCGGTGTCCTGGTCGGTGGAGTCGGCAGGTGGGTTCTGGGCGAGGGTGGTGGTGGTGGTTAGCTGGTCTTCGGTGGCTTGCTCCAGCGGCGTAGAGGCATCTATTGGGTGCGGTGGTGCGTGGTGGGCTTCCTGAAGGTGAATTGGATGCAGTGGTGATCGGTCCAGTGGGGTTCGGTGGTGTGGTTGAAGGTGACGTGGGGGCTTGTGGTGAAGATGAGGGTCGAGCATGTGGCCAGCGGTGCGGGTGGGTGTTGTCATGACCTGTCTGAGTCCAAGGTTGGCGAGGTTGACGATCAGGGTGGTGGAGTTGGTGTGGTTGTTGTTCTCGAGGTGGAAGTTCAGGTCCCCGAGGAGGATGTAGTCCGTGGAGGCGAGGGCGTGTGTGCTGATGAAGTCGGCGATAGAGTCGCTGAACTGTGGTTGAGGTCCAGGGGGTCCGTAGACGAGGGTTCCTCTGAGGGTAGTGTTGGGGTCAGTGAGGATCTGGAAGTGCAGGTGTTCGGCGGTGCTGAGGGTGTCGTCAGTGTTGGTCGAGACTCTGAGGGTGCTCCTATGAACAATGGCGATTCCTCCTCCGACGCCGTCGGTACGGTCCCTGTGGGTGATCTTGTAGCCTTCCGGGATGGCTATGGCGATGTCGAGAGCTGAGGTGGGGTTCAGCCAGGTGTCTGTCAGGAAGGCGATGTCTGGGGAGGTAGAGTCGAGAAGGTCCCAGAGTTCGACGGCGTCACTCATCCTTCACAGACTGAGTGGTCGCTCCCTGGGTCCCTGGCTGAAGCCTGGTATCGTAGCGCTGCTGTGTTGATTACTCGTTTGGAAAGCTACTTTTGCTTATAGCCTGCATATTCTGTGCTTTGCATATTGCTTTGTGGAAATAGCGCTCTATCTCACCATTTTCATAGCGCTGCACTGCTGAACACTCGCTTTGTAAGCTACTTGCGTTTATAGCCTGCTGTGTGCTCTGTCTAGCGCTTTATGGTATTAGCGCTCTAGCCCTCATTGTAATACTTTCCCATTTAGTTTGCGCTTTCACCTACAGCGCTCCGCTCGCTCTGCTCCTCCCCCCGCCTCCATTTTGGGTGTTTGTTGTCGTCCTCGTGTGCACGACCCGCCTCCCAGCTGAGACGCCCTCCCACAGACTGTATCAGCGCTTCCTCGTCCTGCAGAAGCTGTGACTCACTCATCCTTCACAGACTGAGTGGTCGCTCCCTGGGTCCCTGGCTGAAGCCTGGTATCGTAGCGCTGCTGTGTTGATTACTCGTTTGGAAAGCTACTTTTGCTTATAGCCTGCATATTCTGTGCTTTGCATATTGCTTTGTGGAAATAGCGCTCTATCTCACCATTTTCATAGCGCTGCACTGCTGAACACTCGCTTTGTAAGCTACTTGCGTTTATAGCCTGCTGTGTGCTCTGTCTAGCGCTTTATGGTATTAGCGCTCTAGCCCTCATTGTAATACTTTCCCATTTAGTTTGCGCTTTCACCTACAGCGCTCCGCTCGCTCTGCTCCTCCCCCCGCCTCCATTTTGGGTGTTTGTTGTTGTCCTTGTGTGCACGACCCGCCTCCCAGCTGAGACGCCCTCGCCCCTCCCCCTCCACTATCCATTTATGACAGTTGCTCCCGCGCGCAGCGTCCACGCGCAGCGACCGCGCCCAACCCGCGCCGAAGGTGCGCCAAAGGTAAGCCCGTCTACGCCCGTCCGCGCCTGGCCCGCGCCCAGCGCCAGACCCCCTGCCCCTCGCGCTGCCCAGCCCTCCCGCATTACCTACGATGCCGCCACCCTCCTAGCCCTCAACCCCGGTCGCGCCCCCAACTGCGTCCAAGCCGCTCCTGGACGCACCCATGGACCGTTCTCCTGCTTCTCCTGCAAATTTAGCGGCACCGACAACTTCTCCGCCACGACCACACCTCAGATTCCCGACCCCAACCACTTAGAATGCATCCTTCTCAACACCCGCTCGGTCCACAGGCACGCCATTGACCTTTGGAACCTACTTGACACCATCTCTCCTGACATCGCCTTCCTAACGGAAACATGGATGAACGCTTCCTCCGCCCCTGACATCGCCATCGCTATCCCTGATGACTATAAGATCACACGCAAGGACCGCACCGACCATACAGGAGGAGGAATCGCTATCGTCCATAAGAAAACTATCCGCATCTCAACCAGCTCTGATGCCAACCTCGCCAACTCCGAACACCTTCACTTCCAGATCCACATCGACCCCAAGACCACACTCAGAGGCACCCTCCTTTACAGACCACCAGGACCCCGCGCACAATTTAGTGAGGACATCACGGACTTCATCACTCCACACGCACTCCCCTCCAAAGACTACATCCTTCTGGGAGACCTCAACTTCCACCTTGAAAAGATCAACGACCGCAACACCTCCACCATCTTGGACAACCTCGCCAACCTCGGACTTAAACAACTGGTCACTTCCCCCACCCACATCGCAGGTCACACTCTCGACCCCATCTTCACCTCCAGCAACCATGTCTCCTTCAGCCACACTACGGATCTCCTCTGGACTGACCACAGCTGCGTTCACTTCACCTACAACAAGCCGAAACCCATCATCCACCCCCAACCAACTCTGCAAAGAAACTGGAACAAAATCACCACAGAACAGATCTCCACATCGCTCCTTCAAACCTCCCCAGCCCTCTCTTCTAACGCCAACGAAGCCGCCTCCAACCTCACCCTTTGGTTATCCAACACCGCCGACAACTTAGCACCACTGAAAAAACGTCAACACAAACTTGGCATCAAGAAGGCCTCATGGTTCAACGACGACCTCAAGAAGTCCAAGAAACTGTGCCGCTCCTTTGAAAAGGCCTGGAAAAAAGACCCATCCACCAGCAACAAGGACGCCTTCAAAAACGCCACCCGTACTCACCACCAACTGATCCGAAAAGCCAAGAAAACAGCATTCAAAGATCGACTTGACAACAACGCCCACAACAGCAAGGAACTTTTCAACATCGTCAAGGAATTTTCCAACCCCTCGGCCAACTCCAACGACATCACCCCCTCTCAAACCCTCTGCGATTCCCTAGCCTCTTTTTTCCACAACAAGATTGCTGACATCCACAACAGCTTTGACAACCAACCCGGAAGCCAACCCACCCAACCATCAGCTGACCATCTTCCCCCCGTCAACACCCTTAACGCCTGGAACCCAATCTCCACTGAGGACACCATCCGCCTGATGAATTCCATCCACTCTGGATCCCCCACAGACCCATGCCCTCACCACATCTTCAACAAAGCAGACTCCGTCATAGCTCCACACCTCCGAGACGTCATCAACTGCTCCTTCAACTCCGCCACCTTCCCAGAAGACTGGAAACACGCTGAACTCACCGCCCTTCTGAAAAAACCAACAGCAGACCCCACCGAACTCAAAAACTACCGCCCCATCTCGCTCCTCCCATTCCCGGCCAAAGTCATCGAGAAAGCTGTCAACAACCAGCTCGCCGCCTTCCTCGAAGCCAACAAATCACTCGACTCCTCACAATCTGGCTTCCGAGCCAAACACAGCACTGAGACCGCCCTCATCGCAGCAACAGACGACATTCGAACTCTACTGGACAATGGAGATACAGTCGCCCTCATCCTCCTCGACCTCTCTGCAGCCTTCGACACAGTCTGCCATAGCACCCTTTTACAACGCCTCAGAAACATCGGAATCCAAGGAAAGGCACTGGAATGGATCACCTCGTTCCTCACTGGAAGAACCCAGAGAGTCCGCCTCCCACCATTCAAGTCAGAGGCCTCAGAAATCATCTGCGGCGTACCACAAGGATCCTCACTCAGTCCCACCCTCTTCAACGTATACATGAGCCCCCTCGCGGCCATCGCACGCCAACACAACCTCAACATCATCTCTTACGCGGATGACACTCAACTGATCCTATCTCTCACCAAGGACCCCAGCACCGCCAAAACTAACCTACACGAGGGAATGAAAGAAGTCGCCGAATGGATGAAACAAAGCCGTCTGAAACTAAACTCAGACAAAACAGAAGTCCTCATCCTAGGCAAATCCCCTTCCGCATGGGACGACTCTTGGTGGCCGGAAGCCCTCGGAAAAGCACCCACCCCGACAGACCACGCACGGAACCTAGGCGTCATCCTGGATTCTTCACTATCAATGAACAGACAAGTCAACGCCGTATCCTCTTCCTGCTTTAACATTCTTCGCATGCTCAGAAAAACATTTCGCTGGATACCCTCCGAAACAAGGAAAATAGTCACCCACGCTCTGGTCACGAGCCGACTGGACTACGGAAACACCCTTTACGCAGGTACTACCGCAAAACTCCAGAAGAAACTACAACGAATCCAAAACGCCTCAGCCAGGCTCATATTAGACATCCCACGCAACGAACACATCTCTGGTCACCTTAAAGACCTCCACTGGCTACCCGTCAATAAGAGGATTACTTTCCGACTTCTTACCCACGCACACAAATCACTCTACGACATCGGACCAGAGTGCCTCAACTCTCGACTGTCCTTTTACACCCCCTCCCGCCAACTTCGCTCTTCCAGCCAAGCCTTCGCCACTGTACCTCGCATCAACAAGACCACCATGGGAGGCAGATCCTTCTCCTACCTGGCTGCCAAAACATGGAACTCACTCCCCGCTTACCTTCGCCTCACCCAGAATCACCTAGCGTTCAGAAAGCAGCTTAAAACGTGGATATTCGACAACTAATCCTACCCCCCTTCCTAGCGCCTTGAAACCCTCTGGGTATGTAGTGCGCTATATAAATGCTATGACTTGACTTGACTTGACTTGTTTGCGGGCGAAGCAGGTGTTGAGGAGGATGCGTCTAAGGTAGTTGGGTTCTTTGTTTGGCGCTTTGGCGGGCCGGATGCTGGTGAAGCTGCAGTTTCGGCAGGTGAAGGGTCCTTGGGTGCGCCTCGGGGTGGCCTGGTAGCAGGTGTATTCTCGTCTGGGGTTGAGAGCATGGAGGGTGCTGGTATCGTGGTGCAGTCGGGCGTTGTGGTGTTCGCGGAGGCCACGGGTCCTGGTGCTGGGCGCGGTCCAGGCACGGACAGGCGCAGATGGGTTTGCCTTAGGCGCGACTTCAGCGCGCCAGCGGCGCGTCCGCTGCGCGGCCTCCATATGAGGAGATGTGGGAGGGAGGAGCAGCTGGGAGGCGGGAGCGGGGCAGCGGATGGGATGGCAGGGGGGCAGGGCCGCAGCGGCGGGAAAATGGGCGGCGGGAGAATGGGCGAGGGACAGATAGGGCACAAGGAGACCAATTTGGGGCCGGAAGGAATAAAAACAAGTTAAAGGCACAGGAGAACACAAGTTTAGGCAGGGAAACAGCAAGTGATGTGCAGCAGGTCAAAAGTACAACAATGCAAGCGAAGGTACAGCAGTTTAAAGGCACAGGAAAAAACAAGTCTAGGCAGGGAAACAGCAAGTGAAAGTGCAGCAGGTCAAAAGTACATCAGTGCAGGTGAAGGTACAGCAGGCTAGGGTGCAACAATGCAGGTGCGGGCGGCGAGGCAGGCAAGTCTGGCAGAGCCTTGTATCAGCGCGGGGAGTGACCTGCCTGCGAGCAGGGTCAGAGGTCGCTCAAGAGAGGGGCTGGAAGAGTAAATTGGTGGATGGAAGAGTTATGAAATACAGCCTTGGTATGCGGCAATCCTGGCATTTGGCAGCAGTGTGCAAAGTTTTTGCCTTTTACATTACCCCCTGAGATTGGGAGAGGGGCAGGTATAGATGGGCTGTAGCTAGGCTCTTCACAATCTACCCATCTGCCCTTAAGGCCGTGGTGGCCATGCATGAAGCAACAGCTTGGCTCATTTTGGGCTTGAGGAGCCAAAAGGACCTTGAGCTGAGCCACAGCCAGGCATGGGGCTTAGCTTGGCTCATGCCTTCAGTGCCCACCCATCTCTAGGTTCAACTTCTGCTCTACACTCTAGCTCAATTGAACCATTTGTTAAAAACATAAGTGCCAGGCCCAAATATTTTTCAGAAATCCACTGGCACTGCTGCCAAATGCCAGGATTGCCGCATACCAAGGCTGTATTTCACCTCATAACTCTTCCATCCACCAACTTACTCTTCCTGCCCATCTTTTGAAGCCTCGTTTTTTCATCCCCGTTTTCAAACTTTGTCACTGTTTTCCATCTTTCTTTTCCTCTTCCCTTCCCTGTTTGTAGATTTTCTCTCTCATGCTTTTGGTCAAAGTCTGTTGATTTCAAATATGCCTCGGTACCCAAACTAGATGTTGATGAGCTTGACCTGAAATCACAAGCTCAAATTAAGCACTTCTCATAAGGTAACTAGTTGAATGGCATTTCACTTGATCTTCTAAAAAACTGGTAAGGCATGTCTAGCGTCAGTCTCAGATCACGTCACTGTGACTCATTCTACCAGGTCTTATGATTAACGTACTAGTGCATGTTTTGATTTTTTGATAAGCCAAAAGACCAGCAATGTTGTTTCGGCTTCTTGAGTAAATTTTGCTAAACATCAGTTCCATCAACTAATTAAAAGTAGGGTAAGCGAGTGTACCACAAATGCTCTGTATTCACTTAACATACATCTAACTACTAATGTGATCTTTGGAGTAACTCCGCTCCGCCTGTGTGTCTTCTCGTTCCGCAGAGAACGTGGAGAAGGCAAATCTCTGCACACTCCGCACCGGAGCAGAGTTGGCCAGTTCCCGCCTCCACCCCCCTATTAGGAAGTAAGATAACAGTAAGAAAAAATTAAGTTAAAACCACTTACCTCTTTACCATGGCATCCACGGGCTGCCCTCCTCCTTTTCCTCGCTGTACTGATCATGCTTATAAAAACAGCGCATGCGCGGGTGCCCACGCATGTCTTGCAAGAAATGCGCATGCGCAGGCACGCACAGTTTTCTTAACCCCTTCCACGCTGATGACGAGCTGGGCTCGTCACGGCGTAGCCTCCTCGCACGCTGATGACGAGCCCAGCTCGTCACGTAACATGCGATTTAAAAAATCTCAGCGTGCGAGCGGAATTCCGCTAGCGCGCATGAGGTTAAGCATTAACAGTACGGCAAGGAAGTGGTGGAGGGCAGCCCGGGACGCCGTGGTAAAGAGGTGCTTTTAACTTTATCTTTTATTACTGTTATCTTACTTCTTAATAGGGGGTGGAGGCGGGCGGCCGCAGTCCCGCCAAGCATATTATGAGTTTCCCCTCTGCCACAGTTTTCATGGCGGTGTCAGTGCCATGAAAACCATTACAGAGAGGAAACAAAGAGGGCCCTACAGGGCCCCCCTGTGCCTCTGCGCCCTGGGGTGCATGCTGGGGGGCACAACGTGTGCCCCCCTGTGTGCATGCACACCAGTTCCTGCATGGCATACAGTCCATGCTGTGCAGAAACTGCTTTTGATGTTCCCCTTGAGGTGCTAATTTTCAAGGCACCGCCGTAGGAACGTAAAAAAAATGGCCCAAAAGACACGAGAAATGCAGGGTGATATAGCTATGGCCAGCAGATAGGTTTGGATTTTGTTGAGGTTGTGATTTAATGGGACAGGTTTGGGGGACATATGGTTTCCAATCTGTGGGAGCTGAGGAAAAAAAGGTCAAGGCCAGACATGGCTTTACTGCAGATTGAAGAACATTTTCTCGTCCAGTTCACCGGCCTGGAAGTGAGAAAAATGTTGAAGTGAGATTTGAGCATGATGAAGGAGAGGTGAGACAGGACAGCACTGTTCTGTATGCAATTGCTACCAAGGAGGGTTTCGGGGAGCGGTTGGAAGTATGCAGCAATGCACACATCGCAAACAGAGGTGAACATGGAGGTGTTAGGCGACTGTCATGCAAGATGGATTGGGGTGATTGAACAGGTGGATATTGTATTCCAATGCCCAGTGCTGTTTTGGAACAAAGAGTTCACCTGTCCCTCCTGGGTACAGGGTCTATCTAGTGAAGCCAACAGAGGTGTTGCAATATAAGGGAGGTGGCAAAGGTTGGGGAGACAAAAGAGCACCCCCAGGAAGGGTTTTTCCTGTGGTGGTGTGATGGTTGAAGGTACAGTAATTTGGAACAGAGTGAAGGAAAGGTGACACAAGAGGTAGGCCTGGTCATGAGGGAGGCAGGCTTGACAAGCGAAGTGAAGTGTCTGGAAGCAAGAGGATGGAATATGCAAGTCAAAAGACAACTGAGGTGAAGTTACATTGTTGATAATGAAGAAGGTGGGTAATGTGTGGGTCTGGGACCTGTTTAGAGGGTTGGGGGAGGGATAAGTATTAATTGTTAGTGAGTTTAGAGCGTGCCAGCGTGTATTGCATAGCAGAAGGATTTTTAACATGTGAGTCCGACTTGCTACCAATTAAAGAACACTTTAATCATAAAAGAAGCATGTCAAGGCTTATTCCTCATCCAAACTTTGTGCATCTGCCTTTGGACAGGGATGACCCTGCTGCTGGGTTGTGCAGCTGGGGAGATACATTTTAAATGTGTCAAGAATGTGCTGATATGATTACGCCACTGGACTCAGTGCCATAACACACATCAGGCCATTCCTGAACTGCACACATAAACTAAGGAATGTGTCCTTTTTAAACTGGACTGGCGCTGAAGATCAGGAGTCTTTCTTCTCACTTCTTCACAGTGGCAGCTCTCTAGCAACAGCTACTCATCTTTGTGCAGGGTCTCAGACTACAGAACCGCCCCACGGTGAGCTCCAGCTGAATCTGCGGATGTACGTGGACGGTGCTGAGTGTAGAACAAAGGCACACAGCACCTGCATCTTTGGGCACGGACCAGCATTGCTCCTTTGAAGATAAATGAAAGAAAGTCAAGCAGCTCTCACCCACTTGAAGCTGTGTGGCCCAGGTCCCAGAGTCCTGTTACACTGCTCCTGCGCCTGGGGCCAGGCAGCGCATTCTGCCCTGCTTCCGGTGGCTCCTGGACCTCCTGGATCGCTTCCCACCACCACACCTTGCTTTCAACTTCTCAATCTCTTGGTGATCGCCTTATTTGGTACTAGTCAATAATGCCGTACTAGAGATTCATATTAGACCAAACTGTAAAAGCCATATTACTATTAGTTATGTGAGTATTAAGCAGTATAACAATCATTCATAACAATAATATTAGCAACAATAATAGTAGTAGTAATAATAGGAGTAGATGAGTAATATTAGTGAGGGAATGATGCCAATGGGAATATGTATTAATGTTTCACACTATGCAGGGCTGCAAGAAAAGTTGATGTGCTGCGTTGTGCTAAACGGTGCAGAAATTCATCACATCTATTAGAATATGATGCACTACTCCCTTCAAGTGCTGCCTTGCATCATCGCAGGCACGCTTGCTCCATGCTGCAAGGGTGCCTGCGTAGCGGCAGGATTGTTTTTGTTTTGATTGGGATTCCTTCTTGCACAAAAACAATCCAAAGAGGCATTTTCCTCTTTCTGTACATGCATCACACATTGAAAGGAAAATAATGAGGAGAAAAAAAGATTGGTCTCTGCGTTACGCCATCTTCTTGAATTGCATCAAATCCATAGGTGGATGCACAGCAACGCCCTTGCTGCACCTATGGAACGCATCCCTCCTCGAACTGTAACTTAACGCAGTGCAGGCCGCTGCATTGGTTAGATTTTATTGCAAAGAAAAGCAAGATGATGCAAAACACCCTTTTCTTGGATTTATGAATCTGAATTAGGGAATTGTGGTGCCTTGTGTCGCCTTGCATGACACAAGGACAACGCAGCTCCTTGATAAACCTGTCCCCGGGTACATACGGCACACTGCTGTCTGAACTGCAATCATTTGTATTGTTGTTTTTATTATTATATTTGTGTTATTTGTAGTATAATAATTCCTTCCATTACTGCTGCTGCTACTAGTGCTACTAATGATGATGACTAGAATAATAATAACCTCATAACGGCTATGGAACGTCCAGCTCCAGTGCTGGACGTTCCATTGCAGCTATGAGGTTCGAACGTTCAATGGCCGACAGCAGCATTCCTGAGGTAGTGGTGCCGTCGGCCGCCGAACGTTCGAAGCACTTAAGAGGTTAAGGACAAGAGCAATAGTAAACAAACACAAGCAAATAATAATATAATATTAACAAAAACAATGTGAATACTAAAACAATAACACAAAATGCTACCTGGGATAATAATAGCAGCACTAAATATTATGACATTATATAGATGGAAAGCAGTAAATTAGGAGAATGGTTTTCACTGAAGGGTTCTGAGTGACATCAAACGGACAACAAGAGCAAAGCTCTGAGTGACATCAAACGGACAACAAGAGCAAAGCTTTGAGTGACATCAAACGGCCAACAAGACCAAAGCTCTGAGTGACATCAAACGGACAACAGGAGCAAAGCTCTGAGTGACATCAAACGGACAACAAGAGCAAAGCTTTGAGTGACATCAAACGGCCAACAAGACCAAAGCTCTGAGTGACATCAAACGGACAACAAGACCAAAGCTCTGATGTGGATAACAAGAGCAAAGCTCTGAGTGACATCAAACGGACAACAAGAGCAAAGCTCTGAGTGACATCAAGCGGACAACAAGACCAAAGCTCTGAGTGACATCAAACGGACAACAAGAGCAAAGCTCTGAGTGACATCAAACGGACAACAATACCAAAGCTCTGAGTGACATCAAACGGACAACAAGAGCAAAGCTCTGAGTGACATCAAACGGACAACAATACCAAAGCTCTGAGTGACATCAAACGGACAACAATACCAAAGCTCTGAGTGACATCAAACGGACAACAAGAGCAAAGCTCGGGATGTCTATGAAATCCCTCTGAACTCTAAGGTGAAAAATATCCCCATTATTCACTTTTTACCCATCTACAATGTTATATCTTGTATGGCCTCCAAAATCATCTGCTTTTGTTTTCAACTGCTAAATAGGGGCAAAGGATAATACACACATAACATGTCAGCTCCTCTTGTACCAAAAAGTAACAAAAAACACCTGGCCTCCTTCTGCTAACCTCCACCACCCTCTGTGTTGTGCCACCATTTCCCCTCCTAAAGCTGTGCTAGAGCCAGCACTGCAATGACAGGTTCTCTGAGTCTAGTCAGAGAATCCTGTAATTCCTTTATTATGTAGCAACAGTGGGAAATAACTTTTTTCCCCTCTCTTGCTACATCAATGAAGTTAGTAATCAAATTTGGAATCTGTTGATGACAATGTTGGCTCTCAGTGAAATCCTATGTATGACGTAGAGAATTATAGTTGGGTAAATGTAAGTTACTGTGTGAGCTCAAATAAATGAGAGCAAAGCTTGCATTGTCTATGATGTCACTCCAAAACCAGAGGTGAAAAACATCCCTGAATTTCACTTTTTCTCCATCTATAATGTTATGTTATGTATGGCCACCCAAATCATCTGACCCTGCTTGCAACTGCTTTGCAAAAGTAGAGGAGTAATTGGGCAGCCATACATAACATGGCCTCTCCTCCCTGACCCACCCTTAACCAACCTTCACCACCTTCCCTGACTTCCTTCCCCTTCCTGCAGCTGTGTTTTCTGCTTTTATTCAAAGCAGCCAAGCAATGTTGCAATGGGCTGACAGGATCTCAGAGCCCTATCAGGCAGGCCTGGAAGTCCTTTATGACTTAGCAACAATGAGTAATAAGTTTGTTTATCAACTTGCTATGTCTTAGCAGTGACTTAACAGTTTTAATATCTGGTGTAAACTATAGAGGCTTCGCATGGAAACCATTCATAACATATAGAATTATAGATTAACTTTTACCAGTGTATAATTTTATGTTATGGATGTCCCCCAAAATAATGTACCCCTGTTTCAACTGCTGCACAGGGGCAGAGGAATAATGTGAAGTCATATAGAACATGGCTTCTCCTCCCTCTTCCAAATGTAGAAAAAATATCTAGCCTCAAGCCAACCAACCTACGACCCTGAGTGTCATCCCACACTGTACCCTTTCGAAACGGTGCCTTCTACCCTCCGTCACATGCAGAAAGCCAGTGCTACACTGACAGGCTCTAAGTGAGGCCGGTCAGAGCAGCTGGAATTCCTTTATGACTAGCAAAATGGGTAGCAACTTTTGTCACCCATTGTTGCTATATCACAGCAGTAAATAACCAGATTTAGAATCTGGGGCGCATTACGGAAGCGCCTTGGGGTGCAGCGGGCATGTGCTTCTGCTTTGTGCACCCCTGGGGCACTTTGTTATTACAAAAGGGGCCGCAGATGTTTTGTTCACTGACTTCTGTAATACAGATTGCGCTGGCACACATTGAGCGCCCGGGCTATCATCAGAGGGCGTTCCCTCACCTGCATGGAGGTGAATCTCTTTGCCTTTGCGCCAGTGTTGCATTATGGACGTGGGCGCAGAGATCAAGCATGCTTTTAGAAGGCGCACCAACAGTGCACCACAAAAAAGGTGACGTACTTTTAGTGCGCCTCCTAAAGGCAGCCCTCTGGAGGGGAGAGAGGGAGTCCCATGGACCCACCAGAAATGCCCGTGCAGGTCGGTGCAGTCACTCACTGCATGCGCCAGCAAGGGTATCGGCGGGTTGCTGTTTGCACCTTGAAACACAGAGCTGCTCTGAATCAGCCGCTCCATATTTCACTTAAATGTGCTGCCCCCTGGGGCACCTCATTAACGTTAATATGGTGCACTCTCCTTGTTTGCGCACGGGGCACCTATTTAAAGGTGCCCCAAGGGGAAAACAGGGAACGTGCACCGTATATTTTCTATGGCCCCTGGTGTTCACACCAGTGGTCCTGAATGTGAGCCATGCTTAACAGTAAAGTTACTAACATTGGTAATGTGAGTAATGTTGGTAATAATCGTACTGATAATTTGAAGGACAGACATAATATCAATTACACTTCTATTGCTAATAATAATAGCAACCATAATAATTACTGTACAATAGTACTAACTAACCTTGCCCTTCAAAGGCCCTGATTATGAGATAAGAGAAACTCCATGTGGAGATTCCCAACAGCTGAAATGACCTATTGGCCAGTATTTCCAAAAGGAATTCCACCTATTACGAGTTAGACCCATCCGAATGAGGAATGACTGTGCAAACAATTCAGAGGGGGGGGGGGGGGGGTAACATTCCCATTAACCATATGCACGGGCAGATGGTAAATGGAACCTGGTGGCTTCCCCGTGGGGTGAGTGTGATGTGTGGAGGGAGAGGAGCTGGGAGGATATTGGAAGTAAAGGGAAGAACAGCTCTGGCGAGGCGAGCCTGCTCCTCCTGCCAAATAAAAAGCTTGTCCAGTGGGGTAGCTAGACCTTTTGCCACCCGTGGCAGTTGGGGCGATTGCTGCCTCCCCATGACCTGCAGGTGAAATCGGGGGTAGGTTTGACGGTCCCTGCGTCTGCCACCAGGGCCGGACTATATACCAGGCGTTTTTTGCTGGGGTGGCAGGGTGGGGTCCAGGTTAACTGTGGAGGGGCCGATTTTGTTGCTGGGGAGCTGCAGACGCTTTTAAATGAACAATGTAAAACAAATAGCTTTAAAGCGTACTTTTAAAACATTTGTTTTGCATTGTTTATTAAGGAAAGCCCGGTAGTCAGTCCAGCCCTGTCTGCCATACTGCGATGGCCACAGGTAAGAGCCGCCTCCAAAACTCGTGCCCCCCCACCCCGCTACGCAACTGATCTTGGCTGGTATCAGGGGATACAGCCTGATGATTGTTGGAGAGAAAGCCGCATGTTATTTAAGTAGCTGGAATTTCCGGCTGGTAAAATCAGGCCCAGTGTTCCAGTACCTGTAAAAACCGGGCACAGGAACACCGGCCCATTCGTGCTCTGGCAGAGCCGCGTCTCACCACAGCATGCTGCTTCGCCTGGCTCTGACAGGTGTTACCGCATGGTTTGGCTGATAGGTATCCTTTCCTAATTAGCCATATAAACATACATATTTTTCTACATCACCCTTTAGAAGACTTTGCTTTGAACAGTTTCAAAGGGGAGCCCGGAATAAATTCAATGGCAACAGTCTCTCAGAAGATGCGCCAGGAGGAGGCAGCGGATCTGTGTACAGTGAGAGATTTCCGAGCTGGCTTTATTTTCATCTGCTTTGAAATCAACAGACAACTGGCAATCAGCCGCCTCGTAGTGCTGAGGCAGCAACCGTTTCATTAACTCATCACAGGCGCTTCTGAAAGACTAGAACAACACAGCACGCGGTGCACCTTTGCAGCACATTTCGTGCTCGAAGGCCGGGTTTCAGACCGCGGACTGGTGAAGTTTAAGAGGGCCTGAGCAGGTCTTTCAATGCTGCTGCTGTGCGTGCCATGGTTTGCGGGGCGGCCATCTTGTTTCAGGAAGTCCCTGAAGGAGAGATTGCGCCTGCCCGAGGCCACGCAGTGGCCATCAAGAGGGCGGGTACCTAGTCAAGGAGGGCGGTCCCGCCCCCACTGTTACGTCCGGCACCACCGCCTCACCGGTTGGAGGAGGCGGCCGGCCGAGAATCTCGTCCGGGCGGCGGGGAGGGGCTTCTGGGGTACTTATGCTTCGGCGCCCTTCCCCTAAGCCTCTTTGCCGCCCGGACGCCATCGCGACCTCGTTGAACACTCTTTTCGTTTCTTTCGTCGGTTTAAGGTGAGCGTGGCCTCGGGCCTTCAGCGGCCTCCCCCCCCCCCCATTTCCGGCATTGCCGCCTGCTCCCTTGATGCGAGGTGCGAGCCTGGCGAGGTGGCCTGTGAGTGCGGGCTGCTGTGGGGGGGGGGGCGTCCGGGGCCGTTGCGGTCCTGGTCCCCGAGCGAATGCGGGTTCTGCCGGTACTCGACGGGCTCCGCAGTGATTATCTGGTCGGCTGATCTTCATCCTGGTTTGGGGTCGGTGTAATTGTGCGGACATGTGGGGGTGAGGGTGCAGCCGCTGCAAGATGGGGTTGTATTCCCGGGGGGCGTATTACCTTTGCTCTCCTTCCCCTCACACTTTCTCCCGTTGGGGTGGCCATTTTGTGCCCTGATCGCGTGCTATTTGTTCAGGGGGGGGGCTGCTCGCGTGGGTTTTGGCTTAATGTTTCGTTTGTTCGTGTGTGCTGTCCCCCATTGCCTGCCAGTTGCGCATGGGATTTTTGCCGCGCAATGTGTTTAAGCACCTTGTTATTTCCAAGTATGCAGATCATTCCGTGTCCGTATTTGTGAATCATTTCAGCGCATGTGATGTTAGCCGCGCAATGTGTTTATGCACCTTGTTACTTCCAAGTATGCAGATCATTCAGTGTATATGCATCTGTTGTCCCATGTTTAAGTAAGGCCGTATCCACGTAATACTGCATTTTTCTTCCTATGATTCAGGCATTTTGTTACATTTCATGCTGGCGCGGGGTATGTTTTTGGGGGTTGCGGGGATCCAGCTAACAGGCTGCGGGCTCATTCATGCTTGTATTATAGCCATTTGTATGTTGGTGCGCATTTCGATACACGTGTTTGCTAGTGAGTTCGCTATGCTGGATGGCTTGTTTTGTTGCAATGGCGCGGCGGATGTTTTCGTAATGATGCCTTATAAATGTTTTCAATGTATGTAGCGTAGTTGGGGGGAGGAGCGCTGAGCTTGGCGGTGTCCGGCCTTGTGAGCGCGTGAGCCGGCGAGTTATTGTGCGGTGCCCCCCCGCCCCCCCCCCACCCCACGTGGTCACACGCCTGCTGGTATTTCGTTTTATACGGTTGTCGCTACGATTTTCAGAGTGTTGGGGGGATGGCATCCACGGGGTGTTCCACGCTGTTCATGTATTCTTGCATCTTGTTGCTTGAATGTTGCTTTTACCGATGCGGTCAGGGTTTCGAGCGTGGTGGGGGTTCTGGCGGGCGCGCAGCGAGCACGCTATTTCTAAAGCCCCTCCCCGTGGTCGTGCTGCCGGAGGAAGGGGGGGGGCCTGCGTTTCTGGGGCTCCCGGGCCTGCTGGAGTGTTGTTGCCTGGCGCTGGCCCCTTTTTCCCACATGCTTATGTTCTAACCTTTGTGTCTTCTTTGCAGGAGGCGTGTTTGAGGCTGACCAGGGGCTTTCCCGCGGTTTGGGCGCGCGCACCGGCTTTGCGGCCTCAGCGAGGCCTAGTTATTTACATGCCCCCTTTTCCTTTTTCTTACAGATTCCGGCCGTTGCGCGCAGTCGCTTCCGCATCTAGGCCTCCCGAGGTACCGGACATCGGTGTATCTTGCCGCGCTTTCAGCCACCCCCCCCCCCCCCCCCCTGCCCATCCGGTCGCCCATTTTGCACACACGCTTTCGCAGGGACGGTGCAAGGTATGTTGTCATGCGCGCGCGATTTGGTGTTCTTGTGGTGATTCTCTCCCGCGTCCTGCATGTTTTGCACGTTTCTCCGGGGGCATTCACCGGCGGTGTGGGATCGTGGTGCTCTTAGTGTCCCGGTTTGGGCACGCTATGTTAGAATTCAGGTGTTTCACAGCCCATTCTGTTGTTTCAGGTACTTTACTCGTTTGAGGAACTGCATCAGGGCGTTACTTTCAAAGTCACGAGGATTTGCTGAGGATACTTTCGACTGCGGCATGGAGAGTCAGGGGTCCCCCGCTCTTTTCTCACAGACGTCACAGGTTGAGGATTCTGGGCTAGGATCGTCGCAGGACCCCCAGATGAAAGCCCTTTTGGATGCGATAAAGACTAATGGGGTGGCGTGGGCGAGTGGACTTTTACTAGCCAACCCCCCAAGAGCTCCAGGGCTGGCCCCTGCCCCATTAATTACCGAAATAGAGGTAGCAGAGGACACAGCCACAGGGAGGTCCAAACGCACGAGGAAGCCAACAGTCAAAGACTTCCCACCGGAGCCCCCCGCAAAGTCCAGGGCGGCTGACCCGATCAGAAACGTGATAGTGCACGCCCCGGCATCCCCCCCGGCGGTGGTCCGGGTGTGCCCCCCCTCTCCTCCTCGTTTGGCGGCCTCTAGTGCAGAATTCGCTACCCGGGCGGACCTGGGTAAGATTACTGACTCGCTAGCGTCATTTATGTCTGAAATACGAGCCAGTTTGTGCCCTGCCCAGTCACGTCCTTCGGTTGCTGCGCAATCTGTGATTTTGCCACCTTTATCAGTGGCCCCGTTGTCTTCTGCCGGGGAGGCGGATGTTGTTCAAGTGTGGGGTGGTACTTCTTCTCAAGGGGGGTTGGATGCGGGTCCCGTCAGTTTGCCTATTGTCCAGACGGTCAGCTCTTCAGACAGTCTGGTGCCAGGTGCTATTTCTTCACAGGTTCTGCCGCCGGTGCAGGGTGTGCCCCAGGGGGCCCTCTTGCCTGCGGTTGTTGCAGTCCAGCCTCTAGCGGGGGCATCTGCCGTTCCTCCTCCTTTGCCAACTATCAGTGCTGTGGCCTCACCGACAGCGTTGGTGCCCATCCCTGCGCCCTCAGCCCTCATGACCATGGCGCCCCTGCTGTCTGGCAAATGCTCCCTGGCCTGGCAGGTTCCACAGGCGGCGAAAGAAGGCATTTGGAGGAGGGAGTTCATAGACATTTTCTCGCTCCTCATGCTGGGGGCGGATGGGGTAGATGTGCGAAGGATGGGGTCTAAGGATGAGGAGAAAAAGGCTCGCTTCCAATCCTGGCCTGAGAAGTCGATTAAAAACTGGCGTCAGGCATTCGCCATTTTGGCAGCAGTCATAACAGAACGTTTTCCAGATCAAGCGCAGGGTCTTTTCCAATACAATAGCATCATAGTTAATGAAGCGGAAGCAACTTCTGGGATGGGGTGGTATTCCTATGACTGCGAGTTCCGTAAAAAGATGTCTGTCTGCCCCGAGCTGGAGTGGGATCAGGTCGAGGTCAGACTGTGGATTGCTCATATGGGTAAAAGTAAGGTGGAAAGTGGTAACAGTGTCGTCCAGGCCAGGAAGTCAGATAATGAGAAGCAGTTCTCACAGAAGAAGACTAATTTTCGCCAGTCCTTTCGTGGGGGGCGCGGGGGGGGCGGGTTCAACAAGCAATTCGCCAAGAAGTATGCCCCCTCCACCTGCAGGATGTTCAATGCGGGAAACTGCACCTGGGGGAAAGCCTGCAAGTTCTCCCATGCGTGCAACAGGTGCGGTGGTTCCCACCCTGAGTCCTCTTGTGAGAAGAGATCCCCCGCCCCCAATGTTGCCAACAAAGACAAGTAGAAGTCCCTGGGACCCCCACCCCCCGGTTTCTGAGGTCCCCCAGCAGCGCGAGTTTCTCATCCCTCCCCCTTGTCCTCCTGTGTGGCCGGTCTCCGACCCCCCCCAGTGTGGGTCCAAAGGCCCATCCCCGATCATTTTGCCTAGGTTGCTTGCCCTCCTTCATAAATACCCGAATGTGAAAGATAGGGATACCCTGTCCCAAGGTTTCCTCGAGGGTTTCCAGATCCCCTATCAGGGTCCTAGAGTCAGCAGAGATGCTGAAAACCAAAAATCAGTGAGGGAGCTCCCGGAGGTTGTCGACATAAAGATCACCAAGGAGGTAGCGTTGGGGAGGGTGGCTGGGCCTTTCCTGTCCCCCCCCTCCACGACTTTGTTGTGTCCCCTTTGGGGGTGGTCCCCAAAAAAGAACCTGGGGCTTTCAGGTTAATTCACAACTTGTCATTCCCAGAGGGGAACTCTGTCAATTCTTGGTTACCTGAAGAGGCTTGTTCGGTCTCCTACTGTTCCCTGGATATGGCCATAGATTTGGTGAGGAGGGCAGGGGTAGGAGCCTGGCTGGCCAAGGCAGATATTGAGGCGGCTTTCCGCTTGCTACCGGTCCACCCTGACAGTCAGCATCTCTTGGGCTTCAAATGGAAAGGGGGGTACTACTTTGACAAATGTATGCCCATGGGGTGCGCTGTCTCGTGTGCCTTCTTTGAGGCATTCAGCACCTTTCTGCAGTGGGCCCTCACGGAGGAATACAAGGTGGCTGCGGTGTCTCACTACCTGGATGATTTCCTGTTCATTGGGAGGGAGGGCACGCAGGAGTGCCAGGAGGGCTTGGACTGTTTTGTGGAGCTGGCTGGTCGCTTGGGGGTGCCCTTAGCGCCGGGTAAGACCGAAGGCCCTGCTCAGGTGCTGACTTTCCTGGGGATTGAGCTTGACACTGTACAGGGGGTGTCCCGTCTGCCGGCAGAGAAGGTGGGGGCCTTGAGGGGTGACATTCAGGCCTTGTTGGGCAAAGACAAGGCGCCGCTGGGGGTCATTCAGAGCCTTCTAGGTAAGCTAAACTTTGCTGCGAGAGTGATTCCTGTTGGGCGCGTCTTTGCTAGGCGCCTTGCCAAAGCCACTGCTAAGGTTAACAAACAGTACCATTTTGTCAGGTTGACCTCCAGTCTCAAGAAGGATTTGAGGATGTGGGATGTTTTCTTGGCAGAATTTAATGGGACCGTAAAGTGGAGGTCCCCTTGGGTGGGAAGTCCTGAGTTAAACATGTACACTGACGCCTCGGGCCGCGAGGGCTTTGGGGCCATTTTGGGAGATCAGTGGTGCGCGCAGGTTTGGCCCAATTCTTGGCGCAAGCGGGGCATTACTTCCAACATTGCTGTCCTGGAACTCTTCCCGATTGTCATTTCCTTACACCTGTGGCCCGAGGTCCTGTCCCACAGAAAAGTCTTGTTCTGGTCAGATAACATGGCAGTGGTGCAGGCGATCAATGGATTGTCTGCCAGCTGTCCTCTGGTGCTGTCTCTGCTCCGGGAACTGGCTAGCAGGTGCCTGTTTTGCAATGTCGATTTTAGGGCCAGACACATCGTGGGGGTCACCAATGTCGCAGCTGACGCTCTCTCTCGTTTTCAGCTGGACCGTTTCCGGGCAGCTTGCCCCCAGGCGAGAGAGGAGATGACCCCCTTTGCGCCAAGGCTTTGGCACATCTTGGAGTGGAGCAGCACATGAGGGAACTGGGCGAAAAATCATTAGCCTTGAGTACACGTAAGCGCTACTCAAGCCACCGTGCTACGTTCACTAAAGTTATCTCTGATCTGGGTTTGCAGACGTTGCCATTAGAGAAGAAAGTTCATGCCTTTATAGTGTGGGCAAAAAAGCAGTCGAAATCGCATTCTTGGGTGTGCGGCCACCTAGCTGCAATTGGTCACGAGGCTAGACTGTGTGGGGGCCACGACCCCACCTCTTCGTTTGCTATTAGGGCAGCCTTGAAGGGTTGGGCGCGGGAGGATCCGAGGGCCCCAGATGACAGGTCCCCTATTGATTTCCCTTCTCTCCAGGCCATGTTGCAGATGTTGCAAGCTGTTGTGCACTCCAGGTACGAGGAGGCCCTCTTCGCGGCGGCTTTCGCCTTAGCTTTCTATGGGGCATTCAGGAGTAGTGAGCTGGTGGCTCGCTCTAAGTCTGATACCTCTATGGATGCCCTGGGTGTGGCGGATATTAATTTTGAGGGTGGGTTGTCTGTTAAGCTGAGAAGATCCAAAACTGATCAGTTGGGTAAGGGGTCCCTGATTAGACTTTCCCCCCTGGGTGATTCCCGCTTCTGCCCCGTGGCTTTGCTTCAAGCCTTCCTAGCAATACGCCCGTCTGGGCCTGGTTACCTCCTGGTGCATGCTGATTTCACCCCTTTAACCAAATATCAAATGGACAAGATCATGTTGGCTTGCCTTGACAGGGCTGGCTTGTTGGTGGTAGGGAAGAAGTTCTCGAGTCACTCATTCCGCATAGGGGCGGCCACGTCAGCTTTCCGCGCTGGGATGTCCCCGGGGCAGGTGCAGTCGGTGGGGCGTTGGGAATCTGCTTGTTACAGGCGTTATGTTAGGCCTTGATCCCCCCCCCTCCTGTTTCTTTTTCAGTGTTGTGGATTTTGTTTGCTGTGCTTCATATTTGTATTACATGTGTATTGAATAAACACCCTTGAACATATCGCGTCTTTCTTTGGCAGGTACTCACGTGTGGGTCTTGGGGCATTCTATGGTCAGCAGATTGGCGCGATGGGCTGCCATCCGACAGTGGACTGGTACCTTCTCAGGGATAGAGTGCGTGTGGTTGGGGTACCCTGGTATGCGCTGGCACAGCCTGCTCTTTCGATTAAAGGAGATCCTTGCCCGGGGGGGGCCTCCTCCTCAGCATTTAATAATCCATTTGGGTGGCAACGACATTACCTCTGTGGGGAAGTCTGCTCTGCTTCTCAGGATGAAAACGGACCTGGGTATCATTGGCAGCATGTTGCGCGAATGCGAGGTCTGGTGGTCCGAATTGGTGCCCAGGAGACACTGGCGGGGTGCTATGTCCAGTGAGGCAATCGAGAGAACTAGAAGGCGCATAAATGCGGCCATGAAAAAGTTCACGCAGCGCAGAGGGCTTGGTTTCATTAAACATGACTTGATTCAGGAAAAGGTCAAGGGGTACTTCGAGGAGGATGGTGTCCACCTCACGCCTGTTGGCTTAGACCTCTTTTTGTTGGACTTGAAAGAGGCTCTCATGAGCAGAGGATGCAGGTAGTATAGGTGACATTGGTGGGGGGGCCTGTGCGGCAGCGGTTACCACCGCACAGGCTGTGGCGGAGTTACGGGGCGATCCGGAAGAAGAGAGGTGCAAATGATGTACTTCAGCGGGCACATAGGGGTGCCAGAGCCTAACCTGTAACCTCATGGGAGGTGCAGGAATCCGTGTCGGCACCCCAGTAGTCCTTCGGGCGGTTGTGGGCCTGTGCAGCCGGGGGTTTGCCTAGTCACGCCCAGCAAATGGGTGTGTCAGTAATTTATTCTATTATACAGCAGTTGGGTGGTTCGCCACTGTGCTGTTCGGCTCAATCAGGCGGACAGGTGGCGAGAATGCGGCCTGTCCTGGATCGCCCGTAAGCTAACCCACCATCTTTACATATGTTGTATGTAAATAAATCCTGCAGCAATTTTTACCCAAACTTATACTTGTCTGTGTTTCCTTTGCGGGTTTGGGTATGTGGGGCGGGGGAATGTTATGTCGCCCTGAGTTGACTATGCGCCTGCCCGAGGCCACGCAGTGGCCATCAAGAGGGCGGGTACCTAGTCAAGGAGGGCGGTCCCGCCCCCACTGTTACGTCCGGCACCACCGCCTCACCGGTTGGAGGAGGCGGCCGGCCGAGAATCTCGTCCGGGCGGCGGGGAGGGGCTTCTGGGGTACTTATGCTTCGGCGCCCTTCCCCTAAGCCTCTTTGCCGCCCGGACGCCATCGCGACCTCGTTGAACACTCTTTTCCCTCCCTTCCTCTTACCCAGAGTGTCAATAGTAGAGGGTTGGGGGGTTTTTGTAATGTATTTGTTTCTCGTTGCAGGCGGAGTTACGGGGCGATCCGGAAGAAGAGAGGTGCAAATGATGTACTTCAGCGGGCACATAGGGGTGCCAGAGCCTAACCTGTAACCTCATGGGAGGTGCAGGAATCCGTGTCGGCACCCCAGTAGTCCTTCGGGCGGTTGTGGGCCTGTGCAGCCGGGGGTTTGCCTAGTCACGCCCAGCAAATGGGTGTGTCAGTAATTTATTCTATTATACAGCAGTTGGGTGGTTCGCCACTGTGCTGTTCGGCTCAATCAGGCGGACAGGTGGCGAGAATGCGGCCTGTCCTGGATCGCCCGTAAGCTAACCCACCATCTTTACATATGTTGTATGTAAATAAATCCTGCAGCAATTTTTACCCAAACTTATACTTGTCTGTGTTTCCTTTGCGGGTTTGGGTATGTGGGGCGGGGGAATGTTATGTCGCCCTGAGTTGACTATGTCTTCCATAAGGCCTACGATAAAAACACTTTTAGAAAGAGGTAACGTTATTGATGGAAATTACTATTTAAACAATACTCATAACAAGTAGAATGTTCTTTGTAGTTTAGATCTTACATGTTAAAGACCTGCTAACCCACGATTCACACGAGCGACTCACTTAACACGTCACGGTCACACGGCGAGGTGAGGAATATCACAGGGTGGCAGGGAGACCCGCTGGTAAAAGCTCCGCAGAGTGGATTTCCAGCTTGTCTTTGGAGACTTTGAATAGCCGATGCCCTCTAAGAAGTGTGAAGACACCCCAGGACATTGGCACAAGCCTCAGCAACTTTTTTATTTTGTGTAGGGGTGTTGGTGGGGGGGGGGGGGAGGACAGACGTGTATCGTAGTTAGCTATGTCACGAGGCTACAACCCTCCTTTCACAGTGTAGTATTTTTTAAGGTGGTAGGTCCAATATCATCACTCATTTCAACAGTGACACTCATTTTATTAAAGTAAGAAGGAGAAAAGGCTGAGTCTGCATTTGTTGCCAGAAGACCATGTATACTTCTGTGATGCAAGTACTAAAACACAGACCTGCCTTATATTCTTTGACTTACTAATGCAAAATGTAGACTTAAAGAGGAACTCTTCCAAAATAAAAAGAAAATCATCCCTGAGATCTTCCTCCAGGCTAATTATCTAAGGACAGCAGTCTGCAATATGGTAATGATTCCTGCTGAGTATCCTGCAAGTTAGAAAGAAATCCATGTAATGGGGCGCCCCAACCCATTGGCTTCTCCTCCTGCTATGATCCATAATCACAGACTGGAATCTGTGAAGCCGGATGGAGGCCTCTCATACCAGAGAAAGATAAACAAATGGCTTATCTCTGGTGGAACAGAGGCCACTGAGGTTGTCGTACAGAGGGACTATAGTATCCTGTACTAGCAGCAGTGCTTTAAATATACCGGTACTCACCGGTACTGAGTACTGGCACTTCTCAGTGTACTCCGTCTGAGTACTGGAACTTCTACTTGTGTCAAGAGAGTACCTGTACTCCAAGAGGCAAGCTGGGGTCAGGCTCTGGGGTATGGGTATAAGGGTACATGCCGCGCACGTGCTGCTGAATAGGACGCTTTCAGAGGAAGCGTAGACAACAGTAAGTGTATTCCAGCGCTAGGTTGCTGCTGCAGCCTTACACTCTAACAGACAGCGTGACAGGATTAAGGAAACATGTCCTGACGGCTAGAGCTCCCGACACTGGAACTGTTGCACTGCCAGTTAGAGTGTAAGGCTGAAGCACTGGAATACAATCACCATTGACTGTGAGAGCTCAGAGCCCCTAATGCCTTTCGCCAAGTTTGGTTCCTGCGCACAGGGCTCAATTGGTACTTTTTGCAGTTAAATATAACGCACATTTGGCACAAGGGCACTAAAGCGCTTTAAATGAGCAGCGCAAGTTCTACACAAAAGCATACTTTTTTTTTTTAAGGCATGGGTAGGTGAAATCCCAGCGTCCGTTCAACATCCTGTGATTCTGGGCAAGTCACTTAATCTCCCTGTGCCATAAAAACAAAAATGTATGCTTTCATGTTCTTCTGCTTCTCAGGTAAAAATCTTTAATGCCCTCTGGCCAAGTTAGCACCATATAAAACTGCCAAAAATACCAATTACGCCCTGCGCATGTGACCCGAACTTGGCCAAAGGACACTAGGGCGCTTTGCATTGAATAAGAAACTGCCGATTTGTTAAATGCCTGCGATAAAAGCCGAGCCCTCAGACCTACCCCTACAAGAACTTCAAGATCCATCTCAATCAATTTGCTGAGTACCAGCTCCTCTCTTTTTCCATTGAAAGTACTAACAGGTATTTTCAGTCTCAGTCTCCCTGTCTCACAGGAAGATGATAAACCATCCCTAGCTGACAAGGAAGCAGATGAAGAACACAATTCCAAACTAGGTGTCAATGGGAAAAACCCAGGGCACAAGTCCTATAAAAAGAAGTTGGGGGACTGACAATATGCAAATTACCTTATGACGTCATGAAAAGCAGAGCTCGCACGTTTCCTACGTCCAGTCCAGTTTTTACTCTGTATTCTAGAACTTGTAATCCGGTTTATCCCATTAGAAAATGCGCAAATAAAGACATTGTATACAAAGTAAAAACCTGGACTGAGGGAACTACTCATGCAAGACTCTGGGAAAGCTGGGGGCTCTGCATTACTAGAGGAAGCTGCCCCGTGGCTAAATCGAATACCCACACTAGGTAGCAAAAAATCGCCGTGAATGCTGCGTGATTAACCCAGTCCTTCGCCGATTTGGGTTTTAAAGTCACAGGAGGTCAAATGAGCGCCATTTCATATTACTGCAATTAGGACAATACTGCTTACACAAACGGTTTCCTTTTTCATCCACGCCCCATGGGGCCCAAGATCTTGGCAGGGGGGAAAGCATCCACCCTGTGAAAAGAGTGGGGGGACGCCGTCCACCCTCGCGGACCCCCGACTTGAGCCTTGGAAAAACCATTGCTTTAGAGCTCAATTGATACATCGGGACTAGCACTTTGAGAAAGATCTGCAGTTCATCAGAAAAAAAACCTGGGTGCATAGCTCCAAACTGCACCTTGGGTCAAAGCACCTGGGAAAATGTTGGATTGCACTCTTCCAGTGTCTGTGCTGCACGTGCAGGAAGAATGTATGTAATGTAGAAGAGGGATGTATTCTGCAATGGTGGGGAGTGGGTGGCCATTGGCTATGGGTCATCCTTAAGCGGAGGTGGCATTTCTGTATTCTGCTGACAGTGGAATAAGACTTACTGTTACCTGCATGTTTGCTTCTTAATATTGGCAACCAGTTGCAGGCTTCAGCAGGACATCCCACACGTCTTCGTGAAGCAGTTCCCTATAGGGCGAGGATCCGGGGTCGGACTGTTGCGCACTGTTGCAGTGGTTTTTAACACTGTTGTCTGCTGTAAAGGGTGTGGTGCTACCTGTGTCATGGGCATGGTGTCCGTGCACTCCTGTGAGAATCTGTACATTTTAAATCATTTCAGTGCTTCTGTGAGGCTCCGCAGTGCTACCTCCAGTGCGTGACCTTCTGGCCTTGTGGACTTCCCAGCTTCGTGACGCCACTTCCAATGCCCGGTGGCCATTTTGAATCAGGCTGTCGGAACTTTCAACTGTTCTCTGTGCAGCTTTTGCTCAATGGGCTACATGCTGGTTACACGCAAGCATCGGTGACACGCACACCGCAATGGTATCAAGAGTGTCCATACTTGGTGACAGACATACTGGTTAATTTCATGCATTAATTGCAACCGATATGCACATTTGGCATTTAAATCCGGCTTTTGGCCATTGGCGTTGGCATTGGCATTTATTATTGTGTGTGTCCATCGTTAGTGACATGCACACCTGTTTGTTTTATGCACTTATGGTTACTGACGTGCACCTCTGGAATCTTTTATGCATATGAAAAAGTTTGCTATCATCAGACATTGTCTAGTTTCTGAGGACCACAGTATTTTGAAGCACATTCCTAAGGTGGTGGTTGATGGTGAGGGGGATGGGGCAGAAGATGAGTATGCTACAGCCATCAAATCTCTATATACACACTTCAAAGCGTGTAAGAACGTGACATTAGAGGGGCACACATTTTACAAAAGGGTACAATTGCCAGGAGAATCTGCATCCAGCTATGTAGGTGCATTGTGCATTTTTGCAGTCTTGTGTCAGTACAAGTCGCTTGAAGAGGAGATGATAGGGGACTAATTAGAGGAGAAAACAAGTAATAGAATAGTGCAGGAGGCCCTGTTGTCTAAACCAGACTGAACATTTCAAAAAGCTTTAGCGATAGCAACTTGGATTGAAAGCACCGTATCTCATATGGAATAGGTGTCAGAATCTGTTTCTAAAGGCAGTCTCAAGACATGCTAGTGGTTAAAAACAAGTACAAGAACCAGATGCAGGACCTTTACCTCAGAGCCCTACTATGGGAACAAGTGCCACAGGGCGACCCCTCTTTGATCCTGGGGGGAGATTTTAAACTGGTGTGGGATCCTACGCTGGACCGTAGTAAAGCCTCCACGAAGGGTCTGGAGCCATGCCTTCTGCACTCTGGAAACAGATAACAGACCTAGGCCTGATTGATTCCTGGCGATACCATTCCCCTGAGGTGCGGGACTACTCGTATTACTCACATGTCCATCGCTCGTATTCGTGTGTTGATTATTTATTTATATCGCACGCCCTTATAGGGGACATGGTAGCGGCATCTCTGTCCGACATTTTAATATCCAACCATGCCCATTTTGAGCTTCTCCTGCAGAATCCAGCGGCTTGCCCCAACTGTTTACCGCGGCGGCGCCTGCCGCCACATATCCTGCGGGATCAGGCCAATGTGGAGACTCTACAGACTGCCATTGACTCTTATTTGCAAGCAATGATCTACCTGAAACCCCATTCCCTATGGTGTGGGATGCCTTTAAGGCAACAATTCCCAGTCACATCACGTCGATAGCGATTGCGCGGGCACAGGAAGCCCGCAGACTAGAGGATGGTCTCACCAAGGATATTAAGAGACTGGAGAAGCAGGATCAGGAACATCCTACACTCCCATGCCGGAGGAGACTTGCAAACCTCCGGGGTCAGCTTTGTTCCCTGCGCACCAATAAAGCTGAGCGGTCTCTGCTCGCCCTCAAACAACAATATTTTGAAGGGGGGGGGGGACAAAGTGGGTAGATTACTGGCGAAGCGCCTGAAGGTGAGAGCAGCGAAGGCCCACATAGCGAACATCCAATTCCCGGATGGAAGAGGCCTTTAGTACCTACTACACCGCCCTCTATGCGGCAGATGAGCCCTCCCAAGCATATATCGATGATATTCTGAACCAGTGCCCCTGGACCCCAATACACCCACACTATGCTAAACAACTGGACGGTCCTCTCCTGGCAGAGGAACTGACGGCAGCACTGAAAGACCTCCCGCTTGGGAAGACGCCAGGCCCGGACGTCTTGCCGTTGGCCTTCTATCGTATGTTCATAGCACAACTTCACCCTATTTACTGTGATTATATAACTCCTTTTCGGACACGGAAGGGCCGTCGCCCTCCATGGGTATGGCAGAAATAGCCCTCATCCCCAAACCATGAAAAGATCCCACGCTGTGTGCTTCTTACCGCCCCATAGCACTGCTAAACACTGACCTAAAAATTTACACCAAAATGCTGTCTAAACGTCTGTATCCTCACATGCCTGGCCTTGTGGAGCCGGATCAAGTTGGCTTCATTCACAATAGACAAGGGGAAGACAATCTGCGTAGAATTGCACACCTGGTGGGGAAGGTGCATCATGGGAACATCCCGGCCTACCTTCTGTCACTTGACACGGAGAAGGCGGTTGACCGAGTGGAATGGGGCTTTCTTCACGCGGTCTTGCACAAGATTGGACTAGGACCAAGCCAGATCTCTATGATCATGACCCGATATCTCTCGCTATAAGCGAGGGTTTGGGTTAATGGGCAGCTCAAAGAACCCTTTCCCATACACAGGGGTACGCAGCAGGGATGCCCTCTGTCCCCTATGCTATTTGCCCTGGTATAGAGCCTTTAGCGGAGATGATCAGGCAGAAGGCGGACATACACAGCCTTACTTTTGGGGGCCGCCAGAACAAGGTAGCACTATTCGCAGATGACCTTATCCTCACACTATCGTGCCCACATACATCTCTCCCGGTGCTCCACACTCTCTTACAGTCCTTCGAAAGGGCATCAGGCCTTAAAACTAATCATGGCAAATCTTGGGCTTAAAATCTTATGATTCGAGAAGAGGAAACACCGGCCTTGAAGACAATCACTCCTTATCAATGGGCCACTGATCATATCGATATCTAGGGCTACAACTAACCCCCTCATTAGACACATGGACTCAGGTAAATTGGCGGGAATGTAAAAAAACTGTCTTGAAGGGCCTACGGAGGTGGAAATCCCTAACTATCTCTTGGTTGGGCAGGCTTAATGCCGTCAAGATGTCGATACTCCCTAAAATCTTATACCTATTCCAGTGTCTCCCCACCCCTATACCACACCAGATACAGGGCCTCCAAAAAGATATCACTAACTTTATATAGGGTGGACATAGACCACGGTTTTCCCATAAAATCCTCATGCTGCTGCGAGACAGACGGGGGCAAGCGTGCCCCAACCTCCTGGAATACTATTGGGCCTCGCATCTCCGCTTTGTCTCGGAATGGACTCCCACTGAAAGCGAAAAGGTGTGGTTCCATATAGACAGGATATGCTAACGGGACGTACCATCTGGGACCTTACGTGGCTCCACCACGTGGCGTGTTCCCGTAGCACCTATATTGCAGTGCCTACTAAAACGGTCCTAGATATCTGGGCAAGATAGCCGTGCGTAAGGGACTGACGGCCTTTCCCTCCCCACACACTGCCATAGCTGGCAACCCACTATTCCCTCCGGCCCCCGATTCACAAACATTCACCAAATGGCTACAGGGGGATTGCACAGTGATCAGAGATCTATACAAGGGGGGAATCCTTAACCTCATCGCTGCTATTGATATTTTTCCCCTGTGCTGGGCACTAATAATAATGGGTGTGGTCATGACGGAACCATTCCGTCATCAGCACAGCTCAACCGTGTGTGATGACGGAATGGTTCCGTCACCAGCATCGAAGGGGCTAAGACATTCGCCCAGTGCAGGGAAGAATTTCGTCTCCCAATGGGAGCGGGACTACAGTATGCACAGTTTGTGGCACTGGGTATCTTCACCAGAAATGCAGCAGGCTGCTGTCCGACCATTCACTTCCTTTGAGCAGCTGGTCCGCTCATTTGACAGCTCGAAAGGCCTTATATCTCAGACATACAAGATCCTGCAACACCCTCTGGTACTAACCACACATCCATACAAACGCCAATGGCAGCTGACGTCGGATAAGGAAATCACACCTATGCAGTGGAACCGCCTATGGCGCGACATTCCTAGGGTCCATCGTGGCATCCCACAGAGGGAAAATGCGTACAAAATTATGACACAATGGTATTACACGCCCGTTCGACTGCACAAAATGTTCCCCGCCACGTCCCCTTTGTACTGGAGGTGTCTGACGGCATCAGGCGACTTCATTCACATTTGGTGGGGCTGCCCACTCCTGACCCTGCTCTGGAAGGAAGTCCTTAGTCATATTAAAGAGGTACTAGGCTTCCCCCTGCCTGAATCTGTAGCCACGATCCTTCTGGGCCTTAAACCGGATAACCTAAAATCGCTTACTCGCAGCGACTGGACCATAGCACGTCACATGATTGGGGCGGCTATACAACGTATAGCATTAGATTGGGAAAAAGCAGAGACTCCCCCCGATTGCCGCTAGGTTTGTGCGCTTGTGGCATGTAATAACTATAGAACATTTCACAGCACGACTGCACGCACTAGACACCCGCTTCAATGCTATCTGGCGACCATTAGTTCAATACCTCTGTAAAATAGAACATGCAAGCTATTTTCCCTCCAAGCTTAGAGCGCTGCGTCTCTTTGAGGATGCCATACTCCTGTCAGACCCCAACAGACTCCTCACATAATTCAAATAGTCCCCCACAACTCCTTCAGCAAGCACTAACACCCTCATCTACCATGCCTGCCACCGCCACACGCCACTTCCCGTCCGTCCGCCCAACCACACATGCTGCCATATGCCTCTTCATTCTACCACCTTTTCTTGTTTCAATCTTTTCCGATCCCTCTATCGCTACTCGCTCTATATGGGCCTCTAGCCCTTGTTCTCAATGTTATTGGTTTTCAACAGGTCCTGAGAATTCCTGCAACAAGTTAATATTGCTTCACTTACTAGTTCACGCAGCCAGCCCAACAAGGGTTGTAGGCGACATGCTGTGTCCCAATTAGCCTAAGTACTGCATCTTTCTATGCCGGGAAGCACTTGGAAATAACGCGTACGGCCCTAAACGGGTTGTAGGTTTAACGCTGTGTGCTTATGGACATATGTTCTATATTTGTTTTGGAAAATAAAACAGACTTTAAACGAAAAACAAGTACAATAAAACCAAAGAGAAAATTGATCAGAAAAAGGTCAACAGAAACGAGAAGGGTAACAGAAAATCTAGTTAAAAGCATTTGGAGTGCTACAGGTGTGGCAATATGACCCATCTTGCTAATGCCAGAATGTGTCCAGTTATGGATAGGAATGTGCCAAATGTTTCAAAAAGGGGCATTTAGTGAGGGTCTGCAGGTCATCTGGTAGGGAATCGTCTGGCAGAGACTCATCTGGAAACGTGCACAAAGTAGAACAATATACAGAAGGAGACTCATCATCTAGTCAGGAAGTTCAGGTCTTAATCATCGCAGGATATAGTGGACAGTTTCACATGGGGGGCATATGTAGTGGGATTTTGCAAGGATCAAGAAGACCTTTGTGTTTAGTGAAAATCAATAGGGTGGATGTAAGAGTTTTGGCAGACTCAGGGTCCCCGTTCATCCTTACGATTGAGTAAGTATGGATGGAATTGTTCCAGAATCAGGGAATTTTCTTAAGAGGTTCCTCTATATGCCCAGGAATGGCAGGAAAATCATTGATGTGGTGGGTGAATTTGATGATGACTTATGCTTCAAGGATAGTAAGTCTCGAGGGGCCGTGCTTGTGGCAAGAGATGATGCATGCCTGCTGGCGTGGTACGACCAGGGAAATTTGTGTATCATAGTGGACCTCAACAATCCCCATCGGTTATACTAAGGAAGGATTATACCCTGGCTCTAGCAGTCATGGAGAAAACATGGGAAATGATGTATCCTGAAGTTTTCAGAAATCAATTGAGCTTATTTAAAGGCTTCAAGCACAGAATAAGATTCAATGAATCTGCCCAAGCAGTGGTGCATAAGGTCTGTAGAGTACCCTTAGCCTTGCAGCCTAAGGTAAAACAAGAGCTGGACAAGCTGTGGCATACAATGTAATAGAACCGATTGAGTCTTTGGACTAGTTGGCTCTTGTACTTCTGGCCAGGAGGGCTAATTGCGCTCTGCGCATGTGTTTTGAATTACGTGACCTCAATGAGCATATATGGGTGAATCAATTCCCCTTACCTAACATTACAGAGCTGACTTCTACACTCAAAGGGGGGAAATGGTTTAGTTTGTTGCATATGACATCAGCATATCATCAGATCGACTTGCACCCAGATTCTAGGCATTACACAGCAATCATCCCTCCGAAGGGGTAATCCAATTTAAACGCATGCCCTTAGTACTTCCTTCTACTTCTGTGTTTTTCCATATGAATGTGGAGAGCATGTTCAAAGGGATGTCCGAGGTAATGGCCTTTCAGGGCGATGTGCTGGTGTATAATGCAGATCAGAAACAACATAATGAAAGGCAGCACCAAGCATTATCCATTTTGGAGGGTAAAGGGGTGACTCTTAGCCTCGACAAATGCAGGTTGAACATACCCACAGTGGAGTATTTAAGTTACAAATTGTCCTCAGGGGCGTGGAACCCAAAGCTAGCTTAGTAAAAGTCATAGAAGATAATTTTACTCCAGGTAATAAGGACCAAGTGAGGTCTTTTATGGGACTCACTAAATTTTATGCTAGGTTTGTGCACAAATGCTCTGTGAAAACCTGTCACATGAGAGGTCTTCCCAAAAAGAACACTAGATTCACGTGGGAAACTGAGTGTGCTGAGGAATTTTATCAAATTACGAGAGAGGTTGCTCATAATCATGAATTTAATCATGACTGATTCCACTCAAAGAACATTGGAAGCTATGCTTATACAACGAGGGGGGCAAAGATGAAGTAGTAGCGTTTGCCAGAGGTTTGGAGGGAGCTGAAGCAACGTATTCTGTTATTGAATGGGAGGCACTGTCCATTTTAAGGCTTATTTGTGGGGTTCGAGGTTTACTGTACAAATAAACCACAAACCTATGGTCCAGCTATTAACCAAAAAGGGGGGAGAGAGGGTAACACCCAGGATTGCCGAATGGCAATATACACTTCAGGAATACAACTTTAGCATTGAGTATGTGTCAGGTAAGAAGAATATGTTAGCGGACTGTCTGTCCAGATTACCTGGTAGCGAAGACAATGGGAGTGATGAGGAATGAAAGGACGGTGATACTGGGGTCATTTGCAGAATAGAGAGCCACTTAGAAGGTGCCATATTGGAACAGGAGTGTAGAGATGTGCATGAGGGGGACCAGAAAGTCAAGGCGGTCATGAAGGACATAAGTAAGGGCTCGTCAAGGGAATTCTGAGGATAGTTCAGTCAGAAAGTACAAACATGTTTTTGAAGAACTTTCTCTTGCCAATGGGTTATTCTATTGTTCCTTTTTGCTGGTAGTTCCTGAAGCAATGAGGAACAAATTGCTCATGTTAGCTCATGAGGGCCACATAGGCATGCAAGCTATGAAAAGGAGAGTTAGGTAGAACTTCTGGTAGCCTGGTTTAGATAGGCATGTGGAGTACTTGTGATGGACTGCATGTTCTGCCCAATGGAGGAAAGCTTTCCTTACCTCACTTTCGATCTCTTCCTCAAGGAAAACCGCACCTGGTATTGTTTTATGTATTGGCCCCTCACAGCTCTTCCATGCGACAGCAACTATCACAATATACAATAACGGAATTATCCTCATAAAGCCACAGACCGCAATCTTAATCTCCAGCACAACATCTTCCCCACCATTAAAAACTTTGTGTCTAAACCCCAATTGATTACCCAATCCTCTCCCAGCGCCAGCACACATTGGGTTACATCACCTACCCAGAATGACAGCCTCCCCCTTCAACCACCCTGTTCACCACCGACATCGGATTCCTAGGATACCTCCACCTAATCTACCCCTCCCGCAAATACACCACACCTCTCCCTTCCAAAACCACCAACCTCGCCTTACATCCCTCTACCACCCTTACTTCCTCTGTCGTCAGAGTCTTACGATTCCACCCATTTCTCCCCCGCTAATACTCCTCACTTCTCTGCACCAAAACCACCCAGTACGCCTGACATCCTCGCCTCTCGTCCACCTCGCGAATTTCTGGCTTCGGATTCTTACGGCACCTCCACCCAATTTTCCCCCACCAACAACTCACCTCACAACACCTCGACAATGCCACACTTTCTACCTCCCATCACGGTTGATACAGCATTGTCCCTCTTGCTGATTCTGAACCCCGTCAGCACAAGATCATAGCTCCCCTCCCCCCTAAAAGCAGCATCTCTCCCGTTTCGACATCCTGGCCTCATAATGCTACTCCTGTCAAGTACTCATCCCATCACAGCCACCCCCTCTGAGGTCACGGGATGCCTCATATCTCGACACCACAGCACCTCATTGATAAAGCATTACCCTCTGAGCACCCCCCGCTCCCAACTACCCCTCCCACTCCCACACAACAACCAACCACCCCCTCTATTCAGCCTTCTACACCCTCCTCTCATCCAACCCCTAGCATAACACTACCTCCAACAATATCCATACCTGCACCTTTGTAGCCATCCACATGCATAACAAAGCCTTCAAACCTACTCATAACCTCACCTGACCTTAGACTGGAGGAAATCACCAAATCAAAAAGGAACTCCAATCTTTTAAGGAGGTGTTATGGAGACAACCGTGGAGTAATACTCCCTTTAGAACTTCTAACTCAAATGAGCACCCACACCACATTACTTGCACCCCTAAACCCACTCCTCCCAGCTGGAATACAGTTCCCCATCACAATACACCATTGCGCCCAATGTGAAGCATCAATCAGCTTACTGAAAGCGATCTGCTATCTCTCCTACATTCCTATTATCCTTCTCCCATGATAGGCCCAACTGCTACTCAGATGACCATACCCACTACCCACTATCAATCCTTTCAGATCCGCGAGACACAACAATAGAGGGGTCATCGATAACAGCCTCAGAAGTGTCCCTCTCACCCAGGACCCTCCTTTTCCCTCCTCACACCCCGTCTTAAATGCACATTCCTCAACTGCCGATCCGCCTCCAGACATGCTACGGAGATAGTTAACCTCATCATCTCACAGGAACTAGACCTGTTAATGTTAACCGAAACCTAGCTAACAGAATCCTCCACCCCACTTATTGACATTCTAGTACCCCCTAACTACGACATCATCAGACTGGACAGATTCGATAAGAAAGGTGGAGGTATCGACTGTATACATCATAGCAACATCACTGTTAACAGATCCATATCCTCAGTTTTACCCTCTTGCGAATACATTTGCCTTGACATTAGCAACAACTGCAAACCAGCTTGCTCGCTTCACATCGTCTATCATCCACCAGGTGACAACCTCATCTTCACAGAACACCTCATGGATATGATTACAACTAACCACGGGCGGCAAAATACCCAAATATTCCTTGGCAATTTCAATCTCCATTGGCATGACAACAATAACGCAGTGGTCAACAGCCTCAAAAACTTCCTTGGCGATCTAGCTCTCACCCAAACCTGCAATAGCCCTACTCATAATGAAGGCTCAATCTTGGATCTAAGAATCTCCAAAAGTGACGTCATTCAGTTGGAGTCGAATCAACCCTGCCACTGGTCGGACCACCATATCATCACCTTCTTCATCAAGGAAACAGTAAAATTCAACTTGGTTCAGTCCACAAAAACTAAGATTTGGAAACGAGACCTGAAAAGACTCAACCCCAACACACTACCCTCCTCAAGCTACAACCTTCTTCAGCCACCTGCTGATACCTCAGACGTCCAAAATCTCACTAACCACTACATCAACTCTATGTCCTCGATAATTATTGAGGTAGCCCCCCTTCAACTAAAGAGAGTTTCCACTAACGACTCTAAGCCCTGGTACAATGGCCGACTTAACTAGGATAGACGGTCGCTCAGAACCTTCGAACATAATTGAGATCAGTCCCATCTACTAATCACCTTAAGTTACTAAGGAAAAAGAGAAATGCCTACTACAAAAAGATCAAGCGCACTAAAGCAGACTTCTTCAGCCACCAACTAGACCAAGTTAGAAATCGCCCCCAAAAACATTTCGAGCTAATCAAAACTCAAACTAAAGAAGCACCCCAACGGCTACAAGACGCAGCCCGACCACATCCCAACTATGAAGAATTTTCTGCCTTCTTCAATCAGAAGACTGATAACATTGCGAAGGATCTACCTACCGATCTATTATTGTACTCGGTGCCGCATTCGCAAACCTCCCCTTCACCACCAACTTTCCCACTCCAAATCCCCTCAAAGCTTGACCTTAAGAAAGAAACAACCTGGTCATCCTTCGATACCTACCCTGAAGAGGCCTTAAGCAAGATTCTCAATGCCCTAAAGCCTTCCAACCACCTCATCGATCCACTCCATGCTAACGCTGTTAAAGATTTAACCCCTTGGCTTCTACCTCTCTGGACCAAAATCATCAATAGTTCTCTACTACAAGGACGCATCCCAGACTCCCTCAAAGTCGGACAGGTTTCACCCATCCTAAAGAAACCAACAGTGGACCCCACGGACCTTAACAACTACCGGCCTATATTCAATATTCCTACCTTGGCCAAATTACTTGAAAAATGTGTACACCACCAATTGACTAAACACATTGATCAATGTAACCTTCTTAACAACCACCAATCAGGCTTCAGAGCTGGTCATAGCAGTGAATCAGTCATGACACACATTATCGACGATGGGCTTCAAATCCTTGACCAGAATGGATCATACTTACTCATCCTTCTAGACCTCTCTTCGGCCTTCGATACGGTCAAACAAGAGAACCTGCTAGACCTTCTCAAACCTAGAATGGGTCTATTAGGGTCAGTGTTAAATTGATTTACCTCTTTTCTCCATAACCGAACACAACATTTCTTGTTCAACAACACCTTGTCCTAACCAGTACCAGTATGGTTGGTGTCCAGCAAGGCTCCTCACTATCCCCAACATTGTTCAACCTATTCATGGAGCCACTCACAGAAATTCTACAGGCTTCCAATGTGCAATATCATATGTACACAGACGATACTCAGCTTTATCTTAAGATCAGCACCATAAAAGACATTAAACGGCTTAACACCACACTCATGAACACCCAGACATTGCTGGCAGAAAACCATCTCAAACTAAATGCTCAAAAAAACACTCCTTATAGCTCCACCCGCCAAAATTCCCACTATGCAAGACTTGATCCAACATCTTACTGCACTCAACGTTCAACCAACCATTATTGACTCTGCGAAATCTTTGGGAATAACTCTAGACAGCAATCTCACTATACAGAAACACATTAGCAACGCTACAAAGGGGGCACACTTCCAAATAAACACTCTGAGGAAGTTGAAACCCTTCCTGACATTCAATGACTTCAAGCTGGCTGTACAAGCTCTGGTTATACCTCGTGTGGAATATGGAAGTGCCTCTTTTTGTGGCCTTCCAAAAGTTTAGACAGCTCCCCTTAGAGCCTCATTACACGCCGCAGCAAAACTCATCACTGGCTCGTAAAGAAGCTCCCACATTTCCCCAGACTTAAAATCCTTGAACTGGCTCCCACTGGAAGCAAGAATTCATTTTAAAATAGCCTGCATGACACATAAGGCCTTACATTACAACACTCTCAGCTACCTTGCACAGAAAGTGACAATCGCTGGTGGATCAAGGTGCAGATAACCTACTACTGAAACCTCAAAGATTCAAAAAGAAGAAAACATATAAACAAACCTTATCGGGAATGGCGCCAAGGATTTGGAATGCTCTTCCTCCAGAAATCAGACTGAATGCCTCTACCATCTCTTTCAAAAAAGGAAGGTAAAGCGATTTTCATGGCAAAATTCACCTGATTACAGACTAAGTAAATCTGAGATTCAATATTACCCTTGCTAATTTTTCTCTCTTTTGTTAAGGATCTAACTAAACATCCTAATTTTGTTTTCAGCACTGGACTTTTATCAACTATGATGCTCCTGTTATGTACTCTACGCTTTTTTCCCGGTACACGAACTGTTCATGTCATCCGTGATCTTTCCTTCATAGAATTTCCTTATAATTTGTTATGCTATTCGGGATTTTTCCCTCTTTTATTAATATGTATAACTTGCTTTGCTTATTGGAAAGTGCTCTGATATCCGCAAGGATCATGTCCGCGCTATATAAAGCCTTCAAAATAAATAAATAAATAGGTCACAGGTAACTGTTCCAAGTCCAGTGAAGGCAGTTGAAGGTCCCAATAAAGCATGGGCAAAATTGTCAATAGACATTATAGTACTGATGACATTGTCCAGTGGAATTTCAGAGTATGGCATTGTTTTCATGTACTACTATACTTGCTGGGCAGAAGTCAAATTTGTAAAGGAGTTAACTCTGCATGAGTGATTGAATATCTTGAGTTCTTGTTTGCCAGGGAAGAGGTTCCTGGTAAAATGCTTTCTGACAATGGATGGCAATTTACAATTGCAAAATTTGAGGAGTTTTTGAGGCTTATGGGTATAAAACACACAAAAACCTCCCTTTATCATCATAGGAGCAACCGTCTCATTGAGAGATTTAATAGGGTCGTGGATGGGTGAGTTTGGGATTCCTGCAAAGAAAATAAAGGATGTGTGTAGAAGAGAATCGAAGCACAAAATAAATGTGATCCGACATGACCAAAGCAGGAGTCCAGAGAACTGAGGGTGAGTGTAGGTGATCTTGTGAGGGTGAAGTGTTCAAGTATTTTATCCAAGGAGAAGTCGAAGTTCTCCAAACCCAAGAAAGAAGTGATAGTTAAAAAAAGTGCTGTGAAATTGGAGGATGGTAGATGGTGGAACATGGGTAAAATAATGGTGTCTCGCCGGCACTGGGAGAATGAGTCCGGGGAACAAGTGCTGGAAAAAGGTAATGGAAGTGACTAACGTGGAAAAAGGACGAACCTTGTCTGCCAGGGATACCAGATTACGTACCAGATCCTGAGATTATGTCTTGCAATAACAATAAGGAAATTGTTAAAGAGTCTAGAGCTAATGTATATTAAGCAGTGCCATGGATTTTTTTCATGTGTGTATACATATTGAATATTATTTTATTTAGATATGTTTAAGTGGGACTTTCTGGTGTGCTGTGTGTTTACTATATTGAGCACAATTTTTATGAATTTATTGTATAAGGAAAAGATGTGTTGTGTTGCACTCTTCCAGTGTCTTTGCTGCACGCGCTGATAAAATACATAGAATATAGAAGGGGGATGCATTCTGGAATGGTGTTGAGTGGGTGGAAGTTGGCTATGAGTCATTGTTAAGCGGAGGTGGCATTTCTGGGCCCTGCTGACAGTGCAATAAAACTTCCTTTGTTACCTGCATGCCTGCATCTTAATAGAAAAGCTCACAAACTGGATGGGAAACAACAATGCTAGGCCTTGAAAGCACCTCAGATCAAAAGACCTCTTGAAAGGGCATCAAGGAAAACTAGGCATCCTGCTCAAAGGCACCATGACACTTACCTACTCACCATCAAAACAAACCTGAAGGATCCTTCATCACAGGAAGACGCAGAAAAGACAAATCCTAAAAGCGAGACCAAGTACCATAGTGTGAGGCTGAACAAAAAGAGTTGTGTGAAAGACTGTAGCGAGAGATGGAGCGGGGATTTGATGACAGGAGGCACAACTTGCGTTTAGCTGGGCCCTATATATATTTTATGTTGGGCAAAATGATGTCTGTAATGCCGCCTGCTGGCTATCAACACCCAAAGAGTCTGAAAGAAAGTTCGTCTGAACATGCCGGTATTTTGAGTTTGCAAATATCCTAAGAGGACTGAAAAGCTGTCAGTGAACTCCATACACATATCTTAGATAGAAAAAGATGCCTGATGGCATCATGGGCAAGTGGGGGAGCTGAACAATGTAGCAAAAACCCACCTTCTCCCACATGCAAGCATGTTTTTTTTGGCACAGGAAAAGTCCTGTACCATGACAAAAATGACTGAGGACACTGGAAATGCAGATATAGATTTATATATATATATATGTGTGTGTGTATGTGTGTGTGTATAAATATATATTTATATGTGTGTGTAGATATATATATTTTCCACAAAATGTCAAGTAACACACTTTCAGGACAAAGTACAGATGCTCTTAGGAATCCATTTATTCCATCTTCACATTACACGTGAAGATGGAATAAATGGATTCATAACAGCATCTGTACTTTGTCCTGAGATTGCGTTATTTGACATTTTGTGAAAATCTATTGTTTCCCGGCTTGTAAGTGGCTGTGTGGGGGAGTGAGTGTCTGTTTGATTGGGTGTTAGGTTAACTGAGTGGGTAAGGGAGTGGATGTTTTGGAGAGTGACTGTATGAGTAGCTGTATGGGTTAATGAGTAGATGTGTAAGTGCTTGTAGGGGAATTTGAATGGGTGTGTGAGTGGCTCTGGTGAGAGGCTTATGGGTGAGTGACTGGGTGTGTGAGTGCTGCATGGGTGAATACATTGGATTGGGAGTAGCTGTTTAGGGGAGTGAGTGGCTGTGTGAATGAGTGTATGGGTGACTTGTGTCAGTAGGTGTATGGGTAACTGCGTGGCCGTGTGTGTGAGTGAGTGGGTGTATGAGTGGGTATGTGGATGGGTAAGTGGGTGTGTGAGTGGCTATGTGGATGGGTAAGTGGGTATGTAAGTCATTGTATGGGAAGGTCCTTGGGTGTAGGAGAGGTTGTGTGGGGGTGTGAGTGGGTGCGTGAGTGGTTCTGTGGACGATGTCATCAGTGTTGTCACTGACCCTGTCATGAGTGATGTAATATGTGAGGTCATAAGCAGTCCATTGCAAGGGCATAGGTTATCATTAGTTCAGCTAACCATAACGGCTGAATTTCACTGGTTTTTAACGAGTGAGATTTGAGCCTAACTATAATGTCCCTGTAACCATTGTTTTCTTCAGTGAACTTCTAAGGTTTTTTAAATTCTATTTCCTAACTCTAATGTCCCTGTAAAATGTGGTTTCTTCAGTGAATTTCTAAGATTTTTTAATGTTGTTTCCTAACTATAATGCTCCTGTAACCTTTGTTTTTTTAAGCGAATTTCTAAGGTTTTTTTTAAAATTCTTTTTATTGAAAAGTAATCAAAAGAAAATAATAACATCAGGTGAAATCACAGCTGTAATCTCTGCGAGGGCCAATTTGTCGTTAATACAGAATCACATAGCACCATATATAAAATTTGGGATCATGGGGAGTCCTGCGCTTCTGCTTCCACCTGCGACACTGGGGGTGTACATATCTCACCCCGATAGCTAGTCCATGCGCCCCAAATCTTCCCCCATCTCTTCGGGCAACCTCTAGCTACCTATACTGCCCTTTCCCTGAACATACACCAATCTAAGTCTTCCGCCCACTTGGTCGGTCAGGGTGGCTGGCTAGCTCCCCACAACTGAGCAATATTCCGTTTCGCCATCATACATGCCAACGTCACCCATTGTTTCAATATACATCTCCGGGCTTCCAGCCTTATCTCCTCCCCCAATACTTCTTTCATCTCATCATGTATCTTTATCCAGAATTTCTGCACCTCCACACAGTGCCAGAGGATATGCATGAAAGTGCAAAGTTCTCCACAACCTCTCCTACATTCACCACTCCCCGCCTTTCCCATGTGTACTAATCGGAGCCCAGTAATGTATGCCCTATGTAAGATCTTTAGCTGCACTAATCTGAGCCGCATCTGAACTGCAACCACTTTAGGGGAGGAAACTGCCTCCACCCAATCGTCATCATCCAGTGCCAAACCATCTGCCACCCACAATGTTCTAATACGTCCCAGCGGGTTTTCCATATTATTAACAAATTTCTAAGGTTTTTAACGTTTTATTTCATAACTGTAACTTCTAGAAAGTGAATGTGTAAGTGAGTGCATGAGCATCACAGTGGGTGTGTGAGTGCGTGCATGAGTGTCTTAGTGGGTGTGAGAATGAGTGCATGAGTGTCTCAATGGATGTGTGAGTATCTGTGTGGGTCAGGGAGTGGCTGCATATGTGTCTCACTGGGTGTGTGAATGTCTAAGGGGGTATGGGAGTGGGTGCATGAGTGTCTGAGGGGGTATCAGAGTGGGTGCATGAGTGTCTGAGTGAGTGTCTCAGTGGGTCTGAGTTGGTGTGAGTGTGTGTGAGTGCGTTTGCGAGTGCCTCCATGAGTGTGAGTCAGTCTGTGAGTGAGTGCCTGAGTGGGTCTATGAGTGGGTGCGTTAGGATCTGAGTGGGTTTGTGAGTGAGTATGTGAGTCTCTGAGTGGCTGTATGGGTCTGTGAGTAGGTGCAGGAGTATCTGATTGGATCTGTGAGTAGGTGCATTAGTGTCTTAATGGATCTGTGAGTGGCTGTGTAAGTGACTGTATGGGTGTGTTAGTGGGTGTCTGAGTGCATCTGTGAGTGGGTGTGGGACTGAGTGGATCTGTGAGTGGGTATATCAGTGTATGTGGCTGGTTGTGTGAATGCCTAAGTGTGTGAGTGAGTGTCCAAGAGTCTGTGTAGGTAAGGCAGTAGATTTGTGAGTGACTCAGCCACAAAGGAACAGTGCCTGCCCTTTTATCCAACAAGAATTCTAGAGTTTTGTGCAAAATATCTACCCAACTGGAGTACTATGTACTGGTCAATTACTAAGTGCTACCTCCCTGGGTAAATTCCCAGTATGTATTTTGCACTACACCTGCATAATGGAGCACAAGGAAATATCACCAGTGACCTGGTGTGCGTTTGGCAGTGTGATTGTTCCTGATGCGTCTTTATCCAGAAATTTGTGATAACATGAATCCTCCTATAGAGAAGACAGCAAGACTATGAAGAGGTAAATCTTCACCAAACAAGGGTCATTCTTCCTAACTATATGAAGTAAATGCTTCTTTGTTTGGAGAACATGTTCTCATATTCCTCATCAAAATCGGTGGAAAACGTCCTGGGGGCTGCTTGTTAAGCTGTCCATCATCCTGGAAAAAGGCAGGAAAACATTTGCATACTATTAAGGTGGTCTATGCCAAATTGGAAAAGATTCCAAGTGATTTGCACATTTCCACACTCGTAGTTATTTAAATGGAGAACCATGGACTCTGCTCTCACTTGTAGTGGCCAGGAAAGAACCCACTCGTCACATTCACAACAGATGGCGTTCTGATAGATCCACATAGCGTTCACTTCCACTAAGGATTTCAGATCCTTTTTCGATGTGGAATGACAGAGAAAACACATTTGATTTGCCTTCGCCAAGCCCAGGAAGTTAGGATCATTTTACTTTGACAAAAAGGGAGGGCCCTGTGACCCCATCCCCCGGGGACCATACATCATTCAATACCAGGAGGCCCCCCTCCCCCGGGCTGATTTTAGTGGCTGGGCCGCAGGGACCCCATCCCCCGGGACCCAGCCACTATTTAATACCACCAGGACCCCCTCTGCGGGTGGATTTTGGCCATTGGTATACCACCCCCCAGGGCCCAGCCATGTCTCCCTGGGTGCCCTGGATCCACCCAGGGCACCCAGTGCGCTAAGGGACCATGTGAGGAGCCTCAAGGCCCCTGTGGTCCCAACCAAGTCTCTGCCTCCTGTGGGATCCGGCATTGCTGTTGCACACAGAGAGCTGCTGAAAATGCAGCTCCATGCGTGCAAGAGCAATACTTGATGAAACTACACTTCCAGCAAGCAGGAGCATTTTCACAGCTCCCTCTTGCTGAAAGAGGAGTGTTTGCTTTTGCAAGGTAGGAGCCCCCAACAAGCAAAAGCAAACAACTATCTCCTGAGGGTAGACACCTCAGGAGATAGAACGAGCCAGCCCAGGGGGGTGGCGGTCCCCATGGCCATATAGGGCTCCAGGAGGAAGGGCTGTGCAGCCCCCCTCCTTTGTTGTGCATGGGCCGGCCGGGTAGGTGGTGGTCCCCGTGGGCCTTAATGGCAAGGGAGTGGGCCATGTGGCCCCCTCCCTCTTTTTAAAAAAGTAATTTGCCCTAGGAAGGTGGTGGCCCCCAGGGATTAGTGCGAACCCCTTGTTCATGGTTTATTTAAGCTCTGGGGAGGTGGTGGTCCCCAGGGGAGCTGGCCCATGTGCCTCCCCCTTTTTTTTTATTATAGCCCCAGAGAGGTAGTGGCCCCCAAGATCATGGGGAGGGGTCAGCACGACCCGCCTACTACATTTTAACAATTGCCCCGGGGAGGTAGTGGGCCCAGGGGCTCTGCATGGTCCGTGCTAAATTTGAACAATAGCCCCAGGGAGTTTGTGGTATTCGGGGCTTGGGGGATCCGTCGGCCCGGACAAAAATAAGCCCTTAGAGGGCAGTTCAGTATGCCCCCCTCCTTATTTTAATAAAATACGCATTCTCACAGGACCTGGCCCACAGATTCGCAGCTCCGTCATGATTTTGCAGCAAAACCTTTTTGTTTTTTAAAGGCTTTTTTTGCCCTGGCTGCTTCCCTCTGGGACCACAGGACCAGAGCTAAGGGGGCAGGGTACTCCTGCCCTGCCCCATTTTTTTTTATATAGTTTTTTTTGGGGTCTCGGCTGAAGCTGAGTTCCTAGATGGCTGCCAACAATTCCTGGTTGAAGTTTTGGCGGTCAACCAAATCTCAGCACGAGATCAGGAGGGTTTGCAGACCCTTTGCGTCCATAAATATCCAAATTTGGATTTCTTGTAATAACTCTAAAAGTACTTGATGGATTTACACCAAATAACACAAAGCAGTCTTTCTGGACCAAGAGCTAGCTTTCTGCCAAATTTGGTGTAATTTCACCCAGCGGTTAGGGCCGTAAACATGTCTAAAATCTCTATAGGAATTAACAATGGAAACACACTTTTTTTGACACCCCCCTTTTTCTTAGCCCCCGCTTGACGAATCACCCTGAAACTTTCTATGCACAACTAGAATCACCTGCACACTTTTTGGGGAAAATTTTGTGAAGATTAGTCAAACGGCGCCAAACATATAGGCAAGTCAAAAAACGCTTTTCCTATGGAACATGGTCCTAACTATAACTACCTACTGGTAAACGCCAGTAGGTGATATATATATGTGTATGTACGTGCATATTACTTTGTTGGTAAAACATAACGCATCAGTAGTGGCTTCTTCAGACCACACCCATACTCCATTCACCAAGATGGCTCTTGCAGTGCAACCCCGTACTTCAGTTCAGGATCTTGTTCGCCATTGACTGGAGTTTTAATAATTCCTTCCCTTGAATAGATTGGTCTTTTTTCATAGGTAGTATTGTAAACTGGGCACAGTCCTATATACTCAACTCTGTCCAATCGCTCTGCGGCAGTGCAGTGGTTGTGACTCATGTTCCTATTTCCTAACTCCCAGAGGTGTTACTGTATCATGCAAAACATGTTTTCACCGAACAGACGCTACCTGGCCTACACCACAATGTGAATTGAGTTGGGTAAGCTGTCATTTTTAATGGAGAATTGTTAGACATTAGGTACAATGTTTGTCAAGACCCATAGCAAATCTCCTCTTCAAAACCCCTAGGATTAACGTGATCAACCATTGATGCTACTGAATAGTCGGAATTGGATTAGATTGAAAGTCTGAGGTGGAATAATTCACACAAACTTGAGGAGCAAGTAGTGTGGCTCACTGGTTAGAGGCGGCAGACCCGAGAGCAGAGGACGGCCCGGGACCAGGGTTCGATTCCCGGCGCGGCAGGTTTCTGGACCAGGGTCAGCGGACTCGATAATTCTCTCGCCTCGGTGCCCACTCTGATCAGCGATCACACTCGGCAACTCTGGGCATTAGCTTGCCTCATCTTCACTAACGGCCCCACCAGACTGCCGGGGATGCCTGGTCTCACCCTGGAGATACCCATTAAGGGACCATCTCTCAGGGAAGCCAGGAAGGGTTTCGCAGCGGTCGAAGCGCCTTGGGACCCTACGGGTAAGTAGTGCGCTATATAAATGCCTATACATTACATTACATTACATCCTCTCAGAGGTCAAGAAAGACCAGCCTATTTCTAGCTTTTGAAGTCCCCAACCAAAGTAAGAATATTTATCTAGTTGATGTGTAAATTTGACTGCCCCTTGAACTTGAGAACCAAGCCAAATGGGCTTTCAGGCCCGCTCCTCAGTATGGTTTGACCACGAAAGAGCATTGAGATCAGGGATTAATTGGTAAAAACATAATTGCAGTGGCCTTAACGTCTTTTTTTAAGGAAATCTATCTCTGATACTGTCAAATAGTGAGGTTGAAAATACTAAGCTGCTTTTACTTGATTCTACCTCATGACTCTTTTTGTCTCCACCCTATAATTCCTGTCTACTTATCTCATACTTCCAGTTTCCTTTGCATCCCTGATTTCTCCACTTTTGTCACTGTTTTCCTAACTTCCCCTATCTTTCTTTCTGTTGCTGAGGGTCAAAGACTAACCTTATTGGAAAGCCAACAGGTCTTGAGTTTGGGACCTATTGCCTTTGCCAATGGTTCGTTTTTAGCCATGTTGCACAGCATCCGGGATCCTGTGCAGAATGGTTAAAGAATTTTTAAAAAAACCTTTTAATGGTTCTGGCTGCATCATTTTGTAGGCACATGCACAAAACTTTATTTTTTTATTTTTTAAGCCGGCTGTGGGAAGCAATGCAAGGGAGGCCAAAGCGGGGGGGGAAGCAACATGGGGCAGAAGGCGAAAGCACGACGGAGATGCGGGTGGCGGAAGCAACACAGAGGGCTTGGGTGGGGGAAAGCAGATGACAGAGCAAGAGACAGCAAACTAGAACACTGGTTGGAGCAAAAGGTCGAAAGAGAGCAATGTGGAACAGGTAGGGGAGAAGCACACAGGTGAGGAAGCAAGGAGCAAGAGCAACATGGAGGGGCCGAGAATAAAAACACGGGCGACAGAGAGCAACACAGAACGCAGGGGAAGACAAGAATGCAAGGGAGACAGTTGGAAAAAACATGCTCTCCCATGGAGAGCTTACCCATAAATAAAAAAGTAGTATTTAAAAAGCAGTGGAAGAATAGAAGTCAGACAATCAAAAGAGATGATAGAGTCTGTGCTCCATGGGAGAGACAACCACAAGACTGACAAGCTGAATAAGAAGCAGGCAAATGAGAGTGACGGGAATGCCAACCAATGGTAAGCAATGGGTGAGCTCCATACCTCTGTATGTTCTTGGTAAGCCTACAGTATGCCTCTCAACAGACAACACATGCACTGTGCAGTAGGCAAGACCAAAAAAATGTGTCCTGATCTCCAGAAATGAGAGGTACGGACACTGGCACAAATTGAGCTCTGATTCCTAGAACTAAACTTTCCAGTGCGTGTCAATGTGGGATCCTCAACTTTTAGGACTTGGTACATGGCTGCTTATTGGATCTCAACAAGAGGTCTTTGCAGCACACTCAAATATGAGTGGGTGTGAGGAGCACAGCATACCTACAAAGGATTTAGTGCTCCCGTGTCTTTCAGAGAAGAGCATTCAAGCACAGCAAAGGCTTTACACATGACATTGTTACTTTTGTAAAGTAGCCACAGTGGAAGAATAGCAGGCATGTGTTCTGAAAATGCAGAACAGTAGATAAGGTTATCCAGTTAGATTTTCTTAGTAAATCTACTCAGCCAGTCGACAATGATGTGAACCAGACTTCAGAACTTGCAGGAATCATAGAGGGCAAGGATGTGAAATAGTTTGCAGTTATGAAGAAATGTGATCTCCTAACTTTTGCCCTCTAGAAGGACCCCAGTCTTCTTCTAAACTATTTGGAGATCTTGGAACTTCTGCTTGCTAAGACACCATTCCTAGAAAATGTGCCCAGTCTAGCGTTGATAGGAAAGTTAAACAAGGGGCCTGTCTGAGATCTAGGCTTACAGATATGGTTTTTAACCAGAGGCACAACTGAGGCTGCCCTGAACAGACACAGGGAAAAGTCCTCAAGAGCAGAAAATCTGGAGCAAGAGGAGGATCCGTTTTTGCGCCAGCCTAGAAAGGGCTTCATCGCATAGCGAGGCTGGGGCTTCGACAAACCAAGGATGATGTTCAATTTGCTCCATAGTGACACTAGAAATTACATTCAGGGCATGGAGGGAGGGAAGCAGGGTCAAGATGAGAGAGATTAGGCCAGGTGGGAGTGCTGAGGCTTTGCTGATCGTTGGCGATTTCAGTGCAAATGAGCGAAACCTTATTAAGGAAGTAAGCGCAAGGTCATTATCGAGCTCTTCGACTGGCGCCAGGGGATTCCTCGCGCATCTCAGAGAGTGGAGAGGGCCTTAACAGCCTGAATGGCCTCCCCGGGTCTGTTAATAGCCAATTTAATTTTGGTTGAAAAGTAATATTCCCTTAGCTGGGAGGAGAGCTATATGGTAGCTTTTACTATACATTTGCATAGGATAGTTGGCCCTCGTGGGAATTCAATTTCTGCAGTAAATCTTCCTCGTTCCACACATGCAAATGGAAGAAATACAGCCTTCATTCCTTCCTGGACTTGATCTAGGCGGTTCTTGGTACACTCAATGTACAAAATATTAGTATTTTAATGAAATAACAATTAGGTCTCTATTTTGATTGGTGTGCAGAAACTGAGTTTGGTACAAGTGCCAGATTGCGTCGGATTCAGTAGTATTACCCTGACAAAAATTACGTATCCTGGGGCGCTTTGCGCAATTATATTCAAAACTTCAACAAATTTGACAGTAAAATAACACGTGTGGCATGGGCACCTTGGGATGGTCAATGCAAGCTGTACAGGTGTGCTCGTCTGAGTGCGAATTGCCTGTGTGCGACCACTTTGTGGCACACAATTAGGGCGCCTACTAATTGCTTCTTTGCCTCCTTGCCCATAATATGGCACATATGCAGAGGCAAAGTATTTCTTCATTTGCATGCGGCCATGACCTCATGATAAAGAGAGAACACACGCTTCAGATCATGTAGCATTTCGTTTTTTTAAATAGCACAAACATTGACCCTAAGGTATCAATGCACTTTACATGAGCACTAGTTGCGTTCCAGACGGACACATTCCTATTTTCTTGTTATGCACAGAGAGATGAAGTGATTTGCCCAGAATCACTGGTGTCCCTGCCTTCACTCGAACCCTGGTCCCCAGCATCAAGGTTCACCGCTCTAGCCGTAAGGCCACATCCTCTCCACCATTGCATGTGTGCTGACATAACCTGTATTATAGAAGAAGTCGCACAAGTGCCTGCAGCCTCTTCTTAAACCCAAAGGTCACCCATGATACAGAAAGCAAGTGCACGTGCTCATTAACTCCTCCCCCCTCCCACCCCCACCCCTCGGCACTTTGTGCGATCAGCCCCAGGGTTGCAGTTTGTGGCCCGGAGGCATGCATTGGTGGTGAATTCAGAGCCTTAATCTCAGCTTAGACTTGATGGGTACATTTGCATCGTGGCAGGGCTATTCTAAGGTCTGTGAACATAGTATGTAAATTCATTGTATGTGGCTATCCAGAAAATATGGCATGGATCTGGCCCTCCTGCACCTTTCTTGGACACCCCTGTCACAGTGAGGTCCAGTCACTGCATTTACAAGTTGGCAAGGAGAGTCTTCCACTATGATTAGACCATTATTTTATTTCAAGGGTCTCTCATAGTTGATGTCCACATTACTTTTATTTTAAACTCGTAGTGCTCTATAAGGCACACCAACCTAAATGTGTTAAGAAGTGCTAACCTTGTGACTATTAAATGGTCTTATGAATGAAAGACACAGGCTCGTCTGGTAATTTCATAAACTTTGCTCTGTTACTAACATCTTTTTTGCGCCAGGGTGAAAAACGAATGAATGAAATTTGATTTATTTTTTTGTGTGGTTATAAAATATGGAATGCAACAATGTTTTTAATTCAAAATACAAAGATGAAAATACGTTTTAGGCGAAATCGCTTTCAGTTTCGTATTTGAAAATCAGCATAAATAAAGCAAAAACAGCTGACTGTTTTGCTAACAACATCTTCGGGACATTTGGAAAGCTTCCCTGGGAATGCATCGACTCATTGCTTTGTGGTTTGTAACGCACATTTGCTAGTTTTTTTATTTGTTGGCTCTATTTGTTTTAGGCTGTCCAGCTTGAGTTTGTCCCTTCCCTTGCCCAAACCCTATTACTGTATTCTTCCACCAGGACTGGGTTTCTGCAAACAGGCCTTTAAATCTTGTTCTTATCTTGACACATTTGCTGTGTATTCAAAGACAGAGTTCAAATGCCAAGCTCTGTCTTCCAGGAGGCTTGTTGTTTGCTTTTCTTTCCCTGACTTCAAAATGTGAGGATTTATGTGACAATCATTCTGGCTAATGGGGGAGTGCTTGAGGAAGGCTGTACAATGCTGTTTTTTTTCTAGCACGGAACAACATTTAAATGTCTGTAAATGAACTGTGATGATGTTCCAGAATTAGAAAAGCACAAATGTAGCACATTGTTTGGCATTTCTGAAGTGTGGTGGAAACAAATATTTTATTATGATCAAAACAAATCAATACACTAGGTAATGACATTTACGCACACTATCGTTTGTGCGCTGTATACTGATGTCAGTAAAACTGTATCTCTGTGCAAAAGTAATGGTCATTTTAATTGAAGATGTGGCATCTGTAATTGCAGTGTGCTACAGCACCATGCATACACTACTCTATTTACTCAGCACCACACTACTCAGCACCACTCTACTCTGCACCACTGTACTCTAAGCTGCTACACGCTATGCCACTGCACACTTCTCTACTCTACACCATTGCACTCTATGTTACTGCACTCTATGCCACTCTCTTCTACTCTGCACCACTGTACTCTATGCCACTACTCTCTGTCCACTTAAATGTGCATTACTCTACTCTAGGGCTCTCTTCTGTATAACTACTCTACTCTATCCCACTGTATTCTACGACACACTACTTTGCAAGACTGCACTCTCTTCCATTGCACTCTATGCAAATGCACTCTAATCTGCACCAATAAATTCTGCACCACTCTACTGTACTCTAAGCCAATGCACTCTTACCCACTACACTGTATGCCACTGCGCTCAATGCTACTGCACCACATATCTCTACGCCACAGCACTCTGCATCACTCCATGCCGAGACAATGCTCCCCAACCAACCCACATCCTACCCTCTCCAAGATATCATCTCTGCTCCCGTTCCCCAACCTGCATCAGTTGTTGGTGTCAGTGGATTTCTAACCAGAATCGGGGAAAACCAGTGGAGAAGTTCCCAGTAATTATGGGGCATGCAGGGTTATTGAGATATTACCAATTATGGTGACAAAAACTTGTAATGGACGGATTTTGGTTTACAGAGATTGATATCCCCATACCTAAATCTAGCCAACTTGTGATGAAGGCCCAAGGAGGTCAAATCAACAACCACCTTGACTGTCCGATAACAGCATTTGCATTTCCAACTATGCTGCAGGGTCTATGCTTGTTTACAAGTGGGTGTGCATTAGCCAGCCAGCGCTCTAGTGATTTGCATCCAGTAGTAATCACAGGAATGCCACATTGTTCAAAAGATTCAGTGTCCTCAAGTCATCAAGTAGAGGAGAGAGACCAACACTGCATGCAGACGAGTTGCCAATCTCAACCTCTGGCACTGGCCTCAGTTCAAATAAAGCTCAGTACCTCACAAGTTCTTTGGCTCTTTGCATGATCTGAAAAGCGGAGGATATGCAAAAGAATAGCACAGAATACTATTTTACATTTTCTGTCCAAAAAACACAAAGAAAAAAATCCCTACCCATAAAAGAAGGAAATTCTTAAAAATGGAAAACTGTGTATATGCAAAACTTAAATGCGTATGACTATAAATATGTTTGCAAAACATTTTAAAAGGAATGGTTGTACAAGTGTGTTTCAGCACCGGCTGCCGCAGTGCTAAAAATACGGGATGCGCCCGCCACTGTGGCGGGCGCATCCTAATATCAACCACGGGATCCCCGCCCTTATGGCGGGCGGTCCCTTTCACCGGTAGGATGACGGGTGGGCAAAGTCCGCCCGTCATCCTAATGAGGGCCTAAATATTGAGTCTCTCAAGCATCACATAAGTTTTAACCTTGAATCATTCTTCCTTTAAATTCCCCCAAAAATTCAAGATACCCAATAGGTCAATTTTACAACCTTTATAAAATACAGGAGTGAGATTGGCAGAGGTAAATATCTACTGGACCACATGTTGTGGAAGAGGTCACTGGTGATCATAGTAATCCTAGCTGTGGAATTTACTATGAGCCGAAAATATTTGCCACTAACTGGATGTCAACATAGGGATCTACTCGTTCCAAAGAATTGACACTTTTTTATCTCGTTCTCAGCAACCACTAATACCATATCTTCCATCTTACCTTAGACTTGAAATACAGAGTCCGTACCCACTAATGGTTCTGGTGCAACAGCAAACCTATTCAGCTTTGAGTGAAACTTTGACAAACTTTAGCAAAATATCTAACTTTCCCATACATTCTATAACATTTTTTGCTGGACATATTATCCTTATCCTAGTATGGGGATGACATTTGCATCGAAAACAAACATTTCTTTATTGAAAAAACACATTGGCTTTGTTATCCATCTTATACTCTCTTTGTCCTTTATCACTGCTTTCACTGAACAACATATATTGGTTCTGTATGTTTATCAGTAATTTCCTTATTTGACATCTGAAAAGTTTCAATACCCTTTGCGAAGTTGCTCTCTTGATGGCTTCCCCAAGTGACGGGTTGCCCATAGATAATATTTTTTTGTTGAATATTCCTGTCTACACAATGACTTATGAACAGATCCCATACAAGCTGATCAGTCAAGTTTTCAAATTGACATTCAGCCACTAATTTCTACAATGCTGTAATAAGTGTACTCCTTGTTTTATACTTTTGAAAAATGTATGTCTCATTACGATCAAACTATGTTGAACATCAAATAGATTTGATAGTTTCTTTACTACTTCATGAAATTCATCATGATCATAGATTGACTGATCGCCGATCTCTTTCCCCAGAAAGACTTATGGGTAATACAGAGTGCTTTTATCTCTCCTTTGTTCATTCATTCATGCCTGCCTTCAAATCACAATCTCTGAACCTGCTTGCACTAATAGCCTCATGCCATTACTTCCGCAAAACTGGTGGTTTGCAGTGCATTTCTAAAAAAACGTGGTTGTTTATTCTCAGATTGTATACAGGCCATAAGTATATTAACAGTAATATGGGAGAGATGTGTGAATAGTTTGGGGAACATCCATGACAACGCGGTCAAAACACCGCGCTGTCATTACGACGCGTCTTTTACAACGCAAGTCGTTACCACGACTTGCGCTGGAGGGCACTCTAGACTAAGGAATAGTGGATTTACTATTCCAACACCTTCCCTACTGTACGTAGGCTGGTGTTGGCATAGTAAATCTAACTATTCCTGAGTCCAGCACCCTACAGCGCAAGTCATGGTAACGACTTGCGTTGTAAAACCTGAGTTGTGATGTACCGCGATCTAAAAGATCGCGTTGTAACATCATACAACCGAATAGTTTTGGTAGAATAAAATTTAAATATAAACTCTCTTCAATTAGACAGCCTTGGATAGTACAAGTTGAGAAAATGATGTATTAAGATGGGTACTCACCGCCTCTCCACTCCCCAGCACATGTTAAATTAGGATGAATGCAGAATCTGAACAATTAGCCTGTTCCCAAAAATAGTTTGCAAACCTTTCTTGGTATGGGCATCACCGAAGACGCGCTGAAAAGATAGAAGATATTTGATGTTCAACCGGTGTGCGCTTCACCGAGAATATGACTGTTTGAGTGTGTATCACTGTGTCACCAAGGAAACACTGCTTCATCAATCGGTTTTAATTATTGTTCAAATTGTACCTTGCTGTGCGTACCAATGCAATACACTGAATATCGCTTATAGTTAACATACATGGCAACCTTTTAGAACAGGTAAATAGGAGATTTTAATAGGATAATCGGGAGAATGCATTTCCCCAATTGAATTTTATTGAAGCATCAGCAATTTCAGGTGGGAGACTGCTAAAATAAAAATAATTGGGAGACTGCTAAAATAAAAAAAATTGGTCCAACAATCGACAGTTTCCCACCCGAATCGTGTGTATTGGCATGTTGAGTCAATGCTGTTCTAATACACTGAATAACATTTTGTGGCCAATGTTGTTCTTTACTCTGGACAATATCTAGATGGTATACCGTCAAATGTGTTGGTAAGTTACTGCTAAGAAAGTTTTCCTTACATCTGACATTGTTTGTTGTCAACTGTAACATGACGTGGGAAAGTAATGCTTCTCCTTGCGTGGCTTGATAAAATGATGTGCAGTTGGAAGCGAGGCTTGGAATGCAATTTGCGTTCCAATTCTCCAAAAGTATGCTTATGTTAGAGAATTTCGTCTCACCAATATAGCATTCTATCAGGAGCGGCCGGCACAGCTCGTGGGGTTTGCTCATGGGCTAATTAAAAAAATTAAACCTTGCCGCCACCACCAGGTCTCACGTATTCTCTTCTGCTGGCCTGCGTCCGACTCCAGGTCGGAACAGGAAGCAGGCAGCCAGGCACCCACCCCTAAGCCAATTCCAACGCTCCAAAGAAGCGTTGTAATTGGTCTGAGTGCCTTGACACTGGCTTAGCAAGGAGCTGTAGAGTAGATCATGTTCTCCATGCAGGCTGTAATGCAGCCTGCATGGAGAACAGGGGAGTGTGCATGACTGTTTTGAGTGGCCCGAGAGGGCTGACCAAACAGTCATTGTGCACAGGAGTGTCTACCACTCCTCCGCTGCAGCTCTGTCCTGCCCCCTCATGCACTGCCGCAGCAGGAGGAAAAAATTAAATGATAATAACATTCCGTTATGAATTAAATGAATGAAAGAAACATTTATAGAGCGCATCGCTACCCTAAGGCATCCCAGCACTGTTTGCAGGCGCGGACCAAGACAACATCTTTACTGAACAGTGACATTAAAAAGCCACATTTTAAGTATTTCCGAAAAGACGTATGACGTATGTGAGGGGGAGGGCATTTCACAGCCTGCCACATTATAGGAGAAAGAACAGCCGCCACTTCTTGCTCTCTTTATTTTTGGCACTGTGGCGACCAACCTGTTCACCAGGCTGAGGCTTCTGTTGGCGGGTGGTAAGGGATGATCATAGATTGATTGATCGCTGGTCCCTTTACCCAGAAAGACTTATGGGTAATACCGAGTGCTTTGAATGTAATTCTCTTGGCAGGCAGTGTAGAGTTTTCAATGCAGGTTTGGCCGATTGCCGATAAGGGAAATCTAGGAGCAAATGGGATGCACAACTTTGATTGATATGTAGTCTGGTTTAAGCATGGGCGAATTTTGCGAATCTCGCGTTCGCAAACTTTGCGGATTTGCGAACTCGCAATCCGCAAAATCCGCGAATTCTAGCAAATTTGCGGATTTTTTTTTTGTGTTCGCAAGGATTTCTGCCAGTTCGCGAGGGTTCCATACCAGTTCGCAATTGCGAACTTACATTTCGGCACGCAACGGTCGCGATTATGTTGTTTCTACGTCTGGTTCATCATCACAGGTTCCCAGCACCCTCTGTTTCACCACTTCAACCCTCTGTTACATCAATGCGACCCTCTGGTTCATCATCACTGTAGATTATGGGGGGAAAAGCAAGCACACCAGCCCTGCTTCAACTGACATGAATTAATTTGGGGTTAGTTTATTAATGTGTCACTGTTTTAAAATTCCAGTCTGGCACCTGCTTCCTTATCTGTAATTTGCTTTCTGTTGCAGTGCATTTTTTTTCCCAGGACCTTTGTGGCCTACTTGTAGCTATTCTATGAGCCTGCTGTGAGGGTCAGAGCAGGGTCATACAATTGTTGCAACTAGCAACTGAATTCTGGAGGGGCCCCAGTCAGTAAGCACTACAGGGAATTGTTACTAATGATGAGTTTGAACTCTTGCCCCTGCCGAGTGCTTTCAGTTTTGAAAAACTCGTTTTTCTGCAATTTCGCGGGATTCGCGGGGCGCGAACACGCGCGAGATCGGATTCGGAAGCCGCAAATTCGTGCGAATATGCAATTTGTTTTTTTGCGGCGTGTTCGTTGGCAAGGTTTTGTGCGTTTTTGCGAGCCGCTCGTAGCGCAAGGCGCGAAGTTACCCTCGCGGTCGTTCAAGGGCACGGCCATCTTGTTTGCCTGACGTATTTCCGTTTCCAGGCGCGAAGTGTAATCTCGCAAAGTCTGCGGCTTGCCAGTACAGTTTCGCGCATGTTCGCAAGGAAAATCTCGCGCGAACTTACCCGCGCGGTCTTGAACGGGCGCGGCCATCTTGTTTCTCATTCATTGCTATGGTTCTGGGCATGGTCTTTGTATCCTCTGTCAATCTCTGCCATCCTTTGCTTGTTTGAAGTTTTTTTTGATCTATTTTACTTATTATCTATCCCTCTATTTTTCTAGCCCTATATTTTTGTGTTTACTGCTACTTTTGGTTAATTTTAAACTATTTTTTTAAACTCTTTTCTTTTCTTCTCTTCCCTATTCTATTTTCTTTATTCCTTTCCGCCCAGACCATGGTGAAGGGAGCCGGGAAGCATCCCGAGAAGGGGAAGGGTCCCGCACCCCGGGTCCGGCTCCCGTGCGGGCGTTTGAGGGGGGAGGAGGTCGTACCCAGGGAGATCTTTACCCCGGAGGAGGTGGGCCAACTCATTTTTTATGTTCAGCGCCGCCTCCCCAGGACCATCATGGGAGGCGGCAAGATCAGTGCCGGGTACGGGGTCCGGGAGCGCCGGAAGCGGTGGGAGAAGGTGTGCCAGGCCATTTACCACCACTCTCGGGTCTGGCGCACCTACAACCAGGCCACCCACCGCTGGACGGATGTCCTGACCCGTGAGCGAGATCTGCTCGACCTCCTTGGCCTTGAGATCCCCGGGCTTGGTGAGTAGTAGTAGCTATTTCTTTACTACTATGTTTTCTCCTGCTGTGTTATTATATTGCAAATTTTTGTTTTTTACCAAGAGCAATAATGCTGCTCATTACATTGTAGGTAAATTATATTTCAAAATCTTCTGTGCATTTCAGGTACACTGCTCTCCTTCTTCTCAGTAGTGTTGCTACTATGCTTATTTGTTTTAGATTTTGTGTTCATTTCATTGGCCTGTGAAATTATGTATGAGTGTAGTTTAAAGAACTGTGTAATGCTACACACTAAGGTTCTGATTTTTAATTACCGGCGCATCCCTGCAAAGTAGCAGGGATGCGCCAGTAATTGTGCGTCACGTCACCATCACCCATGGTGCGCCGTATTTACAATGCGGCGCACCATGGGCCCAAAACGTCACCAAAGCGTTACGCATCTGTGCCGTAAAGGCGGCGCATTGCTGGAGTTGCGTCGCAACGATGGTGCAGCTCCATCAATGCTCTGGGGTGCCCTATCTCCCCAATGCTGCGTCAAGCCGTACGTCTGCTTCAAGCAGGCGCAGGGTTTGAGTCACGCATCATTGTCCTCAAAGTGACTGATTGAAATCTTGTAGATTTCCCTCAGCCACTTTAAAGGATGCGTTCCTGCGCAGGAACGCCCTCCCTTGCGCCGGAACGCCCTCCCTTGCGCCAGAACGCCCCCTATTGGCGCAGGGCTTTACAACGTGATGCATCTCCCATATGCATCACGTTGTTAATATATGCCGCACCATTGCGCCTCTTTTGTGCTGTCGCTGCGTCACAAAAGTCACGCAACAATGGAGCAAAAGAGCCGCAAGGGGCTTCTAAATCAGCCCCTACAGACTCAAGTCCAGTCCTTCCTTTGTACACATGGCGATAAGAAGAAATAGTGGTGGTGGATTAATAGTTTGAGTATTTTAATGACTGGTTAATGTAGTAGGAAACTTTAGTGTTGTCGCTGATCTTCAATCACGATGGACTTTGGCTGTCACTTTGCGTGCTGCGGACTGCTGCCTGCCAATCCTAGGCAAACCTTTTTAGTACTTTGTTTAGTGAGTTACATAGGGTAGTTTCCAATTCGACGGTCCGCAAATCAAGCAATACTAAAGTAATAACGTAGTCGACCACATGAGATTGGTCAATAATATATCCCGTGGAGTCGTTCCCTATTTGCTATTTCGCAAAAATATTTTGTTAGTTCTTTTGAAATGTTTGATTTGGTTGAGAAATATCATCCATGTTTTCTGTTTTTCTTTCTTTCATGTTGTACATCAGCTTCCCTCAGGGGCAAGAGGAGGACACAGGAGGAGGAGGAGGAGGGTGCTGTTGACGATGCAGGCCAGGACCGGGCAGGCGAGGGCTCCTTTGCTGGCCCCAGTAAGTTTTAATTTTAATATAGAGCACTTATTTTTTCCTAGCGTTCCTCATTCGATTTTTTCTAAATCGTCTTTGATCTTCTTGTAGACAGGATCTAAATTCTTATCCTGCCTCGACTATGACTCCGTGTGGTATTACTAGATTATTCTTATTAGTCTGTCTGTGTAGCTAACTAAGATTGCACATTTGGCATTTCCATTGGACTCCCATTCTAGTCAGCAATAGCTCTATGCACTGAGTGCAGTCCTCTGGGATTGTCCATAATGTCTTTTCAAGTATTCTAAATGTTTATGCTTTGACCATTGCCAACAATAAAAAGGTGAATGACCACCAAGAAAGAATAAGATACTACTTTACTTTTGGTTTGGATAGGAGGACAATCCATTCTACTACTGTTGCAGGGACAAATCTGCACAAACAGAACTATGGACACTAAATAATGCATTGCTTAGCTTATCAATTATAATAGGTGCTGTTAGACTTTCCACATACCTCAGTGATAACAGACTTTGTAGTTGAACCCCCAATCTCCTTACTGACTAGATAGTGTGGCAGAGTCATTTAGCTCCCAAAGTCACCGATGGCAGAGGCACGGACTCATGCTTGCAAAAATTCCAAAACCTTTAGCTCATCCACTCTAGTCTGGAGGACCAAAAACCACAGAGTCTATTTAAGTTTAAAAGCTTTATTAAAAGTAAACACATTTATTAAAATCAAGTTTGTCATAAAAGTGAACGTGTAACTGAAAATGGAAAAGTGCTTAGTGCTGACGATTAATTGGACACATTTCTTGTGGTCGAGCCGAGCTCTCACCTGGTTTGAACTTGATCCTGCTCGTGTTCTTAGAAGTCAAGCTTCTGTCTGTTAGGAGAAAAAGTGTTGCGTGTTAAAAAGTAAAAAGCAAACATTCATCAGTTGTGCCAAAAAGTGCAGCAAGACAACAGCCTTCCCTGGAAAAAGGGACATTTTTACATTAGAGTACACAGTCATAAATTATTAAATTGTATACTGTTTTTTTCACATTTCTTTCTTCCTCCTAGACCAAATATGATATAGTAGTGAGTGGTGTATTCTAACATTATTAAATGTACTTTGTAGGTGGAACATCTGGAGACGGGGCCAGCGCGGAGGTGGTGGTGGCATTGGACGAGGAGGACAACTCTGGGGAGGAGGCGGTGCAAGTGCCGGACAAGGACATGCCTGTGAGGGTTCACACGGTGGTGGCGGGCAGAGGTAAGCTATACATTCCTTAGTCATTGAGATTGAAGACTGCAGAGTGTGCTTTCTGCACGGGTGTATTATAAATAAACCAGGTAGTAGCCTCCTCTAAATGTACTTCGACTTAGCTGTGAAGTTTTTGGCGAGAAGAATCCCAATCAGATCTGAGGTGAACTTGATGGATGGGATGAACGAAAAGCGAAAGAAGGGTGTAAGTAAGTGTGGAAGGACGAGAAATGTAATGATGACTGGCAAAGAAGAATGATATGTGTTTGCTTGGTCCCCGAGGTGGCTGGGAAGGAAAGAATATGGTATGGTGCATGGCTGGGTGAATGATGAAGCAAGGATGGGTGGAAGGAGAACAGCCTGGGTGGGTGAGACAGAAACTGTATGTGTGCATATACTTTGAATGGATGGATGCCTAGATCATTCATGGTACTATCTGACTCTTAGATAGCATATGTGTATCTAGAGAGAGTAGACGGTCACTGGATGAACTAAGTGTTACTTTGAAGAGCATGTAACACCGCACCCGCACGTCCGTTCCAGTGTAGGAAAGGCAAGGAAAAGAAGTTGTAACGTTGTCCAAATACTACCATGAATAGTAGCAGTAGTTTGTATTGCAACTGCAAGCACAGCATATATCCGGTTATTACGGTGGACACTCCCTACCTCTCTTAATAATCTTTAGTTTAGTAGTAGTACGTCATTCATGTGTGGGGGTATCACTGTTCACTCAATAATAAGCAAAGCACCTAAAGGCATCCCATATGTCATCAAATACATCCCATGTGAAGTGATAGATAATCAGATAATTTAGCTTCTTCATTTTCCTTTTCTAATACTCATTTGCACTGTAGGGTGAAAGCTAAATTAATTAAGCAGTAGCCCTTTTAACAGAGTATTCTCAGTGCCACCCGTAATAGAAAAGTAAGAGCTTCACCACCTGCATGTACTGGACCGGTACAGTAACGCAAGTCTGTCTCACTCACCATGGTGTGCGTCTGTTTTTCTCGGGGGCAAGTTCACTGCGCTGGCATTATGCCTGCTTGCATAAGATAACGTACAAATTTTCCTAAACAAGAGAGAAGAAGAAGAATAAGAGTGGTGTACTGTCATAGTCGACTGTAATGGAAGTCCATAGTGCTCGTAGAATTTGTTCCTTAAACTCCCACTAATGTTAGAGCAAGGATGAAGAAGTCGGAGGTTACATAGATACTGTCCTCAATAGTTATGTACTGTGCTTTCAATTTGCTACTTGTACTGTGACAACTTTCTGCTCAATCATTTTGTGTTAATCTTAAGGAGCATTGGTTACAGACTATGTCTTTCTTTCTTCATGTAGTTGCTCCTTCCAAATCCAAGACACCATCAAGGAGGAAGGACCTGGCTCAAATGGCCCGGCAACGGAGGCTGGATGCCACTGTCGCTGAATATCGGCGGCTGGTGGCCCTGGAGGAGGAGGAGACGCAGTCTGGTACAACAACAACGTCCACTGGGACAGCTGCATCCTCCTCCGTACGGGCTGCCAGTGCTCCAGCGGTACGGAGCCGGGCTACCAAAGCCAAACGCCACCGCCGAGCAGCAAAGAAAGCAGCTGCCCCTCACAGGATTTGCAAGGCACACCGGCGCCGCTTATCCCTCAGACTGTCCTACCTGGAGCAGGAGGTCCATAACTATAAGAACTCGGTGGAGGGCCTCCGCTTCGAACTTGCCACCCTCCGCAAGGAGAATGATGTCCTGGCTGCTAAATCCAACAGCACCCTGCCATAGTGTCCCTTGCCCCTTTTTTAGAGACTTTTGGGGGGTGGGAATTGGGAGTTGGGTTTTTTGGGGACTTTTGAAGGACAATCGTTGGGGTTAGGGAGGGTCTTGCGGGAGATTATTTTGTTAGGGCTATAAAAATATACTTTTTGAAACTTTATCTGACCATACCTGTTTTTTACTGCTTTTGAGTCTGGTGGGTGGGGGTTTAACAGTAAGTTTGTTTTCCTGAATAGTCCTAGGACTTTAGTAGTACTACCGTCAATCCAATCTCTCGTCTCTCCTAATACTCCATTATACTACCTCCAACCAAACGCCTATCTTACCTGTAATTTCTGTTTGCAAGTAGGGCTAGGCCCAGGGCTGGCTCCACGGGAAACAGCGAATAAGGTTGGCAATCCTGGGCGGATAAAATTTCCTCATAGCGGTGGTACTAGTGGTGTGACACAGTGGCAGTTGCATGCCTATGAAAAAAAAGAAAATGAAATCTGGTTTGTCCTCCTGAGCAATACAACGGTACAATAGAGAATATAGCAGGTGACAGAAGTACACTAGAACAGTGCCACATTGTAGCCTAACAAATGGTAAAGTATAACTAATACGGTTGAAGTTCTTTGACATTAGCCATGGGTCTTTGTCAAGCAGAGTAAGAATATATCCTCGGATTTCTTCACCAGCCTGTTGCTATCACCTTATCCTCCCCAGCAAGTGTGTGGATTTATTGCTGTAATTTAGTCACACATCAATCAAAACCACACAGCCCGGGGGAAGAGGGTTAGGGTTTGAAAAATGGATGGGTACGGGGGTTTTTGGGAAAGGTTTTGGGAGACAAGAAAAAATAGCACAGCATGGACAAACAATTGTGAACATAAACAAATCTTTGGGTACAAACCTATCCATCAATCTTTGAAAGTGCATGCACTACTGCATGCATGTCAGTGAAAAGTAAGTAGTACTTTCGACAACTGTGGAAGAAAGAATGCGACAGTACAGGGCGTGTGTGGAATTATTGATAACTATATTCAACATAAGGTCTCTGTTGCCAGATACCTGAGAGCCTTGCTGGTCACTATAAATCCATTCACAACACTCAATGGGGTTGGTCTGGAAGGTATAGTAGATAGAAAAGGAGAAATTGCTCTTTTTCTAGGTGTCCCCTCACTCACCAGGGTTGCCCCTTGGTGACATGCTTCATCATTGGGGCCATCCCAGTCCTCTACGGGCTGGGGCGTGCTGCGACTTGCGAATTACGTGGGAGCACTTACAAATGACTATGTGTGGTGCAGATGTGATTGTGGAGTGGACTAAGTGATGTGTTAAGGGATCAATTTAGAAGCAGAGAGAGATCCAAGAAATGTAGTCACAGTCAGAGAAAAAGACAAAGGATACTGTATCTGTATGTTGTTGTAGTTGTCCTGTTGAAAGTGGTAAGTAAGTTTCCTGCAGAAAAAAAATCCTCTTATTAGCGGCACTCCTCCATTGCAGCCGACGCTTCGTCCATCGATGTTGGTCACCAGAAGACACCCTGTAAAAAAGCACAGCATGGACAAACAATTGAACATAAATAAATCTTTGGGTACAAACCTATCCATCAATCTTTGAAAGTGCATGCACTACTGCATGCATGTCAGTGAAAAGTAAGTAGTACTTTCGACAACTGTGGAAGAAAGAATGCGACAGTACAGGGCGTGTGTGGAATTATTGATAACTATATTCAACATAAGGTCTCTGTTGCCAGATACCTGAGAGCCTTGCTGGTCACTATAAATCCATTCACAACACTCAATGGGGTTGGTCTGGAAGGTATAGTAGATAGAAAAGGAGAAATTGCTCTTTTTCTAGGTGTCCCCTCACTCACCAGGGTTGCCCCTTGGTGACATGCTTCATCATTGGGGCCATCCCAGTCCTCTACGGGCTGGGGCGTGCTGCGACTTGCGAATTACGTAGGAGCACTTACAAATGACTATGTGTGGTGCAGATGTGATATTGGAGTGGACTAAGTGATGTGTTAAGGGATCAATTTAGAATCAGAGAGAGATCCAAGAAATGCAGTCACAGTCAGAGAAAAAGACAAAGGATACTGTATCTGTATGTTGTTGCAGTTGTCCTGTTGAAAGTGGTAAGTAAGTTTCCTGCAGAAAAAAAAATCCTCTTATTAGCGGCACTCCTCCATTGCAGCCGACGCTTCGTCCATCGATGTTGGTCACCAGAAGACACCCTGTAAAAAAAGCACAGCATGGACAAACAATTGAACATAAACAAATCTTTGGGTACAAACCTATCCATCAATCTTTGAAAGTGCATGCACTACTGCATGCATGTCAGTGAAAAGTAAGTAGTACTTTCGACAACTGTGGAAGAAAGAATGCGACAGTACAGGGCGTGTGTGGAATTATTGATAACTATATTCAACATAAGGTCTCTGTTGCCAGATACCTGAGAGCCTTGCTGGTCACTATAAATCCATTCACAACACTCAATGGGGTTGGTCTGGAAGGTATAGTAGATAGAAAAGGAGAAATTGCTCTTTTTCTAGGTGTCCCCTCACTCACCAGGGTTGCCCCATGGTGACATGCTTCATCATTGGGGCCATCCCAGTCCTCTACGGGCTGGGGCGTGCTGCGACTTGCGAATTACGTAGGAGCACTTACAAATGACTATGTGTGGTGCAGATGTGATAGTGGAGTGGACTAAGTGATGTGTTAAGGGATCAATTTAGAAGCAGAGAGAGATCCAAGAAATGCAGTCACAGTCAGAGAAAAAGACAAAGGATACTGTATCTGTATGTTGTTGTAGTTGTCCTGTTAAATTTGGTAAGTAAGTTGCATGCAGAAAAAAATTCCTCTCATTAGCGGCACTCCTCCATTGCAGCTGACGCTTCGTCCATCAATGTTGGTGACCAGAAGACACCCTGTCCACTGCCTGCCTGATGCTGAATTGTGGCTCGCTAATGTGAAGCCTGACTCCATCCTTTTTTCCCCATTGCACAGACTGAAACCCGGCCTGTAATTATTCAACGAAAAACAGGAAGTGATATAATATTACAACACCACTGATAAATAAATATAAGGTATGTAGGCTGTGGAGTGCAAAAAGTCACACTTTGATTTTCCTAGTAGACAGTACAATATTTTTGAAAGTGCGTACTCTGTCACCTTTTGAAGGATAAATAAGTATGGGCAAATTAATGTAGCGGATCTTTCCCCTCGAGCTAGGTGTACTGTAAACTGTGTTTTAGAACAAAATTAGATCTTCCCAGCGGTGCTCCCACCCAGACCCTTACTAAAGCCAGTCGCAAAAATGTAGAAGACCCCCAATCAAATCTCAAAAAACGAGGCCTAGCAGAAAACTGGTGACAAAACGTACTTTGAAAGTAAAAGTAGGCCCAAGTACCCCCTTACCCACCGTGGATTGCATTCAAACCACTTGCAAGCAACCAAGCAAAAGTATCCATAGCCAGCATCGCTCCAAGACTCGAAAACCCCCCCACCCAAACACATGCAATAGAAATACTGCTAACCCTAACGAAACCTAAGTTAAGAATAGTGGCAAAGGCTTTCTTTAACTATGCCAAATCCCCCCTTTCCCACCATGGATTTTCTTCAAATGACTTGCAACCAAAATTACACATTCTCACGAGTGCTCTAAGACCCCAGAACTCAGTTGCAAAAATCTAGAACACCCCGAAACACATGCAATCCTGCTGCTAGGGCTAACCCTAACGAACCCTAAGTTACAAAAAGTGCCAAAAGGCTTTTCCGCGAGGATTTTGTCCCAACCACTTCTACCCGGTATTAGACCTTCCCAGGAATGCCCCAAGACCCGCCAACCCACCCGCCAAAAAGCATAACACCCCCAAACAGGCCAAAAGCAAAATCTCATACTTGCAATATTTCTCGGCCTTCGGTCCAAACGCGCTGCGTAGCTAGGCCATAGGTCCGGTTTGCCACCACGGATTTCCTGAAAAGCAAATGCAATCAAGATTAGAGTGTCCCAGTAGTGCTCCCAGACCCCGAAACTCACCCACAAACACCGGGAAGCCCCCCAAACAGGCCCCCGAAAACGCTACATTGAGCAAAATGTCACAAATAGAAAAAAAGAAATCGGCGTGGATTTTGTCCAAACCACTTTTATCCGGTATTAGAGCTTCCCAGCAATGGCCCCAGAGCCATCAACCCAGGAGAAAACGAGTAGAAGACCCCCAAACAGCCAAAGAGCAAAAGTACAAAAATGGGGATTTAGTCATTTTTTTCCAAATTTCCCAAATCACTCCGCGCGCGCTCTGCAGCTAGGCCCTAACTCCCCTCTGCCACCATGGATTTGCTTCAAACCTCTTGCAAAGTAAAGTATATATAGCCAGCAGTGCGCCCAGACCCCGAAACCCACCCACAAACACCAGGAAGCCCCCCAAACAAGCCCCCGAAAACGCTACATTGAGCAAAATGTCAGAAATAGCAAAAAAAAAATCGGCCTGGATTTTGTCCCAACCACTTCTACCCGGTATTAGACCTTCCCAGGAATGCCCCAAGACCCGCCAACCCACCCGCCAAGAAGCATAACACCCCCAAACAGGCCAAAAGCAAAATCTCATACTTGCAATATTTCTCGGCCTTCGGTCCAAACGCGCTGCGTAGCTAGGCCATAGGTCCGGTTTGCCACCACGGATTTCCTGAAAAGCAAATGCAATCAAGATTAGAGTGTCCCAGCAGTGCTCCCAGACCCCAAAACTCACCCACAAACACCAGGAAGCCCCCCAAACAGGCCCCCGAAAACGCTACATTGAGCAAAATGTCAGAAATAGCAAAATAAAAATCGGCGTGGATTTTGTCCAAACCACTTTTATCCGGTATTAGAGCTTCCCAGCAATGGCCCCAGAGCCGTCAACCCAGGAGAAAACGAGTAGAAGACCCCTAAACAGCCAAAGAGCAAAAGTACAAAAATGGGGACTTTGTCATTTTTTCCCAAATTTCCCAAATCACTCCGCGCGCGCTCTGCAGCTAGGCCCTAACTCCCCTCTGCCACCATGGATTTGCTTCAAACCTCTTGCAAAGTAAAGTATATATAGCCAGCAGTGCGCCCAGACCCCGAAACCCACCCTCAAACACCAGGAAGCCCCCCAAACAGGCCCCCGAAAATGCTACATTGAGCAAAATGTCAGAAATAGCAACAAAAAAAATTCGGCCTGGATTTTGTCCCAACCACTTCTACCCGGTATTAGGCCTTCCCAGGAATGCCCCAAGACCCGCCAACCCACCCGCCAAAAAGCATAACACCCCCAAACAGGCCAAAAGCAAAATCTCATACTTGCAATATTTCTCGGCCTTCGGTCCAAACGCGCTGCGTAGCTAGGCCATAGGTCCGGTTTGCAACCACGGATTTCCTGAAAAGCAAATGCAATCAAGATTAGAGTGTCCCAGCAGTGCTCCCAGACCCCGAAACTCACCCACAAACACCAGGAAGCCCCCCAAACAGGCCCCCGAAAACGCTACATTGAGCAAAATGTCAGAAATAGCAACAACAAAAAATCGGCGTGGATTTTGTCCCAACCACTTCTACCCGGTATTAGACCTTCCCAGGAATGCCCCAAGACCCGCCAACCCACCCGCCAAAAAGCATAACACCCCCAAACAGGCCAAAAGCAACATCTCCTACTTACAATATTTCTCGGCCTTCGGTCCAAACGCGCTGCGTAGCTAGGCCATAGGTCCGGTTTGCCACCACGGATTTCCTGAAAAGCAAATGCAATCAAGATTAGAGTGTCCCAGCAGTGCTCCCAGACCCCGAAACTCACCCACAAACACCAGGAAGCCCCCCAAACAGGCCCCCGAAAACGCTACATTGAGCAAAAGGTCAGAAATAGCAACAACAAAAAATCGGCGTGGATTTTGTCCCAACCACTTCTACCCGGTATTAGACCTTCCCAGGAATGCCCCAAGATCCGCCAACCCACCCACCAAAAAGCATAACACCCCCAAACAGGCCAAAAGCAACATCTCCTACTTACAATATTTCTCGGCCTTCGGTCCAAACGCGCTGCGTAGCTAGGCCATAAGTCGGGGTTGCCACCACGGATTTCCTGAAAAGCAAGTGCAATCAAGATTAGAGTGTCCCAGCAGTGCTGACAGACCCCGAAACTCACCCACAAACAGACGGAACCCCCCCTAAGAGCACCTCAAAGGCAAGCAAGTCAGCAAAAACACTAAAAAATTTGCGCCTCGGATTTGGTCCAAACCACTTTTATCCGGTATTAGAGCTTCCCAACAATGGTCCCAGAGCCGTCAACTCACCTGCAAAGAGGTAGAACAACACCCCCACAAGTGCTGAGTCTTTCTTCATTGGGCGTAAACCAGCCCTCTGCTTTGATGGAAATAGGAGTCTGGAGGAGGAGGATAGAGGAGCATGTTCTTCTGAACTTGTGAACCTGAGGAATGCAGACTGCAGCACCTTCAAATCAATTAGCAAACCAGTGAAGACAGTTCTGCTGATGGGCTTGTTTTTGTGATTATCTGATTAAAGTTTGAAATATATTAACTGTGCACAACAAAGAAAGACAGACACACAGGAATAAAAGTGAATAAGGACGAAAAAGAAAGTTATTGATTCGTTGTCTCATTTTCAGGGCTCGGTATCACGGTCCAGGAATAAGAATAAGGCTTCGTTATCATACTCTGAGAATTCAGGCAGGGTGAGCTCAGTGTCACCTGACAGAGTAGAAATTCCCTCATCTATGTTGCTGGCCACCTCGTCTTCATCCGGCGCGCTTTCTCGTACTCTGAAATCTGGTGGTATGAGGTGCTGATTCATCTTGATCATTGTTAACCTCTCCACATTTTTGGGCGAGAGGCGGCTCCGTTTGGAAGTTACAATGCCACCAGCAGCACTGAAAACACGTTCAGAAGACACGCTTGCGAGTGGGCAAGACAAGTAGTTTAAAGCCAGGTTGGTGAGCTGTGGCCACAATTCTTTTTTCCCATGCCAATACGCCAATGGGTCAGCATTAACATAGACCTCTGTTGAGTCATTCAGATAGTCCTTCACCATCGACTCAAGGTCCTCATCCAAGGTTCCTCCACTTTGCTTAGCTGTTGCTGTGCCTCTGACCTTTTGAGAACCAAACCCAAGCCGAGCTAGCTAATCCTCTTCAGCCTCCAATGTTTCTGTTGTGTCTGGTGCAGATGATCCGGTTGCCGGTGTCTTTAACGGCTGAGAGGTCACTTGTGCCACAGCCACAGGTGCAGAAGTGGATTGTTTTGACTGGGGATGGCCTGCTGATGTACTGCCATTTCCTTCAATTTTCTGCCGTTTTCTTTCAAACCTCTTGGCTGACAAGGCTAGCCAACGTTTGTACTTTGGAACATGTTCATCATCAAAAGGAAAGAATGCTTGGCCTGCCAGCGCCTTTTTGTAGCGTGGATCCAGAATAGTAGCACAAATGTAATGCTCTTCTGAGTGGATCATTTTAAGACGTTCATCACCTTGTAGGAGCTCTAATAATTTCTCAGCCAGAACAAAAGAGTCTTGGTTTTTTACATCTTTTTCAAACACAGAACACACCTCCTTCAGTTGGTGCTCCAGCATGTACAACAATGGGATAGCTTTTCCCAAATTACAGTCCTCCTTGCTGACTGCACGCGTGAAGAACTCAAAAGGACGAAGCATGCGTGTCAGGCTTTGAACTATGTTCCATTGCGCCGCACCCATCCTCAGGTCCTCCTGAGCTGTACCCTCTGTTAAGAAATATTGATCGAGTACCGTATACTGCTCATACAGACGCTCAAGCATGTAGAAGGTTGAGTTCCAACGTGTTACCACCTCCTGGATGAGTGCTTTCACTGGCATTTGACGTTGATATAGCAGGCTCCTCAGCTGCTTCCGGGCCTTAAAAGAATGGCTGAAATGGTTGCACATTTTTCGGCAGGTGTCCAATACTCTGTACGCTGCACTGCCTTTATTACCCAAGAATTTTTGGACAACCAGGTTTATACAGTGCGCCTAACACGGCACTCTGAAATAGTCACCCAGCCTCATGGCCTTAACTATATTGGCGCCATTGTCCGTGGAAACATAACCAACCTGCTGTGTGACGTTTCTCCAAACCAAACATGGCTAGTGTTGCATGTTTCCGAGCAGCTTTAAAAACAATGTCCGCGTCAACACCTGCGTTTAGCTTTGCTTTAGCCCCTGAAAAAGAGACCCAGTGTGCAGTGATGCACATGTAATCAGCGCCTGCGCCACTGGTCCACATGTCTGTTGTCAGATGTATAGTGTGAACAGCACTCTTCTGCAAAGCTGCCCCAATCACCTTCAGAACATCTTCATGTAGTGCTGGAACCGCAACTCGGGCAAAATAGAACCGGCTAGGAACCTTCCATTTAGGGCAGAGCGCTGCCACTAATTCTAGAAAACCAACCCCTTCTACAAAAGAAAAAGGGAGAAGGTCCAGAGCTAGCATTTTAGCCAGCTTAGTGTTATACAGACGCGTCAGTGGGTGGTTGCGTTCATATTGCGCTTCTGTAAACAACATCTTTTTAATGTTGCCCTGGACCAAGGATTTACGGGATGATGATGATATCTTCGACCCAGTTACGCTCGCTGATGAACTTTTCCGCGTTGATGTCTCACTCTCTCCCACACTCTTAGTGTGGCTCACATGGGGTGTGCTGCTGACAGGGGTACTGGGTGTAAGTGAAGTGTTTGAATCGTCTTCTTCCTCCTCGTCATCATCAGATGAAAAATCAACGTTTTCATTACGTGCAATTCGGGCTTCCTTGACCGCCTCTAGGTGCGCAAACCATTGGACAGGGTGCGCTCTCCTAAGATGACCTCTCTGGCCTCCGGTACCATAGTTGGTACCAAACTTACCACGACTAACTAGAAGCTTACACATGCTACAAATGGCTACGTTTTCCATTCTTGGGCAAACACTAAAGAAGTCCCAAACTGGAGACTTGAAATGTCTTTGGGGGCCGGAGGAGGCGGCGATACTGGTGGTGGTGGTCCTGCTGCTAATGCCAGATGAAGTGGAGGATGTGGATTGCCGAACTTCAGTACGTTTTGCACTTTCACCACCACTAATTGAGGTCGAGGTGGATGGAAGTCCCTTCTTGCGAGGAAGAAATATGGAAGCGGTAGGTGTTGGTGTACTAGTTAACTCCAAATCCAATGATTGTTGTGTTTCCATTGACTCCTCGTCGACATCATCATCACGCTCAGCAGCTTCTCGGGATAGGGTCAAAATGTCTCTTTGCTGCATGCCCGCTGGGGCTGCAGTGACCATTATGATGACTGGATCGTCGTCGTGAAGGGCTTCATCAGCAGCAGTATGCGTCACTTCTTGTTGAGCCTCATCACACTCCATAGCTATGAGTTTTTCGACGACCTTCCTTTTACGCTTAGGTATCTTTGTCAGATCATGGTGTGCCTCACTCTCAGGCTGCCGTGGTGGTACCCAATCGCCATCCAGATCATCAGTAGGAGGTGGGCTTGAAGAAGATGTAGACACCCCCCTTGATCTTTTCCTTGCTAGGGATGTGGAAGACAATGAATGATCATCAGGAGGAGTGGCTTCCTCAAATGATACCTCGGTCTGATTGTCAATTTCTTGATGTGCCCCTACTTCGGGAGGAACAACTATTGTGGGCACTTGTGACCCTCCATGCACCTCTGCTTGCGCATCTCCTTGCGCTGCCTCTCCTTCCACATGTACTTGGGCTTGTACTACTTGCACATGTTGTTGTTGCGGCTGTGGTTGTTCAACACTTGTCAGATGAGTTACAACAACCTGTGTTGATTCAGGGACATTGCTGATACTTTCTTGCGATGAGCCAACATCACTGGTCGATGGTGATTGGAGAAGTACACTGACTGCCTCTGAAGCACTCAAGGGCTTTGACTTAAGTTGGCGTGGTAGTGGAGGCACTGAACCCAATGGAGCGGGGGTGCTGCTCCTAGCTTGGTCCCCAGCAGATCCTGCTGCTGCAGGCGTACTTTTTTTTTTGCTCCCAAAAAACGTGGCGGTTGGCACACCAGCCTCCTTGGTAACTTGCTTCTTCTGCTCCATACTAGCAACTTTCTTGCTAGAGGAGCTACGGAGACCTTTTTTTGGGGCCATCTTCTTCAGAGCAGGTCAGACAGCAGGCCGCAGTTGCACGAATTGTAGAGTTGTCTGAGGCCAGACGTGACGTCGCGTGACGTTATGCTGCACACACACACCACTGCAGGACTTCTTCCTGGCACTGGTGGTTCTCTTGAGTCTTGTGCACCTAAAAACAATGGAAGACAGAGGAACATCAGTTCAGTTATACACCCCAAAAAAATCGGGAAAAAAACGGAAAAATCAGCACAATCCCATTCCATCCATGCCCTCCATGATATTTAAGTTCAAGACACCCCACAGAAAGACTAGGCCCATGCTAGACTCAAATACCCCTGGTGAAAAGGCCACAAGTACAGCCCCCAAAAACGAAAATCACTGAAAAATCAGCACAATCCCATTCCATCCATGCCCTCCATGATGTTTAAATTCAAGACACCCCACAGAAAGACTAGGCCCATGCAAGACTCACTACCCCTGGGCATAAAGGTTGAAAAGTAGGCAAAATGGTTGCAGGCCTAACAACAATGCCTACATTCAAAATGGGTACTTGACTCCCAGCACATGGCCAGGGCCTGTAGCAGCACTCAAAATGGCCCCCAGCCACATGGCCTGTCCCTCCCCATGAACACCCCCAAAAATCGAAAAACACTGCAAAATCAGCACAATCCCATTCCATCCATGCCCTCCATGATGTTTAAGTTCAAGACACCCCACAGAAAGACTAGGCCCATGCAAGACTCAATACCCCTGGTGAAAAGGCCACAAGTACAGCCCCAAAAAACGAAAATCACTGATAAATCAGCACAATCCCATTCCATCCATGCCCTCCATGATGTTTAAGTTCAAGACACCCCACAGAAAGACTAGGCCCATGCTAGACTCAAATACCCCTGGTGAAAAGGCCACAAGTACAGCCCCCAAAAACGAAAATCACTGAAAAATCAGCACAATCCCATTCCATCCATGCCCTCCATGATGTTTAAATTCAAGACAACCCACAGAAAGACTAGGCCCATGCAAGACTCACTACCCCTGGGCATAAAGGTTGAAAAGTAGGCAAAATGGTTGCAGGCCTAACAACAATGCCTACATTCAAAATGGCCACTTGCCACCCAGCACATGGCCAGGGCCTGTAGCAGCACTCAAAATGGCCCCCAGCCACATGGCCTGTCCCTCCCAATGAACACCCCCAAAAATCGAAAAACACTGCAAAATCAGCACAATCCCATTCCATCCATGCCCTCCATGATGTTTAAGTTCAAGACACCCCACAGAAAGACTAGGCCCATGCAAGACTCAATACCCCTGGTGAAAAGGCCACAAGTACAGCCCCAAAAAACGAAAATCACTGAAAAATCAGCACAATCCCATTCCATCCATGCCCTCCATGATGTTTAAATTCAAGACAACCCACAGAAAGACTAGGCCCATGCAAGACTCACTACCCCTGGGCATAAAGGTTGAAAAGTAGGCAAAATGGTTGCAGGCCTAACAACAATGCCTACATTCAAAATGGCCACTTGCCTCCCAGCACATGGCCAGGGCCTGTAGCAGCACTCAAAATGGCCCCCAGCCACATGGCCTGTCCCTCCCCATGAACACCCCCAAAAATCGAAAAACACTGCAAAATCAGCACAATCCCATTCCATCCATGCCCTCCATGATGTTTAAGTTCAAGACACCCCACAGAAAGACTAGGCCCATGCAAGACTCAATACCCCTGGTGAAAAGGCCACAAGTACAGCCCCAAAAAACGAAAATCACTGAAAAATCAGCACAATCCCATTCCATCCATGCCCTCCATGATGTTTAAATTCAAGACAACCCACAGAAAGACTAGGCCCATGCAAGACTCACTACCCCTGGGCATAAAGGTTGAAAAGTAGGCAAAATGGTTGCAGGCCTAACAACAATGCCTACATTCAAAATGGCCACTTGCCTCCCTGCACATGGCCAGGGCCTGTAGCAGCACTCAAAATGGCCCCCAGCCACATGGCCTGTCCCTCCCCATGAACACCCCCAAAAATCGAAAATCACTGAAAAATCAGCACAGTCCCATTCCATCCATGCCCTCCATGATGTTTAAGTTCAAGACACCCCACAGAAAGACTAGGCCCATGCTAGACTCAAATACCCCTAGTGAAAAGGCCACAAGTACAGCCCCCAAAAACGAAAATCACTGAAAAATCAGCACAATCCCATTCCATTCATGCCCTCCATGATGTTTAAATTCAAGACACCCCACAGAAAGACTAGGCCCATGCAAGACTCACTACCCCTGGGCATAAAGGTTGAAAAGTAGGCAAAATGGTTGCAGGCCTAACAACAATGCCTGCATTCAAAATGGCCACTTGCCTCCCAGCACATGGCCAGGGCCTGTAGCAGCACTCAAAATGGCCCCCAGCCACATGGCCTGTCCCTCCCCATAAACACCCCCAAAAATCGAAAAACACTGAAAAATCAGCACAATCCCATTCCATCCATGCCATCCATGATGTTTAAGTTCAAGACACCCAACAAAAAGACTAGGCCCATGCTAGACTCAATACCCCTGGTGAAAAGGCCACAAGTACAGCCCCCAAAAACGAAAATCACTGAAAAATCAGCACAATCCCATTCCATCCATGCCCTCCATGATGTTTAAATTCAAGACAACTCACAGAAAGACTAGGCCCATGCAAGACTCACTACCCCTGGGCATAAAGGTTGAAAAGTAGGCAAAATGGTTGCAGGCCTAACAACAATGCCTACATTCAAAATGGCCACTTGCCTCCCTGCACATGGCCAGGGCCTGTAGCAGCACTCAAAATGGCCCCCAGCCACATGGCCTGTCCCTCCCCATGAACACCCCCAAACATCGAAAATCACTGAAAAATCAGCACAATCCCATTCCATCCATGCCCTCCATGATGTTTAAGTTCAAGACACCCCACAAAAAGACTAGGCCCATGCTAGACTCAATACCCCTGGTGAAAAGGCCACAAGTACAGCCCCAAAAAACGAAAATAACTGAAAAATCAGCACAATCCCATTCCATCCATGCCCTCCATGATGTTTAAGTTCAAGACACCCCACAGAAAGACTAGGCCCATGCTAGACTCAAATACCCCTGGTGAAAAGGCCACAAGTACAGCCCCAAAAAACGAAAATCACTGAAAAATCAGCACAATCCCAATCCATCCATGCCCTCCATGATGTTTAAGTTCAAGACACCCCACAGAAAGACTCAGTCCACCCACCACTGAGTACCCCTGGGCAAAAGGCCCCAAAACAGCCCAAAAATCGAAAATTCCAAAATTGTAGTTGCAGCAACTGTAATGCCCCAAACAAACTTACTTGTAAAATTTCTAATCTATCAGTGATCCAAAGAAAGTCAAAAAGGCCTCAAATCCAAATATACAGCAGCATCCACAAAAAGTAATCCTTCCAGCTCCAGATCCAAATGAAAAGTGACCAGGAGATGGACAAAGCACTGGGAGGAGCCTGCTGGACAGGAACAGGAAGTTGAAGACTGTGGAGCACTTCCTTCCTCCCTCCCCCCTCCCCCCTCCCCAAAATGGACTCCTCGCTAAAAAAGTGCAGGCAAATGTCAACCTAAGGAGTTATTCAGATAAAAATCATCATTTCAAGAAGGTTTATGCTGCTTGCTGGTGGATTTCTTGTGCGGAATTGCAAATTTTATATTTTCGCGTGTGCGAGATTATTGCTGCTCGCCGCATCTCAAATCTCGCAATTGCGAAGTACCGCGAGACGTGATCTCGCCGTACTCGCGTTGACAAACGCTCGCTGCAAAAGTTGGCAAGCCGCGATTACGTAATCGCGCTTGCCAAATTCCCACGGGATCCCGCAGCAAGATCCAAAATGGCGCAGCACTCGCAAAATATCGAGAAAAACAACTCGGCAAACGATGATAAACGCCGCGCGCCGCAAAATTGTGTCACCAAGAAAAGAAAAATCTGCTGCGTGCGAATTTGCGGATTTTGCGGGAAATTCGCAAATCTCGCGGATTGCAAATTTACCGAAAATCCGCAAAATCCGCAAGCGTAACGGATTTTCCGCCCATACTTAGTCTGGTTGTCGTGGCCTTAGGAGCTCCTAGATAGAGTGCATCTGTAGTCCATGCATGAGAAAATCAAAGCCTGAACCATATCCTTCTTGCCAGGAACAGGAGGAGAGGAAGAACTTTCTGAAGCATCCTCATGATGCCGTAGCATGTTGTAGACAGTTTCCCTGTTTGATACCCCAGAGTAAGGGAGTGATCCAGCCACATGCCAAGATGTTTAAGCTGATTCTTTGGTGGTGGGGCAGGGCCAAAACAAGTTGGCCACAGTAACCCTGTATTAGAAGTTGGAGAGTTGCCTAGGAGTATAAGCTCCGTCTTATCTCCGTTCAATTTTAAGCATGAGAGCTCTATCCATTTGGCACCCTCCTCTAAGCAAGGGCCTAAGCTTGCAGATGAATTTTCTGGGCGATTTAAGGCCATGACAAGTTGTGTATCATCGGCGTATGTAATGATTTTTATGCCAAATGGTTGGACTATCTCAGCCAGTGGCCTCATGGTCATAATAAATAATGTGGGGTTCAGGGAGAATCCCTAAGCCACACCACAGCTGAGGGCCATATGCTTAGACCCAGCTTCTCCTTCGAAGATCTGAAAGGATCTATCTTCTAAGAAGGATTGTAGCCAAGTAATAACCCCCCTGACACTCCCAGTCTCCTGATCCTGAGGGACAAGATATTATGGTTGATGGTGTCAAATGCGGCGCTGAGATCCAGGAGAATGATAGCCACTATGCCACCATGATCCAAGATCCTCCTCGACTCTTCAGCAACTGCTAGGAGGGCCGTCTCTGTCCCATGTAGGGGCCAGAAACCCGTCTGTGAAGAGTGAAGCAAGTTATTTGATTCTAGAAACCCAGATAGCACTGAGTTAACATGGCTTTTCAGGATTTTGCTGATCACTTGGAGGAGGGAAATAGGCCGATAATTTCCCTGGGTCAAGATTGTTTTTTTTAGTAATGCTTTTACCATGGCACATATCCATGGTGGAGGAACCACTCCTGAGGAGATGGAGGTGTTGATCAATTCTCGGATCACTGGGAGAATTGTACCAGTCGCTAATTTCAGAACAGTGGGGGGCAGGATCCCTCGGTGATCCTGATTTAACCCAGGCCTGGATGGATTCTACAGAGTTAAGATCAAGTAAAGGGATATGATCCAGCATTGCTTGAGTACCCGAGGGGTGCATATCAATAGAATACAGGTCTTTGTGAGTGGTTGCGCAAGGAAATGTATATCGTGAATCTTCTTGTGAAGAATTCTGCCAGGTTATTGCAATGGGTGAGGGCGCCTTCGGTGGTAGCATTTGGTGCGGGTGGTTTAATGAGGGTTTGATCAATATGAAAGATTTCCCACGAAGCGTTGGAGGCAAGAACTATTTTTTCCCCATAGTACGCCGCTTGTGCCCTTTTGATTTCGGCTTGATACATTTTAGTAGCCTCCCTATATTTTTGTTTACTAGGTGCTGCATAGTCCTTTCTCTATTCTTTCTCTTTCTCATTCTCTTTCTTTTTCGAATTCGGTCGAAGAGTGCATTGCGATTCACATCTCCATTTATATGCGATATCCTACGCATTCGATCTCCAGGTTACTGCAGAACAGCATTTATTGGTATGGACAGCCAACGCCTGTCGATGATTGAAACAGCCAACTTCGCAGCCTGATGCGTTTTGAGTTAATCTCTTCATCAGAGGCTGTTTTGGTCGAAGAGTGCATTGAGGTTCACATCTCCATTTATATGCGGCTGTTTCAATATTGCAACTTGCTGACTCATTTGAGCTGCCCAATCAGAATAAGGGGCATAAGATATCACCACTGTGTTATCGGGAGTGGCTGATTGAATTGATGCTGTTACCACTTCTTTCCTCTGCCCCTCTTGATGCTATTGTAGCCTACATTTCCTCCTTTGTTTCCTGCGCTTGTTGTTTCTTCTGTGCCTTTCTTCGTTTGTGGTTGTGGCCGTAACGTCTGACGGCGGTCTTCTCTTTAAAAAAACAAGTTCTTCTGACGGGGTATATTTCGTCTGCACCTGAATCTGCATTGCCTTAGACCCACTCTCATCTGAGTCAATGTTGCTTGCAGCTGAACTCAGGTCGGTATCGGAAACCACAGAACTGGAGTCAACCGATATGGGAATCTCTGGATTTCTTGACACACGTGCTTGCCTCTAATGGTGTCATATTTGCGAGCAAACGTGAATACTCTGCCTGTCTCGTGGTCACGTTTGCCCAGTGCATACTTAAATATTTTATCGTTTCTTCATGCTTCATGAGGCGCACATCAAATTCTTCTCTGCTTTTCTTAATGAAATCCTGTTGCTCATGATGTTCCAATTGCTGATTTAACTCTTCGATTCCCTTAAAAATGTCATTCTTGTCAATTTCCTCGTACTTTATGAGTATGGAAACCATGTTCATAGACCCCTCTAAATTATTCGTGGCCTATTCTTTAAGCTTAAGGGGATTGGGGTTCTCAAATTATGGAGCAATGAGAACCCTCAATCCCTGCGGTACTCTACCAACTTCTCTGTATTTCTCTAGGGATCTTTTTTCCCACCATTTAGGAATCTTCGTCCGTAGTAATTTTTCTAATTTCTTCATCAATGTTTTAACATCATTTGTACTTTTAGTCTCTTTATTATGTCCTTGCAGAACTTCATCTATATTCGGTAAATTTAAAAATAAGGCATCGGCCACCGCCTCCCGGTTCCGTAGCGCATCTGCTGATGTTGTCATATTAGATGGCAATAGATGTAGATGCACCAATGCACTCACTACTATTGCGTATTAAGCACAGTCTGATCAAAATACACAATCCTTTCTCCCACAACAGTCACGGTGTTTTCGAATATACCACAGCTTAGCCCAAAGGTCCTCGGTTATCCCGCTGGTGTCTTCTGACTCCGTTGAGTCACCGGGGCTACCCTGAGTACTGCCGTGTTGTTTCCTCATTTAATTGCGACTGCGGGGGGCTGGCTCCAAGTTGCTCCTTCCGGGTTAGACTGGAATCGCATCCGCGATGTTGGCCGCACAACAGCCAGCCTCGAGTTGAAAGAAGGGTCCGTAAAGGCGAAAACGGTTGTGTTCCGCCAAATCGAAATGAAGACAAAAAATCCTGGATTACCGCTTCTGGTAATAAAAGACAGGTATGGACCACAACGTGAAATTTCAAAGTGAGTGCTTTATTGCAGTTTCAGCATGACGCGTTTTAGCTGTGATGTCACAGCCTTGATCACATGACGCACCGGAACCTAAACTGACATTTTATAGTGTTACACTGAATGTTCCGGTTACACCCCCCATGGGTTTTGATAGAGCTAGTAAACATACTACAATGTCACCTATAGCATACTGGTCTCCCTTTGTCTTATATCCACAATAATTTATGAAAAACAACAAGCATGTACACATCATTTACAGTTGTAAGGTCAAAGTATTTTTAAAAGTCATTAAAACAAATAATTACTATTGATATCTAAAACCAAGTGGTTCATATACCTATCTATTGACCTACCTAAGCAGAGACCATTACTGACCATCAAATCAACCAGTGTAGGGGCGCAATCAGGAACTAAAGCATAAAGTGCATGTACAATAAATATATATATATATATATATATATATATATATATGAATGAATGAGGTGAATGAGGTTTGATTTGTATAGCGCATGGCTACCCTGAGGCCTCCCAGCGCTGAGTAATAGAAAGACAGAGAGAAACAGCCACAGTGCTATGGATGCGTCCCGAACAGATGAGTTTTCAAGAGCTTCCGGAAAGCCAGAAGATTGTTGTTTTCTCAAAAGGCAGGGGGGAGGGAGTTCCAGATTTTTGCAGCTTTAAACGAAAAGGAGCGTCCGCCCCATCTTGCTTTTCGTATCTTCTTGGTGGTGGCCAGGCACAGGGAACTGGAGTGCAGGGCTCTTTGAGGAAGATAGGAAGTGACCAGAGAGTGCATAATCGCTGGACCAGTCTTCCAGATGGCTTTATGAGCCAGGCACATAGCCTTGAACTGTATCCTAGCTGAAATGGGGAGCCAGTGAAGTTTCCTCAGTGCTGGTCTTGCAGACTGCCAACGCGGAGTCCGGAAAAGCAGCCGGGCTGCACAGTTCTGCGTTACTTGCAGTTTATTGATCGTAGATTGGGGAGCACCAAGATATAAAATATTCCCATAGTCCAGGCGAGAGAGTATAAGGGCCTGAACCATGATTCTTCTCTACTGGAATGGGAGGAGGGGAATGATTTTACACAGCATTCTCATCAGACCAAAGCACATGGCAGAGAGTTTGGTGGCCTGGTAGGAGAAGTTAAGAGAGCTATCAAGCCACATGCCGAAGCTCTTTATCTGCGTCTTTGGAGGTGGAGCGGGCCCAAGCAAGCCGGCCACAGGGAAGCAGGGACAGAAGACGAAGGATTGCCCAGAAGCATAATTTCTGTTTTGTTCCATCCACTCGGCCACCGCCTCTAGGCAAGGGCCTAGGGTTCTAGACGACCCCTCAGAGTGATTTAAGGATACCACTAGCTGAGTGTCGTCTGCATAGGTGATGATGTCAATGCCGAATGGATGGACAATCCCCGCCAGAGTATTCATATAGATATTAAAAAGCGTGGGGCTCAGGGCAGAGCCCTGTGGAACCCCACAGCTAAGGGGTAGCCTGGAGGACACCACATCCCCCTCAAAGACCTGGAAGTAACGGTCACTAAGAAAGGATTGGAACCAAGTCAGTGCCGCGCCCGACACTCCCATACTTTTAAGTCGGTGGGCCAGGATGTTATGATTGTCCGTTTCGAACCCGGCACTGTGGTCCAGGAGGATGATGGCAGCTGTTCCCACTTGGTCCAGCAGCCTCCTCGCCTCCTCCTTCACCCCCAACAGTGCTGTTTCCGTCCCGTGCTGAGGACGGAAACCCATTTGAGAAACACATAATAGGTCGTTAGATTCCAAATACTCAATTTTATTTATTTATTTATTTTTTGACCTTTTAGAGCGCGACAGCTACCCAAAAGGGTTTCCCGGCGCTAATGAGGCAGTAGGTTAGTGAGTCGAACAAAATTACCATGGTGCAGTTAGGGGCTCTTTATTGATTAAACAACCATGTCTTTATGGCTCTGCGGAAATGAACATAGCTAGATTCCTTGCGTAGAGTCAAGGGGAGAGAATTCCACAATTTGGGGCCCAACAGAGAAAAAGACCTCCCGCCCATCCTGGTGAGTCGGATCTTGGGCAGGCTGAAAAGGCCTTGAGATGAGGATCTCAGACAACGGACAGGAGTATATGTATGCACCAAGGATTGTAGATATCTCGGGGAGTACCCCATTTTATTCTGTGCATAAAATTCAGGGTCTTAAACTTGACTCTGTTTTCAACTCTGAGCCAATGTAGCGTGCGAAGATGTCCTGACATGCGTTCCATTCTGTGGCATTTGCATAGCAGTCTTGCGGCGGCATTTTGCACAAGCTGAAGCCGTCTGATGACAGCCTGAGATGCCCCTAAATAGAGAACGTTTCCGTAATCTAAACGTGAAGTAATTAAGGCGTTGACTACGGACTTATGTATATCTCCAGGCAGCATCGAGATGATTTTCTTGAGCCACCGCAAGATGGTAAAGCAGGTGGCTGTTAGTTTCCTGACTTGGGGTTGCATAGTTAGGCCTTTGTCTATGATGATCCCTAGATTTCGTACTTGTTCCGAAGGAATGGGAAGGGCCCCCATTTCAGAAGGCCAGTGTCTTGGGCTCCAGAGATCTTGTTTGGGGCCCAGTATTAAAACCTCCTTTTTGTCCTCGTTTAATTTGAGCAGGTTGTCCCTCATCCATTTTGCAATTTTGCTAAGACCGGACTGCAGGGGGGAAATGGAATCGTTACCAGCATTTGAGAGTGAAAAAATGATCTGGGAATCGTCTGCATATGTAAATATTGTCAGACCTTCAGTTTCGGCTATCTCAGCAAGTGGAGTTACATATATGTTAAATAGCAAAGGGCTGAGTACCGAACCCAGAGAGACTCCATACGGAGACAGATGAATGTTGGAAGAGGCTGAATTGGAGGTGATTTGAAAAGTTCTCTGGGTTAAAAAAGAGGTGATCCAGTCCAGGGTTTTACCCCTAATGCCCCTGTCAGAGAGGGACTTTTGCAAGATGTTATGGGAAATAGTATGAAACGCTGCGCTGAGATCAAGTAAAATCAGCGCAGCCGAGTCACCTCTATCTACCAGATGGCGTATAGTTTCCGTCACTCCCAACAGTGTTGACTCCGTGGAGAATCCGGGGCGGAACCCTGACTGGGAAGAATGAAGTATATCATTGGCCTTCGTGTACAGGGCAAGATGGCAATGAACATGTTTCTCCAACATTTTGGAGAAAGCAGGCAGCAGGGAGATGGGACGGAAATTGGCGAGAATTTTAGGATCGGCTGTAGGCTTTTTTAACAAAGGTGAGACCATGGCATGCTTCCACATAGCCGGAACCAAGATGTTATTGATATGTTTCTCAATCAGCTTACTCAGCCATGGGAGGAGGGAAATTAGGCGATAGTTGGACAGATTAGACTGGTCCAAGCTCGGTTTCTTCAAGAGAGCCCTAACCATCGCACACTTACATGAAGTAGGAACCCTACCAGAAGTAATCGAGGAGTTCAAAACATCAAGGACAACTGAGCGGATTGAGTCGATGACCGAGATAAGGTGTTGTGGGGGAGCAGGATCCAATGGGGAGCCTGAGGTCACTTTGGAGACCAGTTCTAGTGAGTCATCATCTAGGAGACAGAACTGCTCTAACGAGCAGTTGTGCTGAGGAATGGTACTGCCGATATGGCTGCCTCAGCCTTAGGCTTAGTGGTAGGAAAGGATGAGTAGATTTTTAGGATTTTTTGATGGAAGAAGACAGCTAGGTTATTGCAACGTGTGAGCCCTCTTTCTGGTGATGGGGATTTTTGGGGAGGGGTGATAAGTGATTTCGCTATGCAGAAGATTTCCTTGGCCGAATTGGCGGCTGTATTAATATTTTCCTCATAGAACTGTGCTTGGGCAATTTTAATCTCAGCTTTATACAGCCTAATTGCTTTCCTATATTCCTCTTTCCTACTTTGTGAAAAATTCTGTATCCAACTCCTCTCTAATCTACAACAGGATTGCTTTAAGTCCCTCAGTTTGGAGGAGAACCAGGGGGCTGTTTTCTGCCTGTTTTTATTTTGGATGAGTTCCTTGGGAAGTACTACATCAAGGATGTCTTGAATCCAGCTGTTCAAGTTGTTGCTAGCCAAATTAGGATTGGGAACCGTAGGAGGTTTTGTGTCTTCAAGAACTACCTTCCATCCGTTGGAGGGAAGTCTAGACCATTTCCTTCCCCAAGACGTTGTTAGTTCCTGGGCAGGCGGGGTGTAGCAATATCCCAGATTAAAGGGATTGAAAAGTGGTCTGTCCAAGGGAGTGGAGTAGGGATCCCAGTGCTCAGGCTGTCCAGGTTGCGGAAAACATGGTCAAGGAGATGGCCCTTATTATGCATAGGGAAAAAGCCTTTTTGTTTAACGCTGGATCGCCTGAAAACAAGATAGTAGTCCACTAACTACGTAGTTAGAGGGGTCCAAAGGGATGTTAAAGTCGCCCAACACCGTAAAGTTGGCCAAGACTAGTGCTGTATTGGCGACTAAATCAGAGAGATTGGGGAGGAACTGTCCTAAGACTCCCGGGGGGCGGTAGATAAACAAACCGGAGATGGTGTTCGTGGGCGAGAACTCTACTGAGAAAGCCATGCTTTCACAGTCTGAGAGTGCGGTGGGTAGGGTTCAACAGTTATAGGAGTCTTTATAGATAATGGCCAGACCCCCACCTCTGCCTAAGATGCAATTAGCTCTACTTATTAAGAAGCCTTGGGGGAGGGCCTGAACAATAGCAGGGTCAGTTTCAATCTGGAGCCAGGTCTCAGTTAAGAAGAGAACATCTGGCCCAAGCTCCTCTACTAATAGTGGTATTTCAACACACTGTTTAGGTAGTGATCTACAGTTTAGGAGAAACATCTTCTGTGGAGTATCAGCAGGAGGCATGAGATGTGCGTTAGGCAGCTACTTAAAGTTGCAGTGTGGGCAGTGTGCAAGAGAGTTGGCAAGGTTCAGTGAGTGTAGACACTTAGGGTTGCTTTCTGTTGTCATCTCATGCAGACATGACGAGCTATAAATTATTGGGCCCCCAGAAAAATGGCCAGGGGTAGTGGCCCTTGGGCCCGGTCGGGTGCGGACGGGCGCAGACGAGCTTGCCTTTGACGCGTCCACTGCGCGTGTCCGCTGCGCGTTAGCATCATTTACCCTGATGTAGATTGGATCGCTTGGAGAGCTGGAGCGTCACCCTGCCAAGATGGCCGTCCGCTAAGGGCTCAACCAGGAAGTGCTAGGCTCGGTTATCTCCCTCCACACAACCAGCATAGGAATTGCTGTGGTGGACCGGGGAGTCGGCGAGCGTGTGGCAGCAATGGGTGCAGTAAGTACAATAGTGCTTAAATCAATGTGATCAATAAAAAACAGTCTGAAACCCGCCATAAAAAACCAGTAAAAGTATCCGCCATCACCTAGACCAAACCATAGGTAAATCCCAGGTAAAAACTAGACCGAAACCAATCCTAAATACAGGCTAAAAACTGTCTTCTAAAAACCACAAACAAATCTCAGGTTACAGGCAGACCTAAACAATGTACTGATCCCTTAGTTTGTTCATAAAAAATTGTGAAGGTCTTCTCCTGTGTTTAAACCCTTCGGAATCTTAGTATCAAGTAATAAGATGTATTGAGACTCTAATTGTCGTAGTTTCTCCCTGTTTCCACCTCTTGGATCTTTGGGCACTGAATCATGACAAAGTAGCTCAAATCATTAAATTCATATATTTATACTCACTGAAAAAAACAAGGATAAAGTGACATCATAGTTAGGTATGATAATTATATTTTTCTTTGCATTTTAAAAATAAACCTTAGAAATTCACTGGAAAAGACAAAGGTTAAAGGGACGTTATATTTAGGTGAAAATGTAATTTAAAACATACCATTTTAAACAATCAAAACCACTGAAATTCACCAGCTATACGTATCTCAATTAACTAAAACTTGTGCCGTAAGCTAACTGTAACTTGTGCCCTGGCCATGTACAGTTGAGGCAAGAGTTATGGTTATTTCAAATAACTATAGATAACTATACAGTGGTTTTGTTAGTTTAAAACAGTATGTTTTAACTGACATTTTCACCTTTGTTTATTCAGTGAATTTCTAAGGTGTTTTTTATTGAAAAGTAAGATATTATTATCATACCTAACTATAAAGTCACTTTAACCTTTTTGGGTTTTTTTCAGTGAATTTCTAGGACTTTTTTAATGTAATGTTTTATTACCATGCGTAAAGCCAGCCCCCCCTCCCAACCTAACTCACCCCAACCCTGCCTAACCCCAATCTGTCCTCGTTCTCCAAAAACCACCAATGATTATAACCAAATGTATGTTTCAACATTACACCCAATGCAACATTAATTAATATTTATTGCTACAAAATATTTGTTTAAGTTTTATTTGAGCACATCTGTGACTTTTTCTTTTTGCAGTGTTTTCATTATTACATTTTGTGGGTTTGAAATGTGAAAATACATTTTCAGAAACTGATTGTTTTTTTCAAAAGTATCACATTTTTCAGCCCAAAAAATACCATCATAAACACAACTACAAGAGGACCAGGTAATTTTTTTTATACATCTTCAGGCCACATAAAACACAATAATAACACCAGTCAATAGAGGGAACTGCAGTCCCAGGTGTAAAGCAAAAGCTCTAGCTTGGAAAGTGCTTAAAAAATTATGATAAGTTCTCCTGGGGTTATGGTTCCAGTAAGCCAGGAAACCTACAGTTTTTTTCTAATGTTGCTCAGGGACTGCAAAACCCCCTGCAGCCTCCCACAACATTAACAATTAAAATTGTGGTGCCCCTGCACCTCATAGGGGTATCAAAAAAATATCTAAATAGCCCTTAAAGGGCATTGTGGGGCACTCCTTGGAGAAGCAGTGAATAATAAATGAGCATCTGTGGCCGCTCATTTATGACTCACTTTTGTCTAGGTTTTTTTCATTTTGTCTAGGTGACCTGATCCCACCTGGGACACCCAATGTTTCTTTTTTGCTTAGCGTCCACAGGGGAGCCCTAGGCCCCCACGGACGCGTCTGCTTCCTGTATGCGGCCCTGTGGGACAGTGCAGGAGCCAGCATTTTTTTTTAATTTACGAGGGATGCCAGTTCTCACCCAGGACACCCCAAACCATTATGCTTTTTAGGAGCCATTGGGGGAGCCCCAGGACCCCAAGGGCCAAGCCAGCTCTGTGCTCCTGCAGCAACAGTCATTATCTTTTTTCTTTTCTTTTTCCAAGTGAGGTGCCCCGATGTCCACCCTGGGCAACCCAGAGCAGGTCCATCATTCGCTGCCATGGGGAGGCCCAGGACTCCCACAGCATCACTGGCTCCCCTGCTTTCAGCCATCGTGGAAGCTGGTACTACTCCCTCCCTGCAAGAGCAGTTTTCTTTTGCTCCCATGGGGTGGGGGCCAATCTGTATTTTTCCCATTGCCTGAGAGTACAGGAAGAAGGGAAAGGTTTTGTTCAGTTTTGTTCGGTTTGGGAGCAGTTTTGGGCTCCTGGCCGGTGGGAGAACATTTCACTTTCCCTGCCTGCACTTTCAGGCAGAGAAATAGATGGTGTTCCGGGGTTGAGGTACCCAGGATACGGTCCTTTATATGACGCCAGGGGATGGGGTCCCCGGGGCCATAAAATAGCGCGGGGAGGTGGCCGCCCACGCCCCTCTCATTTTTCTACATTTTTGGCCCCAACTAGTACTGGCCACCTCCAAAGCTTTTGACTAATCAGTTGGGCCACAACACTGTCACACTGTTGACACAACATGCATTATTTGTAATTCGTTTTAAAAAAAATTGTACATTGAAAGGAATCTGTTTCAATAGTCTGTTGTATGTGGGACACACTAATGTGCCCCAGAAGAGTCTATAGAAAACAGATGGATTATAATTCTGTGGTGGGAAGAAAGGGCCCTCTCCAGGCTGGACTCGCTGTATTTGCAAGTGCTCATGAATCATCCGAAACAGCTGCTAGGCGACTCTGAGCAGGATCCTGTTTAATGGCACTTACTTGAGAATCTTTAAAATGGGTATTAGTAGCATCTGTTATTTACAGCATTTGGAAACAGAAGAAGGGCTGTTTTAGTAACATTTGGTCTGATATTTCATGTTCGAATTTATATAAAAGTGTAACATGGGGAAGCAAAGGATATCTAGGAAGAGAGATCAGGAAAGGGAGAAACTCTAGAAATAATTAGGCTTTTAAGGCCTTCAACAGTGAATGACCCTTAAGTCAAACTCAGCATAGAGTTCCGAACTACACGGTAAACTTCGCTCTCCTCCAGATTGGGTCCCGGGTGAGGACTCGAAAAATTCACAACAAATGATGGCCAGATGTGCAAGGGCCCAGCTGGAGATAAGCACATCTTCACAAATCGGCACAGAAGGGTCAAACTATGCAAGCACCCACACTTACATACAACATGATGATGCAAAGGAAGGGAGAGAGACCTGTGGAGTGAAGAGACTGGGTCTCAGTTTATAGAACAATATGAGGAAGATGGCTGTATTCATTTAGTTCGTTTTTTGACAATTTGTTTTATTTATTAAAGAAAGACAAAATTCAGCAGTGATGAAAACGAGAGTAAAGACTGAAACCATCACTAGTAGTCCATCACATACAACCTAATTTCCATATTGGAGAACAAGAGAGAAGGTTTCCAGAGTAAGTAATGACCCTCAGAGGTAACTAGCTGACTCAGGTTATATTCAGTCAGGTTATGGTGGATGTTTAGAAGATCTGTCCCCATCCAACAAAGTACAACCGCGGGGAAGCCCCTCATATCACTACCACCGGACCTACATTTACTCTGCCCCAACACTGACAACCTAAGTGAGGAATCGTCAACAGGATTCCTCCCACGAGAATGTAACGTGGCAAGAGGCCAACAATTGTCATTTGAAGCACCAGAGAAATCCTCTGAGCATTGTTTGCAAATCCATATGCTCCCGAGAAGAGAGAAGGAATACTGAAGGTCGCATTATAGCGACACAGCAACGGGAGGCAAGGGAACAGGAGAAACGGGAAGACATCGATTGGCCTGAGCAAATCAGAACTTGAGCGAGCCCTACCGACTATTCAATAAATGTAAATCTTTATTTCAGGGTAACACGGTCCAAGAACCCACCAACCTGGTATCTGTACCAGCATAAACACGCTCTATACACCTAGTAACCCACCTTCGATTAAAAGCTGGGAAAGTACTTTTGAACCCAGTTCATCTCGGGGTCTATCAAGTTCTAAAGACAGAAAGATAAAGTGCTTAATTTGGGCTGTGGTTGGAGATGGGGGACACCGCATTTATATTTGGAGGCCGGCACTTACCTTTCCGCATGAGACATTGACCCCGAGCAAGAGAGGTGAAAACACACACCGGAAAGGACTAGGAGGAGGACGGTGAAAGCAGGGACTGCAAGAGTCAGTTAAAGGGACAGGGAGTGTCTGGCAGTGGATTAAAGAGGTATGAGGGGATTTTAAGAATACACAGTCTTGTATTCCAAGAACTGGTGTTGAATGGCAACGGCCAAGGGCTTCTGAGCAGAGCTTCGGGCTCCGGCACTTGTTCCTTTACAAGTCAAGCTCTGGGTAGATAGACCATATGAAACACGTTAGCTGGAAGCGACTTGACCTGCAATCACAACCCTGAAAAATAGCACCTCACCCAATTGCGGATTTAATGGCACCTCACCCAATTGCAGATTTCGCCGGCAGGTTAAAAAGACCCACAGCAACTTCTGATTACAGGCCCAGGGAGAACCCTACATCCAATTCAACACTACTCTTACTATATTGGGCATGGTCAGTTCACGGACAGCCACTCAGACTGCACCCTAGGGGCAAATCCACAATTGCAGAAAAATACAGCTACAAAGAGAATTGCTAAGGCCCCAGGTTTTTGCAGACGTGTGCTATATAAAAAATTGTGTATAGTAACAAATAGAATTCACAATTATATTTCCAATTGTTGAATTTGTCAAACAATTCCCATATATTCTCAAAATTACACAGCATAGAGTTGTGGCAGTGGTACACTTTTTCAAGGATTCCCGATTGATTAGGTCTTAGCTAAGACTATACTTTTGTTTTAACATACAAGTGAATATAAATACCTGCTATGTACAGTGAAAATTCCAATATTTCAGTAACAAATAATATGTATTTATTCTTCAGTTTATTCTTTACAATACTCCCGGAGGTGCAGTTCCTGCTCCTTGCCATGCGTGTTTTGACCTATACTGGCAGGTCATTAAAGGTCTTTTTTAACCCCTCCCATGCTCATGACGGGCTCAGATCGTCATGAGCCACGGTGGCCGTGTGCTCATGATGAGCTGAGCTCGTCATAACGGCCACAACGCTCGCAGCCGAGGCTAATTCCCCCGCTGTGCTGAACGTTCCACAGAAACGGGTGTGGCAGTGACGATCTTAGCTCATCATGAGCACAGCGCCACAATGCTGCGTCACGAGCTGAGCTCGTCATTGGCACGGGGGCGCTGTACGCGCCCTCCCCCCAGTACAGCGGGGGAATCAGCCCCATAGGCAAGGGGTTAAGGCTTCCACTTCATCAAGAACTCAAAATAAAAGTTGAGGTGTATGCAATCTGCTTGGTCAGGTCTAAAGCGTAAACTTAGAACATGTAGGCGAAGCACAACACGTTCAAGTGTGATCACCTTAATGTGAAGTTGGCACTGGTTTTTCTCAGGAATGTAAATGCCTTATCCCTTTCAATTGGTGTAATGTCTTCCCCACATTCTGTCCCCTATTTACATTCATAACTGGTGTTGCCCGGACAATGTGTTTCTTGAGGGTATCAAGGAGATAAGGGCTCCAGTATGTTTGTTCTATTATGTTGGTCAATGAGTTAGACATTAGGGGTGCCTCTGGAAAAGTATCCCTGGCGACCGTACCTGCCTTAAGTACTAAACCATATTGTAAAGAAGATGCTGAACGTTTCCTGAGCTTTCCTAAAAGTTATGAACTTACCATTAGAATAAAGATGTACACTACATTTGCAGCGTCCTCCCTCACACCATGCTACACTCTTGTCTCTGACTGCCTCGTAGAAAATGGGAAATCAGCACATGGAAACTCTGCAAATTAAATGGGGGTGTAAGTTAATAGCATCCTCATGTTTACTGCGATTGGAATGATGCTAGTCTCAGAAATGCTAAATCCAGGCCTACCAAGATGGGTAGAAACAGTCACTTACCAGGGCCAACTCCTAAGTCCAAGACCAGTTAATATTAAGCTGAAGTTAGGGTATTAACATCCCAAGTCTGTTCATTGTAGGCTACCCTCAGTTTTAGTAGCAGTTTCACCCTGCTTCTATACCCTAAGCAGAACAACCTAGTTAGGCTCTTTGAAGATTTCCCTAGGGTATAGGAGTGCACAGAACTGTAAAACAAATATGCATTGGGAGAGAGCCACAATTTTAGTCAAGATTACCCTTCTCATTGCTGACAGTAAAAAAATGTATTTAGAATTTTAAAGAATCGGTGATGTTAGTTATAACTCGCTACAGAGTTAAGACTTTCCCACGTGTCTCTGAGTTAGAAATGATTAAACCTAGCAATTAAATGTTGTCTGTCCCCTGGCAAAGACACCACCCTCATAACACTCCAAAACACCCAGTGGGAACGGGATGGATTTGTCCTAGTTTAAATTTAGCCCTGAGGTAGAAGAGAAAGTCTCCATTGCAGCTAAAAATCCATCCAGTTTGAGTGAGATCTTGAACGTAGAATAATATGTCTTCCAAGCAGAAGGGAAAGGCGGGGCCGCATCGGCCCCCCCGCCGGTATGGCAGGGCTCTGGCCCCCCCTTCCCCTTGTCGACAACCCATGGTGGGGCGCGCCCCCGCCGCGTCATTATGACGCGGTAAGCGCGCCCCACCATTGATTGGTCCACAGCTCCCCCAGTTGACCCGGAAGCGATAGAATCGCTTCCGGGTCAAAGGGGAGAGCTAAGGTCAGGCCAGTTGGGACTGGTCTGACGAGAAGGATTTAAAAGGCCGGGGAGCGCGGGAGGCGTTCTCTTGTTCCAGCGCTCCGCAGGCCTGCCCTTTGATCCCCAGCCTCTTTAGGCTGTTATCTTTTTCTTCCTTTTTTCATTGCAGATCCGGATTAGGCGAGCAACGCCCCCCTTTTTGTTTTCTTTTTACTGCAGGTAGCGGTGGGGCGTTGGCTGTAGCGGAGCGGGGATCAAGAATGCCCGGTGAACTTCTTGAGGAGCAGGGAGCCAGAGCGCTATCGAGAGCCGGCGCAGTTTGCTGGCAATGCGTTGTTTGGCGCTCCCGGGCGCTACAGGTACCGGGGGGAGTTGGGTAGCTGAGCACGGCCAGATCGGGGTGGCGAGGCTCGCGCCAACAGAAGGGATTAGGCCGGGCCATTTGTCGTCTTACCGCATGTCGGGTGTGGGCCCATAATAGATCCGGTCGGAGCAGCCGGTTTGGGAGCAGGAGGGTAGCGAGGGATTTGCTGTGGTGCAGGTGTCTTTGTAGGAGCCGGGAGCACTCGGGGAATGTTTTTTGATTTTGTGCCAATCAAGGAGAGGAGGGCACCCGGTTTGGGGGCGACTTATGGAGGATAAAGCAGTTTCAAGTTCAAGTTCAGGTTTAGCATTTGTATAGCGCACTACTCACCCAGGGGGTCTCAAGGCGCTTGAGGAGGGGGGGGGGGTAGTTTACTTATCGAATATCCAAGTTTTTAGTTGCTTTCTGAAGGAGAGGTGGTTCTGTGTAAGGCGGAAGTGGGTGGGGAGAGAGTTCCAGGTTTTGGCCGCTAAGTAGGAGAAGGATCTTCCCCCCATGGTGGATCTATGGATGCGCGGAATTGCGTCGAGGGCTTGATTGGATGATCGCAGTTGGCGGTTGGGGGTGTAAAAGGACAGGCGCGTGTTGAGGCATTCGGGTCCTAGGTCGTAGAGGGCTTTGTGTGCGTGGGTAAAAAGACGGAACGTTATTCTCTTGTTGACGGGGAGCCAGTGGAGGTCTTTCAGGTGACCGGAAATGTGAGCTTGGTGGGGGAGGTCTAGTATGAGTCTAGCTGAGGCGTTTTGGATGCGTTGGAGTTTTTTCTGTAGTTTGGCTGTGGTTCCGGCGTAGAGGGTGTTTCCGTAATCCAGTCGGCTTGTGACCAGTGCGTGGTTGACCGCTTTTCTTGTTTCGGTGGGGATCCAACGGAAGATTTTTTTGAGCATGCGTAGGATGTTGAAGCATGATGAAGAGACGGCGTTGACTTGTCTGGTCATCGAGAGGGAGGAGTCTAGGATGAAGCCTAGGTTGCGCGCGTGGTCCGTAGGTATGGGTGCGGTTCACAGGGCCGGTGGCCACCATGAGTCGTCCCAGGCAGAGGGGGTTAAGCCTAAGATGAGGACTTCCGTTTTGTCCGAGTTCAGTTTTAAACGGCTGTTCTTCATCCACTCGGCTACATCTTTCATTCCTTCGTGTAAGTTGGTTTTGGCGGTGTTGGGTCTTTGGTGAGGGAGAGGATCAGCTGGGTGTCGTCTGCGTAGGAGATGATGTTAAGGTTGTGCTGGCGCGCGATGGATGCAAGGGGACTCATGTATATGTTGAAGAGGGTGGGACTGAGGGATGATCCTTGTGGTACGCCGCAGATGACTTCGGTGGCCTCTGATCTAAAAGGTGGGAGGCGGACTCTCTGGGTTCTTCCGGCGAGGAATAAGATGATCCAGTCCAATGCTTTTCCTTGTATTCCGACGTTGCTGAGGCATTGTATGAGGGTGTTATGGCAGACTGTGTCGAAGGCTGCGGAGAGGTCAAGTAGGATGAGGGCAACTGTTTCTCCGTTGTCCAGTAGTGTTCGAATGTCGTCTGTTGCTGCGATGAGGGCGGTCTCGGTGCTGTGTTTGGCTCGGAAGCCGGACTGAGATGGGTCGAGGGAGCCGTTGGATTCGAGGAAGGCAGCGAGCTGACTGTTAACAGCTTTCTCAATGACTTTGGCAGGGAATGGGAGGAGCGAGATGGGGCGGTAGTTCTTAAGTTCAGTGGGGTCTGGTGTGGGTTTCTTCAGGAGGGCACTGAGTTCGGCATGTTTCCAGCTTTCCGGGAAAGTGGCGGAGTTGAGGGAGCAGTTGATGACGTCTCGGAGATGGGGAGCAATGATGGAGTCTGCTTTGTTGAAAATGTGGTGCGGGCATGGGTCGGTTGGCGATCCTGAGTGGATGGAGTTCATCAGGCTGATGGCGTCTTCAGTGGTGATTGGGTTCCAGGCGCAAAGGTTGTTAGAGGGGGGTTTTGGTTCGTAGGTGGGTGGAGTGGACTGGTCTTCGGAATGGTTTTCAAAGCTGTTATGTATGTCGGCGATTTTGTTGTGGAAGAATGAGGCTAGGGAGTTGCATAGGTCTTGGGAGGGAGTGATATCGTTTGTGCCGGCGGTGGGATTGGTGAATTCTTTGACGATGTTGAATAGTTCCTTGCTGTTGTGGACGTTGTTGTCAAGTCGATCCTTGAATGCTGCTTTCTTGGTGGATCGGATCAGTTGGTGGTGTTTGCGGGTAGCGTTCTTGAAAGTGGTCAGGTTGTCAGTGGGTGGGTTTTTTCGCCAGGCTTTCTCGAGGGTGCGACAGAACCTCTTGGATTTCTTAAGGTCATCGTTGAACCAGGGGGCTTTTTTGCTACCTTGCATGATTTGATGTTTTTTCAGGGGTGCTAGTTCGTTGGCACTGTGGGTGATCCATTGTGTGAGGTTGGTGGCTGCTTGGTTTGGGTCCGATGACTTGGTGGGAGGGTTTTGGTGAAGCGATGTGAAGAGCTGGTCGGTGGTAATTTTGTTCCAGTTTCTTCGGGGAATTGGTTGTGGGAGGTTGTGGGTCGAGGTTTTTTTGTAGTTGAAGTGAACGCAGCTGTGGTCCGTCCAATGGAGAGCTGTGGTGTGGTTGAAGGAGATGTGCTTGCTGGAGGTGAATATTGGGTCGAGCGTGTGCCCGGCATAGTGGGTGGGGGTATCAACAAGTTGTTCGAGTCCGAGGTTGGTTAGGTTGGCCAGAAGGGTGGTGGTGTTGCGGTTGTTTTCCTTTTCCAGGTGGAAGTTGAGGTCTCCCAGTAGAATGTAGTCCTCGGAGGGGAGGGCGTGTGGGCTGATGAAGTCAGTGATTTCTTCGCTGAATTGTGTGCGGGGTCCAGGTGGCCTGTAGATGAGGGTGCCTCTGAGTGTGGTCTTGGGGTCGGTGTGGATCTGGAAGTGAAGGTGTTCGGCGGTAGTGAGGTCATCGTCTGAAGTGGTCGTGATGCGGATGGTGTTTTTATGGACGATGGCGATGCCTCCTCCTGTTTGGTTGGAGTGGTCCTTTCGGATGATCTTGTAGCCGTCCGGGATGGCTATAACGATGTCGGGCGCTGATGAGGCGTTCATCCAGGTTTCTGTAAGAAAGGCGACGTCCGGCGATGCAGTGTCGAGTAGGTTCCAGAGTTCAATGGCGTGTCTGTGGACCGAGCGGGTGTTGAGCAGCATGCACTTCAGGTGGTTAGTGTTGGAGCTCTGTTTGGAGTTAGTGGATTTGGTGTGGGTCCTGATGCAGTCTAACTTGCAGGAGAGGCAGGTGAAGGGTCCATGGCTGTGTCCTGGAGCGGCTGCGTAGCAGTTTGGGAGTCGGCCAGGGTTAAGAGCTGAAAGGGTAGCAGAGTTGTAAGTAATGCGGGTGGAGAGGGGTTTGCGGGGGCCAGGGGGTATGGTGCAGTTCAATAAGCTACTTAACGTGGTATAGAAGTGGGCTCAAATGTGGTGAATCGGGGTAGATCATTTAAAATCACCGTGCCTGGAATGCTTATGTAAGATTTCTTTGTTGGACACTCGGGGATAGCTCTGAATTTGTGCTAATCCAGGGGCAGAAGGGCGAGCAGTCTGGGGGGACTTTTAGGGGATAAGGTCAGCAGCTCAATAAGCAATTTAACTTTGCATACAAAAGGACTCAAATGTTGTGATCCGGTGCACATCATTTAAATTCACTGTGCCTTGAATGCTTATATAAGGTTACTGGTGCTCATGTGAAGTGCTCTGATACCTGGGGGTCATAGTTCTCTTTGAGCCCAATATAAACCAACATACTTTATTGGTTTAAACTGAATGGAATTGGTGGCATACCGCAACTGCAGGTTTCAATAAATTTATCGCTTGTGTGTCCTCATATGTTTACTAATGTTGTTTTTGCATCGCAGCAATACCTAGGGAGTGCACTGCATACTCAATGGCAAGGAGCGCGGCTGGGGGACATCGCTGAAAGGGGACACAGGCAGGCCTGCATTTCAATGCTTCTAAAGGCCACCGGGCTAGAGTCTGCTCGCCCAACACACAGGCTAACTGGTGTGGCGCGGTTCCAGTTGCATGGTGCTTATGGCCAGTCTGTGTACCCCCAACTTCTGCAGTTAGGTCCTGGTGGTAGCAAAATAACATTGTGTTCGCAGTGTTATCGCAGGTGTAGGTGACTTAGGAGTTGTTGGGCGAAAGAGGATGGCTAGTAAACGTGGCGCAAAGCATTCCCGCACGTAACATATGCTGCAAGGTATGATGAGTAGTATGGCAACGATGAACAGGTGTTGGACTTGGCCCTTCTGGCAGGTTCACCCCTGAACTTTTTGCCTAGTGTTAATAAATAATTATAGTGATTTCTGGTCTTTGCGCACTTTGACACTGTGGCGCAGTGTAAAGTGCGTGCGCTCCCTGAGTGCGTGTGTGAGATTGGCCTGATCTCCCATAGGAATGCATGGGGAATGTCTGTGTCCCTGGTAGTTCCTGATGCGTGAGGCGTGCATGCTCAAGTTTGGTATGTGCGAACTTGTGAGAGTGAATGATGCGCAATGATATGTGCGGCGTGTATGTGTCTAGTGGGTAAGTGCCACTTCTAGACATGGCTGTGTGTGTGCTGTGAAGGTGCTGGCGTGTGATTGGCTGGAGCTGGCTGGGATGCCAGGCTCCAGGAGTCTGTGCGGGTCTGCCCCGGTGGTGAATGGAGAGATTTGCATGCAGATGTGAGGGAGGGGCTGCGCCTGTGTCCTGAATGAGGCTGGGTTTTCCCCACACAATGCTGGCTCCGCCCCCTGTGGTGCGACTGATTACCCTAGCCTGCCCGATGAATGAAAGGGGTGGTTGAGCCATCAACAGTGCTCACAGACCAGCTGCGACTGGTTCTGCCCCCACCCTGCACCTACAGACAAAGGTTTTCGTTGTATAAAAATGGGGCTGTGTCCCCACAGAGGTTGTTCTCTTCCAGGATCCTGATAGGAGGGGCTGCTGCTGGTGGGGCCCAGGAGGGACCACCATGGGGGCTGTCTCCTGCCCTGTGCGCTGGCCCCTGCATGCCCCTCCTGATGCCCAGGACCTTCTGCTGAGCCTTGTCCTGTGTGCCCTGTAGCGCCTGGAAGCGCTTAATTTCCCCTGTAGCGCTTGGGAGCGCTTTATTGACTGCTAGCGCTCAGAGCGCTCTGTTTTCCACTAAGCGTTTGGGAGCGCTTCCTTTCTGCCTGCAGCGCTGAGAGCGCTTTTACTTGTCAAACCGGTGCCCACCCGGCATTTGCGGAGTTCTGCTGTGCTCGTTATTTATTTACGAGAGCCCACCTCGCATTATAATTTTAAGAGCCGGTGCCCAACCGGCATGGCCCTGTGATCACCGCCGCGGCCCCAGACCCCGGAGAAAGATAGCCGCCGGCATCCCCACCCGGCCGCGCTGGGATTGGTCCAGCCGGCCGAGCCTCCTGATGATGCCTTTCCCGGGGCCGCGCCGTGATTGGCTGCTGGCCCGGGATTCCCTAGTGACGCTGTCCCTGGGCCGCGCCGTGATTGGCTGCCAGCCCGAGGACTCTGAAGTCCGGCCCCCCGAAGGCACGAAGAAGCAGGTAGCGGCGGGAGCCTACTCCGCGCTCCTGCGGTGCCCCGAACGTTGGGGCCATATCTGAGCCGAGCCCACAAGGCTCACGGTGCCGCATCTGTCCTCGAGTCCAGGAAGGACTCCGAGGACGCCCCAGTTGTTTGCTTGAGCCCAGAGAGGCTCCAGGTGCCCCAATTGTTCTCGGGTCCCCCTGTGAGGGACCCCACCACCCAGTGAGGCTGCAAAGGAGGCATATCTCTTTTGTTTAGAGCCTGCAAGGCTCCCCCATAGTGTTGGCCCCATCATATTGTTGTATCAGCTGCCCAGCACTTCGTGGGCAGCTGCCACGTTTAGGCCCCTGACTGTGGACACAGGGCGTCCTAGCCCCAACAAGGCAAGAGGGCCTAGGGACTGTCACCAGTGGTGACAAATGTGAGTTTGGCACAAGTTGTGATTTAATTGCTTATGTGAGCTTTTCGCTATTGTGTTCTCCTGCGCTGCACCTCTGAATGTTTTTAGGCATCATGTGTTCTTCCCTACATCCCTACAGTTATTGTGATACTTAGATGGTTGTTTTCTTGCTAGTACAGGTGGTGCTAGTGAGGTCTTGGTTCCCTGCCTGACCTGTTCCTAAGGTGGTTAGGATGGCGTAGGTGGTACTTAACCTTTGCCAGTAGTTACTGGTTGTGTGCTTTATGTTCTATGTTGTGCTACAGTGATTTATATTCTAAGTTCTAAAAGTGCTGATTCCTGACAGTGGTCCAGGTGGCCCTGTCTTGTACATATCCCTTGTAAATTCTGCCCGTGCCTCATGGCACATTGTAAAGTGTGTGTTTTATCTAATGTGTTTTGGTGTAATACAAAGGCTATTTTTATATATAACCTTGTGTGGAGTTTCCTTTGTGGTGGGCCTTGGGTGTTGTTGCTGGGGTGCGTGCGCAAATACTTAACTCACATCGCCTCCAAGTTTAGCCTTGCTGCTCGCGCCACGTTACCTAGAGGGTGAGCAGGGGTTATCTTGGCGTGTAACTCCCTTGCCCTGACTTAGGAGTGGTGGTCTCTGACTGACTTTGGCGCAAGCCCTGGCCAGCCAGGGATCCCATTTCTAACATTGGCGGCAGCGGTGAGGATAAGGATTTGTGTTTGCGTTGTACCACAGTGGCAACTGGCCGCACTACAAAACTCTGCATTTTAGATAAATCACATTGTGGGGATTATTGTATGGTGCTTTTGCTAAAAATGTCATTTCTGTGGAAATGAGTTTCTTGTGCACTGTGAGTTAGGTGTCCCTAGCTCGGGAGGGTAGATCATCCCCCTAAGTGCAGTGTGTTTTCTGGATTCACCATGAGGGTGGGATCCAGTGGTGGCAGCATAATGTGTTCAGTGCATGTGTCCCCTGTCCCTGTCCTGGAGTAATGGTACCTGTGTCACGTGTGGTCAGGTTGAGAAATCAGGGGTGGTAGAAACTGCCTTACCAGTCTGGGGAGGGGTGTGTGTGGATGAATGGTGTGTTGCACTGGACAAGTGGTGTGAGTTCTCTGGATTGGGAGCTTGCTGAATGCTTGTGTACTCTTGTTTTGCTCAGATACCTAAAGTTCCATGTGTTAAACTTTTCCCAAGAACGTCTGCAGAGAGTGGAGCCTGCTTTTGATTTTCTGTGGTCTGTTTAGAGACAGATATTTGGAGTTGGTAATGTTCTGGGAGGAGAGAGGCATAGGGGATGGAGTGATTCCAAAAGGAGTGGCTGAGGTGTCTTCCAGCCCAGTGTGGTGGAAGAGGTTGTGTAGCCCAGCTAGGTCTCGGTGTAGGGGCTCACGTCCTGTCTCAAGAGGAGAAGTAGTGGGTGGGACTGCATGTCTCCAGGTGCCCGAAACCCAGTGTCAGGGCCTGGAATGTTTCTGAAGGGAACGTCTGGCCGGGGGCCTAGGCTGTACCAATAGGTCATTTAAGGAAGATCTCCCAGAATGTTTGAAGAACGTAGAACATCAGTGAACAGGATTTCATGGGTGGGCCTGAAGCTCATGGGAGTTTACCCTGCCCCTGTGCCATTGTGTTAATTGTTGGGGAGTGACCCTATGGAAAGTTCTGGTCTTCCAGCCCAGTGTGGTGGAAGTGGCTCAGAGGAGCACAAGCCTGGTCTTCGTAGTCTGGGTGTTTTTTTTCTTAGGAACACCAGGTGAGGGAGCCTAGCATGTCCGTATGGAGCGTCCTTCTAAGGAGATCTCCCAGTGTGGAGAGAATGTGGAGCACCTGTAAGCAGGGCTCTAGTAGTTCTGTTATCTGGCAGTACCGCTCCAGTTGGGAGGGTGCAGAAGTCCAGATGGAGGGGTGCGAGGGGGATAGGTTCCCCAGTGGAGAGCCAGTGGGTCAGGGGCCAGCCAGAAGGGTTGTGTCGCCAGGGAGTGACCATGGTGATGCCACTTCTGTCATGAGAGTCAGGCAGACTTGTACACGACACATTAGTTGTGTCACCCTCAAGGAAGTCCTGGTGCACCAGGCATCTGACCAAAGGGGTACGTCCCTCGGTTGGGGAGCCAGTAGCCGGTGTGTCCGGATATGGACGTAAGGGCAACTGTACGTAGTGTCCTGAAGGTACAAGAAGGAACTCCTGCCTGAAGAGAGTAAGCTGTATGGGGGAATTGACCTGCAGTGGTTGCCTTGCTGCTAAAGGAGGAGAGAATTTGAATACCAGGTGGTAAACCAGTTTAGGGAGCTGTGAATCTGTCATGACCAGCCTGGTGTCCTGTAGGCACCGCACTGAGCCGCGTCTGCCTTCGGCCGCGCAGCCTACGCCGCTCGCCGTCCCCGTCTCGATGCGGTCCGCGAGCCGCCGCCTGCGCCGCATCTGGCAACCCGCAAAGTGCAACGCCTCACTACACCGTTCTTGTGCTGGTCTGACCGTGGTCACTGCTGCTGAGGGAGTAAGGTCCTAAACTGGTGGGAAAGTTGTGTTCTGGAGGGTGCTTCAGAAGTAGAGGTAGGGTGGGGCATTCTTGCCCGTGACCTCTGGTCAGCCTGAGGGTGCGGACCCTAGGTTGAAGGATCAGTGGTAGTTTGGAACTACACTGAGAAAGGGAGTGGAGAATGGCTATGTAGGCCAGGGGTTACCACCCCCCACTCTGTGGATTGGTAGGGACCAGTGGTATCTGGGTGGCCTAGGGCCTGGTCCTAGCCGTGGACAACTAAGGAGTACCAGTGGGGTAGCCTAGTTGGGCCTGCTTTTTTTTAAGTATGTGCTTGTCTTATGGATCAACGTGGCGTAGAACCGGAGGGTGTCCCTGCAGTGCGGGCCCGCGTCCGTGTTCTATCGCCCCAAGCAGGGAAGTCCATCACGGTGGTGATTGTTCTCCCCTGCGTTTTGGCAGGAAGGGGGTTGTGTTGGACTTGGCCCTTCTGGCAGGTTCACCCCTGAACTTTTTGCCTAGTGTTAATAAATAATTATAGTGATTTCTGGTCTTTGCGCACTTTGACACTGTGGCGCAGTGTAAAGTGCGTGCGCTCCCTGAGTGCGTGTGTGACATTGGCCTGCTCTCCCACAGGAATGCATGGGGAATGTCTGTGTCCCTGGTACTTCCTGATGCGTGAGGCGTGCATGCTCAAGCTTGGTATGTGCGAACTCGTGAGAGTGAATGCTGCGCAATGGTATGTGCGGCGTGTATGTGTCTAGTGGGGAAGTGCCACTTCTAGACATGGCTGTGTGTGTGCTGTGAACGTGCTGGCGTGTGATTGGCTGGAGCTGGCTGGGATGCCAGGCTCCAGGAGTCTGTGTGGGTATGCCCCGGTGGTGAATGGAGAGATTAGCATGCTGATGTGAGGGAGGGGCTGCGCCTGTGTCCTGAATGAGGCTGGGTTTTCCCCACACAATGCTGGCTCCTCCCCCTGTGGTGTGACTGATGACCCTAGCCTGCCTGATGAATGAAAGGGGTGGTTGAGCCATCAACAGTGCTCACAGACCAGCTGCGACTGGTTCTGCCCCCACCTTGCACCTACAGACAAAGGTTTTCGTTGTATAAAAATGGGGCTGTGTCCCCACAGAGTTTGTTCTCTTCCAGGATCCTGATAGGAGGGGGCTGCTGCTGGTGGGGCCCAGGAGGGACCGCCATGGGGGCTGTCTCCTGCCCTGTGCGCTGGCCCCTGGGCCCTGCATGCCCCTCCTGATGCCCAGGACCTTCTGCTGAGCCTTGTCCTGTGTCCCCTGTAGCGCCTGGAAGCGACTAATTTCCCCTGTAGCGCTTGGGAGCGCTTTATTGACTGCTAGCGCTCAGAGCGCTCTGTTTTCCACTAAGCGTTTGGGAGCACTTCCTTTCTGCCTGCAGCGCTGAGAGCGCTTTTACTTGTCAAACCGGTGCCCACCCGGCATTTGCGGAGTTCTGCTGCGCTCGTTATTTATTTACGAGAGCCCACCTCGCATTATAATTTTAAGAGCCGGTGCCCACCCGGCATGGCCCCGTGATCACCGCCGCGGCCCCAGACCCCGTAGAAAGATAGCCGCTGGTATCCCCACCCGGCCGCGCTGGGATTGGTCCAGCCGGCCGAGCCTCTTGATGATGCCTTTCCCGGGGCCGCGCCGTGATTGGCTGCCGGCCCGGGATTCCTAGTGACGCTGTCCCCGGGCCGCGCCGTGATTGGCTGCCAGCCCGAGGACTCTGAAGTCCGGCCCCCCGAAGGTACGAAGAAGCAGGTAGCGGCGGGAGCCTACCCGCGCTCCTGCGTTGCCCCGAGATGCCGCCGACCCCCCCCCCCCCCGGGGCTCCCTAGAGTGAGGGAGAGCCCTGGAGAGCGAGAGGAGGCCGGCGGCCCAGGGGTAATTGGATCCACTCCCTAAGTGGGCTAGAGCCAAGAGGGGGAATGTTCGCGGCCCAAAGCAACATGGTGAAGGGGGTCCTTTGGGGGCGGGTCCTGTAGGGGGGCTGGTGCCACCGGTGATCCCTATACCTACTCCTCGGATTCCGGCAATTATACCTGCAATCCCTGCACCTGCCACGCCCGCGCCAACACCAAGCTCAGTGCCTCTGGTGGTCCCAAGTGTAGTCCCGGTGGTACCCACATCTAACCCCGCACCAGTCCCGGGGATTCCTGTCCCAAGCGTAGCAGCCCCCATCTCTGTTTCAGCACCAGCAGGGGTTGGTCAGGTCCCACCTGAGCTAGCGTCGCAGATAGTGGCAGTTCTCCCTTGGCTAGGAAAGGGGGGGATGTTACCGTCTTCAGTAGGCGTGAAAGAGGTGGGGGAGGATCCTTTAGCGAAGGCACATAAGATGGTGGCGAAGATCATGGCTGCCCCAAGTAGCGAGGGGCAGAGTATTCCTAGTCCTCCACAAACAGCGTATCCAGGCAGCAACCCCGGAAAAGACAAGATGTTAAAACCAACGGGTGCCGGGGAAATTGGTAAGAAGGTGGCTTTACCATTACTGGGCGAGGGTACATTACCCTCTAGGAGGGAACATTTGGCTCAGCAAGTAACACGGGAAGTGAAGGAATTAATTTGGGCTGGCATTTATATCAATATGCTTTTTTTTCCTTGTGGATAATAGAGAAATGGAATATGCTAGGAAGCAGAAGGATTGGATGTTGCCTAGTGAATGGCGGGTGGAAATGGTGAGCTTCAGGGTGGAGGAAACATTGAACAATTGGATTAGAGCCTTCTCTGTGTTTATGGCGATTACAGCTGAGCTTTCCCCTAACTTGCAAGCAGAGATGACGTGTTACCAGAGTAGGATCACAACATTCCATGATAAATATGGGGGTGTAGGATGGAAGGATTATGACATGAGTTTCAGTAAAGCTAGAGAGTTTGACTCATCACTTACCTGGGATCAGGTTGACTCAATACCATGGTATGGTCAGTTTACAGCAGGACAGCCTGGTAATGCGGGGCAGAGATGGAAGAGAAGCTACCTCCCCAAATCCCCTCAGCCCTTTCGGTCGGCGCAAGGCGGGGGAATGGCCCCTAGTGCAGGGAACAGTAAGGGGCAAAAAGGGGTTTGCTGGGATTTTAATAAACAATCCTGCACCAGGGCACAAGACACGTGCATGTTCCATTTGTAACCAACCTTCCCACCCAGAAACAACATGCTGCAAAAAAGGTAACGCCTCCTCTGGAAAGAGGGGAAGAAAGAAACAGGAATAGGGAGAGAGTACAACTGGTGTCGCATTCACCCATTGACGTTCTGGCTATGACTCCTTGGCTGAACAGGTACCCAGACCATGCCTCTGCTAGGATGTTGCAACAAGGTTTTTTGCAGGGCTTTAGGATCCCAGCGGTGGACTACACAGGAACGTCAGAGTGTGGAAATCAACTGTCTGTTAGGAACAACCCAGAGGTGGCAGCGACTAAAATTACAAAAGAACTGCGTCTGGGTAGAATAGCGGGTCCTTTTGATAACATCCCTGTGCACAATTTTGTTTGCTCACCCCTGGGTGTGGTGCCAAAGAAAGATGAGTGCGAATTCAAGCTGATTCATAATCTGTCAACGCCTAGGGGCACATGGCTAAATGACGCCATCAATGAAGACGTCTGTACCGTTAAATATGCATCCTTTGACCAGGCGGTAGATATGCTGAGAATGTTGGGACCAGGGGCCTTGTTGGCAAAATCAGATATTGAATCCGCTTCCCGGCTACTGCCGGTTCATCCTCTAGATCACCATCTGCTAGGTTTTTCATTTCAAGGCAAATTCTATATGGATAAGTGTATGCCCATGGGTTGTTCTGTTTTCTGCGCCTACTTTGAGAAATTCAGTTCCTTTTTGGAGTGGGTTTTTAGACGGACATCTGGGCACCAAGACGTCATGCATTATCTGGATGACTTTCTCTTCCTCGGGTCGGCGGGCTCCAGGAGTGTGAGTGGGCATTGCAGGAATTTTGTGTGCTCATGCAGGCTTTTGGGGTCCCACTGGAGCCGGGAAAGATGGTGGGTCCAATAATAACATTAGAATTCTTGGGCATTGAACTGGACTCAGTAGAGGGTTGTTTTAGGTTACCTGAAGACAAAATCATTGAAATTAGAGCAGCACTCCAGCATTGTTTGGCCACAGACAAAGTGACACTACATCAGCTACAGCAGACTGTTGGCCAGTTGAACTTCGCACTGAGAGTGATACTCATGGCACGACCTTTCTCCCGCTCAATCTCGCAGACCATGACAGGTCTGCGGCAGAAGCACCATCACATGAGACTGATGGCCAAGGTCCGCCAGGACATGTGGATTTGGATCACATTTCTGGAAGGCTTCAACGGCAGGTTAGTGTAGCTCGGTCCCCCCACTACGTCTGCAGAGTTAGGTTTATGGACTGACGCTGCGGGCAGTGTGGGATTTGGCGCCATACTTGGAAACAAGTGGGTGGCACAGAAGGGGCCGGCATGGTGGGATGAGAGTGGTCTGACAACTAACATAGGTTTCCTGCAACTATTTCCAATCTGGGTTGCAATGATAGTTTGGCCTCAGCAGTTGTGTAATCAAACTGTAATTTTCTGGTCTGATAACATGACAGTAGTTGATTGTGTCAACCAGCAGGCGGCCTTGTGTAAGATGATACTCCGCCGACTGAAGGAAATAGTGCTGGTGTGCATGAAGCTTAACATACAGTTTAGGGCCAAACATGTTCCAAGGGTGCTAAATAATGCAGCTGATGCACTCTCTCGCTGTAAGATGCAGGTATTCAGGGAACATCTACCATCCGCAGAGGCGACGCCTGCACACTTCCCGGGAACACTCTGGCAGATTGGTGCCCCCTGCTACAGAACCTCGTGGCAGCTAGCCTAGCGCCCAGGACCAGAACGGCTTATGAAGGGGCGTTTTTGTCTTACTGCGCTTTTTTGGGGCAGGATTGGGCTGAGAGATGGGATCAATCAAAGAACTTCACCCAGTACCTAGACGCATTGCACAAGGAGGGGCGCTCTGCGGCGACAGCCAGCCGGCACGTGACAGCTGTTTCTTTCTTTGCACAGATCAAGGGTACCAAGGATCCCACAAATAGTTTCATTGTGGAGAAGGCTCTAAAGGGGTGGCGGCGCCTCCAAGGAACCGCCACGAACACGAGACAACCGATAGGTTTAGAGCGGCTGGCATCACTATTAAATGCCCTGAGAGGCATCTGCAATTCAACAGGGGAGGTGCTATTGTTTAGAGCTGCCTTTTCACTAGCCTTTTCTGGGGCATTCAGGGTAGGGGAACTGGTGGCTAGCAATAAGCAGGACCGGTTGGGTGGACTCCAGCTTGAACACACAAGGATACTAGGTGATGCGCTGTTAATTACCATTAGGAAATCAAAAACTGATCAAGAAGCCCGTGGTGAGGGGCTGGTACTTCATTAGAAAAGGGGGTGGTGATGAACAGAGTGTCTGAATTAAGCAGACCACTCTTACCCAGTCCAAAGATCAGGGCTTGATCCATCACCGTTATTTATCTCACTGCACCATCCCAGCTCAGAACCTAGCTATATGCAAATCAGTCTGTCCCTGGCCCAGTGCATCATGGGAACAGGGCAGACTAAACTACCAAGCCAATTCTTCACCAGAAAGGAGACAAGCTACCGGGGACCGGTTTCTGGCATTTCAGCCGTCTTCGGCCCGGCTTGCTTGAATCCTGATGGTGCAGTGAGAAAGGGACTCATGTCTGAGTATACCCTGCCACACCTATAGTGGCCAAAAACGATTCAGAAAAGGGGGTGGTGATGAACAGAGTGTCTGAATTAAGCAGACCACTCTTACCCAGTCCAAAGATCAGGGCTTGATCCATCACCGTTATTTATCTCACTGCACCATCCCAGCTCAGAACCTGGTTATATGCAAACCAGTCTGTCCCTGGCCCAGTGATCATGGGAACAGGGCAGACTAAATTACCAAGCCAATTCTTCACCAGAAAGGAGACAAGCTACCGGGGACCGGTTTCTGGCATTTCAGCCGTCTTCGGCCCGGCTTGCTTGAATCCTGATGGTGCAGTGAGAAAGGGACTCATGTCTGAGTATACCCTGCCACACCTATAGTGGCCAAAAACGATTCAGAAAAGGGGGTGGTGATGAACAGAGTGTCTGAATTAAGCAGACCACTCTTACCCAGTCCAAAGATCAGGGCTTGATCCATCACCGTTATTTATCTCACTGCACCATCCCAGCTCAGAACCTGGCTATATGCAAATCAGTCTGCATCATGGGAACAGGGCAGACTAAACTACCAAGCCAATTCTTCACCAGAAAGGAGACAAGCTACCGGGGACCGGTTTCTGGCATTTCAGCCGTCTTCGGCCCGGCTTGCTTGAATCCTGATGGTGCAGTGAGAAAGGGACTCATGTCTGAGTATACCCTGCCACACCTATAGTGGCCAAAACGATTCAGAAAAGGGGGTGGTGATGAACAGAGTGTCTGAATTAAGCAGACCACTCTTACCCAGCCCAAAGATCAGGGCTTGATCCATCACCGTTATTTATCTCACTGCACCATCCCAGCTCAGAACCTGGCTATATGCAAATGAGTCTGTCCCTGGCCCAGTGCATCATGGGAACAGGGCAGACTAAACTACCAAGCCAATTCTTCACCAGAAAGGAGACAAGCTACCGGGGACCGGTTTCTGGCATTTCAGCCGTCTTCGGCCCGGCTTGCTTGAATCCTGATGATGCAGTGAGAAAGGGACTCATGTCTGAGTATACCCTGCCACACCTATAGTGGCCAAAAACGATTCAGAAACCACCATCACCACCCCCCTTTTCTGAATCGTTTTGTCCACCATAAGCGTGGAAGGGTATGCTCAGATGTGAGTCCCTTGCTCACTGCACCATCAGGATTCAAGCAAGCCGGGCCGAAGACGGCTGTAATGCCAGAAACCGGTCCCCGGAAGCTTGTTTCCTTTCCAGTAAAAGAATTGGCTTGGTAGTTTGGTCTGCCCTGTTCCCATGATGCACTGGGCCAGGGACAGACTAATTTGCATGTAGCCAGGTTCTGAGCTGGGATGGTGCAGTGAGCTCAAAAACGGTGATGGATCAAGCCCTGATCTTTGGACTGGGTAGGAGTGTTCTGCTTAATTCAGATACTCTGTCCATCACCACCCCCCTTTTCTGAATCGTTTTGTCCACCATAAGCGTGGAAAGGTATGCTCAGATGTGAGTCCCTTGCTCACTGCACCATCAGGATTCAAGCAAGCCGGGCCGAAGACGGCTGTAATGCCAGAAACCGGTCCCCGGAAGCTTGTTTCCTTTCCAGTAAAAGAATTGGCTTGGTAGTTTGGTCTGCCCTGTTCCCATGATGCACTGGGCCAGGGACAGAATAATTTGCATGTAGCCAGGTTCTGAGCTGGGATGGTGCAGTGAGCTAAAAAACGGTGATGGATCAAGCCCTGATCTTTGGACTGGGTAGGAGTGTTCTGCTTAATTCAGATACTCTGTCCATCACCACCCCCCTTTTCTGAATCGTTTTGTCCACCATAAGCGTGGAAGGGTATGCTCAGATGTGAGTCCCTTGCCTACTGCACCATCAGGATTCAAGCAAGCCGGGCCAAAGACGGCTGTAATGCCAGAAACCGGTCCCCGGAAGCTTGTTTCCTTTCCAGTAAAAGAATTGGCTTGGTAGTTTGGTCTGCCCTGTTCCCATGATGCACTGGGTCAGGGACAGACTAATTTGCATGTAGCCAGGTTCTGAGCTGGGATGGTGCAGTGAGCTAAAAAACGGTGATGGATCAAGCCCTGATCTTTGGACTGGGTAGGAGTGTTCTGCTTAATTCAGATACTCTGTCCATCACCACCCCCCATTTCTGAATCGTTTTGTCCACCATAAGCGTGGAAGGGTATGCTCAGATGTGAGTCCCTTGCTCACTGCACCATCAGGATTCAAGCAAGCCGGGCCGAAGACGGCTATAATGCCAGAAACCGGTCCCCGGAAGCTTGTTTCCTTTCCAATAAAAGAATTGGCTTGGTAGTTTGGTCTGCCCTGTTCCCATGATGCACTGGGCCAGGGACAGACTAATTTGCATGTAGCCAGGTTCTGAGCTGGGATGGTGCAGTGAGCTAAAAAACGGTGATGGATCAAGCCCTGATCTTTGGACTGGGTAGGAGTGTTCTGCTTAATTCAGATACTCTGTCCATCACCACCCCCCTTTTCTGAATCGTTGTGTCCACCATAAGCGTGGAAGGGTATGCTCAGATGTGAGTCCCTTGCTCACTGCACCATCAGGATTCAAGCAAGCCGGGCCGAAGACGGCTGTAATGCCAGAAACCGGTCCCCGGAAGCTTGTTTCCTTTCCAGTAAAAGAATTGGCTTGGTAGTTTGGTCTGCCCTGTTCCCATGATGCACTGGGCCAGGGAGAGACTAATTTGCATGTAGCCAGGTTCTGAGCTAGGATGGTGCAGTGAGCTCAAAAACGGTGATGGATCAAGCCCTGATCTTTGGACTGGGTAGGAGTGTTCTGCTTAATTCAGATACTCTGTCCATCACCACCCCCCTTTTCTGAATCGTTTTGTCCACCATAAGCGTGGAAGGGTATGCTCAGATGTGAGTCCCTTGCTCACTGCACCATCAGGATTCAAGCAAGCCGGGCCGAAGACGGCTGTAATGCCAGAAACCGGTCCCCGGAAGCTTGTTTCCTTTCCAGTAAAAGAATTGGCTTGGTAGTTTGGTCTGCCCTGTTCCCATGATGCACTGGGCCAGGGACAGACTAATTTGCATGTAGCCAGGTTCTGAGCTGGGATGGTGCAGTGAGCTAAAAAACGGTGATGGATCAAGCCCTGGTCTTTGGACTGGGTAGGAGTGTTCAGCTTAATTCAGATACTCTGTCCATCACCACCCCCCTTTTCTGAATCGTTTTGTCCACCATAAGCGTGGAAGGGTATGCTCAGATGTGAGTCCCTTGATCACTGCACCATCAGGATTCAAGCAAGCCGGGCCGAAGACGGCTGTAATGCCAGAAACCGGTCCCCGGAAGCTTGTTTCCTTTCCAGTAAAAGAATTGGCTTGGTAGTTTGGTCTGCCCTGTTCCCGTGATGCACTGGGCCAGGGACAGACTAATTTGCATGTAGCCAGGTTCTGAGCTGGGATGGTGCAGTGAGCTAAAAAACGGTGATGGATCAAGCCCTGATCTTTGGACTGGATAGGAGTGGTCTGCTTAATTCAGATACTCTGTCCATCACCACCCCCCTTTTCTGAATCGGTACTTCATTAGGCACAAACTAACCCATGCTGCCCAGTGATGCACGTGGAGGCCTTCCTCTACCAGAGAGTAGGTGCAGTGGGGGGGCATTATTAATGCATGCAGATGGTACTCCACTTGTCAGACTCCACGCTGCCGAATCCGTTTGATGCACATATGACTCCACCTCCCGATCTCACCAACACGCTAGTAATAGCAACACAGCGTGTTCGAGTGATAGGGCGAGGGAAAACAGGAAACAAAACAAGGAAGGGACGGAAGGGGACTGCAGGGAAGGGACAGCTGGAAGACAAGAAAACAGTCACACAGGTTATTCGGATTCACCTTGAAACCCTACACTCATTATAGTCTCACTAAGTAAGAGTGACGTTTCACCTTTATGAAAAGAAGATTGCTCCTCCTCCTCCCTGTGTTTTTCCTGAATGTTGATGTACTTCACCCTAGTCCCTATGGAACACAAACACAGTTAATGACTAGCCTTTTACCAGAACTAATATATATGATACAGTATTCAGCGTTATACCTACCCTGCCTTGTATTGAAAAGTGTTCAAATCAAAATCCAATGAAAGACCCCAAAACACCTCTGTGATTTCAGCACAATACTCTTCTCCAGATAAGTCTATTCACAAATATATAAAGTTCCAAAAATGATTCAGGAAGGACACGGCAAGACCTAGCCTCCAACTACTGTCTTCCGCTCTCTAGTTCACACTCAGCGTTATTTTCGTGTACCCACTCCAAATACGGAAAGGTGTAGGATCTCCCCCCACTACCTTCCGCTTTGGCACTTGCCGAGGTAAGCACTAGTGACTTTCTTCGTAACGGAAGTACGCAGATTCGATGATCCGCGTTACTCCGTTCTCACCAAAACAGAATAACAAAATCCTTCCCCATCACCTATAACAGTTCAGGCGTCTTGCTTTCTTTGGCCCTAAATCCAGGCAGCCTGTGCGCTTTACACCTCAGCGTTGAGACAAACCACGCGTTAAACCTCACGCGTCTTTTGGGGGTTTTACTCACGATACTGTAGCTGCTTTAATCCCGGTTTCTGCGTTGTCCGGGCTTCTCGTTTGCCCGCCTGCAAACTCTAGCAACCTCGTCACTCCTGCGAGGAATTGTATAATCCATGCAGCGCTGACCTCGCGCTGCGGGGAAATCAATCAGGAAGCGCCGTCCTCGCGCTACGGGGATAACGATAGACTTCTGTTCTCAAGCGCTTAGCTAATCCTAGCTAACGCGCAAAAAGTCTAATCCAGAACCAAATCCTCCTTCTCAAGGATACCAAGATCGCACTCCTCTCAGTCTCTCCCAACAATGTTGAAAGACAAAATCACGAACAACGTGCAGAGGGGCCGACCTGCTTTTATAATGCCCCGCCTCCACACTAGAGTTCTGGGAGATGTAGTTCCGATATTAGGTGGCGCAGCTTGACTACCCTGACAGAATGCCCCCCTTTCTAGCGCCTTCTAGGGCCCGGCTTATTTGGAAATCTCCTATGGAATGAACGCACCGCAGCAGGAGCGTGCACATCCGAGCTCAGCTCCCAGGAATCATCCTCAGCAGAATACCCCTTCCAGGACACCAGATATTTCAGCCCTCCCCTGCACCACTTGGCATCTTTGATACTCCTCACTTCATACTCCATACCACCATCACATGCCACTGGCGGAGGGGCTACTCTGCGTGAAGTAAGGGCAGGTTTCAACAATTGCACATGGAACACTGGGTGTATGCGCATCGACCCTGGCAACTTCAACTTATAGGTCACGGGGTTCACCTGTCGCACTATGGTGTATGGGCCTATATATCTTGGATGGAACACGCTGCGCAATTTAAACCTGATGTTCTTTGTGGACAGCCATACCTTATCCCCCACCACATATTGGCGACTCTCTATCCTGTGACGGTCTTCCCACTTTTTATACACCTCCTTCGCTTTGTTCAAATGTACCTGCACCCCCTTATGGACCCTTCTCAGCATCATTATTCTTTCTTTCACCGCTGGCTGGTCACTAAGATCCGAGGGGATGTCAACTGGCAATGTATTAGCATCAAAACCGTAATTGGCCTTGAAAGGTGACATTCCCGTTGAGCTATGCCATGCGTTATTATAGGCCAGCTCTGCCATCCATAACAGGTCCACCCAAGACTCATGAGCTTCCTTAGAATAGCATCTCAGGTATTTCTTTAACGTCTGATTCAAACGCTCAGTCTGCCCATCGGTCTGTGGGTGGAAACTGGTAGATAAATTGGACTCTATTTTCAGGGCCCTACACCACATGCGCCAGAAACGTGCAATAAACTGTGGTCCTCTGTCGGACACGATCACCCTAGGTATTCCGTGTAACCTGACCACATTACTAGCTATCAACTGAGCCGTTTGGCTGGCATTCGGGAGGGCCTTACAAGGGATAAAGTGTCCCATCTTGGTGAGACTATCTATCACTACCAACACGGCTGATGAGCCCTTATCCATTGGTAGACCTGACACAAAATCCAAACTGATATGCTGCCATGGTTGACTGGGGGTAGGCATGGGTATCAGTTTCCCTGCTTTCTTGGTAGTCATACCCTTGGCTCTAGCACACACCTCACAACGGGCCACCCACTCAGTAACATCCTTGCTCAGGGTTGCCCACCAGAAGTGCCTTTTGACTGTATCGAGAGTTTTACGTATACCAGGGTGTCCTAACAGTTCCCCTTCATGACACCAGCCAATAGCTCTCTGTTGCAACGGAATTGTGGGTAAATACAACTTGCCCTGAAAAAATGGCAACCCGTCTCTCAATTTGCAATCCAGTCGGTCATGCGCCCATGACCCCCATCCACCCGGATACTGATGTTTCCTCACCTCGTCCAAAAAGGATTCAGCCCTCACCACACACAGAACCTTCCCTGATGGAATAATTGCCTGTTTCTCGTCCACACACTCCAATGGCATTGTTTGTCTGGATAAGGCATCTGCCTTCCTATTCTCAGACCCCGGACGGAAAGTGACCACAAAATCAAACTCTGCAAAAAAGAGCGTCCATCTCAATTGTCTTGCTGTTAAGTGTCTAGCAGAGGACATAAATTGTAGATTCCTATGGTCTGTGTACACCGTAATGGTGTGCAGGGCCCCCCATAGATAGTGCCTCCATTCTTGAAAAGCTCTCTTAATGGAAAGCAATTCCTTTTCAGCTATGGTGTAATTGAGTTCAGCCGAACTCAATTTCTTTGACAGGAAGGCCACAGGGTGCAACTGACCTGTACTACGGTCCCTCTGAGATAGTACTGCCCCGATTGCTTCGTCCGAAGCGTCCGCCTCAACCACAAAAGGATGTTCTAAATTGGGATGTGACAGCACTGGGGCAGAAATGAAAGAAGATTTAAGAGTTTGGAAAGACTCCCCTGCCGCAGCTGTCCACTCGAAAGGAACCCCTTTCTTCAATAGATTCGTAATGGGCACTGCCAGCAAGGAAAAATGCAAAATGAAGCGCCGGTAATGGTTAGCGAAACCCAGAAAACTCTGGACTTCCTTCACGTTCTTTGGTACCGGCCAGTCTCTCACTGCTTCCACCTTGCGTTCAGACATTTGCAACCCCGAGGGACTGATCATTACCCCCAGAAACTCCACACTGTACACCCCAAACTCACATTTACTGAGTTTAACAAAGAGACGATGTTCTCTCAGTTTCATCAGTACCTTACTGACCTGTTCTACATGACAACCCTCATCCATAGAGTACACCAGGATGTCGTCAATGTATACCACAACGAATAAGTCAATGAACTCCTTCAAGACATCGTTGATCAGAAACTGAAATGCCGCGGGGGCATTACACAGCCCAAAGGGCATGACTAGATATTCATACAGGCCATACCGTGTCTTGAATGCCGTCTTCCACTCATCCCCCTCACGCACCCTGACCAAGTGATAGGCTCCTCGCAAATCCAAGCGAGTATAGATCACGGCCTCCCTCACTTGATCAATCAGTACTGTAATGAGGGGGAGAGGGTATCGATTACGTATGGTATTTTTATTCAAGACGCGGTAGTCCACACATGCCCTCAGATCACCATTCGCTTTAGCTATAAAGAAAAGTGGAGAAGCCGCAGGGGAACGGGACGGTCTTATAAAACCTATACTTTCGTAATGATCAATGTATTCCTTTAAGTGCACCGTTTCCGGAACAGATAAGGCATACACGCGGCACGTAGGAATCACTGCCCCATCAATCAGATCTATCCGGCAATCATAAGGTCTATGTGGTGGCAACTCCTCAGCTCGGCTTTCACTAAATACGTCCCGGAACGCTTCATATTGTTTCGGGAGGTTCACCTCCTTCTCAGCGGCTGTAGCCACCATAAACTTCAAAGCCAACACCTCTACCGGGGAAGACACATAAGGTACCAGATGTTCTTTACAAAACCCAGAAGAAAAATGCACCGTGCGAGATTTCCAATCGATGGTAGGGTTGTGAAATGTAAACCATGGCATCCCTAGAATTATTTCATACTGAGGAGCCTCTATGATGTTCAACTCCACCTTTTCCACATGCCTTCCCTCTGACACCTCAATAGACAACTCTACCTCAGCCGTTTTTTCCGTTATCAAACCTGATTTAATTGGCTGACCATCTACAGCTAAGACCTCCTCTGGATCACCTCTTGGTACTCTAGGAATCATCAAACGAGACACCAACCCATTGTCAACAAAATTTCCGGTAGCCCCGGAGTCCAGCATGACCATGACTTGATGGGATTTATTTTCGCACTCCAGAGTCATGACCAGTACCAGATGGGATTCAGTTTCCCCTATGCCAGAGGAGGACAATGACGTAAGCTTCCAATCAGGGTTCTCCTCTTTGGTTGGCAAAGGCACCGAACCCTCATCGCCCTCTCTGGCAGTATTTGAAACAGCCACCCTTTGATTCTTGTTCCATGTGTTCGAAGTTTTTGGTTTGGAAGGGCACTCTCTTACATAGTGACCCTTCTTCCCACAATACATACAGAGGCCTTTTACCCTCCTACTCTCTCTATCTGTTTTGGACAAAGGGGGTCGAATAGCTCCTATCTCCATGGGCTCTATTCCTGCTTCTGCTGAACCCAAAGCTCTAGAAGGAAAACTCACATTACGGGTATATCCCCTGTCCCATTTTCTTCGATCCCCGCTCCTCTCAGTCAGCCTACCATCCAACCTCATGACCAAATTCACCATATCTACACATGTCGTGGGTTGAGGATCTACATGTGCCACAGCGTCCTTCAATTCCTCCCTCAAACCCTGATAAAACAGAGTCATTCTTTTGCCCTCCGGCCATTCAGTTTCGGCAACCAAACGATTAAACGTAGTTAGGTAAGTTATCAAATCACTCCTACCCTGCCGTAGGGACAATAACTCCTTATCAGCACTGAAATTGGTGGCCCTCCTGTCAAAGACCTTTTCAAATTCTTCTCTGAATGAAGTCCAATTGGACAGCATGGCATCATCTCGTTTTATTATAGGTACTGCCCAATTTGCAGCATCTCCCACCAAATATGATATGGCAAACGCTACCCTAGAATGGTTATTGGGAAACGAGGCAGGTTTGCAAGAAAAATGGAGCATTATTTGCGTCATGAAGGCCTGCGTTTTGCTAGGATCCCCCCCATACCTCTCAGGGGTGGCTAACGGGATAGGAGGGGGAACCGTAACCTGAATCTGCGCAGGACCCGTAGAAAAAGGGTTCTTGGATAATTGTTCTACCCTATCCTTAAGCAGAACAGCCTCTGCCTTTGACGCAGCCAGTTCCTGCTGAACCAAAACCAAGGCCCTCAATACATCATCCAAGGTGGCCATATTGTGAAAAATAAATACAAACTTGGTGAACATTATCGGCGCCATCTTGCCCCCTCTTCCAAGCCCATTCGTGCGCGTAAGCGGCAGCCATTTTGAGCACCATGGCCTCCCTGCCCCTCGCTAATAGCCAGCGCGTCTCTCTCTCTCTTAACCTCGCAAGCATTCCCCCGCACGCTGACAACCCCCGCTCTCTCATGCCTTGGGTCATAAACCCCTCTTCAGCGCAGCTTCACCACGGAATCCTATCCTGTTCCCAGCGCGACACCTCCCCTCATTCCTTTCATGGCCTCAAACCCTTTTGATGCAAACCCCCTTTTCCTGTGTCCCCGTTTGTCTTCCCTGTTCCCAGGCCGCCACCTGGCTCTGCGGATACTGTTTATTACCCCGTACAGTAGGAAGCTTCCCCCTCCCCATCAAAAGATCCCCGAACCGATCAAAGCCCCCACCCCATGAGATCCGATCAAACCCCATGCATTCCGTGAATCGGCGGAATGCCCTGCTGTGCGACAACCATCACCTGTTGTGACCGGGGTGGGGAATCCAACTGTAAATGTGTGTGGGAACGGGCCTGCGGGGGAGATTCCGAGGATGTTCTTTCTAATACTAAAGTGTTGCAAGAATGTGTTATGTGCAATAAAGGTCGTAAACCCTAGTATAAGAGGCCAGGCCTCAGAGATGTGGTTAGAGCACCTCGTGACGATACTTGCTGTCTGAATTGATGTGTTCTCCTCCGGAGAGAATAAAATCCTCGTTTCCCGCCTTCCAGTCTCCAGCGCCTGCTTCTTCATTTGATTAATATTGGTGGGTCATAGAGGCGATACCGCCGGGCAACATAAAAGGGTCTTTGGTTACCGGTTGTCTTTGGAACCCTTTTTAACAATTGGCGCCCCAAACGTGGGGCCCATCAGCGACTCGTGGATCCAGTGGGAGAGGTCCTGACGACAGAGTGAACGACTGCAACGATCGGAAGGTACCCTGTCCGATAGACCCTCGTCTGACAGCCGATCATCCGAACTTCACTGGTTCCGAACAGACCTCTCTCGAGTGATCTGCGGTCCTGACTGGGAACCATCAGGAGTGCCACGAGAAGTACGAAGAGAAGAGGACGATCGGGCGCTGGATTCGGAAGACGAGAAACTGTCCATACGGTCCGGGTAAGGTCGTGTAAACACGACGAATAGCGAAAGTGATAGATAATTGAAAGTGATTGATAATTGTTGAGAAAATACTAGTATTACTTTTTGTTAATTTATTGGAGATTCACTGTCTACAAACGGAGAAACAACAGGCTCTCCCTTTATAAACAGCGAAGGATAGGTACGCACCCGTCGGACCTATCTTTCTCCCCCACTGAACAATTGCCCCTTCCCCCCATTGATTAACTGTTATAGATTGTTTTCTGGAGATTCTCTGTCTGCAAACAGGGAAAAATAGGTCCCCTCTTTGCAGATAGCGAAAAGGTAGGTGACGCGAACCTTTGCGAGCCTACTTATTCTTCCCATTGACCATATTGATTTTTTATTTTTGGCCTAACATTGATTGATTGCTCAGAATTGGTTCATGAGGTATTCACTACGTGCAAACAACGTAGAATAGAAATATTCTGTCTAGTCTTTGCGCGCAGTGATAAGATAGGTAGTGCTGACTATTATCCCATTGTGATCCGTCATGCCTGTCTTCTCCCCACTGGTTAGTAGCCTGTTTTACCCGGACCGCTTATTAGAGATGAACCATCCGGCTCCGCTGGAAGGCACCCCTAATAAGGACATGTTCATGAAGCATGGATTAATCGCTATAGCCTACAGTGAGCTGTGGCATAAATATACGAAAAGGGATCGAGAAAGACAATGGCCACTGAGAGGATCCTTTGATCTCGACAAGATAGAAACAGTAGAAATAGCCCTTCGTAGGAATGAAACAACACCTATTATGCTCGATAGTCTCGGTATGTGGCGCAAAGAAGCCACGCGACGAAGGGAAGGCGACGAATTCAGAAAAGGTGAGGGAACACGACGGACAACCCTCCAAACGTCTAGTAGGCAAAGGGAAGGGCCAGCGATGGCACAGTCCCGAGGAGTAGACATGAAAAGCGAACGGTGTAAAGGGATGTGCCGACAAGCCAACCCCGGAACACAACGACCCGAAGGTAATCCCCCGACATTACGCACAGGACGGACAGATTTAAAACAAAACCAATGTGCTTTCTGTAAATGTCTTGGACACTGGAAAGCCCAATGCCCGACTCTGCAAAGCATAGGTAAGAATGGAGGGTTGACAGAAAGGACGGACCGACAGAAAGGAAAAGGACGTGAGATAAAAACCAATCAGACTAGTGCAGACAGAACAGACAGGGCCACCCCGTTTGATTATGCTCGATGGCACAGATTTCGTCAGACCAATTTTAACGACATGTTAGAGTTCTGGGACTGATTGCTCTCTGTTGCTCCCCCACTCTGAAAAACAAACACAACTGCAGGTCAGTGTAAACAACCCCCCGTTAGAGAAAAGACTCGAGAAAGCCAAGCGTCTATTATATAACTCAGGATTTAATTACGGTAAAACACACAACCAACAGTAAATAGAATAACTAGTAGAACTCTCTAGAAAACGAACTTTACTAATAGGAAAAATACAAAACATATTATGCTCACTCCTGAAGTCTTCCAATGTAACAGTTTGATGGTCCCGCCCATCCGAAACACATAGCACGTGTGGGGCGGGGCCTGCCAGCAACCATGAGCCCAAAAAGAGATTGCTGGCGAGAAGGTACTGGAGACCCCACACAGCGGGCAATGAAATGGTCTTCCCATATTGCCCTTCCAGGGATGGCGTCCCCCGGACCGCGAGTAGGGAGGGGGCGGATGAAGGTGACCCCCTCCCTTGTATCTCCTGGTCCGGCCATCACGAATTCCTCCATCGAACGGATGCAGGGTGGGCAGGGAGGAAGAGGCGACGCGGACGAGCCTCTTCCACCTCCACAGGTAGGAGGCTTCCCTGCCCTGGCCCGACGCCGATGTCCTCCAGCCGGGCGACGGCCATATTTCCGCAACACAGGACACACAATGCCCAACTCGTATATTTTCTCAGTACAGGATATACAAGACCCGGCTGGTATACTTGCGTAGTACAGGACACACAATGTCCGACGGGCATATTTACGGAGCACCGGATGTACAGTGGTCCCCCAAGAGTCGGAATCAGGGGTGTAGGGTGGTCATCATGTGCGCCCCTGATTCCAAGGGACGGCGTAGGATGCGCCGGGAGAGGAAGGCGGCACGGACGAGCCTTTCTCACCTCCCCAGACGAAGGCTCCACTGCTGCACCCTGGCGCCCCGAACCAAGATGTCCTGCTCCAACCGCATGATGCTCTGTTTTTCGCCATCACAAGAAGTTTTCCTCCACTCCTGATGGATACGGCAAAGGTCGCTACAGGGTCTCAAAATGGCGTCTGGGCCCTCGAAAGGCGGGTCTAGGCCACTGGAGTAACTTTGTCCGAAATTGCAACTCGGGCGCTTGCCCACCTGGGCGCGAGCCCCCACCATCGACAAACATCCCCTCGACTTTGAAGATTCTACCAAAGTCCCAAGAGCCCTCGGCCCCTTCAGGCTTCCGGTGAGGAACAGTTGCATTGATCTCAAATGAAATAACCACGGCACAGCAACAAGATGGCGGTGCTCTCGTGTCTGCATCAGCTTCCGTCTGAACCACCCAGGAACATTATGGGCTAACGAACTCGAGCAAGTTCCGGCTGAACATCAACATGACCCGGTAAGAGAGACTTTACCCCCTCCCTCTCTTGATTGACGGTCCACACCACCAGCCCCTTTGTTAGCACAGTTTTCTTTTGGACTACCGAAAGGGACTCTGGTCCAACCGCCAATTGGCGGGGATATTTTGCCCCTGATGCTACTTCCGGACTAAACCGGCCTCGCCCAAAATGGCGCTGGTATCAATGGAAACTAACGGATGCCTCGTGGTGTTCCTTAGCTAATGAAACTTGATGTACTAAGATATATATGTATATATATGAACCATTGCGCACTCGATGTCAAAGGGAGGAGGGTTCACTTGGCAAACATTTAAGAAGGATTCCGTAAAATGTTGATTGCAATGAACAAATTATTTTTGGTATTCGTAGTAACTGATACATAACGCCGCTTACGATGCACACCCGCGATGTACATCTTGGAAATGTGATTATGATGAGCTTGACTGTGTTTCCATTTATGAACTGAAATGCCCCTGATTCCTTCGTCACGCAATGAAATGTTTCTGGTTACTTGCAAATAATTAATTAATTAATTAGACCATTTTTCATGTTCTTGTGCTATAAAATAACACCTACTGTATGTGCTTCCATCGACGACATGTCAGGCCAAAATATGAATTGCGCTCTCACATTTTTCGTACTGAATAATTCTACAAATAAAGGTCTTAAAAAGTTAAGGATAGGCATCGCGTACTTTTTGTAAATGCGGGTATCGGTGGGAGGGTTTTTCTGTGCGCAACTGTTCTGCTCTTTTTTTTAAGGTTATCCGAGAAATGGTTGTTCGGCCCTGGGTTGATGGTCAAATCGAAGGTATGATACGCTGCCTCCAAGATATGCGACTAAGCTCAGGAACTGACGTATGAAGAAGGACCTCGACTTCAGAGAATGGGTAAAGTAGAATGGTGTGATTGATAAATTGTTATAAGGATATGGTGGTCGAAGGTACTAAGGTACAGGGTTGAACGAAGAACTGGTATGCCTTAAGAACATCACAGCTTTGGGAATGATTTAGGGATCCCGATGACCGGATACATCTACGAAACCGGGTACCTCGCGCTAGGCACCTCTGATTCCTCTTTTTAGCGTTTTCACTACACACGATCCTTAATACCATCCTCGGACCTCCCCATGAACCACCTATCACATTGCCTGCCCCCATGTCTTTAGGAAACCAAAACCCTAAGGGATTATATCCCGAAGAGATAAGTACGAGTATGTGGTAAGTAAAGGACTTTCGTGCCCATACATTTGATGTGTTCGAATGTTGTCCCCCTACCTCCCCCTTTTTTCCCCCTTTTTCCCTCTGCAGGCTACATTAGAATCCCGAGTATCATAAGGGATCTGGAACCACGTCACGCCCGATGCATGAAGACGGACTAGCGCTGCAAAACGGCACAACAAGGACGCTCTACCCAATGCGACCTTTTTACCTGATCTAATACTCTTCTGTCCCAAAACTGCATGCTTTCTACCTCCTAACACAGACCCGAAACGTCTAACGATGGGTAACGCACTGAATAGCCCAAACAATACACGGTCATTCCCCATGTCACACGTGTACTGTTTGGCCTATTGTCTGTCTCTCTCTCTCTCTCTCTCTCTCTCTCTCTCTCTCTCTCTCTCTCTCTCTCTCTCACTCACTCTTCCACTCCTCCACACTTTCCCTCTTCCTAGCAACTGGCACCTAATTGGCGAACCTGGTGCACCTCCTGATTGGCCCCAAATACCACAAGTATTTGCACAAATTTGTCCTAAATAAAATTGTATTGGTACCACGTTACTACCTCTCCTTCTCTACTAAAATATGGATGAAATTTAAATTGACCGATAGGAAAGGGACAGGTAAGACGACTAAGGTTCCCTAAATTTGACCCACTCTCAGGGAACTATTTGTCAGTGGCTTCTATGATAAAATGTGTCTGTGGTAATGCGACCATCCCCATTGAAAACTGTCTCCGTACCCCAAGCTGTAAGAAATGATCGAGACACCCCCATCTACCCAAAATGCCCCTAGTTTGGTATCAGCTGCCTTGAACGAGAACTTGAAAAACGCCCCTCGCTCCGATTCACTGTGTCCTTAATCGTTTTTCATAAGATCCCACCTTCCCCGAGGATAAGTTTAATAATTATAGCAAACCACCCCCCCCCGAGTTTTTTTGTAGTAACCAGGTTGCGAGGATTTATATAGAAAGTTAGAAAGATGTATGCAAAGTTAAAAATTAGATCGAAAATCGAAAGACCTCATTGCTGTAAGCCTTGCTGAAAATAAAATGTTTTGATGTAATGAAGACTTGTTTAGCCTATGTTCATCCCTCAGAAGGATGCCTATCAGACTATGGTGAATAGCACGTTGCACTTCTTGTAAAATACAAAGCCCTGAAGACCAGCCTAGCCTTTCAAGACTCGTACTAGGGAAATGGGTCTCTGCCAGAAGAACTGACATCTACTATTATAGACATATGACAAATGAACGTTATAATCATCAAAGCGTCAAAGAATTAGCCAACAAAAGGAAGTTGTAAGGAATCCAGCAAATCCATCATCAATTGTTTATACGTTAGCCGCAAAAATCTCAAATGTAGCGAGTGCTTACCCCAGTTGCTTGGTGTTGGGAGAGAAAATAGATTCATGTAATTACCTTTTTCTGCAAAATCTCTAAAGACTGTCTTTTTCAACACTCATTTAAGGATATCACTGTCGGAGGAGAAAGAGACCGGATGTGGGAGCACACGGCCTGACTGCGGATTGTGGAACGTCAGCAACGGAGGCCGAGGCGAGACCACAGCAGTAAGGAGACGCCGGACGGGGCACTGTTTCAAACAAAGCTAAGGAAAGGGCTGACCTGAAGCCCCTGCTCTATGATCAGCGTGTGCCAAAGAGTCCCCGCTCTCTGAAACATGGTTACGGACCCGCCTGTCGCAAACCCTCCGTCCCCCCGATCTGTTCCCGACTTGGCCTTGCTCCATCCCCTCCTCCTCCGACCTACCATAAGGACTGTTCACACCCGCACCTTTCCACCCGAACTCCCAAGTTCCTCCAAATCCTACTGAGCTACCCAGAAGAAGAGTACTCCCTGCGTCAGAAGGGAGGGAGCTCCGACTAAGTAGACCACGAACTATGTTAAATCCCAGAACGGTGACCTAGAACTCCACCAAGGGTCGCCCCCGAAGAAAAGATAAACAAAGTCTGTGGTTCTGCCCGCTACCAAGCACCTTGAAGATGATGGAAGCAACAGGAAATGCCCACCACAGAGACTCAAGAAACGAACTGATCTCACAATTACCCCCAACGACTCAATCCACATGAACATTTCTGTTGATAGGTAATCCAGGTGTTCAACAGTGCCGACAGAAGACGACAAAAGGACAACGAGAACTCTGATATTTTTACTGTATCTCCTTTCTCTCCCAATCACCATTCGACTGACTATGCACCCGCCGTATACAAAAAGGACTTACTTATATGATAACTTACCAGTTCTTATTCTATGATCTGTACCCAACGCCCTCGCTACGTAATTCTAGTCTGATATTGCATTACGATGACTTTTCCTGCAACCACCTTAACGATGAACCCGCCTACTAACTGATGAGATTTTTCAATATGATGTTTATAATGTGATGTTTACGTACAGTTCTTTCGCCTAAGTCCCCTCTCCCTTACTTATGATCACTGCATATAGGGGTAGATAGGAAATAGGCCAGCAAGATGTCTTGGAAATGTTAAAGGGAGGACTGTGAAAAATAAATACAAACTTGGTGAACATTATCGGCGCCATCTTGCCCCCTCTTCCAAGCCCATTCGTGCGCGTAAGCGGCAGCCATTTTGAGCACCATGGCCTCCCTGCCCCTCGCTAATAGCCAGCGCGTCTCTCTCTCTCTTAACCTCGCAAGCATTCCCCCGCACGCTGACAACCCCCGCTCTCTCATGCCTTGGGTCATAAACCCCTCTTCAGCGCAGCTTCACCACGGAATCCTATCCTGTTCCCAGCGCGACACCTCCCCTCATTCCTTTCATGGCCTCAAACCCTTTTGATGCAAACCCCCTTTTCCTGTGTCCCCGTTTGTCTTCCCTGTTCCCAGGCCGCCACCTGGCTCTGCGGATACTGTTTATTACCCCGTACAGTAGGAAGCTTCCCCCTCCCCATCAAAAGATCCCCGAACCGATCAAAGCCCCCACCCCATGAGATCCGATCAAACCCCATGCATTCCGTGAATCGGCGGAATGCCCTGCTGTGCGACAACCATCACCTGTTGTGACCGGGGTGGGGAATCCAACTGTAAATGTGTGTGGGAACGGGCCTGCGGGGGAGATTCCGAGGATGTTCTTTCTAATACTAAAGTGTTGCAAGAATGTGTTATGTGCAATAAAGGTCGTAAACCCTAGTATAAGAGGCCAGGCCTCAGAGATGTGGTTAGAGCACCTCGTGACGATACTTGCTGTCTGAATTGATGTGTTCTCCTCCGGAGAGAATAAAATCCTCGTTTCCCGCCTTCCAGTCTCCAGCGCCTGCTTCTTCATTTGATTAATATTGGTGGGTCATAGAGGCGATACCGCCGGGCAACATAAAAGGGTCTTTGGTTACCGGTTGTCTTTGGAACCCTTTTTAACAATATGTGCTCCAAACCGACCCGGCAGAATGCAATTCGTGGGTTCGTGATTCTGTCAGACTCCACGCTGCCGAATCCGTTTGATGCACATATGACTCCACCTCCCGATCTCACCAACACGCTAGTAATAGCAACACAGCGTGTTCGAGTGATAGGGCGAGGGAAAACAGGAAACAAAACAAGGAAGGGACGGAAGGGGACTGCAGGGAAGGGACAGCTGGAAGACAAGAAAACAGTCACACAGGTTATTCGGATTCACCTTGAAACCCTACACTCATTATAGTCTCACTAAGTAAGAGTGACGTTTCACCTTTATGAAAAGAAGATTGCTCCTCCTCCTCCCTGTGTTTTTCCTGAATGTTGAAGTACTTCACCCTAGTCCCTATGGAACACAAACACAGTTAATGACTAGCCTTTTACCAGAACTAATATATATGATACAGTATTCAGCGTTATACCTACCCTGCCTTGTATTGAAAAGTGTTCAAATCAAAATCCAATGAAAGACCCCAAAACACCTCTGTGATTTCAGCACAATACTCTTCTCCAGATAAGTCTATTCACAAATATATAAAGTTCCAAAAATGATTCAGGAAGGACACGGCAAGACGTAGCCTCCAACTACTGTCTTCCGCTCTCTAGTTCACACTCAGCGTTATTTTCGTGTACCCACTCCAAATACGGAAAGGTGTAGGATCTCCCCCCACTACCTTCCGCTTTGGCACTTGCCGAGGTAAGCACTAGTGACTTTCTTCGTAACGGAAGTACGCAGATTCGATGATCCGCGTTACTCCGTTCTCACCAAAACAGAATAACAAAATCCTTCCCCATCACCTATAACAGTTCAGGCGTCTTGCTTTCTTTGGCCCTAAATCCAGGCAGCCTGTGCGCTTTACACCTCAGCGTTGAGACAAACCACGCGTTAAACCTCACGCGTCTTTTGGGGGTTTTACTCACGATACTGTAGCTGCTTTAATCCCGGTTTCTGCGTTGTCCGGGCTTCTCGTTTGCCCGCCTGCAAACTCTAGCAACCTCGTCACTCCTGCGAGGAATTGTATAATCCATGCAGCGCTGACCTCGCGCTGCGGGGAAATCAATCAGGAAGCGCCGTCCTCGCGCTACGGGGATAACGATAGACTTCTGTTCTCAAGCGCTTAGCTAATCCTAGCTAACGCGCAAAAAGTCTAATCCAGAACCAAATCCTCCTTCTCAAGGATACCAAGATCGCACTCCTCTCAGTCTCTCCCAACAATGTTGAAAGACAAAATCACGAACAACGTGCAGAGGGGCCGACCTGCTTTTATAATGCCCCGCCTTCACACTAGAGTTCTGGGAGATGTAGTTCCGATATTAGGTGGCGCAGCTTGACTACCCTGACACCAATTACCAGGTTCCAATTCAAAAGGGTGTTGGCTATGACAATTGACAGGGCCGGTTTAAGTCCAAAAGATTTTGGGACACATTTGTTCCGAATAGGGGCTGCCACGGAGGCAACTACTAGAGGGTCACACAATAGCAGTGTAAAAAGAATTGGGAGATGGCCTTCTAATTGTTACAAGCATTATGTACGACTGCACATTTTGTGAGGGTGGCAGAGCAATTGGACTGACGCCTGTCTTGTTTGTTTGCTTGTATTTCAGTTTCTCGAACCTGTCACGCAGGGTGGACACTACCGTCAGCACATCACCAGCAAGTATCTTCATCACGGCAGACCCATGCACAGGACAAGGAGGCACATGTTGTATGGGTTATTGGTCATTCTTATGTAAAACGTCTCAAATCTATTTTCCTTACAGGTAATTATAGACAGAGGGCTGAACAGGGAGGTTTCAGGGTTTCCTTTCATGGTAGGGGGGGTCTCTGCCTCAGTCAGTTTAGGAGGTTTGCTACAGAGTTGCTCAACAGACATACCCCGCCGCCCACAGTTGTTATCTTGCACTTGGGCGGAAACGATCTGGTAAAATTGGGGAGAAGGGTCCTGACGGAGGAGATAATCTCTGAGGTAGGCTGGTTAGCTAAGACATGCCAGGGCTGTACAATAGTTTGGTCCCAGATGATTCCCAGACTCAGATGGAAGGGGGGAGGGGATTCTGTCAGGGCGTTGAATCACTTGGTAAAGAGGATCAACAATAAAATAGGGAAATTATTTTGGTCACCTCATTTGCAAAACATACCACATGGGTGTGTCAGGGGGGAACTGTTCTTCTTACAAGATGGGGTTCACCTGACTAGTGCGGGCAACGGCATATTTTTGGAGAACATCGTGGCATGGCTAGGGTTTTTTTAGGTCTGGGCATGACCTTGCAGAGTAGGAGGATAGGGGGGCAGATAGTCGGTCAACTACGCTGGCCTGTGGCGGTAAGGTCATGATTGGTGAGCAGTCAATATAAGGTCCTTAAGGGGCTGCGCCATTCTTGAATGGGGTCGCCCAGGGGGAGGGACAAGTGATCCTCCTAGAACTCCAGGGGCGGTACATCCAGTTGGATGGATGGGTGCGGGGGAGTCACGCTTTCTTTAGGCTGGTTGGCCACCCTGCACGTGCACTATGACGTCATTAAACTGCACAGAATGCAAGGGCCCCCCTTTTGTTAATGGAGTTCATGGAGCATACGGAGGTAACCGGGGGGGGTTGGGAAGTACCCTTTTGGTGAACGGGCCCTCTGCGCATGCGCACTCATACGTGAGGGAGTGGCTGATTGATAAGGATCTGACAACGGTTAGTGACCTTGCTGTAGGCCCAAAAATAGGATATGCAGAAAATTAATAATGTATGATTATGATTCAAAATATTTGTTTGGAATAGGAAATAATTTGTATTAGAAGTATGTTAAGGTTAACTCTTTGATACATGTCTACATGAATTGTAATCTAATGTTAACTATGTTTTCTGCATAAATTAATGTGTAAATAATTGTTTATTTCAAATATTTATTTGTTTTTATGTTTTAATAAATACGGCCGGGGGGTTGTAAGACCCCCCGCCTTCCAAAGGAAATCCTCTCTCATGTCCAATTTCTAATAATTGTGGGGGAACACAAGGCAGGGGAGGGGGATGGTCGGTAGTCTCTGACCATAGGGAAAGGCGGGGTCGCACCGCCCCCCCCGCAGGTATGGCAGAGCGCCGGCCCCCCTTCCCCTTGTCGACAACCCATGGTGGGGCACAGCCCCGCCGCATCATTATGACGCGGTAAGCGCGCCCCACCAGTGACTCACGGGATCTACACGACGTGATCTAGTACGCCTTCACTCTTAACCTCGCGCCGCGCTTAGTCTATAAGTGTCGGAGTAACTTTATTTTGCTTGCTGCCAGTTCCTCACGTTCCCTTTGATATCGCTCACACGTGGCAGTACCTTATTTACTCGGTGCCAGCGACGATCGTTTGTACTGTGTCGTAAGACCATTCACCCCCTCACGCTCCCATTGATATCGCGCACACGCGGCATTACTTCATGTATTCGGTGCCAGCGACAATCGGAATTATTGTGTCTCATTAACTTTTTTAGTTATTCATCCCCTCACGCCGCCCTATCATAACTTCTCACTAATAGATAGCGCCATTCTGTGGCATTGCGCCACTTATCCGCCAATCCACCAATCACCTCGCCCCCTATAGCTAATAGTTCATGATTTTTTCACACGCCGACCAGGACCACTCGCCTGTCCCGAGCACTGCTCACCACACCTTACACCCAACCCGCCTCCCCCACGCCCTCCTCCTCTGGCACTCGCCCCTGTTCAGTTCGCCACATTTGCGAATGCGCGCCTTCTATCCCCCCTTCCTTCCCTCTCCCCCTTACTCAATCCTTTGTTCGCCACAGCACTGCCTGACATCGACAACCCTGTCCTGATGACGATCCCGACTCACAGGGATCGAAACGCCATCGACATCACAGCGCAATTTTAGAGCGCATCTTTACGTTTTGTGGTCCTGTAAAACTGTTTGTTCAAAGATTTAAGTGAATTTAACTTAACCCTGCGGAGCCATCACTGTATTACTTTCTTGTCGCTTTGCGCCGTTCACGCTGTTCACTCTCAGCACTTGCGTCTTCACTTTTCACTAATTGTATATATTCTTCACTCACCAAGTGCCCTCGAGTTGTCACATGATTCTCTCTGTACAGTGCTGTTTAACTGTATTTCCATGTGTAACACCCTTCTTTAATATGGTGAATAACAAGCTTTCAAACCATATGAGCCTCCTTGTTTCTTGTTTATGTAATGCAGACTGCATACATTACTTAACTGTCTCAAATTGAATACCTGTTGGGAATTGTTATTGTTCATCCACCATTGATTGGTGCACAGCTCTCCCAGTTGACCGGGAAGCAACAGAATTGCTTCCAAGTCAAAGGGGGGAGCTAAGGTTAGGCCAGTTGGGACTGGTCTGACGGGAAGGGTTTAAAAGGCCGGGGAGCGTGGGAGGCGTTCTCTTGTTCCCGCGCTCCCCAGGCCTGCCCTTTGACCCCCCCAGCCTCTTGTAGGCTGTTATCTTTTTCCCCACCCACCATCCCCTGAAGCAGATTGTGATTCTTGTGTGATAATGTTGTTATACGATTTGGTGATCTTTTCCAAAGTAACTGTGTTGTGGTGTGAATTTTCTTCTTAGGCCTTTTTTCCCCGTTTACAGGTCAGCGATTGTATTTATTGATATTGCTTAGTCCGGCGGTAAGGTCATGATTGGTGAGCAGTCAATTTAAGGTCCTTAGGGGGCGGCGCCATTCTTGAATGGGGTCGCCTAGGGGGAGGGACAAGTGGTCTCTCCTAGAACTCCAGGGGCGGTACATCTAATTGGATGGATAGGTGCAGGGGAGGGGGGAGTCACGCTTTCTTTAGACTTGTTGGCCACCCCGCACGTGCACTATGACGTCATTAAACGGCACAGAATGCCCACCTTTTGTTAATGGAGTTCATGGAGCATACGGGGTAACCGGGGGGGGGCAGTACCCTCTCGGTAAATGGGCCCACTGCACATGCGCACTCATACGTGAGGGGCATGGCTGATTGATAAGGATCTGACACCGGTTAGCAACCTTGCTGTAGGCCCAAAAATAGGATATGCAGAAAATTCATAATGTGTGATTATGATTCAAAATATTAGTTTCGAATAGGAAATACTTTGTATTAGAAGTATGTTAAGGTTAGCCCTTTGATACCTGTGTACATGAATTGTAATCTAATGTCAATTATGTTTGCTGCATAAATTATTGTGTAAATAATTGTTTATTTCAAATTTTTATCTGTTTATATGTTTTAATAAATACGGCCGGGGGGTTGTAAGACCCCCCCGCCTTCCAAATAAAATCCTCTCTCATGCCCAATTTCTAATAACCGTGGGGGAACACAAGGCAGGGGAGGGGATGGTCGGTAGTCCCTGACCATACACCATTACATGTTCCCAAATCTCACTCCAGATCATGTTAGTTAGCGACTTCACCACCAATGAAAGAGAACCAACAATGAAGCCATCCTTGCCTAGTACCATGCTTCAGTGTCTAGCTTTCTGAAATTGTGGATTTAGTTCTCACCATCACTGTAGATTTTGTATAAACAGGTCTTATGCAGCCCATGAATACATTTGGGGCAGAAGTTCACATAGAAGTGATATTCACATCCTATCTTGTGGGAGGCATTACACTAGGATACAGCATATTCCTCAGGGCTTTTAGAGATTAGTTGCATGATGTGCACTAGATTCAATGGGCTAAGTGACATCCTTCCATGAGGCGTAAAAGTGCACTCATCTAAACAATCTTCAATAACGATGAGTGCTTGCCTCTATCTTTCCAAACACCTTTGTGTCCACACATAGCATACACAAATGACAGTACAATCTTAACCTTGGGTTCACTGACAGAATAACGACCCCCAAAATATCCCTATACACAAATATCGAATTTTTTAATATGGATGTCAAAAATATCAACATCCTATATCTAAAATATTGAGAGAGAAAATATAGATGTAAAAAATATAGTTGTACAAAATATCCATTTTAATAGATATATAAAAAGTAATATTAAATATATACAAAAATGTATTAGATTTAATATAAATTTGAATAAATATAACAAAGAAATGTAATTTAAAAATTTAAACATACGTATATAAAATGTAATATATATATTTACTTTAAAACAATGAATAAACTATTACATTTATTTTATATTATATATAAACATTTATGAATAAATATATATATAAATACACCAATAACATAAAATATAATAAAAAACATTATATTATAAATTAAAACATTAAACTATTTAAAAGTCTTTAAAATTAAATTTACAACTTCAGTGACTCCAACAGTAGACAAAGTGTTGGATAGCCGAGGGGTAAAAATTATTATTCCCACTCCAGTGTGTGCAACAGTAGGAAAAATGTTGGAATGCGGAGGGGTAAAAATTTCTATTCCCACTTCAGTGAGTGCAACAGTAGGGAAACTGCTGGATAGTGGAGGGGTAAACATTATTATTACCACTCCAGTAAGTGCAACAGTAGGGAAAGTGTTGGATAGCGGTGGGGTAAAAATTACTATGGGTACAAACGCAGATGCTCTTGGATGGCTTCAATGATCCCTGATGGGGGGGGATTGAGGCGGTTCCATTTTGCAAGAATCAGCAGTCCATGCATGCTATTAGGGCGGTGGCCAGTCAAAAGATTGCAAAAGAATGTGCCCTGGGCAGAGATGCTGGTCCCTTTGATTTGCCCCATTTTGCAGATTTGATCTATTCTCCTTTGGGGGTAGTGTCCAAAAAAGAACCAGGCAAGTTGTGCCAGATACACAATCACTTCGCTCTTAGAGGGAGTTCTGTAAATGAGGCTATTGATCCGAAGGTGTGTTTTGTAAGGTGCACCTCCTTTGACCAGGCCCTTGCTATGCCCTGTTGGCAAAAGTAGACATTGAATCCACTTTCCGCTTGCTGCCTCTACACCCAGATGATATCCACTTGTTGGGTTTTCAGTTTGATGGCGCATTTTATTTTGACAGGGGTATGCCAATATACTGCTCTGTATCTGGCGCATTCTTTGAGACGTTCAGCTCATTCTTTGAGTGGATTTGTAAGAAAGCGACTGGCGCCAAGTGGGTTCTGCATTAGCTGGATGATTTTCTATTTCTGGGCCCCACAACTCATCACACTGTGTGGAGGTATTGGAGGGTTTGGTTGACCTGTTGGTGCAGTCAGGGTACCCTGGCTCGGGACAAGACTAACGGCCCAGCACAGTGATTACCTATTTGGGCATTGGACTGGAAACTCTGGGGAGGGGTATACAGGGTCCCTGGGTATGAGGTAGCCCAGTTTAGATGTTCACCGAGGGAGTGCTTGGTGGCTAGGATGGTTACGCTTCTTCAGCTCCAAGTCTTGGTTGGTCAGCTGAACTTTGCCTCATGCGTTATTCCGATAGAAAGGCCTTTTTCTAGATCCAATGCAAAGGCCATGGCTGGCTTGAGACAGAGGCACCACGGGGTGTGTCTGTCTCAGGGAGTTAGGCAGGACTTGAGATTTTGGGCGTCATTCCTTCAGTACTTTATTAGGATTGTACCATGGGTATCCCCAGCCTCAGGCTAGCCCTGACGTGGGTCTTTTCACAGATGCAGCAGGGAAATGAAATGAAATGAAATGAAATTTGATTTGTAGAGCGCATGGCTGCCCGGAAGCGTCCCAGCGCTTGCTTAGGGAACCCGTCCTGGTATTCCCCTGCGAGATAACCCATTACTGGGCATCCCCAAGGTGAAAGCCAGGCATCCCGCTGCGAGGGGCCGTTGTGGAGATTAAGCAAGCTATTGCCCAGAGTTACAGAGTGGGACTCCATGATTGGAATAGGCACCGAGGCGAGAATTGTCAGGTCCGGGGAAATTTGAGCCCAAGACCCACCGAGGCGGGGAATTGAACCCTGGTCCGGGCCAGACCTCTGCATCAGGGTCTGCCGCTCCAACCACTTGAGCCACACTTCTCCACACTTCTCCACAGGGAGCGTTGAGTTTGGTGCTATGCTTGGTAAGCAGTGGTGTGTGCAGTCATGACTGCACACACCACTGCTCAAGTGGTGCCCGGAAGCATTGGTGCAAAACTTGGCATTTCTGGAGTTGTTCCTGATTGTGGTTATACTGACTGTCTGGTCTACCCAGTTCAGCAATTGCTCAGGAGTGTTTTGGTCAGACAACATGGCAGTGGTGGAGGTGATAAATCAACAGAAAGTGAGCTGCTTCATGGTCTTAAGATTGCTAGAAGAGCTCATTTTGTTTTGCCTACTGAATAACATTACTTTTAGGGTGAAGCATGTTCCAGTGGTACTCAATAATGCTGCTTATGCTTTGTCTCGTTCAAAGCTACAGGACTTCAGGTGCTAACATCCAGAGGCAGCAGCACACCCCACACCATTCCCGCAGCATCTTTAGAGGCTGATGCCCCATTCTACCAGACCTCGTGGAGGAAGCTGAGCTACTAAGTCAAAGAGAGCCTATGCTGGAGTATTTCAGAGATGCCTTCATTTCCTGAGCCTGGGGAGCAGGGGGGCATCTTTGAGCAATCCTTCTGTGTAGCATTCTTGGCTAAACTAAAAGAGGAGGGGCTGTCAGCAGGTTAAGAGGCATACAGAAGCTCTCTCTTTCCTTGGAAAGTTGGGGAGTGGGGCACAAGTTCTCTTCATTTTCCATCAAAAAAGCTGTGTTGGGCTGGCAGAGGTTGAGGGGGTACATAAAGAGAAGAGAAGGCCAAATGACATTCAGAGACTAAGTGCCCTAGTTTCGGAGTTGCCCGAGGTCTGCTGTTTAAGGCAACTTTTTGCCTGGCCTTGTATAGGGCTTTCATGGTTGAGGAACTGGTAGCACAGTCTAGGCAGGACATTCATGGAGGCATTCAGCTGGGACATTTGAGTTGGCCTGATTTGCCCGTAGCTATGCCGTCTTCTAAAACTGACCAGTTGGGCCGCGTGGAGCATATAGTAATGCATAAGACCCAAGGCTCCCACTGTTGACTGGTCCAGTTTCTGTTAGATTATCTAGAACTGAGTCCTGTATAATAATAAATAATAATAATAGGCACATTTATAAAATGCATGGTTACACTTGGCCAGTGTGTCCTCGTGCTGCGGTGTAACTGCCCAGATTGCCCCGGCCTAAGCCTAGTTAATCCTAACTAAACCGGGGGGAAGAGATGCGCTTTCAGATTTTTCCTGAAGGTGCCCTCCCGGCCCTCCATCCGGAGACTCAGGGGAAGGCTGTTGCATTGCTGGGCGGCCAACAGGCGGTAGGGGCGTCCGCCCATCTTCGATCTCTTAATAGCGGGAGCGCACACCAAGCCCGCCCCACCTGATCTTAGTTGGCTCGTTGGGACATAAGGGGTGAGTAACTCAGACGTATAGGACGGAGCCGTTCCCTGAATAATACGATGGCAAACACACAGTGCCTTAAACAGGACTCTCTCTCTTATTGGCAGCCAGTGGTGAAGAGCCAATGCTGTCTTTGAGGAGGCCCTCCTCGGGCGCATGAGAACCAGACATGCTGCTGCATTCTGTACCTGGAGTCCAAGCATACACTTTGTTGTTGCACCCAGGTATAGAATGTTTCCATAATCCAGGTGCGATGTCACCAGGGCATGAACCATGGTCTTCCTGGCGGCGGTAGGCAACATCTCCACTGTTTTTCAAAGGGCCCTCAGGACTCCAAAACGGGCGCCTGCCACCCGTCTGGTTTTGTACTCAAAGGAGAGCCTTGTGTCCAGCCACACCCCCAGGATCTTGGCCGGAGCACAGGGCACAGGGGTGGACCCCAAGCTCTGGGGCCACCAGGCCGATGACCACACCGACGGGGCTCTCCCCACCACAAGCACCCCTGTCTTATTACCATTCAATTTCAGGCAGTTTTTAGCCATCCATGAGGCCAGCTCTTGAAGGCATGCCACGAAGTTGGAGGCTGCTGTATCATGTGCCTGTGTTAGGGAGACCACCAGCTGAGTGTCATCGGCGTAGGACACGACCCTGATCCCAAACCCATCAGCAATCTGCGCTAGTGGAGCCTTGTAGAGATAGAACATGGTCAGGCTCAGGGTTGATCCCTGTGGCACCCCCTGTCTTATTTTGACAACTTTTGAGTATTGGGAGCCCTGCCTCACCTCTAGCCAGTGGAGAAGAGCCAGCGCTGTCTATGAGGAGGCCCTCCAAGGGCGCTTGAGAACCAGACATGCTGCTGCATTCTGTACCCCCTGGAGTCCAAGCATACACTTCGTCGTTGCACCCAGGTATAATGTTGCCATAATCCAGGTGCGATGCCACCAGGGCATGAACCATGGTCTTCCTGGCGGCGGTAAGCAAAATGTCCAGTGTTTTGCAAAGAACACTCAGGACTCCAAAACAGGCGCCTGCCACCAGTCTGGTTTGGTACTCAAAGGAGAGCCTTGTGTCCAGCCACACCCCCAGGTTCTTCGCCTGAGCACAGGGGTGGACCCCAAGCACTGGGGCCACCAGGCCGATGACCACACCGACGGGGCTCTCCCCAACACAAGCACCTCTGTCTTATTACCATTCAATTTCAGGAAGTTTTTAGCCATCCATGAGGCCAGCTCTTGAAGGCATGCCACGAAGTTGGAGGCTGCTGTATCATGTGCCTGTGTTAGGGAGACCACCAGCTGAGTGTCATCTGCGTAGGACACGACCCTGATCCCAAACCCATCAGCAATCTCCGCTAGAGGAGCCTCGTAGAGATTGAACAGAGTCGGGCTCAGGGTTGATCCCTGTGGCACCCCCTGTCTTAGTTTGACAACTTTCGAGCATTGGGAGCCTTGCCTCACCTGAAAGCTGCTCTCAAACAGAAATGATTTCATCCAACTCAGGGCACTACCGGACACACCTCCTTTCCTCAGACACTGCACCAGAGTGTGGTGGGCAACAGTGTCAAAGGAGGCACTTATATCCAACAGGATTAAGGCCTCCGTCTGACCCGCATCTGCATATTGCCTGATGGTTTCTGTGGCAAAAAGCAAGGCAGATTCCATTGAGTAACAGGCCCGGAATCCAGACTGAGTGGGATGCAGGAGATTGAATTTCCCAATATGCGCCGTCAGCTGCATATTTACCACTTTCTCCGCGACCTTTGCGAAGTACGGTAGAAGAGAGATTGGACAGTTGGTCGGGGCCAAGATGAGGTTTCTTGGATAGCGGAAGGTCCATTGCTTCCTTCCAGCATCCTGGCACTGTGCATGTCCTAAATGAGACCTCCACCAGATGTGTGATATATGGCTCCAGAGTTTCAAGCTCCCTCCAAGCATTTTAGGGGCGGCCGGGTCTCTAGGGGAACCCAAATTAATGCTGATACAAATTTTAGTTAGCTGCTCGGGGGGGCGGTGAAGCTCTCAAACTCTTCATCCTTCCAGGCAGACTCTGTCTCCTCCACTATCTCGTATCCTACTCCGGTGGAGTCAGGAAAGGTGGAATACATTTTCTCCACTTTGTCTGAGAAAAAATCTGCATAGCTCTTCTGAGCCCAGAGCCGGAGCAGTCGACGTAGCCAGGGAAGATATCTCCTTGTAGACCCTCAACAATTCCCTTGTCAAATTGCCTGCCGACCCAATTCTTTCCAGGTAGTATGCTGCCTTTGCCCTTCTATTGAGCCCATGATAGCTCTTCAGCGCCTCTTTATACTCCCTCCTCCCTTGGTCCGAGAAGTCTTTCCTCCACCCCCTTTCCAGGCGTTTACAGTCTGTTTTTGACATTCTCAGGGCGGTGGTATACCAAGGACCAGATTTTTGTGACTCTACCTGGTATTTTTTTTAGACCAGGGGGTGGTAGTGTCCAGGGCCTCCGTAATCCGTCTATCCATGTTTATGCACGCACTTTCGGCATCTGTACCTCCAGGTAGGTCCCCCTGAGAAAGGGCGCTGCTAAACTTTCCCTGCGAGAAGCCAGACCACTTCTGGCACGTTATGCCCCTCTTTCTCTAGTGTCTTTGGCCCAGGCAGCCTCATACCAAAAGGGACCAGGAAATGGTCTGTTCATACAACAGGAAGAGGTGGATAAACAACTATGTCCTCCCAATTTGCAAAGATGGGGTCAAGCAGATGGCCCCAGAGATGGGTAGGGGAGTCAGATATTAACCTGAGTTTTAAAGTAGCCATTTCCTGACATAGCTCACCCGCCGCCACACAACAAGCATCATCAAAATGCAGATTGAGATCACCCAGCACTAAGAATTTATCATACCGTAGTGCCGGTTGAATAAGGCAATCTACCAAACTAGGAGAAAAGCGAGTGGGGTCCAGGAGGTCTGTAGACCAGAAGCCCTTTCACAATGTAGTCCAGGTCCACCTTAATTGTAAAGATCCCAACCTCACTGTCAGCAATGGTGATAGGCTCGAGGGCGCATTGGATGTGGTGTTTACATATAATTGCCACTCCGCCCCCTCTGCCAGAATCCCTGTCTATCCTAGTGATCGCATAGCCCCTAGGTAGTGCCTCTAGGATCTCTGGCACAGAGTCCTCGACCAGCCAAGTCTCAGAAAGAAACATCACGTCTACCTGACCATCCAAAAGCTGGTCGTATATCTCCAGTCTATGCTTCCTGAGTGACAGGTAGTTCAGCAAGCAGCAATTCAAATGAGGGCTTGCCCCCTTCACCTCCCTCCCCACACTAGGCTTAAATGAACAGTGCCTACAGTCCCAGCTCTTACTACCTCCCGCCATGCTGTGTCTACACAGGTCAGCTACAGCGGGGCATATAGCGAGCAATTCTTGAGAGCTATACTGTAGCTTTACTCCAGCACAACCAGGGGTTCTAACCCGGGCCGCATCCGTCCGAGGACAGGCGCAGACAGGCTTGCCTCTGGCACGCCTTCAACGAGCCAGCGGCGCACACGGTCGCTGCGGCATGTGGTTTTATAGCTACCTGCTCCCTGCCACTAGACTGCTAACTGGTCGACCGGAAGTGCCTGGCTCTCCCTACTCCGCCTTCCGTGCAACAGTACTGGTTACTGCATCGGACCGGGGCGGGAAGGAGTCAAGATTGAGCCCAGGTGTCCGTTGGCCTCCAGAGAAGGTAAACCCCTCTACTGCCCCCAACACTCTCCTCAAGAAGAACGCACAGTTTGATAAAGATCCCACAGTTAAAAACAGATACATGAAATTTGTTTGTTTAAAAATGCTCAGGCAGCAGGTTACAGCGCCAAGCAGTTAGAGGGCCGTGCCACAGCCCCACTCACCGCTATGTCATGCCAAGGCACTGTTCCTCCATAGCGATGGACCCCATCTTTCCACATCTCAGTTCTCAAGGGTGTTGAGGATCGCCGTATAGCCTACCGGGAACAACCGTTCTCTTTTCGGCTCACACTCTTTCCATATAGGGCCAAAACCTTTGCGGCTGGGAGGGTCTGGACAGAAAACATGTTCAGAAGATTAGGACTTGGCGTTCTGAGTGCTATAGGCGATACGTTCAATTGTATTTGCATTGACTGGTAATGTATGTATTTCTCTTCCTTCCTCTGTATGCAGTGCTGTGCCCATCAAAGAGGTGTGGGTCTTTGGTCACTCTATCATCCATAGGCTCTGAGTGGCATTTTGATCTTGTGATTTCAGAATTCGGTACAGAAGTTGTCAGTTGAGGAATTGGGATGGTTGTGTCCCAGGCCCCAGTCTAGCTCAACCGATGCCTGGTGGCACTTTTGGGATACTGGCCTTTGGGGGTTGGAGAGTGCAGTCTGTGCCAGGGGACCAAAGCATGGTCCAGTTGCACAGGCTGGCTCTATGATGGTTGTGGGGGCACCCGGGGTGCAAGCGCTCTGGGGAGAGTAGGCCTGCTGCATTAACTTAAGATCCACTAGTGCAAAGGAGCCTCATTTAAGAGAGGCTTTTGGGATTTACAGGAAGACCCTGGAATGTGCAAGAGGGATCCATATATGAGTCAACCACAAGCTCACTGAAAACTAATTGCAGGTGTGGTAGAGGGATTAGGTGACTCAATGTATAGATGACTGTTAAACACTGGACTGAGTGTAAACTCATGTAGGATGTCGAACTGTGCTGTGGTTATCTGACTACTACATTTTGTGTAAGGAGTGTGAATAAATATGGGCTGAGATGTTTACAATCTCCAACCAAACCAAGTGAGGTTTCAAGCTGGTTAAATTTGATGGAAACTCTGGGTAGGGGCACGTGGTGCTGGGCTTGGGCTTTTCGGACTTGGCAGGCGAGACTAGACATGTCCACTCACATATTGGCTGAATACCAGTACAACGTAACAAGGGACACAATGTACTGAAACAACTCCCCTGAATATATGTTCCCATACAGTCAAATTCCAGACAACCCTCAGGGACTGCTCCATTCTCATCCACAATATCAGAAACAGAAACACCTTCAGGACGTGGAACTTTACCAGCTGGGGAGCTGGCAGTCTACTTCCAAGTCCAGCATTAATTGTCTCTTCAATCATAGCCTATAACTAATGCTCTCTCATGAGTGTTACTATTGTGGAGTCAGGAACTTGAGGAGGAATTATTGCATGCTTGAGGGATGCAGGGAGATGAAATGCGTCTCGGAGCAAGGATGAGCTGCAGAATGCTCATTGCTGCATTTTGTTTATCTCTTTAGTTGAGAGCTTGATCTCCTCTCATCAGAAGACCATAAGAGAGGAATGCTGTGTGATTCATGGCATTGCTTCCTCTCCTCCATCCCAGCAGAGAAGAATGGTAAAATATATAAGGGTTCAGAGATCAACCCCAGGCAACTCCTGCAGGAAATCCCAACATCAGCTGGATCAGGAAGCACAGAGGTCTTTATTTTAGGGCTCAAAGCGGTCTCCTAAGCAAAGTCACTGGTGCTTAAAAAGAGAAAAAAGTATTTCCGCATATGTCTTGTTGAAAGTAGTTAATCTCTCCTCCACTCCTACTCAACTGATGGTTTCAGCACCAAGAATATGAAGTAGCGACCCATCCAATTATCTGCCAGGGCCGACGAGCACATTCAGATCTGGAATGGTCTGCTAATTTTCAGGACAAAGTGCAGCTAGCAGTAAACAAACACTCTCTCTGGGTTTGCAGCACGCAGCTGTACAGCGCCTCAATCTCCTCCGGCGACCACCTCACCAAAGCAGTGGTTCTCTATGAAAATTTTACGGTTCCTTTGTTTTCCTCCCTGGAACAGGGATTCGAGTGGTGCTCTGAGGAAAAAGGAAGAAAGGGGTTATACTTTATGTAGATGTGGCCCATAGACTACACTTCATTGCACAGAATAGGAAGACTTAGCTAATAAAGTTTCTGACCCGAGATCTCAAGGTGTTCTGCCAAAGTTCTCAATACCAATAAGGGAGATTTATGTGAGGTGGGAACTCCTGGTCCCCAGAACTAATTATGAAAAAACAAAAAGAGGAGTAACCCCTCAGAGGCAGAGAAATGTTTCTCTGGATCTAGGCTTGTGCACTCTAGTCAGCACAGTTTGCCCCAACCTGTTATCGGATAATGCATATCCTTATAGAAGACCCCTCACTCACCAACCTGGTTGGTGACATGCTTCATCATCGGGGTCCCACCCCATAGGCTGAGTGCCTATAGGGTGTGCTGCGACACCTGACTACAGTGGAGCTGGTAAGTATTTTTCTTTTATGTGTGCATAACTATCAAGACATGTATTAAAAAAGGTTCAAAACTACTCACTCCAAGTGTTTATTCTTGAGTGCTTGAACCTTGTTAAAAAGATGTGGCACCTGTGCCTAATTAGGAAGGCTTTGGTGTCATAAGAAGTGTTTTAAAAATAGCGAAGTGTGCTATGTGACAAGTGAAATATACAAAAACTAATTATTAAAAAGGTCTACATGTTTCAACCATTATATACATTCAAAGGTTTTCGTCAGGACCATGAGATTCTGAACTGGGTGGTCCGCACACGCTAAGGCGCGTCCTGCCCTAGTCCAAATAAGAGACCGCAAATTGTGGTCTCGTGTAAAAGGGTGCGTTTTTCCTTAATCGGGAAAAAAACCTGTAAGGGAACAGGAGAAGAAAAGAAAGGAAGGGGTCACATACCAGGGTAGACAAAACAAATGTATAACATTTAACACATATATTATAAGTTTGTACCCCAGTCGTATGATCAATAGATGGGGTCATGTCTGCGTTTTGTTGTCAAGCAATCGGGTCCATCTATTGCGATAATGCAACAATGCTTCAGTGATTATTGACGAATTGTGCCTATAGTAAATGACCTTTGTTTAAATAGAAAGAGGCTCCTTGAGGAATTATTTCCAATGTCTCAACAATTTATATTAAGTCTTATACAAGTACTTTACTTCAAAAGAAAACATAAGCAACATGGCATCTTCATAAAAATTTTTTATATTATTTAGAAAATACTGTTTTAATTTTTCACAAGATTCTAAAGGCTCAAATAATAGGCAACAAAAACAACACTACAATTTCCTGTACATTTCCTGTAGTGTAGTACACCGTTGGTACAATATGTAATATACAAATATATACATAGGGTGCTACTGTACATGCAGTCAATTAATCCAAAAATACAATATATACAAATCCTTGTTTGGATAATTATGAACCAAACGGTGTATATGCGTCGACGTTTCGGTCTCTATTATCTACTTTTCACCGAGACCATCCTCAGGACTAAGTGTTGCACAAGGAATCTACAAAAACATATACAATATATACAATCAGTATAAAGGATCCAGTTACTTATGTCCAATATATAATCGTCTGCTTACATTAAAATACCATCACCACACCCAGTGTGTGCCAAAAACTATACAAGATATATACATATGTACAACCATTAACTCCTTAACACCTCAAATAAGGTTCATCTATACTCACTAGACAAGATGTCTTCCAAAGCCACAATCCACCACTACTTGTCAGGGTTATTGGCCCCACTTCTAGATACAAATTACACAAGATCAGTTTGAAATCCTATCCAACAGACAAAGATATTGCACAATATCGGGTCTGGAGCTTACCTCCATAGTAACTCCACTTGACATATATAGGGTTCTCTTTTAATCATGTGCACCAAGGTAGAAATCGGCTCTTCAATAGCCTGCCAACCATACGAACTGTAGAGGGAACAAACGTGAAATATCGAGTCACTCAACCCCTCAACTCAATCCCTCGGGGGAAGCCTACTCTAATGTCCGTAATTCAGGGCAAGGGACTTACTTGGAAAGCTTTATCCACAGACGCGACTGTGTTACTCAAGTCTCCGTCAGCGTCTGTACACCTCGTTAGTGCGCGTCAATGTACTCTGTCGAGTCTATGCGCATGCGCACATCGTAGCGCTAGAATCACCGCGTGTGGCGGCCATCTTAGAAAGGAGTGTAATCTATGAAAATACCCATGTAAATAGGAATAAAATCACCTTAAATAGTGCAATAACCGCTGCATACCGACAATTTAACAAGGCTAAAGATCCTTAAAGGGAACAACACAAATTAACAAAAATTAACAAAAAGGGTGGATATCATGACCAAGACCAGTCAAAGAATACCTACAGCTCGCTATAATCGCACTATTACTACAGGTTGCAAAAAAATATTGTAAAAAATATATATAGAGTCAGAAAGTCAAGCGTTTCAACCTTATAAAGTTGCCAAATTGTGCCACTCAACACATTGGTTTAAACCATGCTCCACTGTCCTTCCAGTCCAAATCCATCTGTTCTCTTTTAATGTAAGTAGACGATCCACATTGGTCCTTCTTTTAGAACCTTTAACAATCTCTAATACATACCATTTCATATCTTTAGGACCATGAGATTGTTGTATGTAATGTTCCACTAATGGGGCAGTTAATACTTTGCACCTTATGCGGGACTGGTGTTGGATTATTCTTTTCCTCACTTCTTGGGTGGTTTTGCCTATGTACAATAATTTGCATGGGCATTCTATGCAATAGATGACATTCCTTGTGAGGCAATTCGAATGATGTTCGGAAGGGCAACAGATGCCATGGAGCCACTAATCCTGCAGCCCGGACACCCAAGAGGGCCACAACACCCACCGCCATCACCCCAGGACCCCAACCCCCACCAGGAACACCTCCCCGGACCACCAAAGAGGTAGCTCAGACAAAGACAGCGGCCCCCCAGGAAACGCACCTGCCTCACAGACCCAACATCTGACAATGTCACTGTCCACTTCAGGCTGAAAGGGACAACCATCCTACGCATCCTGACCATCATCACCTAACAGGCCTACAGCACCAACACAGCGGACAATCCAACATCCCACCACACACCAAGCTGCTGGCTTTGCTGCACCTGTTGGCTCTGGCACACCCCAACCAACAGTCGGAGGAATCTCACAGCCAGCCACATCCAAGTCACCCACACCTGTCCTGGACATAACCATCACCCTGGCACCCCAGTCCCCATACATCCAACACAATGGGCAGGAACTGCTGGAGACCAAGCAAGGACCATACGCCATAACCGGATGCACGCACGTGTTGGGGGCAATCCACAGCACACATGTCCTACCTGTGCCCCCTGTTGACACAGCACACAATCACAACTATGGGAAGCACATTTCACACATCAATGTGCACGCAACATCAGAACACTGTGGGACCTTCATCAATGTTGCTTCCAAATACACAGCCAGTGTGCATGGTCCCTTCATCCTCCGACAGTCCATCAGCAACCAGCGTTCCCAGGATGGCACCAAGGGAAATGCACAGCCCCTTGGCAAATTCCAAATTAACACCCCATTCACCTCAACTCCATAACCATGCAATCCACAACTCTGGCAATGCACACGTCACAAAATCACAACCAACATGCACAACAACATGCCCACCCACCAGACACTACAGAACAACTTACAATGGTAACGTGGGCAAACCGTGAAAATGAGCTGTCAGCGGCATGGCACCTCAGCCACACAATAGTTGAACGTGGGGAGAGGTGGCAACCAGGCATGTGTGAAGGATGCAGTAGAACCATGATTGGGAAAGTACACAATGCCAAGAGTGGTGGCGATGTGCTGGACAGACCGCAGTATGCAGAACACACCCATACCCATGGTGACATACACCTCTAGTGCATGGAGTGTAGTGGACAGTGGACACAACCATGTCACCACAGCCAGTGGAGGTCCTCTCGGAAATGTTGCCTGTTATGCCCCCTAAAGCGTGAGTAGAGTGGGATGGCCCGGCATATGCCAGGATAGTGTAGGGGTGTGAATAAAAAACACATAGCCCTAGGCGTGGTCCTCTTCTGGAAAGCCCCGCGTCTCTGCCAGGGCAGCACCTCCCACCCCGCCACAAGGCTGAAGCGGTCCTCGTGAGCGGAGTTGCCTGCGATCCTGTTTGCCGGCCGTACCCAGGCACATTGGACCACGACCCCGTCAGGCCTGCCTCTATGCAGCCATGCCACACTTATCACCTGCTGACACCGGCGTGTGTCAAGGAGGGCCCACCACATGCCTGTGTACGCTCCAAGCCCGAGGCCTACGACCGAGCCAGCCTCTCAGACCATCACTGGCCCCCGATGCTGGCCCACATTACTCCTTCCTCATTAACATACTCTACCGGCGTCCTCTGCTGCCAACTAGCTCCCATATGTGAAACTGTGTCCTGGGTCTTGAATGGCAGTGATCCCAAATCCAGGCCACAGCACCAGATCCCCCGATCAGTGAGGCAAAGTTCCATATGGGCATCTTGCGTCACGTGGTGCCACTAACTCTGTTCAACGCCAGCCGGCTGACAAGTGGTGCCACAAACCATGTTCATCACCAGCCGGCGACACGTGGTGCCACAAACCCTGTTCAATGTCAGCCAGCGACACGTGGATGAGGACCCAGGACTCCCCTGCGGACCAGTAGGTCTCCCATCCAGCACCTACTCGCGAATCATGAATATCAGAGTCCACACCAGTGGTCGCACGGGGATGAGTAAGAGGAAGATGCGGCTCAATCCGGACGAAAGCCGGGTCACAGTCACGGAGGTGACCGAACACGGGGTGCGACTAAACCTGAACTACGCAGGCTGGTGGGGCCACAAACCTATGCCGCCGACACTTGGGGAATGGCCCGTGATGACCGCTGCCTCCGGCCTACACTGCTGTCAGCCTAGGCTGCGCTCGAGTAGGTCACAGATTTGAAACTGAACATTGATATGCAAAGGCAGATTATATATCATTGCACACAAGGATAGGTGTAAGAGGATGACGCTTTGCATCTTAGAGGAAAAAAGGATCATCGTTACGGATGTGATCGTACACTATCGACAACTGTTCTGGTGTCACTAACTCTGTGCATCGCGAGCCAACGACACATGGCTATGGTCCACTCCTGACTGCTGCCTCCGGCCTACACTGCAGTCCAGTAGGTCACGAGTCTTGATTTAGCAATGGCGGAGTTCATATCAGTGTACCAGCATCATCGCAGACTGCATCCCCTCTCAGCTTCGGTGCGACTAAGTCTGTTCCCCGACATTCATGGAAACTCACTGGTCATACATTGGTGGCGTCTGAGTCTATGGACTAGGGGCAAGTTTTCATCCTCATGTAGCTGATACCGAATTGGTGGTGAAAACGAGGCTTGTGCTTTCCTCCTCACAATTTGCTGCTTCCGTATAAAATCAAACCTTCCGCATTATGCTCTGGAGGACACCTTCTAGTGTCAACCGCAACCCTCAGCAACATACACCTCGGACACTGATGAGGACCTGCTCAGGTCGCATGGCCCATCTTACTGCACCGCAAGTCACTGTCCCATTGCTGGGTGCCTGTGCCCGGCGCAGTGCATCCGGGGCCCCTAACTCTGTGCTGGTCTGGACCAGGACTCCTTTCTCTGAGATATTGGATGCCCCTGAAGCGTTGTCCTTGGGGTCATCAACGCCATTTCTCTGTGGCCTTGCGCTGTACGCAGCCTCTGGGCCCAAATACGGCCCACCAGGGCTCACACACCAAAGCGAGTCCAGACCTGCCCGGATGTCGCATCACTGCAGGAGGCACACGCCACCACCGCAAGGACCACCTCCAACCGCCATCTTCCAGAGTCGAAAAGGTGGTCCTGACTGACTTACGGAGTTGCTCAGACCTGTCGTGGATGACATAATGGGTCTGATACCCTGCTCTGCACTCCAGGTGCCAGTGACTCAGTGCACCGCAGGCCATTGTCCGTTGCTGATTGTGTTTTGTGCCGTGGAGCGGTTGCACAGCTATGTCACCTCAAACAGTGTGGGGGCCCTGAGACGTTGATGGTGAAGATGATGTGGGTCTAACACACCCCACTGCATCTGCATCAGGAATATATCGAAGGGACACAATTCAAGACTTTTTCTTCACATGAGCGCGCTCATCTCTAGTGTCCCAACCCCATTGCACTGCAACTCACGGACACTTCTGTTTGCATGTTGGCTGTCCTCTGGATTTTCTCCGGCTCACTCCATGTTGCTCAGCAGTTGACTCCGTTATGCATGTGTTTTCTGTTTCCGTTGCGCTGGTGTCCAATGTTCAAATGGTTGCCAGCACCAGACATTCCGTGCGGAATGGCTTACACTCACCCCACACACATCCAGCACAGGCCTCACTGTACATGTGGCCCTGCCAATAAAGGGGCAGGGTGCATGTGCCCGTAGCCAGTTCAACATGATATATGAGTGTGTCCCTGTGGTCTTGTATGCATGAGGGCCTGGGCCCTACGACATTGCATTGTGCTGTGTACATCGGATGCAAACATGTCACCGCAGGCAGGGGGTTGGAGTTTGGACATGTAGTTTTGTCGTCATCCACTCAATTAAAAAGGGGAGTGGCTAGGGCCGTCGTACACAGAGTCAACATGGGTGTGTGACTGCTATTTGAGCGCCCCTGGGCGTGGTTCTGTACTGTGAACATGCTTCTGCGTGTTTCTCTACGGCAGTGTGGGTCTCCATAGTGGGGTGTGGGTGGGTCCTGAAGGGTGATAGACACCTACGTATGTGTCCTAGTTTGCATTCCATGGGTTCGGCCCCCACCAACACCTGTTGGGCCACCTCCTTTTGGCATGCTGACACATAGGAATGAGGTGCCATGTGTGGGTGGGTAAAATGTTGTGAGCCAGCTGTGATTGCGGGTGCTTCCTGCTGTGTGGTCTGTTGCAGGCTCGGTGTTCTCCTCTGAGTAGCTTGGCTGACCGGGTCCTGGTGGGGGATTGTGTGGGATATTAATGGGCTGTTGTAGGGCATCGGTGTCGACGGTGTGGTGGTCCTCTCTGGCATCACAGATGTGTTGTATTCTGTGCTCTGCTGAAGATGTTGAGTGCCCCTCTGCGATGTGAAGGGGAGATGCATGTTGACTTTGTGTTGACACATATGTTGGCGCATTGTGCTGGTTTGCATGCAGACTGTATGGCAATGTACATTGTGACTGTTTGGGGGTGCTGGATTCTTCTGAGGGACAGTGTACATTTGGACTACATGACGGATGTGAGGTGGTACGCTTACATTTCCATTTCACAGTTTCCGGCTCTGTCAGATGTAGTAGGCATGTTTCTGTGCTTGTGCAAAGCCAATTGTGTCCTCTTTTCTGTAGTGTCGGCTATGTAAATGTAAATGTAAATGTAAATTAATACTTGTATAGCGCACTACTCACCCGCACGGGTCTCAAGGCGCTTGTACGAATACCGCTGTGGAACCCATCCTGGCTTTCCCTGTGAGGCGTCCACTCCTGGGCAACCCCAAGGTGGAGGCCAGGCATCCTTAGCGTTGTGGGGGCCGTTGTGGAGATTAAGCAAGCTATTGCCCAGAGTTGCAGAGTGGGACTCCATGATTGGAATAGGCACCGAGGCGAGAATTATCAGGTCCGTGGAATTTTTAGCCCAAGACCCGCCGAGGCGGGGAATTGAACCCTGGTCCCTGGGTGTGCTATTCTTGCTATGTGTGTGTGCTGCAGTGTGCCAAGGGGATCTGGGACATGATCCTGCGTGACTGTGGGTGTGCAGTGTGCTACACCTCGTTGTGCATGTGTGTCATTGTGTCCATCTCCCCCCGTCCCCCCAGTCCCTGTTTGTTGCACTCCCTGTTGATGTTGTGTCAGGTCCTCTCGAGCTGTGTCCGTACTCCCTACTCCTTGCACCGTCTCCACACTAATGACTGTGGCCTGGGTTTCCTCCAGGCCCTCCTGTGGAGCCGGCCTGCCACCTCCTGTCGCCGTTGCTACCTTCCTGTTGGCAGCGGGTTTGTGCCTGGTTTCGGTTGTCACGTCATGCTGGCGCCTATTGGACTCCTCGGCACTCCGACGGCATTCCAGGTGGTCTGCTAGTGGGTCAGTTGCTGTTAGTGTTCTGTCACCTCTGTGACGCTTGTCTTGTTTTCCTGTGGTCTGCACCCCGTCTTCATCTCCCTCTTCTCCTTGGCCTTCCGTTGTTACTTGCTGATAGTCTGTGGGGGTTGTGGGGTTCAAGATAGCCTCTACAGTGGGTCAGGGTGCATCCATGTTGCTACGTGCTTTAACTTGTTTCTGGTGTGTTTTTTCTGTGGTTTTTATGCTGCATTGTCCCGCCAGATGCATGGGATTTGCAGGCCTGTGGCTGGAGTTCGCTACTTTTTGTACCGCGGTTGGCCTCATCGCATGTTTTTAGCGTCCGCGTATCGCATTTTTGTGGCGTGGCGTTGATTTTCACACGGATATTTGACACGCTATCTGGTGCCTATCGCATGCTACCGCGGCGTTGTGAATTCCACGTTGACCGGGGGTTATGTTCCCACGATAGGCTGTGATGTTGAAAGTTGTTTTACGCTACTCTTGCGGTAGTTATCACACGTTCTTGTGCATATACCCCAGAGTGTTTAACTGTGCTGTCGTAGACTAAATATAAATTACAAGTCAGTTTATTGATCAACAAGCATTTGATGAATCCGATCGAAAAATACATGTATAACTTTTTTCTTGACTAAGTAAATGCATTCGTATCACTTGTTATTAAAATGCATGCTTCTTGCCCATGCCGAAAGTTGAGAAAGTCCATGTTCGCTATTTCATCCTCCTTTGCAGCAATGAGTGAAAGTGAATGTAGGGTCAACTTATGGCTCTTCAGTAATAACCCAGTTTTACTTTGGAGCGTCTTCATTCATATTTCAAAAGTTCATATTGTGTTCACCTCACACGCTGACATGAAAAGTGGCTGTTATCTTTGTTAGGTACCGCGGTGCTGCCCGAATTAAAAAAAATCATCTACTGTGTCTCAAACGGATGATCTCGAATCAATGGGAGTTAACTATTATTTCAATGAAAATGAATGTCTGCTCACCGTGCTTTGAAGGCCAAGCGCGCGGTGCATAAATATCAGAACTCTGCGTCATCTGCGACTCACTCACGTCACATGTTTCACACTGCGCATGTCGGTGACAAGAAACATGTGGCTAAGGCACTGGCACAAGCACACTGCTCTTCATGATTTCTTCCTAATTTTAAGAAGTGCCCGTTTGAAACGTGAAACCCAGTAAATTTGGTTCAGTTTTCAACGTCGTTTGGCAGTCTAATTTAACAAAGAACCTAAAACCCTGGCATGAATTTTGAAAAGTGTCTGTTTTATTTTTGCTAGGCACCCGTAAGCATGGTATTGCCCGAATTTTAAAAATCCGCCATGATTCAAACTTATTATCTTGACGGACTAACCATTATATTTACAATGAAAGTGCATGTCTGCTCTGGCGCTTTGAAGACTGCACGCAAGGCTCTGCGGGTGCAACTCACATCTGACTCTGCATGGCAAGAACCGCGCAGCTGTAGATGACAGATTTTGGCATAGCATCATTGTAATGTTAAGTGCAGCATGTTACCATTTTTGATCAAAACATAATTTACCTATGGGAATATGTAGAGGGTTTGGAAGCTAATGGAAATAGTTTGTTGCACTGTGTTCTACTGATGAGTAACAGACTCTTTGTTGTCACTGAAATGTCATGTTTGGTCTTTAAAATAAAAAGAGTTTAAAATTTAAAAAAACAATGTACATTTTAATTTCGTTCTTACGTGCGAGTGTTTCATTTTAAACATTGGCATTGATTTTATCAATATTAGCATTTGTTATAAGAAAATCCATATTGCAGAAGGTTTTTAGCTTTGCCAACCAGATGCAGTACAGAGACAACCATGTGTGCAGGTAAGATAATCAAAAACCTTGCCAATTATATAATTTGAAAACTACAGTAACTGCTGAACAATTTTAATTCAGTCAGGTACAGATAGTTTTTTCATGTTTAAATATTTCAAGTCCACACATTTTCACAATTGCTTTATAAACCTTTGCACATTCATAAATTTGCTTTAGAATGCACCATTTGCTCATTCTTTTTTCAAACTTTTCTAGGGGGGAGAATCCCTCAAAACTCCCATTTAACGGTCAGCCTTGCTCATTTCACAAGCCTCGTCCCCCATCTTTTATACCCCACCACTCTGTAACTTCTACCAGCATATCCAATATAATCACTGCCACTGCTAATTGTTACCTAACCACTGTCAGCCATTAAATATGTTCATAAAAAGCTAAAGGTGTATAGCAAAATCATGAACCGCTACGTCGTTACGCTAATTTTGAACAATTCCATCCATTCTGGAGTTATTCCCATCTTCCCTATAAGTGTACCACATGCAGGGGCGCAACTAGGTCTTAATTTCGGGGGGGGGGGCTAACATGGCAGATGAAGGGGCGTGGCTAATGTAAATCAATGGGGCGGAGCTAAAATGGCAGATAATCAGGATCGGTTAATGCTCAGGTCAAGCTGAGAAAAAAATGTGGTGAATTCTGCATTTGAAACTGGACAACAATTAAAGCACACATTTAGCTTGATGCATTGCCCCCCAAAACCCATACTCACCCTGAATCTTAAAATTACCCCTGGCACACCAAAACACATACCCACGCTGAACCCTAAAATTAACCCCCTCACACCCTAAAACCCATACCCGCCCTGAAATCTATAATTACCCCTGGCACCCCAAAACCCATACCAATCCTATCCCTAAAATTATCCCTCCCCGGCACCCCAAAACCCATACCCACCCCACACCCTAAAATTACCCCCTGGCACCCCAAAACCCAATACCACCCTGAACCCTAAAATCACCCCCCTGGAGCCCCAAAACCCATACCCGCCCTGAACCTTAAATTACCCCTGGCACCCCAGAAACCATACCCATGCTGAACCATAAATTCCCCCTTGCCCCCCAAAACCCAAACCCACCCTGAACCTTAAAATTACCCCAGGCACCCCAAAACCCATAGCCATACCCATGCTGAACCATAAATTCCCATCTGGCACCCCATAACCCATACCCACCATGAACCCTAAAATAGCCCCCTGACATCCCAAACCCACACCTGCCCTAACCCTAAAATTACCCCTGGCACTATAAAACACATACCCACGCTGAACCCTAGAATGAATCCCATGGCACCCCAAAACCCACACCTACCCTGTACCTTAAAATTACCCCTGGCACCCCAAACCCCATACCGAACCATAAATTCCCCCCCGGCACCCCATAACACATACCCACCCTGAACCATAAATTCCCCGCTGGCACCCCATAACCCATACCCACCCTGAACCCTAAAATTGCCCCCTGACACCCCAAAACCCACACCTGCCCTGAAACCTAAAATTACCCCTGGTACACCAAAACACATACCCATGCTGAACCCTAATATGTCCCCTGGCACCCCATACCCACCCTGAACCCTAAAATAGCCCCCTGACATCCAAAAACCCACACCTGCCCTAAACCCTAAAATTACCCCTGGCACCCCAAAACCCATGCCCATGCTGAACCATAAATTCCCCCGGCACCATATAACCCATACCCACCCTGAACCATAAATTCCCCCCTGGCACCCCATAACCCATACCCACCCTGAACCCTAAAATTGCCCCCTGACACCCCAAAACCCACACCTGCCCTGAACCCTAAAATTATCCCTGGCACACCAAAACACATACCCACGCTGAACCCTAAAATGTCCCCTGGCACCCCAAAACCCATACCTACCCTGAACCCTAAAATTGCCCCCTGGAATCCCAAAACCCATACCCGCTAAGAACCCTAAAATTACCCCCTGGTACCCCAATCCGTAACCCACCCTGAACCATAAAATTACTCACTGGCACCCTAAAACCCACACCCACCCTGAACTCTAAAATTACCCACTAGCACCCCAAAAAAAAAATAAACACTACAAACTTACACTACATTTGCATATTTGGAGGGGACTGTCCTCTTTGACGTTTCTATGTATGTAAGTCAAGAACAACATTCACAGTAACCTAGATATGCAGGAAGTAGGTAATGCTGTGCTGAAAAATGCATTAAAGTTACTGGAACTTACACAAAAAACTGCTGCCTGCTCTTCTGATACTATACTGTGGAGTCTGGCTGATCAGCAGCACTGTGTCCTGGCATCCAGCCCCTCCCGAAGGTCTCACTGTGTAGATCAATGTGGGTCAAATGCACAGACAGCAGGGGGAAAGGGATGGCCAGTGCAGGTGAAGCTTTTCCTTGGTAAATTAATTCCTGCTGGCACCATAGCCCGGGGTTTGCTGTCTGTGCACTTGTATGGAATACACATCTATACAAGTGCACAGACAGCACACCCTGTGCTAAGATGCCAGCAGAAATTCCTTTACAAAGGAAAAGCATCACCTTAACTGGCCATGCCTTCCCCCTGCTGTGCACATCTTCACACCCCATGCTCACAACCCATCAAGTGCTTAGGTGAAATCCCTGCCTTCAGGCAACGATTTCACCTCTGCGCCACTCTAAAGGAAACAGGGCAGGGGGGTCGGTTCACTCGCTGAAACTTTTCAGAGGCTCGCTGTCTGGCTCGGGCTGCTGGGCCTCTCAGAAATCATTAAAACAATCACATTCTCGGATCGGATGCGCAGCCTTCCTGCACCATTTCAGTGCGTGTCATCTTAGCCCGGGCAGAGGAGGCGACGGGGGGGGGCTGAAGCCCGATGAGCCCAATGGGTGTTGCGCGCCTGACCACATGCACCAACACACCTGAGACAAGCGTTTGCAATGCAATAGGCTTCGCATTAGTGAAAGTTTGGGCTCTTGGCATTACAAATGCTAATTTTTTTATTTTTATATCCCAGTAGTTGAATAACTAATAGTACCTGAATTTTCAGGAATGAAGGAAAGGGTGAAGTACCAGAGGCTGTTACTAGGTGTCCCTGTGTAGTTGTAAAGGAACCTATATTAGTCAAATAAGGTACTGCACCCTTAATGGAATTAGAAATAGCAAGATTGCTGTTGAGCATACGTTTTTATTTGTTTGTATTGGCAGTGCGATTTTTGTTACAGTGGCGCATTTTTCAAACGCAATCTAACAAAAATTTTACTCCTAATAAAAACAAATGGAAACCTATGCTCAGCTGTAATATATCTGTGTATATGTGCATTAAGGATGCAGTACTTTACAACTCCACAGGGACAACCTAGTAACAGCCTGTGATACTGCACCCTTGCCTTCAGACTTAATGTGGAAATAGAATTGCGCAAAGATGTGAAGTCGGGAAGACAGACATATTCGATTTCAGCGTGAAACTTAACTTGATAGAAATGACCTGAAGATTTTGTAAAATAAATAAACCATGCTTTTAGGTTTGAGTGGACCTGTTTTGAAGTGAATCACTAATTATCAATACCCCGCTAGCCCGCTCCCCCAAGCCCCTCACTCTGTCTATTCCTGTACGCTGCGAAGCCCAGCCCCCAGCTACAGTCTTAAGAGATGCAAATTCTATCTTAGAAAGTTGGGCGGTGGCAGACGTTTCTCTTGCAGCGGCGAATGAACAATGATGGCGGGGCTGATTAAGAGGTTACCTTGGGGTAATGGGTATAATGGAGCCAATCACAGAATGCTAAGCTCTGGGCAAGAGCTAATAACGGAGGACCACATGAGCTTGAGAGCAAGCATGATTTTTTTTTCGTCTTTGTGGTATGGTGTGCTTTCACTTTATATGTTTAAAGCTTATTTATTTATTTGGGAGTTTTATATAGCGCTAGCTGTATCCGAGGATATCAGAGCGCTTTACAGCATGTATCAAAGATGCAATAAAACAAAGAAGTGATCATAAAGCTAAAGCGTGCCATTCCATCAATGCTAGCAAAGTGTATAAATAGAAAGTAAAGGTGGGCTGCAGCCAACGCCTTCTTTTCTATTTATTTAATTTTGTAGCATTCACCAAAAGCTTCTCTTTAGCTTCACACAGTTAAAGCTAAAGTGTGACGTGCCGTGATTGCTATAAAAGCAAATAAATGAATAGAAAAGAAAGGTAGTGGCTGCTCACCTTTTTAGGTCTCGGCCTGCGTAGGCTGCGCTTGCGCAGTATCGCCGGCGAGATCTTATGTTTTTCAGTGTGGGGCTTGAACCCGCCTCTCTTCTCCATTGGCAGGCTTCCTAAACGGAGGCCAGCCATTGGAGGAGAGGAGCATCTGTCCATTTAAGCCCAGTGTTTCTGGGATTGAAGGGCGTTTTTTTTTTAGGTTTTTTCTCTCCTCTTCCCATTGGTTGGAATTTTACATTCCAGCCAATGGGAAGGGTGGAGAACAAAAAACACGCCCCTCAATCCCCAAAATTATGGTGCCTTTCTCCGAGGCATTTCTGCATGGCCTCGGAGTGAGATGGTGGTGTGCATGTTGATAACGTGACGTTTTAAAATACTATTTTAGATGGAGGCTTTTTAGTTTAATAAATAACAGACGTTAACTTCCTGGACGTTTCCCCCCCAGTCTGTGGGAATGCCCAGCTGTAGTGAGGGGCGAACACTGAAGAGTTTGGGTCACCTGAGAGGCCAGTGTGAAGGAAAACACATGCAACGTGGGGTGCCATAACAGCCCTGCGAATGCACAGCCACACTCCTGACCCCTAATTCCTCAAGTTGGTGCCTCATTTGCTCTCCCCTCCATTTCCTCCCAAATATCCCCGTCGTCACTCACGGGCATTTCTTTCAGGCGGCTCTGCTTCCAGGTGCTGAGTTTGTCAGTGAATGCGACACAAAGCAGTACAGGCGGAGCTTCTAAATCACACGGGAAACTGAGCAATGTGTACACCGAGAGCGCCGCCCCCTGGAGCCAGCCCTCGGATGCAGGGCCAGCCCACAGTGACACCGCCCCCTCATATCCTAACCCCAGAGCTGGGCCAGTCTCAGTGCAAGCCCCCGCCAAGGTACACCTCTGAGTAATGTGACTACCAGCCAGACCCCTGATCCCAAACCAGTGCACCCCAAGACGGCCAAGGCTAGATGTCTGAGACATTCTCCGGCGCCAGCCCCCTCTAAGGCGGCCCTTAGTGACTCCTTCCAGCCCCATCTGGGAGACAGCCCTTACTACCACCCGCAAGGCGTTAAGGACATACTCATGACCAGCCATCGGACCCAGGACCAGATCACCTCAAGTCCACAGTCAGAGCCAGGGTCAGTCAGCCCTCAAATGGTCCTCAGTGCCTCGTTTCTTGGGGTGAAGGCCAGCCCTCCTCAGACTGCCGTCAGAGACCACCTCCCTTGAGTCAAAGGCTTACTCAAAGACTATTGATTTTATTTATTGCCAACCTGAACAACAGCATGGGAAATGCTGGCCGTGTCAAAGCGCTTATTTCTGCCCTCTGTTCCCTCATTGTGATTCTGCCCTCTGTTCCCTCGTTGTGATTGTTTTTCTGCCCTCTGTTCCCTCGTTGTGATTCTGCCCTCTGTTCCCTTGTTGTGATTCTGCCCTCTGTTCCCTCGTTGTGATTCTGTCCTCTGTTCCCTCGTTGTGATTGTGATTCTGCCCTCTGTTCTCTCGTTGTGATTCTGCCCTCTGTTCCCTAGTTGTGATTCTGCCCTTTGATCCCTCGCTGTGATTCTGACCTCTGTACCCTCGTTGTGATTGTTTTTCTGCCCTCTGTTTCCTCGTTGTGATTGTTTTTCTACCCTCTGTTCCCTCGTTGTGATTCTGCCCTCTGTTCCCTCGTTCTGATTCTGCCCTCTGTTCCCCCGTTGTGATTGATTTTCTGCCCTCTGTTCCCTCGTTGTGATTGTTTTTCTGCCCTCTGTTCCCTGTGTGTGGCTCTATGTGTGTGTGTTGGGCTCTGTGTGGGTGGCTTTGTGTGTGTGTGTTGGGCTCTGTGTGTGTGTGTGTGTGTTGGGCTCTGTGTGTGTGTTGGGCTCTGTGTGTGTGTTGGGCACTGTGTGTGTGTTGGGCTTTGTGTGTGTGTTGGGCTCTGTCTGTCTGTGTGTGTGGCTCTGTCTGTCTGTGTGTGTGGCTCTGTCTGTCTGTGTGTTTGGCTCTGTCTGTCTGTGTGTGTGGCTCTGTCTGTGTGTGTGTGTGTGGCTCTGTCTGTCTGTATGTGTGGCTCTGTCTGTCTGTGTGTCTGGCTCTGTCTGTGTGTGTGTGTGGCTCTTTCTGTCTGTGTGTGTGGCTCTGTATGTCTGCGTGTGTGGCTCTATGTGTGTGTGTGGCTCTGTGTGTGTGTGTGTGGCTCTGTCTGTGTGTGTGTGGCTCTGTCTGTGTGTGTGTGTATGAGTGTGTGTGTGTGTGTGTGTGTGTGTGTGGCTCTGTGTGTGTTTGGCTCTGTGTGTGGCTCTGTGTCTGTGTGTGTGTGTGTGGCTCTGTGTGTGTGGCTCTGTGTGGGTAGCGTTTTTTGTAGGTGGCTCTATGTTTGGGTGGCTCTGTCTGTGTGAGGGTGGCTATGTGTGTGTGTAGGTGGCTCTGTGTGGGTGGCTCTATGTGAATGACTCTGTGTGGGTGGCTCTGTGTAGGTGGCTCTGTGTGGGTGGCTCTGTATGTATGTGTGGGTGGCTTTATGTGTGTGTGTCTCTGTGTGTGGGTGAAAATGCAATAGGTCTCGCTTTTGCGAGCGATTAAGCTATTGGCATTGTAAATGACAATGCCATTTATTTATATGTTTTAAAAACAAAAACATAAATAAAAATAATGTCATGAGCAATGCCAATAGCTCCTACTTTAATTATGCTGAGACCATTGCATTGTAAATGCTTGTTTATTCTATTTACTTACTTTGGTAGCAATCGCAGCAAGCTGTGCTTTAGCTGAAATGTGTGAAGCTAACGCGCAGCGTGCTGCAAATGCTAATAAAATAAATAAAAAAGAAACTCCAACTTAACCCCTTCCATGCTGATGACGAACCCCAGCCGTCATGCACTACGGTGCTCGTGTGCTGATGACGGCTGGGGTTCGTCACGGCCCGCCCCTGTTCGTGCTGTTTACAGCACACCAGGGGAATCGCGGCCGCATGGAAGGGGTTAAAGCCCATATCTATCAAAAATAAATATTTAAAATAAAAACTTAAACCCCATATCCATAAATAATTATTAACAAGCAGGAGTGAGGAGGAGAAGGCAGCTGCAGCCCGAAGAGAGGACCTGTCTGGGTAGTGTGGTCGGGGAAGCTAAAGAAGCCATTAACAAAAGATTGCAGAGAAAGTGAAAATAACACTTTCCGAGTAAAGTCACATCTAAGAGACTGTCCTTATGGGAGATTACAACTGAAGAGAAGGAGGTACTATAGAGGGAGAAGGCGGGACTATTAAATAAATACACCAAGAAAATACAAACAATTCTGAAAGGCACTGAAAGGAGCCAAAAAAATACATTGGTGCAACATAAGCCGAGCCTAAAGCCCATATCCTGAATACAGCATGTCTCAAAGAGACAGTGTAAGCGCTGCCTAGGCAAGACCTAAAAATTTTTCGAAAAATAAGAGCCCAGCTACATAAAGTGGTCAGGCAATGATACAATACAACCAGCCAGTGTTTTTCACTTCTACTTTAGTTACATACAACTATTTTCCTGCCATGACCTTTCAAATTATTTTCCATTCAAATGCATTTAAATTCAAGTTGCGCCCGTGGTTTAGTGTCATAAAGATATCTTTGTGACATATGAACACAGGTCTAGTGAGTGCAAGAAAAAGGGTATAGGGATGCAAATATGTCCATAGGAACTCAGCACTGCTGAATGTTGCGGTTGCCGAGTACAAAACCCGCCTCGTCTTTAATTCTATCCAGGCCGCTCTCTGTCTTCCACCTCCAAACACTACCTGCCTCTTTCTCGCTGTTGCAGGATCACTTTCGTTCCTGCTTTCTCCCTTTGTCATTGTTTGTCTATCTTTCTCTTCCTCCTCTCCCCCTTTTTAGGTTGAGCATTCAAGACCTCTTGCATATACTTTAGTATATACTTATATACTTTAGTATATACTTATATGTGTATGTACTTTGTGGGCTCTATAGATCAGCCCTAGAACTTGTCTGCTTCCGCTTAGAGACATTTTTTTCTGTTCAACTGCCTCTATTTAACTGTCTTGATAGAAAACGACCAGCAGAGGCCAGTAAAATACCAGAACTGCTTCCTGCTGAGGGACTTTCTTTTTAAAAAAAAATTCTGGCAACTGCCTCTATTTAAATATCTTGATAGAAAACGACCAGCAGAAGTCAGCAAAATACCAGATTCACTTTAGCATTCTCTAGATTCCAGTCCATAGAAATTGACTTCCAGGAGCACCCATAGACAATAATATGTTTTCAAATCTTGTATTTTCAGTGATTTAACCACCGAATGCCCTGATTTTATATTCAAAACAGAGCTTGGACTATACCATTTCCCACTGAAAGGCAATATTTCTTTCAATGTGTTCCATACCTGGCGTGTCACGCAATTTAGTGCTTACTTTCCCTCCATATTAAAGAACAGTATTTGTTTCAGCACCCAGGCTAATGTGCTGCATAGCTAAATACATATTAGGTCCCAAAGGCAAAACAGATTGCTTTGTAAATGCTTGCTTACCTTTCTCTCTCTTTCTCTGGGTCAAAGCTTGAAGATATAAAATAAGTTTCCGCTTCCAAAGTAAGTTTTGATACCCACCAGCTGCAACCACTGGCACCATTTAATCACGGCAGATGATGTGTTCATGTGTTAATAAATGTTTGCTCGACCCTAAAAAGCACCTGTCCCATTAGGGCCGAAGATTAGTTAAGAGCAGTTGCTTCAAAATTATGATGTGGAATGAAGGTCATAGACAAGGTCAGAGGACCAAAGTGAAGACGAGCATAAGTATCACTTTAGACTGTGTGGCCCCAGACACCCATGGTGCTGAGGCTTTTCTCTCATTAGTGCAGCAGGCACAGTGGCACCGAGGCTCTGGGAAGTGGGGTGACCTCTGACTGCACCAGGGCACGAGTCGGGGTACCACGCGGGTGGACGGCATCCCCCCACTTATTTCCGAGGGTTTTTCAGGGTGGACGCCGTCCACCCTGCTAAATCAAAACCGCGTCCATCATACCTTACAAAATGGGAGGCACAAAGTAAACAAAGCATTTCCGGCCCCCGGGTCCAAGCACGCCGGTCACCACTCCCCTGCACCTACCAGGTGCACCGTTGGCAGGGTACCCAATAGACGCCAAGGAAGGATCCGACCTCAACCAATGAATGGGTGGGTCTGCAACTCGGCAGTCCCGCCCACCCGCAACATGTCCTTTATTTTTCGGGCTTTCCTTCAATTTGCTCCTTTGCTTTTTCGGAGCGAGTGACCCCTTTGCCTGCTGCCTGACCTGCCTCCGCTTCGCCCTTACTTCCCTTAACCCTACTCCAACATATGCATTTTCACAACTTTTTTTTTACATAGTCTGCTTTTATTGAAGTCTCATTTTCGACGTTTTAATCTTGTTTTTCATTTATTTGTTACTTAACTCTTTTATTTCTGAGCGTTTTACTGTCACTACAAAACTTGTTTTTCATTCAGTTGTTGGCGTTTTCTGAGAAACTAATGGCGCCAACATGAGAGGCGTAGAAAGGCTCCGTTTGTGGTAGAGACTGGTCTTTAGGTGGTGCTGGTACTGTTGGTACAGCGATAGAAGAGAAGCTGTTAAGATACTTCTCACTCTGAGAATGGAAACAACTCGAACAGTTTTGATTTTTGTGGGTAGTGTCTCAGAGATACAAAATACCTTATGCAAACAGCTGTGGCCAATACGAAAATCCATAACACACCTCATCCTAGTCCTTTACATAAGTATTGTCCCCAGGTGTTCCTTCTCCCGGTACTCAGCTGCTGGGAATACGACTGCAAGCATGTGCATATATATATATATCCAAATGGGGAATAGCACACGTCAAAATGTAATGAAATGACAAAAAGTGCAGATTCCAAAATAACATTTCTTGTTATTCTTCTTTAAGTAACACATAACAGGCAATGTGTGTCGTTCCTCTTTGACAGCACAGAGCTTCTTCAAGGCAAGAGATTGCATATCTTTGGAAGATGATTCAGCTGTTGGTCTTGCAATTTAATTTCCATTCTACTTTGTACATTTCACATAATGAAGGTGCATTATGTGCTTTCGCTGCACCTTTTTTGCTTTATTATGGTTTTACAACACTTACCACGTCATTCATCTAATGCATAATTTGCTGATTTCAACAGCTATGCACAGGTTAACTGGTCACTTTTCAATTTCTGATTGCTGTGATCAGGCGTTAAACTGTTACAAAAGAAAGGACAATTTTGGCCAGGAAAGATTATTGTAACGTAAAATAGCTAATTGATATTGCCGGCGAATAAGCTACATTTTTCCTCTTGATTTGCCTTTTCTTGTAGCATAATTTAATAAAACTCACTGCATAATTTAGTCCACCTTGCTGCATAATTTAGTCCTCTATTGCTGCATAATTCCTGTGGTTCTTAATATACATGCCTGTTGCTTCCGTAATGCCAGATAATTCAGCAGGATTATGACCACACCCAGTGGACGCGTGACATTTTTGGGGTTGTTGGGAGCGCTCCAGCTGGCAAACTCTCTTTATGCTAGGCGAGTTGAAACTCTTTGCTTAATTCCTTGAAATATGTACCATGATTTTGCTAATAATTCATCCATTTATGAATGTATTTTGTAGCTCTGGGGCACTTGACATGGATATACTTAGCGACCCTCATGGCTCTCTTACAGCTGTACCAAGCAGCAAGCATTGCCTGAACTTCCACAAACCCTCCAGCCACTTACATGGCACCTTCCTTTGCCCTCCCTGCATTTGCCTAAGCCTCAGTGGAGGACGCTCCTTCTCCCACCTCGCCGTCAAGCTCTCGAACGACCGTCCCCTCAACTCCAAACAGCATCCTCGCTCCTGGCTTTTCAACTGATTCCAGCAAGAACCTAGTGCCTGGATACCCTCACCGGTGATTATCTGCGCTGTACAAATCAGAGTAGATTGAGTCTCCACCTGCTTGTACCTATTCTAGTTGTAGTAGCGATTGAGTAATGGGCACGGCCAGCGGTACTATACGTGTGAACCACCATACTAAAGCTATGAAGGTTTAATTTACTAAAGAGTGAACAGATTATGTCAGTATCTAAAACCGCAGATGTTTCCCACAGCCTGCTGCTATTGATATTTTAATCTCGCCTCCAAGCACAGTCATGGCCCTTTCCGTTGCAGAATCTTGGAGCCAGACTTGCTTTCTAGATATGAATGAAGTTGAAGCTGCTTCACCTTTAAATACCTTCCATATGGGACTAACCTACCTTGTACCTCGTCAGTGTCATGCCTCATTGTGAGCCTATGAACACGTGGTGATGGTGTGGCAACTGTAAGATATGAAGTCCCCTGCTGCCTAGATAAGGGTCACTAGCATCTTGATTACCACCAGCCTTCATGCGAGGGCACCATGTTGCACTCTTTGCATTCTGCTGAGCCTATGATTTCAGAGACCTGCTTTGAGCTATTTTAGCACTTCCCAATGGGGATGGACGGGTACGATGGAGGCAAATTCCAAGGGCAAAGCTAGAGCACAGGGCTATGGAGAGACAGATGTTTATGGAAAGTAGAGATAACTGAGGCCTCATCCCAATGTTCCCCATTGATCCAAGATGCTCAGTCGCCCAGGATATGACATTACGCTATGGTGTACATTGTTACACTACTTGTCTTCTCATTCTCCTGTACGCAGCTCTTACTATGGACTAAGTGAGCATCACCTCGTTCACGCCAACCTCCATGTTGAATGGAGCGGTGGCTGCGTCTTCTGGAGAAATCCGGCCTGGACTTCACACCTGAGCTGTTCACCGCTGAAAATAGCTGAAGGTCCTGTAAAGCTTGTGATAGAGCAGGACAGGCTTTAGGGCCAGGGTGGAATGAAAGACAACAAAAGCCTGTTGTCTCATTCTGTGAGTTTTTCGTGTTCTAGGTAGCGTAATAAATTTTATAGTTTTGATAAGCACTATTGTAGTTTCTAGTATGTGCTTTTCTTCGGCTTTTTTCAACACACTAATTCTACTTTTGTTGCAATATATGCAAATGATAGATCTGCCTTACATGTGATGTCACTTCCTGTCGTGATGTCACTTCCTGTCGTGATGTCACTTCCTGTGACCACGCCTACCTTGGAGAGTCCCCCCACTTCTTTTTTTAGGACTTGTGCCCTGGACTGCACCATATTTATGGCTGTTTTTCACTACCTATGGGGTGGTGCGGCCAATATACCCACCGTCCATTTCTGTCTCTAGCCCTTGCTAGGGCCCGCCCTCGTGAGGCTCTGACGGGTATCCGCAGAAACCTCGGCCCTGCTGACCGCAGGCACCTCCTGCTCCAGCCATCACGGGCCTCGAAGTGTCATTTAGACGCTGATAATTGTGCGACTCCAATCGATTTACAGCGCTTTGATCTAGTTGCAGCGCGTCTCGTCGTGGTATCGAACGATGGAATGTAACGCACTGCCCCGGGCCCGGTGGCCATATGTGGGTCACTGGCTGCACCTGCCGCATGCCTCGGTGCCTCACGCGCACGCCGGAACAGAGCAATGAAAAGAAGAGATGCGGTCGCTGCCGCTCGCTCACCGTGTAATGCTGTGTGTTATGGGACGGGAAATCGATATGTATTTATAAGCTTTGCCCACGGAGCCAGATATAGGCAGAATATGTTGAATATGCGAGGGGTGGCGAGTAAGGCAGCTGCTCCTATCCACAGCTCTTGGGAACGCGCATGCGCTGACTGCTCGTGAGTTGGCAATGGGCCTAACCTTGATGCTGCAATATTTTGATGGCAGCGGTACATCGCTTTATCGTCCTAGGTTAATTTTAACATTGGCCGCGCCACTTGGCTCAGTAATGTTGCGCCTAGGTCATGCTTCCTCCACCCCCCATTGCTGGAAATAAAATATTAGAAGTGCGTTTCTGAGAAGTGCCGGAACTCTCCAATTAAAAATATTACATTTCTCTTAAGAAGTGCCGGTACTCTCCCTCTCAAAATAAAAAGTGCCTGTACTCATTTCAAGCGCTGCGCCACTCCTACTTATCGGATCACAGAATGTGATCCTGCAATGGTGACTTGATCTCCCTAAGCCTCCGCTCACTTGTATTTCAAAATGTGGAGGTCTCAGAAACAGGGTGAACACCAGTACTAAGCGCTGTATATAAAATGAAAACTGAGCGCTATAATATGCAGCTCATTCATTTTTTGTGAAAAGTCTGTCACTGCCTTGAAATTGCGCCTTACTCCTTGAAGAAAGACTAGACCGTGAAGAGTGCCACATTTCGATTCGAATGACAAGCATGCTCCTCATGAAGAGTGTTTCTTTCCCCAAAAATGATTCTTTGGGGCAGATTAAGAAGAACTGGCGCATTTCTGCATATTAGCAGAGATGCGTAAGTGAATTTGCGTGACGAAAAAAAGGCTTTGACCAGCATGGATGCATCGCATTTATAATGCGGCGCACCGTGGCGCAAGGATAGACAGATGCGTGACGCATCTTCAGGTGGAAAGGCATTGCATTGCTGGAGTTGTGTCGCAAGCACAACGTAACTCCAGCAATGGTCAGGAATGACTATTCCTATAATGCTGCGTCACTCTTTACGCCTGCTTCAAGCAGGCGCAAGGTTTTGACGCAGTGGCGTTGAAAAGGGACTCTGTGAAATCTCGTAGATTGTACTGCATCACTTTTACGAGGCTTTCTCAAATGGGAACGCCCACAATGCATACATTATACCTGACGCAGGTATAATGCAGCGCAGGGCTTTACAACGTGACGCATCTCCATAAATGCGTCACGCTGTAAATATGTCACTACGTTGCGCATTGTTTACGACGCCGTTGCGTCACAGAAGTGATGGAAAGGCGGCATAAAGTTGTCGCAAGCGGCTTGTAAATCTGCCCCTTAGTTACAATTGGTTGTGTAGGTTCTCACTTCCTTTGAACAGTATTTCTCTGTGTATGTTGCGTCTCACTGCCCACATCTGAGAAGGGGACTGGTTCTCACTTTCTACACAGTACCTTTCTCCTGGGAAGAGTGTCTAACTGTACATGCCTCTCACTACCTACATAAAGTGTCTCCATCTACAAAGAGTATCTAATTTCCTATGAAAATAATATATTTTTCAAGATTGTCTTACTCTCTAAGAACAATGTTTCACTCCCTATGAAGTTCACATGAACAGGGGTTAACACCCTATGGAACAGGGTTCACTGAGTATAAATGTTACTTTGTTTTCTGTAAAAAAGTCTTACAAAATGTAATCATTCTCTTACTCTCTATATGAAGTGTCTCACTCCTTACCTTATAAATGCATCAGATATACTGGGCAGAGCCCCACTCCCTAGGAACGAAGGCTTGCTTTTCATATGTACTCAATCCTTTTCAAGTTTGGAAAATACCTGGCTCCCCATGGGAAGTGTACCACACACCATATACTTGCTTGTGGTAAGGCTGTCCTTCACTATGAACAGGGCTATATTTCTATTGATGGAGTTTCACTCTCGTGTTTCATTCCCTATGAAGAAATGCTCACCATCTATGAAGGCAGTACACGCTATATGTACACTTTTACACTACTTATGAAGAGTATCTCACCCCCTACAGAGGTTCTAATTCTATCAAGAGTGCTATAATCTCCATTATGTTTTTCTCATTATCTGTAAGGAGGGCCTCACTGTCTTTAAAGAGTGAATTTTAAGTAAAGAAGCTTCCTTCCAATGAAATTTACTTAGACTGTTTCACTCCCTCTGAAGACTATTTTGCAGAGGCTGCTCCCGAAGGGGGCTCGAGAGCCGGCGCCATAACCAGCGCTGCGCCCCGGGACACAAACAAACTAGTGGGGGCCGGTTTTTTGGCGCGCGAAGTGACCAGGAGCTAAGGAAATGCCGGCCCCTCCCCCAGCAACGGCCGCCGAAGAGGCGCTGACCCCCCCGGCCAATGGAGGCCGAGGCGGGCTACGAACTATCCAATGGGCATGGGGCCTACCTGGCCTGGAAGGCGAATGGGGGAGGCATATAAGCGCTGCTTCCCCAGGCAAGCTCCTATCTTATCGGAGCGGGGGAGCAGCACCGGCGGCGGAGCACAGATTCTTGTCCCACCCACCCACACCTAAGGAACAGCAATGTCGCAGGGCTGAGGAACAGGCAAAGCGTGGCGAAGAACTACGCTGATATCGGTTGGTACGGAGGCACACCGGAGGACGGTGTGCCAGAATAGGTCCACTCACCTTCAGATGCCTCACGGCTGGGTGAGTTGGCCTAAGGACAGGTGTGTAGGACCACTCACTCTGGGATGCCTCACGGCTGGGAAGGAAGTTGGCCTACCAATGATGGGGGGGTAGCAAACGGAGACGGCGCTCGCAGCCCAGCCCCCGCCTGAAGGCAGGGCACAACAAGAGTCGGACAAGGTAGCGAGGGGGCCTAACTCCGGGACAGAAGCTACCCACTCCCCGCGCAAAGTGAGCGCAAAAACCAACCTATCAAGGAGAACGACCCAGAAGGGCCAAGAGACAATAACAAGGAAGTTTTGTCAGGACATAACATGCAAAATATGCAAAGTATATACATGTTTCTTTGTATTCCTAATAAACTGCGGCCAACAAATGACCACTATGTGACAAATGTGTACGTTGGCTTTTCTTGTCCGTATAAGGAATACAGTATGGGCGAAGGTGGTATACATGTGGGAATGGGGCAGAGTGCGGGGGTTATTAGTCCCCATGGAGAACATCCCTCCCCTTTGAAGAACGCCTCGCTCCCCATGATGTAAGTTTGTGTTTATATGAAGACGGGGGACGCCCTTTGTGTTGCAGCACGTACTCTACAATCCCTCAATCAATCAATCTTACTCCTCATATATACAGGTTTACATTTGATGGCAAATGTTTTACCAGAGGCATATTTATAATTTGTGCAATAGGTGCAGTGGCACCGGGGCCCAACTGTCTAAGGAGCCTACTTCACCCAGACTTCAGCTGCCTTTAGCTATCCGTCCAGAGGTAGGGGGGCATTTCAGTTGCCAGCATTAGGCCCGTGGCACCCTTGCTACACTATGTGTCTCACCACTTATATGATCTGTCTTTCTCCCTTCATAGTGTATCACTCCTTACAACATAGTTGTCTCCTGTCTTCTTTTCGGCCAGCAGCTTTAAGAGTTGCACTGTGCTGCAATGATGTCCCAAGTTGCTGGATTACCTACAAGGGCAGCCTCAATTTTCACAGAAATAATGGGTACTGTACATGCCTTTGGGTATTTCAAGGGGGCCTTGGAAATGTCTGTAAAACTGATGTCATTTTAACTAGTAAGATCTAAAACCTATCGTTTGAGCACCTTAAGGAAATCTTGAAGAGTGATTTCCACCCAATCCAACATGAGACGAACACTATCCTCGATCGGTGCAATACAGGGCTAGTTTTAAAACAATCTAAGATGCTGCTTTAACTCCTGGTCCAGTCCTTGGTATCTTTTTCTTCTCTTGTATGTTGCTTGGCCTCCTCATAAAATGTAGCTTAGTGAATGAGAGTCCAGCATAGGTCCAGATTTGCAGGACAACCACATAACATAAATGTTCATATAGGTAGTCTAGTCACAAAGGTAAATCTACATGTGCAGATTTAATACGAGTACATTTACTCTAACACGTTTGAGTAACTTTACTACTTTTGGTTATTCACCATTTACAAGTGTAAAGTTACTCAAAAGTGTAGACTTACATGTCCCCATCCCCTGAAATAGAGTGTGAAGTGACTAAAAAGTAATGTATGACCATAAACTTTCTATTAATAGTGACTTTACAACTGTTGTGGATAGTCCCTACACTTGTCGCAGGCCTACACATTTGGGTGGAGATCTCCTAATGACAAAGTATGGAGAAAAGTTTAAAAGTTTAGTAAACTTAAAAAAAAAAGAAAACATATTTGTATCTTAAATGTTAATGTTAATAATTTTATATTTGAATTTCAAATATAGAATAATATAAATCAATTTGACTCAATTAATACCTTCATTTTAAATTAAAATGTATGTTAAATTAAATAAAATTATTTTTCAGAACTTTAAATGAAAAGAAACGTCACACGTAAAAAAAAATTATTATGTATTAAAATTTATTAAAAGTGAGTTATCGAATTAAAATGAATCATATTTGTTCTAATATAAAATTAATATTAGATTAATTTTTTTAATTAAAAAGGTTATTCAAATATTTGCGAATAAAACAATAGATATGTTTTATTTATGGATAATTATTTGAACATCAAATTTAATTTATTTATATTTTTAAATACTTTCCACAATTACATTTATTTTAACATTACTTCCTATGGGGATTTATTTTAAATCCTTATCTCTATTGTAGGTTCTTGCAGTACCGGTGGCTGGGTATGTGTTCTGTTGGACTTACTCCAGCTTGCACCTGGAGAGCAGTTTTACAACTGTTTTGGGACTTTATTGTCTGCAGTTACTATAAAAGGGCAGTTTATTAATGGCAATGGACTTACTCTTTTGTGGGTGGGTGCCTGTGCCACCCAAAATTCTACCATAGCCCTGCCTAAAATCCTCCTTAGTCCTCTTTTAACTCCTTCTCGTTAGTAGAAAGTATTCTTTATTTTAAAGCCACTCCCATCAGTTCCTCTCACATTTACCACTAAAATGTTTCTTAATCTTTTTTTTTTATTTCGGGCGGAAATTTCGCACATAAAAAGATGAGAGGCAGAGGTGCAGAGCTGAATAGTGTACGTGAATAGTATTTTGTAGTACATTTAGTAGTACTAGTTATGTAGGACTGCTAAACATATTACAAAATGCAGTTCTTGAGTAGGCCCCAATACATCTAAAGGGAGTTCATACACATAGTTCATTTACATTGAGCCAACCATCCTGGACCTACATTGGACATACTCAGCCTAGTGACTTTGGCTCTTATGTTCAGCATCACACTCTCTGATTTACAACCTGGTTCTACAATCAATGTGTGATCTTGGGAAGGTCTTTCCATCTATTTCCCTTTGCTTTAGTTTCTCACATGTCCATGGTTGGTTTTTAGCATGTTTTAAATTGTTGTATTACAATAACGAATGCCTATAGCATGCACATGAATAGTTCATAGGATCCAGACTGGGATGAGGGGCAGGTCCATGCTGCGTTTTCAGGTTAATCATTGCTTAGTTAACTGATCTCTACCAAGACCACTTACGTGCACATTTATTGTACTTGGATTTGCTCAAAATTGACATGGATCTAGCCATTCTGCTCAAACGTTGGACACTCCTTTTACAGTGCTTTCTGCTTTAGTCTTATAATGCTACCTTAGAAGCACTGTAAATACTCTATGGAGTCCAAATTTAAGCTGGCTTGTTTTTTTTTAAATAAGAAGAATGAATGGCTGAGTGAGCACAGGATTCATACTAGTGAACTTCATGTTACACACAGATCTCTGCAGAAGGCACCTAGCCTATCATGCCAACATTAGTGACGCCTTACCTGAAAAATACCTGACGTTATGGGGTCTTAGGGTTTTATATCTGGGCAGCACCCTAATGATTTTGGGACCAATTCAATTGTGCGCCATCCACCGAATTATTAATGTAGCAAATTTTAAAGGGAAAAGAAAAAGAGATTAATCAAAAAGAACAGCAGTAGGAAACCAGCGCCCCTCACAGGAAGGTGGTTCTACTCGTCTACTTTATTAATAGTCATTCATGTGAATGTTTTCAGAGGTACATGAGAGAGAATGGGCACGCGCCGCGCGGTGTACATTTTATCAAGTGATAGGAATATGTACTCTAAATAAACTGAGACGCCTGAGCGGGACAGAACCAGGGAATTTGGGTTTATCCTTTCAATGGGTGTCTTTTCATTTGGCAACCTGATGCCTTCTGGGAGTTGCAGTTGTTGGCTTGCATCCAATGCTCACATTGAACTGGCAGACCCGATGGAAATGATTTATTACAGCAGCACCTAGGACCAGAAATCCCGTGTCCCGTCGGCATGGCGGGAGGTGACAACCGGAAGTGAGAGCGGTTCATTCCTTTACGTGAACAATAGACCATGTTAATCCCCCCTCCCAGCCCCCAGGCCCCGCCCTTCTCATTTACGTCCAGACCTCATTAGAGCCCGTCTCATCTCCCAGAGTTAGTTCTCATTAATACAGGCTATCCTCCCTGGCAGCCGCGGGCCTGTCAGACACATGGTGTCGCCTTTGTAATAAACCCATCAGGAAAAACGAGCGGGGCTAATTATTAGAAATCAGCAGAGATTTAAGAGTTTTGTGAGGATGGTGGTGGTAGTGGAGGCTGGGGGAGGCTGGCAGGGGACAGACTTGGCCGACTACTGGAAGGAGCATCCTTGAGGGACCAGAGGCTGGGCCAGGGGTGCCCACCAGAGCGGCATCTGTGCCAGGGTTTCAGGATAACCACTGACTGTGTAAAGGATTTCCATTTAGATTCATTGTATGTGTATTTTAACTGGATTTGCTGACAGTCTGACATGGGTCCGGCCATCTATGACCTATGCCGGACAGACCAGGGCAAGGGGATAGAGTGACAGGCACACCTCTTCTATACATAAGCTATGGATTGGTGATTGACCTAATGTGGTGGTTGCCCGGTCACTGAGCATAAAGTCTCCAGAACTCAGCGCCTAATTGGTAAAAAAAAATGATAAAAACATAAGTGTATGGGAAAAAGGGTTTTCCGACCAGCCCTTTGCGAGGGCTTTTTATTTGGGGGTTGCCAATAATAAGCTGCCTGTTTATGATCCCACCACCATACACTAATGTATCTTTGTCACACCCTCCCAGGTTCTTTTTTAGCCATACTTTCTTCCTATGTCACTGTTTTCCTTTCTTTCTCCTCCTCCTTTCTCCATTTTCTTCCTTTCTTTCTATTGCGTTCGGTCAAAGTCTGATGGTAAAAACAAGAGCGCTTGCACTAACCACCTGTAACCACCGACACCAGTTGAGTACTGCCTTGACAGATCTCAAAACTACCCCGGGGGTGGAATAAAGAGGGCTGGGTTGTTGCAACAGAGCCAAGAGGTGGAAGTGGGTGGGATCCATTGGAAACAATATTCCCAATCTTTTTAAATTTGATCAAATAGTTTTCTTACTTTTTTGGTTAGAAAACACAACCATTTCTGAACAATTAATGCAGACCGTGAGTTGCTTCAGGCTGAAAGAGAATCAGGGAGTCTCCTGCATAGTGGAGCAAATGGAGGAGGGACAGAAGGCTGAAGAAGAAACAATCCTCACCGGAGTGCCTGCTACCAGGATAAATGTAAATGTCTGCAATTGGTTAATCAGCAAATTTGAAAGTGCCTGGGATCCGGTGCAGACTTTAATGTATAGAATAATATGAAGCTTCTTGGTGACAAAGATATATATTTTTTAAGGGTACTGTAAGGGGGTAATCACCAGTTAGGCAACTCATTCCTTAAATGAAAATCTATGAATAAACAGACTTGCACTATGAACTGCCTAGTGTGTACTACTAAAATGACAACATTTGAAAGCACTTAAACGCTAAGGGCCCCATTTGCAATAAAACAAAACAGCACGGTACCACAAGCCGAGCGGTGTCATTTTAAAAGTTTAGGGATGTATCATATTTGTGGAGAAGTGTGGCTCAATGGTTGGAGCGGCAGACCCTGATGCAGAGGTCTATCCTGGGACCAGGGTTCAATTCCTGCTCAGTGCGTCTTGGGCTCAATTTCCTTGGACCGGATAATTCTCGCCTCAGTGCCTATTCTAATCATGGGTCCCACTCTGCAACTCTGGGCAATAGCTTGCTTACTCTCCACAACGGCCCCAACAGCGCTGGGATACCTGGCTTCACCTTGGGGGTGCCCAGGAGTGGACATTCCACAGGGAAAAACCAGGAAGGGTTCCTAAGCGGTATACGGACAGCGCCGGGACACCTCCGTTGGAGGTAGCTGCGCGCATTACAAATGGCATTTACATTTTCAATATGACGCATCCCTGGGCTTTCCCCAGTGCTGGCACACAAGTGGCTGCGGTGCGCCAACGCTTGCACCAAGGTGCAAGCGTGCCTGCATTGCGGGGGTGATTGTTTTGGTGCAGGTAGGGACACCTTCCTGCACAAAAACAATCATTGATGGTGTTTTCCTCTTTCTATATGTGCTGCAGAACGCATCACGCATACAAAGAGGAAAAAACGTGGAGAAATAGTATTTCTCCTCGTTGCACCTCCTTATTCCTCCCCATGGAAGGCAAAGGATTCTGTCGCATTCCCAGTTTTACGGAATGTTGTAAATCTGCGAATGCCGCATAATCCATGAGTGTTGCGTGAGAACACCCATAGCTACACCCATGGTACGTCCCTTTCACACAAAGTGATCATTAAAAAGGGGCACTGAAAATCAACTCAGGGTGGCTTTGTAAATATCAGCGGGTGGCTTTGCCTGGCCTTGTAAATATGGGCCACCACACTGCGCCACCGGTCTGTCAAAAAAAGTGATACACCGCTGGCACAAGGGGATTGTAAATAAGCCCCTTAAGGGCCTAATTACAACTTTGGTGGTGTGAGAGTGGGCCGCTAGCCACCGTCCTGTCCCACACCACCAAAGTCCACCACATCCCACTCACCAGATTACGAGTTCCCTCGTGGTCTGGCGGGCAGTGGTGTGACGGTCCTGTGGCGGTGCAGTTCTAAGAACCATATGTGAGCCTTAGAACTGTAATGCAGAGGGAGCGCCAAAGCCCATTCCTGCATGGCATGGACTATACAGACCATGCCATGCAGGAATAGGGGTGCATACAAATAGGGGGGGCACAACATGGGCCCCCCTGCATGCACCCCCATGTACAGGGGCATCAGGGGGCCCTGTAGGACCCCCTTACTTTCCTTACACCACACTTTTCATGGTGGGCTCACTGCCATGAAAAGTGTGAAGGTCTGGAAAGTCATACTATGAAAATTGCTGCCCCAGACCGCTGCACACCGCCGAGGGATTGCGGATCCTCAGGAGTTCCATAGCAGTCCGACCACCAAAGCTGTTATGCTGTGGTCGGACTGCCGGTGTGGCGGTGGCCGCACCGCCACTACTGTGCCACCCTGAGTCTGGCGGTCTATGGACCTACCAAACTCGAAACCAGGCCCTAAATCTTTTTCCACATTTTACGGCAGCCTATTAGTGAATAGCCTAGAACGCATTTGTAACTGTGGCATCCTACCTAGAACTTTGTGAAATACATTTTCAAACTAATAACTTAAATACAGTGTTCTCTGTTACAGATTGGGACCTCATAGACGTATAAATACACATCAGTTTTCCCCACTGGATCAACTAGGATCCAAATCTGAGATCGTCTGGTTACATACACCCATACACATACATACAGGTGAACTAATCCCATTAACCACATGAGCTTTCCTACCAGAACAATGTATTTCCAGTTGATTATTCTAACTTACATTTATTTTTTATTTAAAGTGTTTGCATAATATTTTGTATGCAATGACCAATCGGTGAAAGGACAAAAAATAGTTACAGAATATGTTTTTCATTTTAGCTAGTTGTCTGACACCACCATCACCCTCAGTGAAGCTGCCCCATTATACCCAGCTTCACAGTTCCCATAATTTTGTTTTATGCGCATCGACCATGAGACACAGCTTCACAGTTCACAATTGCTGTGATTTCTTAATGACAATGGTTTAAAACCATGATTTCATTGTTCTCCGGTGATAGCAGTAGTGGCTGGTTAATACGAGGAACAGAGGGGCAGACACCCACAAGCACACTCACTTCCACCCATCCACAAGTGCACACACGCACCTATCCTTTCACAAGCACACACAACACAAACTTACACCCACCTGGTCACAAGCACAAACCTATACATTTGCACACATCCATTCTCAGCCCACATACACAAATACACATACATTCATACATATGCACATGCGCCCAAATATTAAATAATGCACTAACTGGGTTGAAATGGTAAAAGTAGGACCAACGGGTGAGGTAGGGAGAAGCACGACTGCCCAAGAAAGAGACAAACTCTTCAGGGAGGGAAGGGAAAAAGCGGAAGATCCTGCCACCTCCTCTCATCAGCTATACGTGTCATTGGTTAGCCAGTGAAAGGGGGAATCTTTCATAACTCATCAGATTGTGGTGGGATCAGTGAGGCTTGCTGATCCCATCCAACTATCTGATGAGTTTCAAAAGGGTTGTTTGAGGCATCATATAGACAATCAGCCCTAGGCTCTTCAGGACTTAAAACTGAAGCACCCAGGACTGACCATGTTAGTGACGGGCCCACTCATCATTGGGGGAGATCTCACAAGGGTTTGCCAGGCTGATGATGTCACTGCTCTCAGGGCTGTCAGATTTGGAGCCTAGCAGACCCCTGGTGAAATGTGCAACAAAAGGTTAATCTCAGGCTCACAGTTGTACTCTTTATGATTCCCTTATCATCCCCATATCCTTCTACAGATGTAACCAGGCCCCTTCCTTGTGATCTAGCACAGAACCAAAGAGCAATCTTTTAAGTGCAATGGGGGAGTCTCTCCCTCCTTTCCTCCATGGTGTGTCCCACCCAGTTCACAGGAATGCAGCAATACACAGATCTGTCTGGGGAAATCATCTAACCCTTGCGTCTTCACCAGGCAGTCCTTGGCTTCCTGAAAGGGAACCCAGGGTCCTCAATGAAATATACCATTGCAGACACACTTGTATTCAATATACATTCACAACACACTTGTTCTTCAATATTGTTACCTCCATGCATTGTGCCACTACCAACACACATGCATTCAGCAAACACATTCATTCTGTGCACACTGCTCAGTACTGTAGCCTTTCTGTATTGTACCTATGCACTATGACACTCCAGTTTGGACCCAGCTATATGCAAAACAGTCTTGACCCTGCTCCCCATGGGAAAAGTCCACCCTGAACTGCCAAACCAGGTCCTCCCTGCACCGGAAACAAGAATCCTGGGACCGATTTCAGGGTATCACCCCATATCCACCACCCCATTGAATCCATTGGCACAGCGATCATGAGAACCAAATCTTGCCAAAAACCTGGCCACTTAGGGCAAACACAATAAGATGATGGAAGGAGTGCTGAAAGTTGTAAAACACTTGCCCCCAGTCAAGAGATCTGGGTTTAATCCATTGTTCTTTTGCTCACTATGCCACCCCAGTCTGGACCTAGCCATATGCAGATCAGTTTTGACCCTGCTCCTCATGGGAACAGTCCAGCCCAAACTGCCAAGCTTCGGGCTTCCCTTGCTTGCTGTGTATAGATAAAAAATCCTCAAAAAGGTATTCCTACATTGTGAATCTTATAAAGGGTCAGTTGAGTAAGCTACTTTTATGACTTGCTGTTCCTAGGACCCAGGATGTACCAGTCTTCTGCGATAAGTGTTTGCTAAATGTGTAGGGCATGAATGACCTATATATGTATATACATATTTATTTCCCGTAGTTTTTATAGCGCAAAGTTGACCCAAAGGTATCAGAGCACTTTGCATGAGCACCAGTTGTGTTACACAAGCATCCTCTCCTCATACACCTTAATCATGAGATGTAGGTCTTCAAGATGCTGGTGTTCTGTATCATATGTCTCACCTGTATCTCATCTGTATTATTTATCTAATCTAAAGTGAGAGTTCTCTTTTAGAGAGGCATACAATGGTTTTCCAGATGTTTACAATGTACCTCCATGGCAGAACCCAAGATTTTTCTAATAAAGGGCCTTTGAAATTCAAGTATGCCACGTGTGTGAGTCTAACATTAGCAAAAAGTAAATTTAAGGCCTTTAGGGTTGTTTCAAAATAATATTTAAAGGTGCATCTGTACAAACCATAACATTAACCCTTTCCATGCGTCGGACGCTCATAAGTGCTCATGTGCCTCGGACGGCTGCTGCGCATCCAACGCCATGGCACAGGGAATCCCTCTGGTGTGGGCACCAGAGGGATTCCATTTTCCCCCAAACAGCTTCGGGAGCTGGGGAAGAGCTTCCCCAGCTCCTGAGGCTGTATTTTTGGTTTCTATGAAATGAAAATCAGCGTGCACGTTGCGCTGATGTCATTTTATAGAAACCAAAACTGAAATAAGCCGATAGGCTCAGTTCAGTTTTACAATGTGGTTTTTTCAGCTAAATTTGAGGTTTGCAGGGGATTCTGGGTAGGAAAATGTTGGGGGGTCCACGCAAGCCATACCTTGCTGGACTTTTCCGGGTGTCTAGGTTTCACAAATGTGTGGGTTTGGTAGTTTCCCACGATGCCCGGGGCCAAAAACTCAGGTGACCCCCCTTGCAAAACCAGGTTGTTTTGTGATAGGTCATTTTGATGTCTTCTCAATAAGTTTTGGGCCCTTACCTGTCTTGGGTACTTGGCCCACCCATGCGAGTGAGGTACCATTTTTATCAGGAGACCTGGGGGAACGCTGGGTGGTAGGATATTTGTGTCAGCTCGCTGATCCCATAACTTTGCCACACAGAAATTTGAGAAAAATTAGATTTTTGCAGCTAAATTTGAGGTTTGCAGGGGATTCTGGGTAGGAAAACGTTGGGGTTCCACACAAGCCATACCTCGCTGGACTCCCCCAGGTGTCCAGTTTTCAGAAATGTGTGGGTTTGGTAGTTTCCCAAGAATGCTTGCGAGCACGGGCCCGAAAAATCCAGATGACCCCCCCTTGCAAAATCAGGTTGTTTTGTGATAGGTAATTTTGATGTCTCCTTAATACGTTTTGGGCCCTTGCCTGTCGCGGGTACTTGTCCCACCCACGTGAGTGAGGTACGATTTTTGTCAGGATACACCGGGGAACACTGTGTGGTAGGAAATTTGTGTCAGTCCGTTGATCCCACAACTATCCCACACAAACATTTGAGAAAAATTTGATTTGATTTCTTTGATTTCTTAGCCCACCCACGCGAGTGAGGTACCATTTTTATCAGAAGACTTTGGGGAATGCGGATGGGTGGAATTTTGTGGATCCAAGCAGATTGTAGAAATTTCCTTCACAGAAATGTGAGAAAAATTAGGTTTTTTTTACAAAGTTTGAGGTTTTCAGGGGATTCTGGGTAACAGAACCCGGTGAGAGTCATACAAGCCACCCCCTCCTTGATTTCCCTGGGTATATAGTTTTAAAAAAATGAATAGGTTTGCTAGGTTTCCTTAGGTGCCGGCAGAGTCAGGGTTCAAAATCTACAGCTAGACACTAGGCCAAAAAAGGGTGAGTTTTCACTGTAAAAATGTGGTGTGTCCACGTTGCGTTTTGGGCCGTTTCCTGTCGCGGGCATAGGCCTATCTACACAAGTGAGGTACCATTTTTTATTGGAAGCCTTTGGGGAACGCGGGGTGAGTGGTATTTTGTAGATCCACGCAGATTCTAGAGCTTTTCATCACAGGAATGTGAGGATTCTTTTTTTTTACAAAGTTTGAGGTTTGCAGGGATTTCTGGGTAACAGAGCTTGATTAGAGCAACACAAGTCCCCCCCCTCCTGAATTCTCCTGGGCGTCTACGTTTCATAAAATGTATAGGAATGCTAGGTTTCCTTAGATACTGGCAGAGCTAGGGTTCAAAATCTACAGCTAGGCACTTTTCAAAAAAAGGGTCAGTTTTCACTGTAAAAATGTGGTGTGTCCCCGTTGCGTTTTGGTCCGCTGCCTGTTGCGGGCTCTAGGCCTACCCACACAAGTGAGGTACCATTGTTATCGGAAGGCTTTGGGGAATGGGGATGGGTAGAAGTTTGTGGATTCACGCAGATTCCAGCACTTTCCATCACAAAAATATGAGAAAAATGTGTTTTTTTGATAAAGTTTGAGGTTTGCAAGGGATTCTGGGTAACAGAACCTGGTGAGAGCCGCGCAAGTCACCCCGCCTTAGATTTCTCTGGTTTTCAAAAGTGTATAGATTTTCTAGGTTTCCCTAGGTGCCGGCAGAGCTAGCGTTCAAAATCCACAGCTAGGCACTTTGCAACAAAAGAGTCAGTTTTCACTGTAAAAATGTGGTGTGTCTATGTTTTGTTTTGGGCCATTTCCTTTTGCAGGCACTAGGCCTACCCACACAAGAGAGGAACTATTTTTATCAGAAGACTTTGAGGAAGGCGGGGTTGGTAGACTTTTGTGGATCCACGCAGATTCTAGAGCTTTCCATCACAGGAATGTGAGGAAGTGTTTTTTTTTTTACAAAGTTTGATGTTTGGATGGGAATCTGGGTAACAGTGCCTGGTGAGAGCAACACAAGTCACCCCCTCCTGGATTCTCCTGGATGTCTGGTTTTCAAAAATGCATAGGTTTGCTAGGTTTCCCTAGGTGCTGGCAGAGCTGGGGTTCAGAATTTACAGCTAGTCGCTTTGCAAAAAAAGGTCAGTTTTCACTGTAAAAATGTGGTGTGTGCATGTTGCGGTTTGGTCTGTTTCCTGTAGCGGGCTCTTGGCCTACCCACACAAGTGAGGTACCATTGTTATCGGAAGACTTTGGGGAAAAGAGGGGTGGGTGGAATTTTGTGGACCCACGCAGAACTTTTCAACACAGAAATATGAGGAAAATGTGGTTTGCAAGGGATTCTGGGTAACAGAACCTGATGAGAGCCACACAAGTCACCCCCTCCTGGATTCCCTTGGGTGTTTAGTTTTCAAAAATGTATAGGTTTTTTAGGTTTTCCTAGGTGCCGGCAGAGCTAGGGTTCAAACTCCACAGCTAGGCACTTTGCAAAAAAAGGGTCTGTTTTCACTGTAAAAATGTGGTGTGTCCATGTTGCGTTTTGAGCCGTTTCCTGTCACAGGCACTAGGCCTAACCACACAAGTGAGGTATAATTTTTATCAGAAGACTTATGGGAATTCAGAATTGTAGAGCAACTGTTATTACCTATTGACTTTCTATGCATTTTTGCCTTCCTAATGTGAGACAATGTGTAAAAAAGAAAACAATCAGAAAAATGTCCTACAATTCACAGGCTAGTATGAGTAAACACAATTCCGGAGATGTGCAAATAGCTACTGTTTCTAAACTCTATATGTTGTTCCTATTTCAGAAATACATACATGTATTTGACTTTCACTCTTTATATTTTACCAAATTAATTGCTATATACCCGGTACACAATGAAAAACCACCTAAAGGACGCTGCTCATTTATTGGCTCCGGGTACCTTTGGTTCTTGGTGAACCTACAAGTCCTTTATATCCCCACAACCAGAAGGGTCCAACGGATGTAATGGTATATTGCTTTAAAATATCTGTCATACCTAGGAGAAGAGATAGGTGAAAACGTTGGCACATATGACTGTTGTTTTTAACTCATTTTCAATTTTTCTTATTTTCAACTGTTAGTTTCTATAAAAAAACCTTGAAGGATCTACACAAGTGACCCCTTGCTAAATTTAGAAAATTGTCTACTTTTCAGAAACGTATAGCTTTCTGGGATCCATTATTGCTTTCACACCCATTTCGACCACTAGCTGGAAGGAGGTAGAAAGCATAAAAAGTAGCAAAAATAGGCTATATCCCAGTAAAATGCCCAAACTATGTAAAAAATTTGGTTTTCTGACAAAAGTCTTCTTGTCCCTAAAAGATATTGAGCTAAATGTGCCTTCCTCCTTCTTCTTAGCGCCTAAGCTCTGGAACCCGCTCCCACTAGTTTTAAGAAACAATAAGGTTGAGCTTAGGCTCAGGAAACAGTTGAAGACTTTTCTATTCAAATAGTTTTCCCCTACTCAGCATCAGGAATTGGCATCTGGTACGTTCACGTGCGCTGTAGAAAAGCCAAGAATAGAAAAGAATAGAATAGAATAGTGCCACGTGTTACTGCACGCACAGGCAGAGTCTTTCGGAAGATTAACAGATCACTATTTAGCTGCTGATTGCTACATTCAGGTGTGAAACTGGTACTAAAGGGTTGCAACTGTGCCTAGACAGTATAAATAGTTCTTGAAATGGCAAAATAATGAAGTAATACTGCTACAAATGTAGATTTATAATGCTGCTTAAATTTAGTTTGGTTGCTACATAAATTTGTCAATACTACCTCATGATTTGGTCCTCCACTGCGGCATTATTCTAATGAACCTGGTTATATATGTGCCCTTGTCTAATGCCATGCCAGATATGGGTTTTTATGTTTAAATGCTTTTAAGCATTATTAAGTGAAAAAGCAAATATAACAGCCAGCACCATACTGGATTCCTGTCCTATAGGGGGTTCATCGAGCCACGGATAGGAAATTCGCCCTTAGTCCTCAGCTGTGTCTTCTGGGACTTCACTAGCCTGCTGCGGCTTAGTTGGTTACGGATAGGTTTCTGGCCCTGGCCCTGATTCTTGCTCGTAGACAGATAACGATGATTTGTAAATCGGCTCAGGGTCCAGATATATATCGTTGGGGGTTAGAGCTGGTGATATGGGTGGATTGTGAAAGGGAGACACTTGGTAGGGAAGAGGCCAGAGGAGTGCGGAAAGTGCAGCTTTTGCCAGCATGGCACAGTATAATGATGGATTGTCTTTGGGTGAATCGTGAGGGCCTAATTTTTGTGGCTGTTACAGACTTGGTAGGTTCTCTGCCTGCTATCAATATGTTGGTCATGGCACAGAAGCAAGGCGATCACTGTTTTGGAGCGGTGACTTCTGAGGTGGGTTAAGTTGCGGAATGTATGGGCGTGCTGTACGGTGTCTCGGATTGGATGGGTGCTTGGGTGTCTGTTCTGGAGAGTGGTAGCCTTATGTGGTCTGAGGCCGCCCACACAGACAGTATTAACAACAGTGGGCAAGCCATTCCCCCCTTCCCTCGAGTAACACCGCCCACTCTCCCTGTTCTCTCTGCATGCTACAGCATACAGAGAGAAAATGACGTGGGTGGGGCAGCTGCCTCACCAATCAAAAACGCTGCGGTGGAGGGGAGGGAGGCTGCCTGCAGCCTTCCTGATGACGAGCACCCTGGGAATTCGAAACGCAGGACGGCGGCAGTCTGGAGTCTCGGGACTTAAGAAAAGCGGGAAGGTAAGTTTTACTTTTACTATTTATCCCGCCTCCTCTCCCCCCCATCCCCCGCGGCGCGACAACCCCATTTCCACCCACCCACCCGCCCGTAATGCCGGCTGCGACTGCTTGATAACATGGAGACACCCGTGCGTTTTTTCTTATTTAGAAGGTCACAATGACACACAATCCATTTAAACAATGTTTAGGGTTCGGTTTTAGAACAGTTTATAATTACCAACTCAACCCATGTTTGCGACACTCAAATGCATTGTCTGACACTAACCTCATTGCATTCTAAGATACTGCTGTTAACTTGTTTTGAAAAAGGTGACTTTTCATTGAAAGCATGTGCTCGGTAATTTTACATATTTAGTAATGACGCACGAGAAACTATATAAGTTGTTTTGGCAAATGAGGGGCGCAGAAGATCAGGAAGATCATGTGGTCATGTAAGTTTTCTAAATGGTATTGTTATGTTATGTTATGTTACAGCGTTCTTGTATAGCGCACGGCTACTCGAAAAGAGTGTCCCGGCGCTTTCCACCTGCAGCTCAGAATAAAAATAACACAACACAGCAAAAAGAATGAGAAAAAGAACTGAAACTGAAACAATAAGAACAGTCTAAAGATTAAAAAGCCAGGTCTTCAGGTATTGTCCCTCGGCCACCCACCCTGCGTGACCCCCCAACTGCGAGAGAGGTCACGCACCCTTCTCTGGTCACACTTCTAAAGTTTTCAGCTGCCGCCGCAAGCCCTGACATGCCACATTGATGAAATACACTCACAGTCACAACAGAAAAGTACACACAGTGCTGTGTTAGCCCTCAACGTGCTGTGTCACAGTGATTAGTCTGATGGCATTCCTCCAGAAACTCTGCATTCTAGCTCTCCAATTAAAAGCACGCCGCGTTTTCGTTCCTGTGCGAGGCACAACACAACCAAGCTGAGAATGTGCAAAGATGCTGCTTGTAAAGCCCATGAGGTGCCCCCTGTAGCAGATAATTTTCAAATGACAGCACGAAGCAAAGTAAGCTTGCGCTACACAAGCCATGGCAAGGGGCAAAGCCTGATTATGCATTTAATATGTGTAGCGCAGTGGCGGTCAGAGCACTGGCACTCGTAAAAGTGGTCTCCACAAACAGTTTTATTAAAAAATTTACTTTTTGTATTGTATTTGTCTATTTCTTCTGTTTACAAAATACTTCAATAAAATCATTTTGAACTTAAAAAAATTAATTTACTTACCACCCTTTGCTATATAAAAATGTTAAAGTCCATTCAATTCACCAAATTCCGTTGAACCACAGAAACGATGCACACATGGTTCGGCAGTGGATGCCTCAACTCGTCTCCAGGAGTAGTCAACAACACTAGAAGCGAGACTGGTCGAAATGTCAAACCGTCACTAAGCAGACACTGGCGGGCCAGCCAGGGTACCGCTGGTCCCTTGGTAGGAATTCAGTGGGGCAGCAGGTGTGGTAATGGTTGACTTCAGGCCTGCTAATGCTATCCATCGCCATCTGTGTATTTTGGTGTTGGGGAGTTACAACAATCTAGGGCCCCAGACAAACCCTAACTGAGACCACTGATGCACTGTGATGACACTGTTTACAGCCACTGTTATTCCCATCGGCGCTGCTTTGTGTTCTGGGTTCTTGCATGATCGCCTTGTCTCTGAGAGACCAGATGTGGCAGTGGAGCATGTTGGTGCTGTTAAGATAGTGCGCCTGGCTAACACCAGAATCCCGGCAAACTCCCCCCTCTCCCACTCTTTGAACCTCCCCATAGGTTGTCCTGTCTCGCTCGCTCGCTCACCATGGTGCAGTACAACAATCCTTTTACGCCCTACCACTTTCAAATGTCACCAGCCGCCACTGCAGCGTAGCATGATAGATAGCATCGGGTCCCATTTTGTGTGAAAACTATTTGACAACCCATAGCCTCCCGTGTCATCTTTCCCTTGGCTCAGAAGTGTCATATGTGCTGGAGGTAGGAGTGCGGAGGTGCTGCAGCACACCCAAAACTAATCATGCCAGAGTTCGGAAGGTGTATGAGCAATAAAGATGCTTTGAAATGTTATCTTTATCTTTTACATCTGCTGTGCTTTCAAACCATAGGTCAAATGTCAGGCTTTGTCTTCTGACAAATTGCTGCTAATTTATTTAACATTGAGATTGGAGTTTACTTTTCTACCTCAAAGTGTGAGTATTTTGTATAGTGAACTATATGGCAATCTTGCTGGAGTGTGAAAGGAAAGGCTGCAGAGTTGTCACTTTTTTTCTAACACAATAAAATCTAAATACATATAAATGTATTGTACACACATTAGAAAAATACACTAGCAGTTAAGAAAGCACAAAGAAAGCACTGTTTCTGTAATGCTGACATGCGATGGAAGCAAAGATTTTGAATAGGATCAAAACAAATTATGATCTTATCAGTTTTATCGGTAAAACTAAAAGTCTATGAAAATGTAGTAGCCATTTTAATGGAAAATATACTGTCTGTAAATAGCAGTGTGCTCCACGCCTTGCAATATTAATATAATTGCGTGAGTGTGCTCCAAAATCCACCACCGGCTACGCTACATACCACCACACCATTACTACTCGACTGCTGAATGGGCGTGGCTCATTGGCTACACTTCTTCTGTGTCATGCTTGGATTTTTTACAATCTCTAGGACTTCGGTGCCACCAGCATCACCTGTGCTATATTGTGCAACACATTGGAGTATAGCAGAAACACATGACAAATTAACTTTAGGGCGACTCTGGAAATTTTACATAGGGAGATTTCATATGTCCAGTTAAGGGATGCAAGCACTTCTTTCCAGTAACTTACCAGTTCCTAACACTTCAGAACGTATTAAGCAACGCTCCTCGCCAGCATCTGTCTGATTTCCTTTCTTCCCATTAATGTCATCTGACAATAATGTAGTACCAGCGAGGGAGGAGTTTATAAGTAGAATGTCTGCTGACCATGTTTCCAGTTTTCGTCAGTTCTTCTTGGAGCTTTCTCTCCCATGCACTTTGAAGAGGGCTTTCTCTGATGTGCTGGTAGTAGGTATTAGGCGGTTTCAGTCTCATATAGTTAGTTTGTCACCGTTATTTCTTTGGATCCATTTCTCAACTCAGCTGGTTGCTTTGTGACAGCAGGTTTAGTGAATGCTTATATGACTCAGTGACAGACTTCACTGTATCTACACCTTCCAGTCATTGGCATGCCAAAGTCCCTCTTCATCTCTTCAAGAAGTTTAACAAGTCCATTTTATAATAGATCACTATGTCCGTCCTGGGCTGGACATTCTCCTATAAAAAAAAAACTCTAGCTATGGTGGGCTAAAGTCTTGGTTACTCCCAATTGGGGTAGAGGATGATGGGAAGGATGTAAGCCCATGTAGACTTGAGGTCCCTGGTCATCATGACGTTCTAAACCCCTTTGGGCCATTGTAGCCCCAGCACTGTCCACTGGTATAAAGCTCTTGGCAGAAGTTCTTGAATCTATTCTCGTGTCCTGGTCGCCATCATATTACCCCCAGGTCCCTCCGTCCTCGACACCTTCATACTAACAAGTGGAGATATCCATCTCCAGACAGAAAAAAAACCCAAGAGGAATGCTGGGACACTAATACTGCCCCCATAAGCAGTACTTACCCAGCAGACCTCCTGTTCTTTTTTTCTGTCTTCGACAGAATGGACTGATGGATGCTGTTGCTGTTGCTGCTCCTGCACCTGCTCCTGCTGGGCTGGGGTGGCGTGCAGGTTCTTCTCTGCTCCCTCTGCCCGGCTGCCTGGCTTTTCTCTCTTGTCTCTTGGTCCTAGGTGGGTGACCTGCATCCATAACTTGTAAGACAAAAGTCTCACAGATGTGTCTTCCCCATCACAGTCAGTCGCGTTTCAGTTACAGCTGCAGACATCCTTCCTTGCCCAAGCTCAATGCTCTCGTCTGAATCCTAAGTGCCAAGATACTCCTACATCTCTTCTGGGATGAAGTGGCTTTATTGTGTGCCCCAAGATAGACCAGATACTTGCCCAAGTTAGACTGAATTGCTGTTTGCATTCTGTTCAGCTGGACTACATCCTCCAGGGATCAGCTTCTAATGGTCACCTCCATGGAGTCCCACAGGAGAGTTTGGTGCATGCTGTCTGGGCCATTTTCCAGGGAGAAATATTTTATCCCTTCTCCTACCCCAGTCACTGTCTCCACTTTGCTCAACAGGTTATCCAGCCCTATGTCTCGGTTGTGGCTCCCCACATTTAAGCTTTCGATTTACGGAGCCTGGACTGGAAGTGTGAGTTGACCTAGAAGCCTCTCCCACCATATTTAGAAATGAATGCTAATGGGGAAGTATTGCTGGTGGCCATACAATGTGTGCTTCACTGAATAAAGGTGTGTTCCATTGAGTCTTTTTATGTATTCCTAGTAGCACTTTCCCAGTCTGCAATAGCGAGCCCATCCCTCCCACTCTGGCTTGTCCTATATTTTCTCCCATATATGATGGTGTTAAAGTCTGCCCCTCGGATCACCCTCCATCTATGTTCCTAAGGAAATGTAAGATTATGCCCCTCAGAGAAGGTTACTGCCCCAAATAAGGTACGTAGATCAATTCTCCAGTATAATTCTGCATGTCAACTCCAGAATCAGCAGAACATATCGACTCTTGGGAACATCTTCTTCTTTTACCATCTGCATGAGAAGTTCCTTAAATGCAGAATGGCCGCCAATCACTTCTTCCTTTTATCTGAGGGCAGGAACTGTTGGGGGAACCACAGGATCTCAGACCTCACTAGTCTCTACTAACCAGATGTGTCTCTTGCTGTAGGCAGATGTTAGCTGCAAGCTCCCCCAGACTCGTATTGTTTGCTCCTTTCTTAGCGGGGATCCCTCTTACCTTCAATGTGCACCATTATCAGGGGAGAATTAAGCTTTCCCTGGCTTTTTCTGCCTTAGAGTGTCACAGTCTTTAGAAATGTGTCACCTAGTGTTTGGATCTCAATTGACATTCCCAACCCCACCCTCTGTTCCCAATTGCTCTTTCCACAGACATTGATATACGAACTGTAGGAAGTTCAAGCAAGGCACATAGAAAGCCACATTTCAAAATACCGGGTCACCAACAAATTGTGTTCCCGCCTCAGTACTTTCCCTACTAATTGCAATGTGACTACTAGTCGCGTTTTTTTTTCCATTATGGTTAAGTGGATGCAAATGTTGAGGAAAATTCGCCAATTCCAGAGGATCGTCATCAACTTGCCATGACTCAAGAAAAGCAAACTTTTCTCAAACTGATCTGAAAGCCCATGCAGTTCTGCCAAGGGCTGGACAATGTAATTACCTTTATGCAATTGCCATTGAGGGCAGTGCTTCTAACAGCAACTTGCTGGGCTGCTATTATGTGTTTTTTCGCATACAAATCACCTTGATTTCATCCTGCACATGAAATAAAACAGATTCTGCTTATTCCTATCCTGGTTATCGCAGAATACTTCTCCCAGTACTATTGTCTGTACACTTGTGAAGGTATAGATCCCCCCCCCGCCCTGCATGGAGTGCACGGTTACTTTCCCCAAGGCCGAAGGGTCTAGTCTATGCAATGCTTCTGCCAGAGCCTCTCCGATCCAGGTCTTCGTCAGAGAGTTCACATCCAGACATCTTGATCATCTTCCTGATCTTCGGCTTCAGGGGAGCTAGAGCATCCAACCAACTCCCCAAAACAGTGGATTTTACAGGCTAAAGACTTCCCCAAAAAAATGATGCAATTGTCTAGGGTGCAGAATCCCCCAAATGGATTGTAGGGTGAAAATCCCAGAATAGTGCTGTCTTTCTGACCCATGAGCAGAGATTGGTCCACAAGGGGCGTGGCATGTCAAGAGGCATGATTTAAAAAGATGTGGTCATGGGATGCATGGCATCTGTCACTGGATTCTGCTTGCGCCAGAAAGGGGTGTGACCACCTGTCTTTTTGAGTTTTATAGACAGCAGTGCATTGCACACATTATGCATCACTTGTAGGTGTATGAGAATCCTGCAATTAATATAATTTTTGGGCTTTCATATTTTTTACTTTGCAAATTATTTTTCTACCCTACCCACCCCTTTAGACAGCCATCTGGAAAACGTTAAACTTTCTAGGTAACCTATGTTAGGGCAATTTGCATGTACAATAGGAGCTTCGATAAATGCTGAAAGTACAGTAGTAGATGGAGGTAAAGGTCCCGAATCTACGCCTTGTGGGTGCAAAGCAGATTTGAATTGCATTTGCGTTTTCACATTTTCAAACTCTTTGGGATGTTGCGGACGTGTGCGTTTGGCACACCTCATCTGCAGAATTAGCACTCATGTTGACTGTAAATTCAATTTCATAATTTGTGCATGTTCAAACTTTGCTTTTTTTCTGGACTACATTTTTTTACTTAAATTATGATTTTCTTTTTTAAAGAGTACAAAAAGAAAAATTTAAAAACAAAACTTTCTCACCCCAATATAAGAACTCAGCCGCTCCCTTGGTTTCACAAAGTGGCCAGCTTCCATCGAGGAATTGAAGAAGAATATATTGAAGAGTTCGCAACCCTAGGAACACAATATCAGACTCTTCTTGGCACGCAATCATGCAAACACGTCTAATTTCATTTGGAACTGCGCATGCAGTTTCGGTTCCATCTCCTGCGCGACGCCGGGAGCGGCTGGGAGATTACCTGCAGGCCTGGACGTGTTCTGCGCCCCACGTGGACCTGGAGCTGTTAATAATTGATGATCAGAGGGGAGTTTATGTCTTCTGTTTCCTTCTTAATTCCACTGCCACACGGTTCTCTCTCTTGTTCCCAAGCGGGAGCCGTAGAATTCAATATATCAATTTATTTCAGCAATTGAAATGTGATTTTGTTGGGTTTTTTGCTTTTTAGTTCTTGAAATCAAAAGAACAATGATATTCAAGGTGCTTGTATGTAGTAAGACAATGTTTTCCAGCACAATCCAGTTTAAAAGAAAACAAAACGAGATGGACTCTGCTTCCCGTCGCTCCTTTCTGTATATGGTGCAGTAGACTTCTTGGTGAATAGTTTTCGTCGGGGAACATTCAGAGATCTATCCATTCATCCTTTCACCCTTCCATTCACCCACTGATAGCCACAATTTCACCTTTACATTCTTACATCCATTCATTTTTTCACGCATCAGTCAATCATTCCCCAATCCATTAATCCATCCACTGTTCCATCCATTCACTGATCCATCCATTCACTCTGCCCTCCTTCCATCTTGCCATCCATCCATCCACTCTGATGTTTATCCATTCACCCTGCCATCCGTCATCCTTCCATTCACTCTGCTATCCATCCATCCAGTCACGCTGCCATTCTCCCACTCATCCGTCCACTCTGTCATCCATTTGTTCATCCTTTCACCTACTCATCCATTCATCCCTACCTTTATTTTTCCATCTTTTCACCTGTCCATCCATCTATCCATTGATTCATTCAATCATTCATACACCATCATGTCACTTGTCTATCCCCCATCCACTCACTTATTATTTTACCCATTCATCCATCATTTAACACATTTATCAGCCTAATCATCCTTCCATTCTTCCTTTAACCCTTCGTCTATTCAATATGTCATCCTTCTTTCCCTTTTCTATGTAGCATCTTTTGTTTCCTTGCTCCTGCATGTTTTTCTATTGACACTAAATTCCCCCCTACTGTTAATTATGAGATTTTGGGGTATATTAGCAAGAACCCTTCGTAAAATTATCGCAGTTTTATCGGCAGGAAACTGCCGCTAAAACGGCGATAATGGGCTTGCTAATATGCGTTACAGAATTCCAAGAAGCCCAGGTTAGATGTCCTGCACATCTAACCTGGGCTTCTATTAGAATTCTGTAACACATATTAGCAAGCCCATTATCGCAGTTTTATTGGCAGTTTCCTGCCGATAAAACAGCGATAATTTTACGCAGGGTTCTTGCTAATGTCCCTTCCTGTCCCCTCCCCTAACCGGAAGCGGTGTTGGATGTCCTCTGGCCTCTGCCCTTTGCCCCAGGGTCCTAGTGTCTCTGGCCTGGGACAGCTAATATGCCCCTTTGTCTCCCAAGTTGCAGACAGAAGACGCCCATACAGTGCCCCACCCCCGCTGTAGCTTTATTAGGAACCATACATACATGCCAACACACACGATTCAGGTGCGAAGCTAACGTTTTTTAACCCCTTCGCAGCTGGGCAATTCCCATGCTGTGCTGGGGGTCGGGGGGCGCGCACAGCGCCCCTGTGCTCATGACGAGGTCAGCTCTTCATGAGCCACGGTGGTCGTGTGACCACACCCGTTTCTTTAGAACGTTCGCACAGCAGGGGAATTAGCCCAGCGTGCGAGCGTTCTGAAGGTCATGACGAGCTCAGCTCGTCATGAGCACATGAGCACCGTGGCTCATGACGAGCTGAGGTCGTCATGAGATTCAAAGGGGTTAAAAGAAAAAAGGCTTTATTTTGGCTCTCTTTTTGCTAAAAGTGCCACTACTTGAATGGAAGTCAATTGGGAAATAAATTCCCAGAAAGTTTTAAAAATGTTCATATTAACTGTTTCCAATTGTTGACACGTGTCAACGGCCTGATTTACATATTAGCAAAACAAGATACATCTTAAGGCTTCACATTAGGAGGAGCCTCACGCCAACTTAAAAAAAATACTTTTGTATATAGTCACAGGTAAACAAACACCACACAAAGGTATATTGTGTTAATTTTGTTTTGGTTTTGACTATTATTGTTAATTGCTAACAGGTTGCCACTTCAAGGGGCTCGCTTGGCTATAGTAGAACATTGTTTTTGGGTAGCATTTTGGGCTGTGATGTGCTGCATCACGTCAGTGGTTCTCAGTGTGTAACAGGGTGTTTACTAGTATCGGCTTTGAAGATGGCGCAAACTAAGGGTCAAGCTAGAATCTCAAATAGAGAGCCCGAGTGAGATGATGTAAAAAAATAAACCACGGTTCAGCATTGTAAAATACTTGCACGTTTGAAAAAGGTTTGAATCTTGCAATAAAAGTAAAAAAAGGACATTCCTTATCTTCCTATTTCTCGTAAGTAGTATTAGTTTTATATTAATATCATACAAATGAATCCTACTTTTGTTTCTTATTTCTTTTTTATTGCGTACAACATATATAATTATAGTTGGGTAAAAATGAATTACAGGGATGTTTTTCATCAAGGAGTTCTGAGTGACCTAAAATAGACAGCAAGAGCGAAGACCCCAAAATCTTCTCTCCTTGCTTTTACCTGCTGAGCAGTGGCAGAGGAGTAACGGAGGACGGGGAGGGGGGGGGGGGGGGAGCCATAAATAACATGGCCTCTCTTATATATCTCTATCACAAAGGTTAAAAAAAACTTACCTGCCATCCTTGACCTACTCCCACCACCTTCCCTGCCTTCCTTCCACCTCCTGCAGCTGTGCTTTCTGCTTTCAGTCAAAGCAGACAAGCTGAGATGCACTGACAGGCTCTCAGGGATGTCTGTCAGCCGGGCCTAGAAGGCCTTTGTGAGATCACAACAGTGGGTAACCTGTTTAGTTGTCAACCGTTGCTATGTCATGGCAGTGGATTATGAGATTCAGAAACTAAAATAAACGATAGAGGCTCTCTATGAGAGCCATACATAACAACGGCACATGTTGGCCACATTTTGATTGTTTATACTTAAAATAACTGTTAGTTAGGTTAAAAAATTAAGAGAGCTATTGAAAGTGGGCTCCAAGAGAGAACGAAAAAGAAATCCAGTTTGTCTGAAGTTGACCGTTATTTGACTGTAGTTAAAAAATCAAATCAGGGATATTTATTTAGCGCAACATATCACCCCAAAGTCTCATGGCGCTTTGCGGAGGCTCAGGAGTTTGGTTTAGACAGAAGCCAGTTAGGAAATGAACAGCCAGGTTTTTAGTTCCCTGCAGAAACAGTTGTGGTCTGAGATAACGCGTAAGTGTTAGGGCAATTTATTCCAGAGGGCGGATATGAGGAAAGAAAAAGATCTCCCCCCCCATTCTCGTGGCACGAAGTTTGATGGGTGTGAGAAGGAATTCGCTGCTGGATCTTAGAGTCCTGCATGGGTGGTACCAGATGAGTTTCTTTTTCCAGTCTCCTGGACCATTGCCGTGTAAGTTCTTGTGGGTTAGGCAGATAATCTTGAAATGAGTCCGTTTCCTGACTGGAAGCCAGTGAAGAAGTCTCAAGTTAGGAGCCGAAGGGGCTCTCGAAGGGAGATTCAGCACCAATCTGAAGGCAGTATTCTGCAGGACTTGAAGCCTAGTAAGAGGATCTTCATTTATTGAGGACAGCAAAGCATTACCGTAATCCATACGGTTGGTGATCAAGCCTTGGACTAGTGGCTTCCTGCTTCCATCGGGAGCCATTAAAAAACTTTGCGTAGGTTTCGCATAATGCCGTACCAGGAACCAATTAGGGGGTTGACCGGCTCTTTCATTGACAGTTGAATGTCTATGTGGATGCATAGGTTCCCGACTGATTGTTTTGGCACTGGGCAAAGTCCAGGGTTTGAGGCCACCAGTCTTTAGACCAGTGTTCATGAGATTTGCCAAAGAGGACTATTTCAGATGTTCCTCTATTTAATTGTAGATTATTTAGATTCATCCACCTGTCGATATGGGCCATGCAGTTTTGAAAACGTAACTTTGTATCAGTTGGATCTGGGCGAAAGGTGATCAGAACTTGAGTATCATTGGCGTATGACACTACATCAAAGCCAGTGGAGAAGTGTGGCTCAATGATTAGAGCGGCAGACCCTGATGCAGAGGTCTAGCATGGGACCAGGGTACAATTCCCTGCCTCGGCGGGTCTTGGGCTCTAAAATTCCACGGACCTGATAATTCTCGCCTCGGTGCCTATTCCAATTATAGAGTCCCACTCTGCAACTCTGGGCAATAGCTTGCTTAAGCTCCACAACGGCCCCCACAACGCTAAGGATGCCTGGCCTTCACCCTAGGGGTGCCCAGGAGTGGACGCCTCACAGGGAAAGCCAGGACGGGTTCCACAACGGTATTCGTACAAGTGCCTTGAGACCCTTGCGGGTGAGTAGTGCGCTATACAAGTATCAATTTACAAAGCCATAGCATCTGATCACCTTTGCCAGCAGAGTTACATAAAGATTAAAAAGTGTCAGGCTCAAAATAGAGCCTTGTGGCACTCCCATCCTTACTGGCCTATTGCTGGAAACAATGTCATTGATCTGGATAGTTGTGACTCGGTCAGTTAGATAGCTCCTCAGCCATTTGAGGGCTTTCCCTCGGACACCAATCTCCAAGAGTATTAGATCTAAAATGCTGTGGGAGATGATGTCGATGGCAGCCGATAGGTCTAGCAGGACGTGAATAGATGACTGTCCTCCATCCAATGCTAGCCTGATGTTGTCTGTAACTTCAACCAGTGCTGTTTCAATACTGTGTCGGCCCGTAACCTGGACTGAGATGAGTCCAGTAGACTGTGGCTTTCCAGATGAGTGACAAGCTTTTCGTTGCCCAATAACCAGGGTCTGCAGTGGATTTGTTTAGGATGGGCCTCACTCTGGCGGTCTTCCATATCTTAGGGACAACTGCTTGTGATAGTGAGCTATTAAATAGGTCGTTGAGGTGATCCAAAAATACAGGTGCAATGGTTGTAAGGAAAAGCGGTGGTATGGGGTCTACAGGTGATCCAGATTAAAAATTTTCCATAGCTCCAATCACTTCTTCCAAATTACACTGAGAGAATTCTTCCAAAATGTGAGGGGAACTAGTAGAAACGGAAAGATGACTTTGTGAGATGTTAATGTTTTCTAGGAGTGGAAAGGAGCAATGAATTGGCTTAATTTTGTCATCAAAGTATTTAGAAAGGGAATCCACCCAGTTCTATGAGGCAGGAATAGATGACTGTGCTGAAAGCAACGTAAACTCTTTTAAGATGTTATAAAGCTCCTGGTTAGAATTTGCTGCTTTTTCTATATGGTTTAAGAGAAACTATTTTTTTGCTAGTTTGATGTTCTCCAAATAATAACGGTGAATACTTCTATATTTTTCACGGTCAGACTGGCTTTTGTTTTTCTCCATTTCCGGTGAAGCTTCATCCACCAAGGACAATGATAATCAACTTGATGAACACCTGGCTCACACATCTACATCATCTTCTTCAACAAATATTACAAATATAACAAAAGTGGGAAAGATAGTTGTCATTAGGAGGGTACTAAAACCACTAACTTCTCTGTCACCGGGAAAGTTGGAAGATACCAATTTGTGAAGAACTGGATAGAACAAGCCTCATTTCTGTGAAGAAAATTGTGATACATGTGGTGACACTCTTAGCATTAAATATTTTTTTAAACTTCAATCATGACCCAAGTACAATTCAGAAATGTAAATATATTTGATGAGGCAACAGAAAACGCATTAAATGAAATGAGTTATAAAATCCGGAATTTAGTATGAAATCATTTGGGGTTCATTATTAAAGTCTTAATAGTCATAGCCCATAAATCCAAGGAATGGGACTCCATAAATGATTATCCCATGCTAATGTTGATATCTAAATCATTCATATTCCTCAAGTTGTTAATAACAGCAGGTGTACTTAAAATTTAATTGAAGTTAGTCTCTGACCAATTAGGGAAACAGCACTTTCTGACAGTTGAGAGAAAGCAGGAAAATTAGAATTTGTAATTCCCTCAGGAAACATTTGTTCTCATAAAGTAATGGTATCCCAGTATCTAGTATCAAGATCCGTGGTACTCAAAGTATGGCCTGGGGGCCGCATGCGGCCCTTCTGACCTTCACATGTGGCACCCACCTGAATGACTGCACAGGGCTGCTGTTTACTTCAGGAAGCACTAAACATTCAAAAATATGTCAAATAAATGGAAAAGCGTTTATTTACAGGCTAACTGAATTAAAAGAAAAAAAGCAAATAAGGTGTCACACAAATCCTAATTTAGGAACACATTCATTTTTTAATGCATCTTGCAACAAATGTGTAAAAATATGCTAATGTTTCTTCAACATTCAAAAAGTGTATTTCATTAACGTTCAGAAGCGTTACACCTTAGTACATCAGAATAGATAAGTGCATTCAGAAGTATTTTATTTAAATCTGATCATTTAAATTAATGTAGAAATATTCAGGCTTCCTCACACCCTGACAACAATGTAAATGTAGTGTATTTTGTAAAGCGCACAGCTGCCCCAACGGGGCGTCCCGGCGCTGTATAACGCCGTGGAACCCTTCCTGGCTCTCCCTGTGAGATGCCCCTCCTGGGCACCCCCAAGGTGAAGCCAGGCATCCCAGTGTTGTAGGGGCCGTTGTGGAGATTAAGCAGGCTATTGCCCAGAGTTGCAGAGTGGGACCCATGATTAGAGTAGGCACGGAGGCGAGAATTATCAAGTCCGCAGACATTGAGCCCAAGACCCTGCCGCGTCAGGACTTGAACCCTGGTCCCGGGCCTGATCTCTGCTTCAGAGTCTGCCGCTCTAACCAGTGAGCCACACTTCGCCACAACCAGTGAACCACACTTCTCCACAATGCCAATAATGAACTAAGAGGCAAGTCAGTTGCCACATTGAACTCTGGGTGGTCAGCGTAGTTATCACGATGGACAGCATTGTAGTTTATTAAATCAAACACAAGACGTTTCTACAGCATATAAACTGACTCATGCATTATAAGGTGATCTTATATGTCACAACGAAGAAAAAGGAGGCAAAGTGAAATTAGGCAATTGCCTAGGATCACACAGTTTGGTCAAGTGGGGAAGCCGGGATTGATCCTAGGTTTTCTGTTTTCATGTTATTCAATTCTATTTCATTTCAATTCAATTCAATAATCAAGTTACTTCTTTATTAAATTTGCCTCTCCCAAGGTAGGGACAGCAAGCAGAGAAGGCTTACCTCAAGGTACTGTAGAGATATAGTGATTCAGATACAGATTAACACAATATGGTCAAATATATGACACTTCTAGAGACTTAGGGCCATATTTATCAAGCTACCCTTTTGCGATTCTGAAATTGCGATTTTTAGCGAATCGCAAAATCAGAATCGCAAAATGGTGTGTATGTAAGAAATTGCATTAAAATAGAGATTCAGTAAAAATCGCTATTTACATTGCAATGCCCCCAATAGCGATTCCTTAACATAAAAAATCGCAATTTTGCAATTCCTTAACAGGAAAAATCGCAAATTTGCGATTTTCGCAAATCTGCTAATCCGAAACTCAGGTGCAGCTTGATGACATCACAACCAGGAAGTGTGACTACCCATGCTGCACCTGAGTTGCTGATTCACAGTCATAGAGAAGGAGTGGTGGAGAGGGAACACGGCAGTGGTGAACAGAATGGCAGACACTGGAGACATGGCCAGTCAGGAAACACAGCAGCGGCAGGGAGAAGGCCAGAAGAAGAGAAAGCAGAAATTTTCTGAGGCAGAGTTGGAGGTGCTAATCGAAGAAATGGTGGTCAGCCATGAGCACCTATTTGGAAAAAAATCACTCAGGGTGCCTGAGACACACAAGCGGCGCATATGGGCTGAAATTCAGCAGGAAGTTAATGCTGTTGGGGTGACACACAGGAGTGTCGAAGATTTAAGAAAGCGATGGTATGACATGCACCAGCTCTCTAAGGAGAAGGTGTTTGCCAGGCTGGAGCAGTCCAGGGAGACCGGTGGAGGGACCTCCACAGCCACTGACTCCACACCACTTGAGAAACTGGTGGAGGGGACCCTACTACCTGAAAGTGTCATGGGCGTGGCTGACCTAGACAGCTTGGAGCACCCGGTACCAGGACCAGGTAAGAAGCATGCCTTCGCACCCCTGACACCCCCCAACCCCGCCCCCCCAGCAGCAACCCAGGGGTAGGACAAAATTAGTATTCCAGAGCAGGTACACAAGCACACAGTGCAAAGCATTATGGGAGATGTAGTCACATGCACATTACAGAGGTGCATTTACACCCAGCCAGTCCCCAATAGCATGTGCACTTCAGGAAAGGCAAATACAAGACACATGTAATCCCAGTGATATTTAATAATTGTCAAGTGCAAATCAGAACAGTTAATAAATGTGTGCATCCACAGCACCATCTGGAACACAGCCTACTGGCAGTGGGAGACTGGCCGATTCCCCAAACATAGAAGCAGCAGGGCAAGAGGAGGACACAGAGGAGGAGTACAGCCCCGTCAACCCTCCAGAGCGCCGCAGGAGACATGTCGTCCCACCACTACTCCCTTTGGAGGACGAGGGCCAGGACAGTGATGTCAATGTGCACCCTGAGCCAACACAGCCACAGCGACAACAATGTGCACGTGCTGACCCAATCCCACCAGTCACAACCAGGCGCAGGTCTCGCACATCCAGCAGTGCTGCAGATCCAGGGGAGGAAACAGTCTTTGGTGGCCTGGAGATGCACATGTTGCAGGAACAGCGCCTGCAAGCAAAGAATATCAAAGAGTTACAGAGGGAAGTGAGGGCAGGCTTCAGGGGCATGACAGGTGCCCTGGAGGCTCTCCGTGAAGAACTCAAGGCTGACCGTGCTGCTAGGCGCAGAGAGATGCAGCGCCTGTACCTGTACACACGGGCAGTGGACCGCCTGTCCTCTGCCTCCAATGTTCTATCAAGACGCAGCATCTGCATGCAGTGCGAGGTGGCACACAACACGGGGTTTCCACACGACAGCGCCGCATTTGAGGTGCAGCGAATGTGACCACTTGATGGGTGCAGCTACCCACTTGACTTGTACACTTGCTCCTGTTTACAGACTTGCACAATGACAATAACATGTGCTGGATATTGGGAGAGACATTGGGTGTCATTCAGGCTGTGTGACATAATTAATCCTGCAGTTAAGGAATAAAACACAGTCACACAAATTATATCTAGCATTGTGTCATATTTTCTTACCTAGAAATAGTTGCGTGTAATCTCATCTCGCCTCTGGCGCCCAGCAGTTGCACCAGCTACATCGGCTGGCATACGTCCTGTGGTAGGCTCCTCCACATCTGATGAATCCGATTCACTTAGCTCCACCGTTGTGCCTTTCCTGGTGGCAATGTTGTGCAGCATGGCACATACTACCACTATCTCGCAACAGGTCTGGGGGCTGTATTGTAGTGCCCCTCCGCTCTTGTGTAAGCATCTGTAATGGCCGGATTTTCTGCTTAGATGGGATCAGCCCCTAGGGGCCCCTCCAACCCAGCCAGAACGTAACCACATCCCTCCTCAGGACCATCTATCCAGGCACCTGGGTCCCTACCTGAGGATGGGGAACTCGCAATATACAAGCTCATATTATCAGAAACACCACTAAATCTATAGGGATACTAAGAATACTCACTGATTACTAAGGATATCCATGCCTTACACCACACTCATACCTTATAGTCTCGCGGCCACTCAGACCCAGACTAATCTACCCTGGGGCAGATATGACACACAATCTGGCGTGTCTACACACGTGGGTCTGCAGCCCCAGTGCTCTCATTTTCCAAACGGTCTACAATCCGGCAGACCTACACGCTGGTAATCCCCCCCAGCGCTCTCACTTACACACGGCCCGCAATCTGGCAGACCTCCACGCTGGTAATCCTCCCCAGCGCTCTCATTAACGCCGTATATCAACGACGACCACTTTCCTATGAACACCTTCAGTTTTCTGTCTCTTCACTAAGGGTCTGCTACTACAATAATATTATGGGATAGCCGAATTACTTAGTGTCAACAATTCCCTAGCTCAAGGGCTCCCTGTTCTCCCTATTTATTCAGACTTACCGGATCAGGGGCAGCATCTGTTCTGGCTGTAACATCTGACTAGGAGAAAAAGGTTACCTATGCTTTGGAACAGAAGACGCTGTTTACAGGATTATGGGATGGTGTACTAACTTTATCCCTTAGTTGCAGGTCTCCTATCTCCCTAATTATTCACTATTACTTACCTGATCAGGGGTAGCATCTGTTCAAACAGTAATACCTGACTAGGAAAGGGGATTACCCTCACTGTATGGGGACAAAGACATACACACTATGTGATTGAGTTATTCCTTGATTTAAGCGCTCCTACTCCCTTCTGTTAGAAGACAGGCTAGCTTTATCATAAAAAACTCATACACACTAATTCACTAATTAATGGGGAAGTTTATTGTAACAATGATACAGTACACATACACAAAACTATGGGGTCTCTATAACTAGCAGTAACTTTAACACACCGCTGAAAGAAAAGGATTAGACATACAATTTATCTGCGGGGTAACAGGAACTTTTAACACACCGCTGAAAGAGAAAAGATTAGACATACAATAGCCTAGGGAATAAGAACAAGATTAAGGTGTAAGTGTAAAGGGGACTAGTTCAGACTACCTCACCTATTAGAAGGAAGATTTCTCTCTGCCTCTGGTGGGATTAGGGCTCTCTCTGTCTCTCCCTCCTTCACCACATCACCACGCCTCTGGTTCAATTGCTCCAGCTGACAGCCTTCTTTGAGGCTCTCTGCACTGCTCTCTCTCCTCATCTTCAGCAATCGTCTGCCTTCTTTCTCCATTCCAGAACTGCACTCTATTCTGCAGCTCCAGCAGACATCCTGTTCTCTCTCCAAGCTGAACTGAGCTCCAAGCTGAACTGAGCTCCAAGCTGAACTGCACACAAGCTGGAATGAACACTCCTCCTCTCCTGTAGCTCGCTAATATGGAAGCTTGTCCTTTCATGGAAAGTTACGGCCAGTAACCTGCCGCCCACCATACCAAGGACACGTTCCCAGCTGGCCAGCCTGAAGTTGTGTCTTCGGAGTGGAGAAAAATACATTCCTTCGAAAAGGGCCAGCCTGAGCCGGTTCTCTCCAAGCGAACAACAGCTTTAACTATAAACTTTACCTTTACTCTGAAAGCCTCTCAGCTCCATCAAGATGGAGTCCCTCTAGTTCTAGGCCTGTAGGCCTGAAAGGGATGAAATACCCCTTAGCTCTGTCAGAATACCTACATAAACCATACCAATGTGTAATATAAAGTCAGGACCACAGGATCCAACCTCTACTATAAGAAATAATAACAGGCCAAAGCCAATAGGCAATAGATGGCCTCTTCTAGGTCTGGAAGAAAGGGCTTAAAAGGGCCAACACAAGCTAAGAATACCTATCCTAGATGTAAGCAAGATTAAAGTCTATATCACTGCTAAATAGAGCCAAAAACCCTGCCAAGTCAAGTCAGTCAGTCAAGTCATAAAATTTATATAGCGCACTACATACCCAGAGGGTTTCAAGGCGCTTAGGAAGGGGGGAGGGTTATTTGTCAAAAATCCACGTTTTAAGCTGTTTTCTGAACGCTAGATGATTCTGGGTGAGGCGAAGGTAAGCGGGGAGTGAGTTCCATGTTCTGGCAGCCAGGTATGAAAAGGATCTGCCTCCCATGGTGGTCTTGTTGATGCGAGGTACAGTGGCGAGGGCTTGGCTGGAAGATCGAAGTTGGCGGGAGGGGGTGTAGAAGGACAGTCGAGAGTTGAGGCAATCTGGTCCGATGTCGTAGAGTGATTTGTGTGCGTGGGTGAGCAGACGGAAAGTGATCCTCTTATTGACGGGTAGCCAGTGGAGGTCTTTAAGGTGACCAGAGATGTGTTCGTTGCGTGGGATGTCTAATATGAGCCTGGCTGAGGCGTTTTGGATTCGTTGTAGTTTCTTCTGGAGTTTAGCGGTGGTACCTGCGTAGAGGGTGTTTCCGTAGTCCAGTCGGCTCGTGACCAGGGCATGGGTGACTGTTTTCCTTGTTTCGGTGGGGATCCAGCGAAATGTTTTTCTGAGCATGCGAAGAATGTTGAAGCAGGAAGAGGATACGGCGCTGACTTGTCTGTTCATAGAGAGTGAAGAATCCAGGATGACGCCAAGGTTCCGTGCGTGGTCTGTCGGGATGGGTGCATTTCCGAGGGCTTCCGGCCACCAGGAGTCGTCCCATGCAGAGGGAGATTTACCTAAGATGACGACTTCTGTTTTGTCTGAGTTCAGTTTCAGACGGCTTTGTTTCATCCATTCGGCAACTTCTTTCATTCCTTCGTGTAGGTTAGTTTTGGCGGTGCTGGGGTCATTGGTGAGAGAAAGGATTAGTTGAGTGTCATCCGCGTAAGAGATGATGTTGAGGTTGTGTTGGCGGGCGATGGCCGCGAGGGGGCTCATGTATACGTTGAAGAGGGTGGGGCTGAGTGAGGATCCTTGTGGTACGCTGCAGATGATTTCAGAGGCCTCGGACTTGAATGGTGGGAGGCGGACTCTTTGGGTTCTTCCGGTGAGGAACGAGGTGATCCATTCCAGTGCCTTTCCTTGGATTCCGATGTTTCTGAGGCGTTGTAAGAGGGTGCTGTGGCAGACTGTGTCGAAGGCTGCAGAGAGGTCGAGGAGGATGAGGGCGACTGTGTCTCCATTGTCCAGTAGAGTTCGAATGTCGTCTGTTGCTGCGATGAGGGCGGTCTCAGTGCTGTGTTTGGCTCAGAAGCCAGATTGTGAGGGGTCGAGTGATTTGTTGGTTTCGAGGAAGGCGGCGAGCTGGTTGTTGACAGCTTTCTCGATGACTTTGGCCGGGAATGGAAGAAGCGAGATGGGGCGGTAGTTTTTGAGTTCGGTGGGGTCTGCTGTTGGTTTTTTCAGAAGGGCGGTGAGTTCAGCGTGTTTCCAGTCTTCTGGGAAGGTAGCGGAGTTGAAGGAGCAGTTGATGACGTCTCGGAGGTGCGGAGCTATGACGGAGTCTGCTTTGTTGAAGATGTGGTGAGGGCATGGGTCTGTGGGGGATCCAGAGTGGATGGAATTCATCAGGCGGATGGTGTCCTCAGTGGAGATTGGGTTCCAGGCGTTAAGGGTGTTAACGAGGGGAAGATGGTCAGCTGATGGTAGGGTGGGTTGGCTTCCGGGTTGGTTGTCAAAGCTGTTGTGGATGTCAGCAATCTTGTTGTGGAAAAAAGAGGCTAGGGAGTCGCAGAGGGTTTGAGAGGGGGTGATGTCGTTGGAGTTGGCCGAGGGGTTGGAAAATTCCTTGACGATGTTGAAAAGTTCCTTGCTGTTGTGGGCGTTGTTGTCAAGTCGATCCTTGAATGCTGTTTTCTTGGCTTTACGGATCAGTTGGTGGTGAGTACGGATGGCGCTTTTGAAGGCGTCCTTGGTGTTGGTGGATGGGTCTTTTTTCCAGGCCTTTTCGAGGGAGCGGCACAGTTTCTTGGAATTCTTGAGGTCGTCGTTGAACCATGAGGCCTTCTTGATGCCAAGTTTGTGTTGACGTTTTTTCAGTGGTGCTAAGGTGTTGGCGGTGTTGGATAGCCAGAGGGTGAGGTTGGAGGCGGCTTCGTTGGCGTTAGAAGAGAGGGCTGGGGAGGTTTGAAGGAGCGATGTGGAGATCTGCTCCGTGGTGATTTTGTTCCAGTTTCTTTGTAGAGTTGGTTGGAGGTGGATGATGGGTTTCGGCTTGTTGTAGGTGAAGTGAACGCAGCTGTGGTCAGTCCAGAGGAGATCCGTAGTGTGGCTGAAGGAGACATGGTTGCTGGAGGTGAAGATGGGGTCGAGTGTGTGACCTGCGATGTGGGTGGGGGAAGTGACCAGTTGTTTAAGTCCGAGATTGGCGAGGTTGTCCAAGAGGGTGGCGGTGTTGCGGTCGTTGATCTTTTCAAGGTGGAAGTTGAGGTCTCCCAGAAGGATGTAGTCTTTGGAGGGGAGCGCGTGTGGGGTGATGAAGTCCGTGATGTCTTCACTGAATTTTGCGCGGGGTCCTGGTGGTCTGTAGAGGAGGGTGCCTCTGAGTGTGGTTTTGGGGTCGATGTGGATCTGGAAGTGAAGGTGTTCGGAATTAGCGAGGTTGGTGTCAGAGCTGGTTGAGATGCGGATTGATTTCTTATGGACGATAGCGATTCCTCCTCCTGTATGGTCTGTGCGGTCCTTGCGTGTGATTTTATAGTCATCAGGGATAGCGATGGCGATGTCAGGGGCGGAGGAAGCGTTCATCCATGTTTCCGTTAGGAAGGCGACGTCTGGAGAGGTGGTGTCTAGTAGGTTCCATAGGTCAATGGCGTGCCTGTGCACCGAGCGGGTGTTGAGAAGGATGCATTCTAGGTGGTTGGGGTTGGTAATCTGTGTTGTGGTCGTAGCGGAGATGTTGTCGGTGCCGCTGAATTTGCAGGAGAGGCAGGAGAACGGTCCATGGGTGCGTCCAGGAGTGGCTTGGACGCAGTTGGGGGCGCGACCGGGGTTAAGGGCTAGGAGGGTGGCGGCATCGTAGGTAGTGCGGGGGGGCTGGGCAGCGTGAGGGGCAGGGGGTCTGGCGCTGGGCGCGGTCCAGGCGCGGACGGGCGTAGACGGGCTTACCTTTGGCGCACCTTCGGCGCGGATTGGGCGCGGTCGCTGCGCGTGAACGCTGCGCGCGGGAACAACTGTCATATATGGATGGTGGAGGGGGAGGGGCGAGGGCGTCTCAGCTGGGAGGCGGGTCGTGCACACGAGGACGACAACAAACACCCAAAATGGAGGCGGGGGGAGGGGCAGAGCGAGCGGAGCGCTGTAGGTGAAAGCGCAAACAAAATGGGAAAGTAATACAATGAGGGCTAGAGCGCTAATACCATAAAGCGCTAGACAGAGCACACAGCAGGCTATAAACGCGAGTAGCTAGCAAAGCGAGTGATCAGCAGAGCAGCGCTATGTAGATGGTGATATAGAGCGCTATTTCTACAGAGCAATAAGCAAAGCACAGAATATGCAGGCTATAGGCAAAAGTAGCTTTCCAAAACGAGTAATCAACACAGCAGCGCTAGCAAAGCGAGTGATCAGCAGAGCAGCGTTATGTAAATGGTGATATAGAGCGCTATTTCTACAGAGCAATAAGCAAAGCACAGAATATGCAGGCTATAGGCAAAAGTAGCTTTCCAAAACGAGTAATCAACACAGCAGCGCTAGCAAAGCGAGTGATCAGCAGAGCAGCGCTATGTAAATGGTGATATAGAGCGCTATTTCTACAGAGCAATAAGCAAAGCACAGAATATGCAGGCTATAGGCAAAAGTAGCTTTCCAAAACGAGTAATCAACACAGCAGCGCTACGATACCAAGCTTCAGGCAGGGACCCAGGGAGCGACCACTCAGTCTGTGAAGGATGAGTGAGTCACAGCTTCTGCAGGACGGGGAAGCGCTGATAAAGTTTGTGGGAGGGCGTCTCAGCTGGGAGGCGGGTCGTGCACACGAGGACGACAACAAACACCCAAAATGGAGGCGGGGGGAGGGGCAGAGCGAGCGGAGCGCTGTAGGTGAAAGCGCAAACAAAATGGGAAAGTAATACAATGAGGGCTAGAGCGCTAATACCATAAAGCGCTAGACAGAGCACACAGCAGGCTATAAACGCGAGTAGCTAGCAAAGCGAGTGATCAGCAGAGCAGCGCTATGTAGATGGTGATATAGAGCGCTATTTCTACAGAGCAATAAGCAAAGCACAGAATATGCAGGCTATAGGCAAAAGTAGCTTTCCAAAACGAGTAATCAACACAGCAGCGCTAGCAAAGCGAGTGATCAGCAGAGCAGCGTTATGTAAATGGTGATATAGAGCGCTATTTCTACAGAGCAATAAGCAAAGCACAGAATATGCAGGCTATAGGCAAAAGTAGCTTTCCAAAACGAGTAATCAACACAGCAGCGCTAGCAAAGCGAGTGATCAGCAGAGCAGCGCTATGTAAATGGTGATATAGAGCGCTATTTCTACAGAGCAATAAGCAAAGCACAGAATATGCAGGCTATAGGCAAAAGTAGCTTTCCAAAACGAGTAATCAACACAGCAGCGCTACGATACCAAGCTTCAGGCAGGGACCCAGGGAGCGACCACTCAGTCTGTGAAGGATGATTCCACCCTTAGACTTTATTTTGCGAACATCTATAAACAACAAAATCCATATAAACAAACATCAACATAATCTATCAACAAATCAAAAACCAAAAAACTCTCTAAAATGAATGACAACTTAAGGAAATTCCACCTGAAACTTAATGTAGGGAATACAAATCTAACAACCAACTAAAAACAAATCAAAGCACCCTTGACTTGAATGCTGAAACATATCTAAGATGTGAACTGATAAGAACAGAAACTATCCAAAGCATCCTCAAACTAAATGTGCCTCAACTTCTAGTGATAACTGGTGAAGTCTAGTGATGTAGGGATTTATGTGTTGAATGAAAACAGCAAGGGGGCTAAATGGGGCCTACCTACTTCGGACAACTTAAGAATTAAATGTGCCTCAACTTCTAATGATAAAACAACAAAGGGCCTAAATGAGGCCTACCTACTATGGTCAACTTAAGCTAATGATAACTCATGAAATCTATTGGTGTAGGGGCTTGTTTGTGGGATAAAAATAACAATGGGCCTAAATGAGGCCTACTAACATTGGTCAACTTAAGGAAAAATTTGGTGAAATCTGAGAAAGAAACATGACAAACGGTTCTCAAGGTGTGGGCAAACATTACTAATAAATGTACTAAAAGACCCACCTCCCAGGACAACTTAAAGTCTAGGGTAACCACCCTTGGATCAATCAAAGTGAAAGTATAATAACAGAAAAATAAAGACAACCCCATTCCTACAAGATAGCTGGTGTATGTATATATATAAGTACAAAACAGTTAGCACCCAGGTTCTTCACACTGTGGAACACATGTGTGCACCACCATTCTTTTTTTTTTTCATCCCTCCATACTGTTTTGCAGAAAGCAGGAAAACTATAATAGGTGACTGCATCCTAAAAAGCAAAGATAGTACTACATAAACATCAAAACCATGAAAACATTTTTTTTTTTTTTTTTTTTAAAGTGGGGCCTGTTCGTAGTGATTGCAAAGAAAAACATGGGAATAATGCAGGCCAAGGAATTACATAACAAAATTCTTTTGCGGGAAATCATATCATGATGGGTTCTTAAAAAAAAAATTTAAAGTCCAATGTCCTATTATTGGGGTTCAAGGCAGTCAATTTTGGGACATCAGTGTAGGTCACCACCCTGCATCTTCTGTATCCGGTCACTTCCTCCGATGCGGCCATCCACCACCAATCCGGTCCGGTCTGGTCCCATCCTCCAAAAATAATAAACTAACATAAAAACATGAAAGTAAAAAACTAAAATAATAACGGGAGTGGGAGGGGGGGTGGGCCGACGCACGCACCAACACCACAACCCAGCAACCTAGGACAAGAAAACAAGTATCATTAATCTTGCAAAATAAAAATTTCAATTTAATAAGCACCCCAAGTGCTTTTCATTGTTGAAAAGAAAATATCCTAATTTATTAAAAACGTTATTCTGAAATCAAGAAATAATTAAAACCATATACTTTGAAAATTGTTTGAGCAAAATCTAATTTTTAAACACATCCAGAAGGGCCTAGTAATACCCTAATCCTCTGTAAGACAGCCCCTCCCTTCAGAAAGATGTTCGTGCTCAGAGTTTTGAATCTGCTCCAAAAAAAAAAATACGCAGAAGCCAGGCTACAGTGTGAAGTAATTTGAATCACTGCCAAGTGATGATCTCATAGCAGGAGCAGGGCGCTGCCAAGCACTCGGTTCAAGCCTCTCTTTCTCTAATCAGGGAAGCCTGCCCAGGCCTACTGTATCTAACTAACTCCAAGGGCCAAGAGTCTTCCAACTGCTCTGCATGTACGAGGATCCCTTATCTGGAGGCAATGAAGCTGTCTGCGCCGACAGCAAGGAAGAGCGAGTTCACCCCTCCCTTACATAAACACTCCGTCCGCGGAACAAAATTGGATGTTAACCAATCATAACAAGACAGGCAGTTTTCGGAGCCTCTAGAGGGATAAAGCCCCCCTTTACAAAACATCTGGTATGAGCCAGGCTAACTTTCCAAGGTCAAACACATTTTCTGGAAGCCAAAACAATTCTGTTCCCAGGCCAGATTCTCTAACTAACGAAAGCAAATTCAAATGTGGTCTAAAAAGACTTTTGTCTAACTAATTCAGCTAAAAGGCAAGACATTTGAAACATGGGCATTTATTTAGCATGCAGATCAACACACAAAAAGGGGCAATTTACTTCTGCACACAAGACTATGCATTTTGCATTTAAAAAAACGAATTATCATGGACTGTTGGGTTTAATATTTCTCTGCACATATATATATCAGGCAGCATGTTTAATGAACACTGCTTTTACCGTGCAAGGTATTACCTTTCTATCAACAGCTTGTCAAAGTACATAGGCGAGCCTTGTAACTAAATGCAAATTAAACTAATGTAAGGGACACATAACAATGCATTAAGATGGTAGTGTGTTATAGTTATCATTTTTAACAATATATTCTGCTCCACCCTAACTATACACACTAGCATCCAAAAAAAATAAAAATATATACTGTCAGCTGTTGAAAGAGAAACAATTTTAAAACAACATAAAATGCAGACACATTTCACCATTGTATTTTGTTCAACCACGGGCAACATGTAATTTTGCATTACAGCGTAATCAATCATGCAAGCCTTTCAATCCAACCTAATAAAAGGGCCACATTCATATATTATTAAACAGCCATTTATTTCCTAACTGAGTGGGTTAACTTACATCTGCATATTAAAACATCTACACTTGAAAAAAGGTTCAGCTTGCATCAGGGAAAATAATAATGAGAACACATTTATTTTTAAAAGCACACGGTTGCCTTTCACTAATTAAAAGCACATGTTACCATGCACTGTTGGGCAAAAATAATAAATCACAATCTGTGACCATTCTAAAACACCGGTTGGCATATACCTTTCTAGTTGGAAACCTTCAAAGAAATAATTAAAGAAAACAGCCCGTAGCGTGCACTCTAACTGGGCCATCTTTTCAATCATTCACTCATTTTAAACATGCATTCAAAAATAATTCTCCACATGTCTGTGGATGCATATTAAGTAGCACATTTAAAAGAACACAGCTCTCTCCGTGCAAACCCTTATCTCAATCCGACTGGCTGATTTATAACTTACCGACCTCAAAGGGCCAGACACATGAAGTCATCAGTTCCAAGGCAAACCCACACAAATTCGTAGACGCATTTCAAAAAGAATGTTAAATGAACAGAGCCCTACGCTCAGCACAAGATGTTACCTTTCCGTCAAGAAGCTGACAAAGCACGTAGGCAGACCCAGGAACCAATAAAAGTCAAAATCAAACCATCAATCATCAAAATACTCACTGACTTTTAGAGTCAGCTCAAATAACCATGCATGTTAAACAGCATGTTAAAATAAATACTGCCATCTCAATTCAAGATATTAACCCTTTGGCAGCCCAAGCACAATCATTCCCCAAGACTGCAGTACATGGGAAAGTCATGAACTCATCTCTCCACGTTTACAGATAACACGTACGCACATCTACAAAACGTTATCCCCAAGCACCCGAGAGAGATCCAGCTCTCTCCTGCCTAACGTAATGATAACATGCCCTGTCCAAGCCATGACCACATGGCGCTATTCACAAGCCATATTTACAAGACAAGCTCTTCACAAGTAATATATCCAAGGCGCAATGCACAAGGAACACAGCAAGTCAAAATGAGAACATGCACTTCATAAGCCACATTAACATGGCGCTATTCACAAGCCATATTTACAAGAAGCTATTAACAAGGAATTCCACAAGTCATAGTACATTGAACACATTTCACATTGCACAGCATAAGCAGATGCAGCAAGCAAGTTTAATGGGCAATTTAAAAGCATTTTTCACACACATTTATACAATTGGACCATCACAAAGATGTTACTGGCTCCCTCATGTAATGCCATCCTTCAACCCTGACAGTTCAAACACCAAGATGAAAACCATTTCTTCCACCCTGAATAAACCAAATGCCATGATGCACTGCAATCTCCTCACACTGCAAATGTTCAAGCCCATAGGTCACACAGGCTACATAAACTGCCAAACTATGCCAGATGGAACTGGCGCTCAGGGCACTCCCTCACAACACATGGGAACCTCTCCAAGCACATGGCCAGGTCACTCAGGATTCGTAAGATGCCGACTACGCCAGATGTAATGTCTGGCGCTCAGGGCACTCCCTCACAACACATGGGAAACAATCTAAGCACATGGCCAGGTCACACAGGATTCGTAAACAGACGACTACGCCAGATGTAATGGCCGGATTTTCTGCTTAGATGGGATCAGCCCCTAGGGGCCCCTCCAACCCAGCCAGAACGTAACCACATCCCTCCTCAGGACCATCTATCCAGGCACCTGGGTACCTACCTGAGGATGGGGAACTCGCAATATACAAGCTCATATTATCAGAAACACCACTAAATCTATAGGGATACTAAGAATACTCACTGATTACTAAGGATATCCATGCCTTACACCACACTCATACCTTATAGTCTCGCGGCCCCTCAGACCCAGACTAATCTACCCTGGGGCAGATATGACACACAATCTGGCGTGTCTACACACGTGGGTCTGCAGCCCCAGTGCTCTCATTTTCCAAACGGTCTACAATCCGGCCGACCTACACGCTGGTAATCCCCCCTAGCGCTCTCACTTACACACGGCCCGCAATCTGGCAGACCTCCACGCTGGTAATCCTCCCCAGCGCTCTCATTAACGCCGTATATCAACGACGACCACTTTCCTATGAACACCTTCAGTTTTCTGTCTCTTCACTAAGGGTCTGCTACTACAATAATATTATGGGATAGTCGAATTACTTAGTGTCAATAATTCCCTAGCTCAAGGGCTCCCTGTTCTCCCTATTTATTCAGACTTACCGGATCAGGGGCAGCATCTCTTCTGGCTGTAACATCTGACTAGGAGAAAAAGGTTACCTATGCTTTGGAACAGAAGACGCTGTTTACAGGATTATGGGATGGTGTACTAACTTTATCCCTTAGTTGCAGGTCTCCTATCTCCCTAATTATTCACTATTACTTACCTGATCAGGGGTAGCATCTGTTCAAACAGTAATACCTGACTAGGAAAGGGGATTACCCTCACTGTATGGGGACAAAGATATACACACTATGTGATTGAGTTATTCCTTGATTTAAGCGCTCCTACTCCCTTCTGTTAGAAGACAGGCTAGCTTTATCATAAAAAACTCATACACACAAATTCACTAATTATTGGGGAAGTTTATTGTAACAATGATACAGTACACATACACAAAACTATGGGGTCTCTATAACTAGCAGTAACTTTAACACACCGCTGAAAGAAAAGGATTAGACATACAATTTATCTGCGGGGTAACAGGAACTTTTAACACACCGCTGAAAGAGAAAAGATTAGACATACAATAGCCTAGGGAATAAGAACAAGATTAAGGTGTAAGTGTAAAGGGGACTAGTTCAGACTACCTCACCTATTAGAAGGAAGATTTCTCTCTGCCTCTGGTGGGATTAGGGCTCTCTCTGTCTCTCCCTCCTTCACCACATCACCACGCCTCTGGTTCAATTGCTCCAGCTGACAGCCTTCTTTGTTGCTCTCTGCACTGCTCTCTCTCCTCATCTTCAGCAATCGTCTGCCTTCTTTCTCCATTCCAGAACTGCACTCTATTCTGCAGCTCCAGCAGACATCCTGTTCTCTCTCCAAGCTGAACTGAGCTCCAAGCTGAACTGAGCTCCAAGCTGAACTGCACACAAGCTGGAATGAACACTCCTCCTCTCCTGTAGCTCGCTAATATGGAAGCTTGTCCTTTCATGGAAAGTTACGGCCAGTAACCTGCCGCCCATCAAATTCTTGTACCTCCCCGTACCAAGGACACGTTCCCAGCTGGCCAGCCTGAAGTTGTGTCTTCGGAGTGGAGAAAAATACATTCCTTCGATAAGGGCCAGCCTGAGCCGGTTCTCTCCAAGCGAACAACAGCTTTAACTATAAACTTTACCTTTACTCTGAAAGCCTCTCAGTTCCATCAAGATGGAGTCCCTCTAGTTCTAGGCCTGTAGGCCTGAAAGGGATGAAATACCCCTTAGCTCTGTCAGAATACCTACATAAACCATACCAATGTGTAATATAAAGTCAGGACCACAGGATCCAACCTCTACTGTAAGAAATAATAACAGGCCAAAGCCAATAGGCAATAGATGGCCTCTTCTAGGTCTGGAAGAAAGGGCTTAAAAGGGCCAACACAAGCTAAGAATACCTATCCTAGATGTGAGCAAGATTAAAGTCTATATCACTGCTAAATAGAGCCAAAAACCCTGCCAAGACAGCATCTGAATCTGCTCTTGAGTATCCCGAATGTGCGCTCAATGGTGCCTCTGGTTGCTATGTGTGCGCTGTTGTATCAACACTCCCCAGCGTTGGCAGGATTCAGGTAGGGCGTCAGTATGAAGTCCCGGACCGTATCCGCACTGTCACCTGTGGGGTGGGATGGATTTGGTTAAACCCTGCCCTGCACATGCTAGTCTTAACAAGTGTGGCCTCTGTTCAAATGCATTTACCTAGTAAATATCCCTCGCCGAACTCCCCACTTGTGAGTCTATGGTGTATCCCACTGGAACGCGTCGTGCGTGCTGCCTGGGTATTTCGCAACAATGTCTGTGATGATGTGTTTGGCATCACACACCACCTGTATGTTCAGGGAATGGTAGCTTTTGCGATTCCTGAACACGTACTCATTCTGGGAGGGAGGGGATATTGCAACATGTGTCCCATTTATGCATCCAATGACGTGGGGAAATTGGGCTATTTGATAGAAAACCTGCTTGGTCTGGTCTAATGCCTGTGGGGTGCCTGTGTGGTGATGCAGGCTCTGTACCATGGCATCAAGGAACGCGTGGAAAAAGCGTGAAAGTGCACTTTGTGACACTCCTCCTGCTGAGGCTATCACCCCCTGGAAACTACCTGATGCCAAGAGGCGCAGTGAGCACAGGACCTAGATGTGGGTGGGGATGGATTGTACCCTGCGTGTGGGGTGTTCAAGGAAGGGTTTGAGTTTCTCAATTAAATCAAGGATACTCTCTTCATCCAGTCTGTAGTGTGTGTAGATGTCCTCCTCAGTGCGCTGGAAGATGGTAATGCGCGCACGGGATATCCTCTCCTGGCGTCTCCTCCTCTGTGCAGCAGCTCTGAGTCGCAGCCTCCTGGCTATCTCGTTCAGCCCAGCCATTGTGGAAAAAGTCTGTTGCATTCTGGGAATCCTTAAATAGTTTGCACCTGGTTACCACTTGCTCCTTCTTGGTGGTAATTGCGATTCTCTAAATTGCGATTTTCGTGAATTTGCAATTTGAGATTTTTTTCATACATACCATAGCGATTTCTTAATTTGCGATTTCCCGTTTGCGAATTTTGCTAACTGAGAAATTACAAAATAAGGAATCACTAGGAAATTTGCAGAATTCTGAGTCTCGCAACGTAAGGAATCGCAATTTTTGCGATTTCTCATTTTGCAAAGCTATTTTGCTTCATACATTGGAAATAGCGAATTTTTAATTGCAAACGCTGTTTTTTGCGAATCACAGCATTTGAGACTAAAAATTAGCTTGATACATATGGCCCTTAGGGCTGACTTTAGAGGGCAGTATGGAAAGAAAACGTCAAAATAGCTCCATGGCTCACTGACCACACCAAATATGTGATTTGCTTCCCCAACGCACACCTTAATCCTCCCACAAACCCCTATTCCCAACGTACTGCCATTAATGCGACCCAAAAGCACACCACACAGCATAGTTTGTGGACCTTGGGGAAATGTTTGCGAGCACCCATGATCTTGATAGTTCTTGTTTGTTCAGTTTTTCTAGAGTAATATATTTTTGCTTTAGACTTGTTTCGTCCAAATTATTTACAGAAACCAGAAATAATGTTGAAAAAAGCCCACACACATTTTGCCAAATGTAAAATATACATGTGGAATATGTGGCAAAGGATCAGAAAAAAACGCATTAATGACAGAATTATATCTGACATCATTGATAAACTTTTCTCTAAAGCTAAATTTAAAATAAAATCGTTCATTACTGCCATGGATTCCTTACAAAATATTTTTCGAAGCAAAACAGAAGTGTATGAGATTATTTCACAGAAATGCCCATCTTTTAGGTCTCGCCTTGGCAGCGAATGCCCTGCATGCGCTGTCTAAGCGAGACCTTAGGTAATCACTATATGTTGGCAAGCAGCCGGTAGTTTCTCCTGCTGCTTGCCATGGCTTAGTGTTGTTCTCGCATTTCTTTCCTTTGTTTTAAGTGGTTATTGATGTCCAACTGACTTCTGTGTAGTCCAAAAGCAGCGGCCACCAACTACAGTTTTAGTCCGCACTGTTCGGACTGTTTGTTTGTCTTGCGCATCCCTGCCTGACCTGAAAATAGCAGCGGCGCATGTGCAAGGAGCCGGTGTGCGCGATTGGTGGGCAGCACATGCTGCTTGTTTACATACTGCACCTCATCGTCGTCCCACTGCGCCGTCTAAATAACCTCATGTGAAGGAACCCTCAGAATGGCCTGTTTATACGGAACTCCCTTCAGAGGTAAACAGCGGCCAATTACGTGACTGTTTAAATGCATGCCATGTCTCGGTCAACGTGTCAAGAGTAAGATCATGGCTTTGGAAACATATAATGAGCCCTTTTCAACACTCTTTTCAGAGTTTAGGAATTGGTAAGCTTGTAACATTCCTGCAAAACAAAACACAGTGTGGGGAGCTGGAAGTGGCCAACGGGAACATGAAATCTCTGAAGTAGGCGGAACGGGTGCAGGCGACCAATGGACACAGCCGTTAAAAGCGTCTGGAGACACTGGATTCCATCCCACACCTGGTTCCTGGCCAATGAGCGGCTTCCACACAGGCTCCTACTGGAGCCCTGCCCCGTCCTTGGGACTCGGGCAGTTCAGAGGTGTGATACTGCGGCTCAGGCAGGGAAGTTGCAGCAGCCGCGGGGCAGCCATGGGACTCCCCCTCTCTCTAGGACCGGCAGGCGGGAGGCGTCCGTCTGGCAGCAGGTAGGAGCTTGTCCTGCGCTGCGAGTAGTACCTGAGAAGGCAAATGCCGTCCGCGCACCTGTCCTTCCTCTACCACAGGCACCTGTGCCGCTCGGTGAACTCCACTTCCGCTGCTAAACTTGAATCTGTTAGAAGTGCCAGTATAATGCCTCGTTACTGGGGCTTCTGCAATCTGTGTATGGCTATGAACTGTGCTGTTCTGCAGCAAGGCTCTCGTAACGGGGCAGGTTAGAAGTGCCTTTATTAATACTTTTAAACACACAGCAGCAGTCCCGATGAGAAGTAGCGGGGACGCCTTATAACAGGACTTGAAGTGTAGCAGGACAGCTAAGAAGTGCTTGCACTACCACTTTACACCAGCAGTGGCAGGCCCTCTGAGGCGTGCTTGTGCTGCCTTATCAAAGCACCTGAGATGTAGGAATATAAATAAGTAGTGCCAGCCTGTATATCACTTTAAGGGTACAACAGAAGTCCCGCAGTGCAGTGCTGAGACTGTCTTGCCAGATAGATAAGATAACTGCTGAGAAGTGCTTGAGCTACTACTTTAAACGTACTGCAGGAGTCCGATGAGAAGCGCTGGGATCTAAGGTGTAGCATGACAGGTGGGAAGTGCCTGTAGTACCACTGTAAGTGTACAAAAGCCGTCCCGATGAGAAGTGCTGAGACTGTCTTAGCGGATGTATAGCATAACTATTGAGAAGTGCTGTCACTACCCTTTAAATGTACAACATTAGCCCCGCTGACACGTGCTGAGACTACCTAAGCGGATGTATAGCAAGTATTATGACGGCTGAGAAGTGCTTGCACCACCCCTTTAAACGTATAGCAGCAGTCCCGCAGAGTAGTGCTGGTGCTGTTCCGTCAGGTGTGTTTTGCGACACTGGGGTTTCATTGATTGCTGCAGCCCCGTCGAGCGCTGTGGATACTGTCCCCGTACGGGCACGGTGGCATAGATAGTGTTGCACCATTAGAAGCACAGCTGCCCCGCACAGCGGCGTTGCTCTGCAGCGTCCTACGTAAAATCGAGGATTATCGCTTCAATGGGCCTGGCGGTACCAGCAGGTATGAGGAACTTGACGTGCGGCAGATGCGTAGTGTGTTTTATGTACAGTATGTTCCTGATCAGATCCCCTCCACCCCCAAACCCCCCCACCCCTGGTCTTTAACTTGTTTAAATGGCAAGTACCACAGTTTCAATAGTTTATTACACAAAATTCTCCAGGAAATTTTGAGGCACAAAAAAGGAAATTTTGCAGTGCACTATTGCGTTTTTTGCTGCAGTTTTGCAGCACTTCATGCTAGTCACATTGGATGGAGGACAGTATATATTGTTTAACTATTCCCATTTTAGTAAAAAAAAAACACAGCAAGCATTGCAATGCAATATGTCTTGCATTTGTGAGTTTGAGCTATTGGAATTGTAAATGAGAATGCCTTTTATTTGTGTTGCTTTTGAAAACGCATAAATAAAAAGGCATTGTCATTTACAATGCCAATAGCTTAAACTCTAGCAAATGCGAGACCTATTGCATTGCAAATGCTTGTTTGCATTTCCACCAAACAGGCAAAGATCTTGAACAAAATGTAAAACATCTAACAAATGTCTACCCTGAAGATATGAATTATATTTATTATAGGAAAATAAAGCACTTTCATCCATAAATGAAGAAAAAGTCTCCAGGATTTTTTTTACCTACCAAGATATATATATATATAATGCTATTAAGTATTTTTTGTCTGACAGAAACATTTGCTATAACGAACACAATAAAATGTTGCTCCGCATGACTGAATTGTGCCTCACGAACAATTTCTTTATTTTTAATAAAGAACTCTATCATCAACTCCGTGGCGTTGCAATGGGGGCGTGCTTCTCTCCCAGCTACGCGTGCTTGCACGTTGGATGGTGGGAGAAGCACGCCCTCATGCAGACTCACGCGGATGACGTCTCTGAACATGTCATCAAATGGTGGAGGTTCATTGATGACGTGTTTGTCATATGGAAGGGCACAAAGGAGTCGGCACTTGAGTTTGTCAACAAACTTAATATCAACTCTCTGAATTTGGAATTTACAGTGCAAGTTAGCGACAGTAGGGTAGAGTTTTTGGACGTGGAGATTTTTGTGGAGAATAAGACCGTTTGTACTAAATTACATCGGAAAAGTACAGCGGGGAACTCCATTCTCCACGCTAGCAGTGCTCACCCAAAACACCTTATCAGGAGTATTCCTTATGGGGAGTTTCTTCGTATTCAAAGAATTTGCAGCAGGAAAGAGGATTTGAGATTTGTCTAGAAGAATCTAAGGAGAGATTCATGGCTCGAGGATATAATCAAAAGGATTTACAAGCTGCCCTGGATAAATTAAAGAAGGGTAATCTTTTAATTGATAGTGTGACACCGGATGAGGCTCTGGAACATACTACTGTAAAACCTACATTGAGACTGATTACTACTTTTAGTAATCAGGATCAGGCAATTAGGAAAATTGTTAGTAAGCATTGGCCCATCCTATATACTGACATCACACTATCTCCCGAGCTGCAAAACCAACCTACTATTACATTTAGAAGAGCACCCTCAATGAGGGATGCTTTGGTGAAAACTAGTCCAGAAGTGACCAATCAGAAATATTGGTTGACAGATAAGAAAGGCTTTGTAAAGTGTACTTTATGTAGGGCATGTAAGTTTGGAGTCGACAAACAATATTTTGTGGACCCCTTTTCTAACATGCCCAACAAAATAAATGGTTATTACACATGCAAAACAGAATATGCGGTCTATATATTAGAGTGCACCTGTCAACTTGCCTATGTTGGCAGCACAAAACTCCCTGTTTTTAATAGGATCCTCCAGCACTTGCGGGTAATCGTCAACTCGGATCCAACTTATCCGGTTGCCCGCCATTTTAAACTAGTGCATCAGAATAAATTGGAGGATCTTAAATACTATGTTATTGACTCTGTTCCTAAATCCATTCGTGGTGGTAATAGAGAGAAAAAAGTGCGCCAATTAGAGAGTTAATACATAATTCGTCTTAATACAAAAATACCGAATGGACTTAATACAGGGGAAGATTTGGTTCACTTTTTGTAAATAGTTGGTTGTTTTTTTCTGGATCATTGTATATATATTTTTATATATATTCAGATGATAATATTTTTACTAATCTTTGTCTACTTTGTTCTCTTATGCTGCTATGTTTACTCAATATGATTGGTGAATTGATTATGAATTTTCTTTGTGGATATGTGTATATATATGAAATTAGATTTTAGGTCCTTTTTGTATTTATTTATTGTAGGTAATGGATTTTAGAAAAATCTTTTATACTGTGAAATTATTTACTGGTTTTACTAGTCTTCTAGGATTACTATTGAATCTTTTTAGAAGGAGGGGTAATCCGTTTTATAAACCTTATGAATTGATAGATATCTAACAGCAACTCAACTGTGATCAGTCTATTTTATTATATATATATGCTTATTTTATACATTGATGGTGTTTGATTCTTTGACCTATATTTTTGATTAATGGTATTTTTGTAGGCAGGCTATAACATGTTTCTATATCTCTGTTCTAATTACTATTATGTATTCACATCCGTTTTTAAATTGTTTTAATAGAAGTTAGGCTATTTATTTAGCAATGCTTCATTATTACTACACTGGGTGCACTCATTATGAGGACTGCTCTTTCCCATTATATTTTGTGCAGTATGAATTGCATACATTTATCCTTTTAAATAGAACTTGGGCACTTGCCCTGGACTTTTTCAATTTAATATAGGAGTTTACAATTATAAAATTACCCAATTGTTAAATATAATGATTATGATAATATTTACATTTGAAAATGTGAGCAGTTGCACTTTCTGATTGTGCCTTTCTCCACTGTTTATTATCCATGGGAGGACCTAGAGCAGACGTCATGTGATTTAAGGGCGTGTTTTTTTCTGACATGTCATGTGATCAAGGCTGGGGTAACCTGGCCGAAACGCGTCATGTTGTGACTTATGGAATAAATTGCACTTCATAAAACTATCTTTGCTGTGGTCCGTTCCAGATGGTGTGGCAGCGTGGAGGTTTGCGTATGTACACGGAAGATTTGGTTTATATATATATATATACATATACATATACATATTTACATTATTATTATTATTATTATTAATTGGGTTTTGTAAAGCGCAAACAACCGGGAGGCCTCGTAGCGCTACATATATATACATATATATATATACATATATACATATATATACATATATATATATATATATATATATATATATACACACATATATATATATACATATACACACACATATATATATATATATATACACACACATATATATATATATACATTCATACATATATATATATATACATATATATATATATTCACTGAAAAAACCATAGGTTATAGACCATATATAGTTAGGAATTTGCATTTACAAAACCTTGAAAATTCACTGAAAAAAACATAGGTTAGAGACCATATATAGTTAGCTGGACATTTTATTGATATAAAACCAATGAAATTCCATATATAGTTAGTTGCACTAACTATATATCGCGCACCCGCAATCCACTGCTGATGATGTCACATATTACATCATTCATGACATGGTCAGTGACATCACTGATGACATCACTGATGACATCATCCAGTGACTTTATGTTTCTGTAAAGGTAAAATATGTCTTACATATTGAAGAGTGAGTGGATGTATAAGTGTCTGGATGAAGGATTTAGTAGGTGCACGACTGACTGTATGAGTGAGTGATTAAATGTGTCTCACTGAGTGCATGGGTTAGTGACTAAACTGTCTTAATTTGTGCATCATTATGTCTGTTGTTCGTAAACTGCTGCATGTGTTGATCAGTAGCTATATGAGTAACTATATGGGTTATTGATTGGTTGCCCAAGTATTTGTATGGGAGACTGAGTGTGTGTGTGGGTGGCTGTGCATAGATGTGTGAGCAGTTGATTCACTAGATGTATGGGTTCAAAAGTGCGTGTGGAAACAGCTGCATGGGCGGTTGACTGTGTGCATGAGTGTATTGGTGAGTGAATGGATATCTCAGTGCAACATGTCCAAGTAAGTACATATGTAAAACACAGTGCATGTGAGAGTTGACATATATAAATAACTGTGCATAAGAGCCAGTGAATGTGTGAGTGGCTGTATGGATCATTGTGAACTTGTATTAGGGATCGTATAGGAAATTAAATATGTGTTAGAATATGTTTGAATTAGTAAGGTGTGTATAACTGTATAGTTGAGGAAATGGAGGTGTGATTGATTCTTTGCATGACTGAGTAGATGTATGAGTAACTCCATGGATGAGTGACAGTCTGTGAGTGTCTGTTTACACTGATTGTATCTAAGGTTATATTAGAGTCTGAAGAGGTTCATCGTATTATCACATGAATGATATTATCAGTGATGTTGTCAGTGATGTCATTTGAGTTATATATATCACACTCCGCTCCTTCCTTTCGAAAAAGAGTAAGGCCACAGCTGGGGAACAATGAGAAAATAAACCAACTTTGAATTCCTAATCCTGCGCTGTGGAGTGGTCTGTACCTGTGGTTTCCGTTGGTTGTTTATGGAAAGCTTTTCCTTTGGCAGAGAACGGAGCAGGACTGTGAAGCATATATATATATATATATATATATACATATATATATCACACTCCGCTCCTTCCTTTCGAAAAAGAGTAAGGCCACAGCTGGGGAACAATTTGGAAGCGCTTTAATAGGCTGCACAAACAAAGAAAAGTGCTTTCTCTTCTTATGGCGGATGCATTTCGGCGTTCTCTGCCTCTTCAGCGCCAGGTGCATGTGCTTGTGTGAACGGGTGTGAGTGAGGTAGATATGTCCTGCCTTCTCCCAAACAGACCGTGGCTCCTCCCACTTCGTTGACATCACGGTGAATACACCTCTTGTAGTCCGCTTGGTGGTCAGCGCCTACAAGGTCCAGCATGCAACAGCAGTGTACTGGTAGGTATCGCATATGTGAAGAGGGAAGGGGAAAATGTACTTCAAAGTCTGTTGCCACGTTCAAATGTTCAAAAGCACATATGCGCAGCTGCGCTTCCTCCAGTCCCTATACCGCTTCAACCACCACAGCTCAGGAATCCTTTCTGACAGGGGGCAAGTCATAGAAATCCAACCGGCCCGACGTGGTGCACAAGGGCATCCTCACAGTCTTACTTCTTTCTTCGCTGCGTGGTGGACTCTGTAGGTTCCGGTACCCCGGAGAAGAACAAAACTGCAAGCAGTGTTCCAGCATGCACAGAGTCTCTTGATAAAGCGGGAGCCTTAGTAGCGTGTCACTGGAAACCTACATATATATATATATATATATATATATATATATATATATATATATATATATATATATATATATATATATATATATATATATATATATATATATATATATATATATATATATATATATATATATACACATATATATATATACACATATATATATATACACATATATTACCTACTGGCAGTAGCCAGTAGGTATATATAGTTAAGACCTAGTTTCCATAGGAAATCCCCAACATTCTATTGGGAATAACTTTGGCGCTGGTTGATGAATCTTCGCAAATTTCTCAAAGAAGATGGCTCGCTCCGCTCCGCTCCTTCCCTGAAAGTTTGGGGGGGATTCGTCAAGTGGGGGCTGAGAAAAAAGGGGGGTCCCAAAACGTGTTTTCCCCATGTTAATTTCCATAGGACCTTTAGACTCGGCTACAGCTTGAACCGCTGAAGGGAATTACACCAAACTTGTCAAAATTGTAGTGTCTGGTACGCAGATCACGCTTTTGGTAAAATAGTGTAAATCCCTCCAGTGGTTCCTGAGAAAAGTAAAAGAGAAACAAATTATATATCTATAAGCGCGCACGCGTGCGTGCACCCCCGCAAATTTTCGGAATTTTTTTTTGGGGGGTGGGCTTGGGGGGCTTCTGTCTTATATTTTATTGTGTTTTATTTTAATTTCGAGGGTGCCCACCCCTCGTTTTACTCCCTAAATCACCGCCGCGGCCCGAGCCGCCTCAAGATGGCCGCCGTCGCCGCCTGGTTGTGGGCGGGGCCGGGAGGACGTGGTTTCCGCTTCCCCCTGCCTGGGGGAAGCCTTTGTCCTCTTATCTATGTAGATTTGTCTTCTGACCGATTCTTTTACATTTTTTGTTGTTGTCGGTCCCTACACTAGGTATACTGTATACTTTCCCTTGGTATCAAGCTACTCTTCACATGACGCCCGCCGCTTGTTATTTTTAGTCCCTCGTTTAATTTTCTTTATTGCGCATGTGTTGTTTCTTGGCTTTTTTTTTTACATGCAAGTGTCGTTTTGCGGTTTCTTCACATGTTAAGTGTCTAACGCATGGGTAGCTAGGAGACTTCACAAGTAGAGCAGCGCGCCCTTCAACTAAATGCAAAGCATAAACGTGCTTTGTGGCTTGTTTTTGCCTCGTTCAAAAAAGAAGCGGTCCACTGCTAAAACTAAATAACGACGGGACAGCCTTTGTGTTTTTAGATTATTGCAGAGACCGATTCACTCATCTCTGACACAATTACTAACCCATTTGAAGTATGTGTATAGCACCCGCTACAAGTATTTTTAGCCACCCCCCTGAAGTACAATTTCATTACCGTACCTCGGCATTGTGGTTTTTAGAGAACCAAACCTGGGAGTCAGACTATCTAAAATCGAATGATAGGGAGTTAATAACGATTTTGATATTCCCCCAAAATAAATCTTTATATGTAAGAAAGAGGGGAAAGCTACGAGAGATCTCTCGCCCGCAGGGTGACGGTCTTCGAGAAAATGAGGTCTGACTAAACGACGGCAACAGGCGAGGTTCCATCTTGCTCCTCTTTTTATCTGTGGCATAATTCAGGCTTTGCTTGGAGAGTGCATCCTGAATGCGGCACCTGTGATTCAAATCTAAGGCGACTATACGAGAGCTGACTGAACTCCACGATCTGGTCTGTGTGCGGGATTTACAGAGGCAGTTTAAAGGTTTTTAAGGTAAACACGACTGTGAGCCTCCTCAACCCGCACACCTAAATACACCAATGAAACACCTAGCTCCACCACCCCGCCCCCACAGCCTCACGCTGCAGTCTCCTGGAAGGTACAGTAGCGGACCTACCAGCTCACAAGTAATGGACCAAACCAAAGCATCCTTTCTTCAGGCCCCTTTCTAACGCCCCCCCCCTCCACCCCCACGCATTCTAGTTTCAGAAGCCCCGCTCGCTGTGCCTGGGGCTAAAGCAATCAGCAGCCGCAGCTCAGACAAGGCGGACACGATCATCAGGTTGTGAGAACATTACAAATCGCAGCAGTGCCCCCAACCCCCCCCCCTACCAACCCCCAGGAGGCAGCAGGGAATGAGAAATGTCTCGCGCCGCGGTGCAAGGCGTAAGTGGTGGGATTCGCTAACCTGAAAGTTTATGATGCCCGGTCTGATGGGAGGGGGGCGTGATGAATCATTCTGCAGGGGACGCCAGTTCGCGCGACACGTCCAGGGCACGCTTTGCTCCAAAGTGCGTCTCCACTCCCGAGCCACGGGGAGGGAGAGGGGGACTCTATGGGGGCACAACAACACCTAATGGGGAGGCGTTGAGTTTGGGCTGGTGGGATATGCACGCAATAAGGTGAAGGAAGGAAAAAACTTGGGGGGGGCACAATGCAGCTAATAAGGAAGTCGAGGGTGCGAATTTGGGGTTTAATCCTCTTGCAAAAAAACAGAATACAAGGACATTTATAAGACTCAGTGAAATCACGCCAGTAAAGCAGCTCAAAGATAGACAGGGTATAGTCGGTTCTTTTTTATGCGCTTTCGGGTCGCCATGTGCAGAAGAAATGCACGACACGGACCTCAGCGAGGAAAGAGGGACAGCAACATTACACACAGCAGAGGACATTAGTATGCATACCATTCGGTGGGGGTTATGACAGTGGAACACCCTCCCCGCGTTTTGGGAACACGGCGGTTTTGCATTTTCCTCACTGGCCACGTTCATCTAGTAGCCCCATACTGGCTTGGTGTGGATCAACTTTCTAGTTTAAGTTCTGACTCGTACACCGTCATTACGAGAGTCCCAGTAACAGGTTCTATTGGATGTTTGCTACGCATTTCTTTCTCCTAACTTAGTGTTCTAAGGGGCCTGCCATTTCTTTTCTTACAGGCAATGCGCTCCTAATGCCTGGTAGGGTGTTATTTACACCTGACTATCCCATATCAGGACGGGCATAACCTGTGGCTCATGACCTGTTGCCCTTGATTTATTTCTTGTGGGTAGGTTTGATACTTAAACAGTCTGTATGACAGCCTCTATAATCTCTATATTTGTTTTTTGACTATTGTCTCACTATGGGGTGGACTTTCGGGAGCCTATGGAGATTATTTGTGTTTTCTTTAGCTTGATTTTGTTTTCATCCTGTGTCATGCGACCATGTTCTTGGTAGGCGCGAGATACAGGAATTTTATGTTTCCGACACACTTTTTTGATTTCCATTGGTGCGTTGGGTCTTTTATGTTAATATATCTGGTCACTGTGTGTTTGGTCTCTATCCTTTATTATATATATATATATATTAGCTTTTAAAAAACCAACGAAATTCACAGAAAAAACCATAGGTTATAGACTATATATAGTTAGGAATTAGTCTTTAAAAAACCTTGGAAATTCACTGAAAAAAACATAGGTTTTAAGCCTTATATAGTTAGGAATTAACATATAAAAAACCATTGAAATTCCTCCTATATAGTTAGCTGGACATTTTATTGATATAAAACCAATGAAATTCCACATATAGTTAGTTGCACTAACTATATATTTCGCGCATCCGCAATCCAATGCTGATGATGTCACATATTACATCATTCATGACATGGTCAGTGACATCACTGATGACATCACTGATGACAGCTCATTTAACATCAATGATCACACCACTGATGATATACTTCATGTGATAATACAATGCACCTCATTACACTCTAATATAACCTCTGTTACACCTAGTGTAAAAAATACACAGTATCTTTTTTGAAACTATTGACACACCAATACCATTTACTACATACGCACTCACTGATTCCTACGTCTACATGCACATTCATTCATTCACCCATAAGGTCACTCGTACATACAGTCACTCATCATTACAACACTATCATATGCGCTCATACACCTATGCAGACACTCACACACTGCCACTCATCCATGGAGTTACTCACACACCTAGTCAGTCCTGTAAAGAATCAATCACACTTTGATTTCTTCATCTATACAGTTAAACACAGAACAGCTTACATTTTCACAGATATACTAACACATACTTACTCACTTATACAATCAAATCCTTCATCCATACTCTTATACATCCACTCATTCTTCAATATGTAAAACATATTTAAACTTTACAAAAACACACAGACACTGGATGATGTCATCAGTGATGTCATTTGAGATGTCATCAGTGATGTCACTGACCATGTCATGAATGATGTAATATGTGACATCATCAGCATTGGATTGCGGATGCGCGAAATATATAGTTAGTATGTGGAATTTCATTGGTTTTATATCAATAAAATGTCCAGCTAACTATATAGGAGGAATTTCAATGGTTTTTTATATGTTAATTCCTAACTATATAAGGCCTAAAACCTATGGTTTTTTCAATGAATATATATATACACATATATATATATATATACACACACACATATATATATATCTATATATATATACATATATATATATACATATATATATATATGTGTGTGTGTATATATATATATATATATATATATATATATATATATATATATATATATATATATATATATATATATATATATATATATATATATATATATATATATATATACTGGCGGTCGCCAGTAGGTAGTTATAGTTAGGATTTTTTTCAATGCAAAATCTCAAAATTCTATTGTGAATAACTTTGGCGCCGGTTGACGAATCTGCCTGAAAATTTCCTCACATTTGCCTGGCGGAGGTCCGGCCTTTCCTTGAAAGTTTGGGGGGGATTCGTCAAGCGGGGGCCGAGATAAAAGGGGGGTCCCAAAACGTGTTTTCTCCATTTTACTTTCCATAGGGTGGTCGAACTCACTTTTAGCCTGAACGTCTGAATGGATTTCCACCAAACTTGGCAAAATTGTAGGGACTGGTAGCCCGATGTGCCTTTGCTATGTCTCAAGATATGTGCTCCAGTGGATTTTGAGTAATATAGGTTAAAAAAAATATATATATCTATGGCCGCGCCCCGGTACGCGCACCGGGGAGCGCAGCGGGCGTGACACGCGAGGTGCGCACGGAAAGCTGATTGGCTCTCGGGCGTCTGTAAACATTCAAAACAGTCCGGACCGGCCGCCATCTTGTGTCTCGGTAGGATAGAGACACAAGAGGTGGAAAAAAAAAGGGGGAAAAGACCATAAGGGGGCAGGGTAGACCCCCCTGACCCCCTAGGTTTGATGTGGGGGCTATAAAAGGGCCCACGGTGCAAAAGAAATTTTTTTTTGATTTGCGCGGGGGGAGCGCCCGGTACGTGCACCGGGGAGCAGCCCATGGGGAAAAGAAGAATGACAGAGTTTTTAAAAAATGTAGCCTTTTTATATAAATTGGAGGTAGTTCTTTTTGTTGTTCTATATTTTTTTAGTGTTTTTGGAACATTTTGTACTTTTTTTGGCTTTTATGATCTATTTTATATTTTTTTGTTATTTTTATGGGGAGAAACGAAAAAACAGGGAATTGAAAATGGATCAACTGGAGCAAAAAAATAAATAAATAAATAAATTAGGGTTTTTTGGGGCATTTGTGGTTGTCCCCAGCAAGGACGATGAGCTTTATGCTCAGTTCACCATAGGAGATGGTCTTACCACAATGAATACATGTTATTCGGAAATCTGCAAACCGTGGCTGAATGCAAGGGATCGTCTCCCTTGCCTCTGGTCCCGATGGAGTGGGTTGCTTTCTTTTGGAGGAGGTGCTTGAAGATTGGGGAGGGTTACTGGCCAGTTCCCTCATCTCTGCAGCAGAATAGTTGATTGGATGCCTGCGCTGCGAATCATGGTGTTGTTTCCAAAAGAGTATATTTTATTAGGGTTCCCCCTTGAAAGTTCCATGCCACAGATTAGGCAAGTCACCTTGGCCGCATTGACTTTTTTCTTGCCCTCTGGGATCGAAAAAAACTCCCATACAATGTGTGGTCTTGGCTGGTATGGGGTATTGTGTTCTTGCAGCCACCTTCTCCTCCCCTCCTCCTCCTCCTCCTCCTCTTCCTCCTCCTCTTGTTGACCACCAAGGTAATCTTGTGGTGGTCCTCTTGGTGGTTGTGGTGGTGGTGGTGGTGCAGATGCTCCAGCTGCTGCTGCTACTGAAGCCATTTCAAAGTACAAAATATACCTCAAAGATTGCAGAACAGGTCTTCCTAAGTCAAAGGACAAAGTCAGAATAAGGAAAAAAGGTGGGGTCTTTCACCATTTGGAAAAAAAAAGGCCTGAACCAATGAGAAGTGTTATTTTCAGGTCACAAGACCAGGGATTTCATCATTATGAAACCAAAACTGTTCTGCACCAATAAAAAGTGTTATTTTCAGGTAACATGACCGACGCGCTTACGCGGCGCGGCGCGCCCCCGGGCGCGTCGCGTAAGCGCGTCGGATGTTTAAGTTGCGCGATCATATTCGCTCGAGTGCTTCTGGGTGCGCTTACGCCGTGCGTATCACGTGGACGCGGCTACGCGATACGTCACTATGATGTTTTCGTTCGCGGAAATAGCGCTAACGGGACGCTCTCCGGAGCGCGCCCTGGGGCTCTTCAAAAGACTACGCTTTCCGGGGCGCTCACCGGGGCGCGCCCCGGGAGCGCTCCAGGGTCAAAAAAAAATTTGAACAAAATATACATAAAAAATTTGTTTTAAATAGAAATAAAATATAGGATTCATTCATTTTCAAAAATATTACATTTCATCGCTATAGACATTTGCTATTAACAACATTTTGAAATTCAAAGAAAAAAACATAGGTTTGGGGCCTTATATATAGTTAGGAATTAGCATTTAAAAAACCTATGAAATTCACTGAAAAAACCATAGGTCCCACACCAGTTATAGTTAGGAATTAGCATTTAGAAAACCTATGAAATTCACTGAAAAAACCATAGGTTTCACATCCAATATAGTTAGGAATTAGCATTTAAAAAACCTATTAAATTCACTGAAAAAACCATAGGTTTCACACCAGTTATAGTTAGCTGGAAATTTTACTGACATAAAACCATTGAAATTCCCACGTTATAGTTAGTTAGACTCACTAGAGCTTGCGCGCCTGCAATGCACTGCTGATGACGTCACATATTACATCACTCATGACATGGTCAGTGACATCACTCATGACATCACTGATTACACCATCCTTGTGACAGAGTGAGAGACCTCCTTTCAGTGTAATGTAACCCTTGAAACACATATTCAAAAATAGAAACTAACATTTTCATAAAAATGGAGATACCCATACCAGTTACAACAACCAATTCAGTAATTCCACCATCTAGATACACATCCACTCATTCACCAACAGTTCTATATAGTCACTCATACATATACTCACTCATCATATGTAGTGATACACCTATACATCCTGTTACACACCGACAGTCATCCAAAAGTTACTCACACACATAATCACATATGCAAATAAACTATTGAACATCCATGTATTTGCATATACAGCTATACACACACTACCACCTTACTTCTAAGGAAACTTACACATACTTACTCTCTTAAACAATCACTTGTAGAAAAACATTCTTATGTAAACAGGAACTCTTACAATCTCTCACTCTCACATACACTCACTTATATACATCAATACTCACATATACTAGATTAAAACATATGTAGTTACTGATAAAGACACTAGTGAGACAGTCATTCACTCACTAACACACACATATACACACACATCCACCCATACAGTCCTGCACATATGCTGTCTTCAAAAGACATAGAAACAGTGAGTCAATCATTGATGCATCTATGTGTTAAGTAACACCCCCACCAAACCATACAGACACTCATACTGATACTAAAAAAACATCTAATAACCCATATACACACACATGTAGCTACTCACCAACCCATGCAGCCACTTATACACAAAGTGAAACACTGATACAAACATTTAAATATTTAAACAATACTCGCTAACAATAAGCCAGTTAACCAATCAATTTTTTTTTTTTAAAAACATCCATTAAGACACTTATTTAAACATTTATTCTTCCATCGTCCTTTTTCATATACATATATAAACATATTTATTTTTCAGAAAGACACACATTCACTGGATGGTGTCATCAGTGATGTCATGAGTGATGTCACTGACCATGTCATGAGTGATGTAATATGTGACATCATCAGCAGTGCACTGCAGGCGCTAACTATAACTGGTGTGAAACCTATGGTTTTTTCAGTGAGAATATATATATATATATATATATATATATATATATATATATATATATATATATATATATATATATCCAAGGCTAAACAGGAACCCATTTGAAAGAGGCCTCGAGAAGTAAGTGTGCTTTAAGAATTTTATTGACAGCATGCCCGCAGACTCCCCATCACGAGAAGCATCTTCACTCAATTAAAATGCCGAACATGTTTCGGGAATGTCCCTTCTTCAGCAGCATAGTCAAGGAAATGAAAGCCCATATTGTTCACCCACTTAAATAATTAGTCCCTGCCCGGATGGGCGTGGCCACTGCCATGGCCTTCTGGGATCCGTAGTGCGCACACATTATATATAAATATATATATATATATATATATGTATATATATATAATAAAATAGTTGAGGACAAAATACAGTCGGCATTTCCTGCTGTCAAAGCTGTATTTTGATTGTTTCTGAGACGGATGTTGATAAATTGCTCATAGAAGAGATACGTTAGCAGGCTAAAGAGGATATCAAATTAATATCGTACAGCAATGCTACAAGCCAAACTCATTTCTTCAATATTTTGTGCATCGAGAGCGACAAACTTCGAAGGTTATTTATTGTATTATATAATTTTGGATTTTGGTATGCTTCAGTTGCATAACATTTTTTGAATGTTTTCTTTTCAATTTATAGTTCACAAGTGAATTTCTCTTTATATTTAGTTTGATTTGTTTGTTTTTCTTTTTACACAAAACAATGAATATGTGCAAAGAATAATTATTGTGATATACTGTTATTTAATTTTCTTATTTATTTAATATAAGCTAATAAAGAAAATGCACTATTATAATTTGCATTTATGATTGTTGAAGGCTGTTTAGATGTACCTCCCATATGATTTATTTTCAATGTAAATGTTTTATATGGTGGAAGGGAAATGTTTTACCATAGGGCCACAGCATGTTTAAATCTGAGCATATCACTAGTGGACAGCCACTGAAATGAGCATTGACCATACTTCAGCAGTTACCTTCCTGTTTATTGATTTCCCACTTTATACTAATTTGTAGATACTTTAGAAGACAGTATTTCTGCCAACAGTCATGATTACAAAACTCAGAATTGGTGAGATTCAGATGTAGTAGAGAATTATTTATGCCAATGCACTAAAAGATAAGAAAAATACAAGGCGCATGTTCAAGTGGGATGCAGTGAAGGCATGTTTCTCCTCACCCCAGCGCACACCCTGATTAGTCCTGCTAATAGCCTGCTTAATTTGCACCTAACTTGCCCAGTTCCCACAAGTTCCTTTGTCTTTTGCAATGGTGGACTAGGGATCAAGGGAAAACTATGTGATGACCCAAAAGAAATGGCTGCAATTTGACCCTGACCATGGCCCCACTAATTCTGTTGCACGTGACCTGCTGTGGCTGTGTGGCAGAGGGAGATGCTCACATTTTACCGGCTTCTCTGGTGTGCGCCACAGTGAAAAAATAGACAACAGGGTCCTAAGGGCTTTCGAGGAGACTGGAGGAAATTGTGGCAAACCCCACCAAAGTAAGTATCTAGACCTGTAGCGTTGCAGCTAACCCTATGTTCAGGAATCATTGATCCGGAGAGGGGAGGCATTGACCTTGAGGGGGGACTGTAACACAGCGAGGTGAAGACAGCAGGTGAGAACAAGAGTAGTGCAGTCTTACCAGTGCTTGCAAAACACAGGGATAGAGGTTGGCCCCAACGCGGGGCACCAGTGTTGCAAAAGGGGTTGTTGCGATGCACTGGCGGTTTCACCAACCATCATATGAGAATAGTACATTTGATATCTTTTGTCTGGGACCCACTAGCCCCTACTGTGTGTTGGTTGGCATTTGATGACCTCTAGTGATGCTAATTGGGGCATCTGAATTGGACAAGGCCTTTATAGATGTCCAGTCTGGTGTTCACACCCTTGAGGCATCTGTTTGCTGGGGTTGAGAAATCTGTCCTCCACACTGTTTGTGTCGAGCCTGAATTCCTGGGGCAATATGGCAGGCTGCTTGTGGTGGCACTGCAGACTTGTCATGCCGTTTTGACTTTTGGGACACTTCCAAATATGGTATTCTTGCAGAACTCGCTTGAAATGAGAATGGCCACTGTAAAGGTTGGGAGTTAGGGCCTGACCACGGGGCCTGAAGTGACAACTGGCCTACCATTTTGCATCTTGCCAGCATTAGACGAGCTGGAGAGAGAAATGACAGATCATATTCCTTATCTGAATAATCGCATGAAGACAGCGATCAACAGTGCCTGTGACATGGATGACTACAAAGAAACTGAGATGGCCGTCGTAAGTAATAGGACTGACAACTGTGGCCTGTTTTTGGATCAAATGCTGACCCGTCCTGCCTTGTGGCTCCCACTTTTGTAACAGGGGTTGAGTGATCATGCACACCACATACTACAAGCAGAGACTGGTGCTGAAGCTCTCCTGACCTAAAGCCTTTGTGAAGGATTGTGAAGGTTTTCACCTCACCAATGGCTGCCTCCAACTCAATCACCCGCTCACAGGATCTCTGCAACAATCTCTCTCAATTCTCCAGCAACAAAATCACTGTTACTTATAGCAACTTCAACCCGCAACCTGATCTAATAAACCTTGACCAATACCTCCCTATCTTATCCTGAGAAACAATGCTAACCAGAAGGCCCATCATCACCCCAGAAGAAGCCACACTACACTCACCAACTACAGGCTTATGTCCCACTCACAATCAAAGCCTTGGACAAAATCATCAACAGACGCCTCCCTGAATACCTCAATGACTGCCAACTCCTCAAACCCATTCAATCTTGTTTCAGACCCAACCACAGCACGAAAACAGTTCTAATCACTGCCACGGATGACATCTGCATGACTCTGAACAGTGAAGACTTGGCGTCCCTCATCCTCCTAAACCTCTCTGCAGCGTTTGATATGGTCTTCTACCCCAGCCTCATTCAAATCCTGCAAAACATCAGAGTTCAAGTACACACCATTCAAATGATCTGCCCCTTCCTGACTGAAAGGACCCAGTCAATGAGCCTGGCATGTACACCTCGGATGTCCACCACCTCATTTGCTAAGTTGCACAAAGATCCTACCTGAGGTCAACCTTCTTCATTGAGTATCCCTTTAGACAGCCTCAAATACTCTCGCAACATTAACGTCCTCTTCTACACCAACACATAACTAATTCTCTCTCACACAGACATGATGGCCAATGCCTGGATCACTTTCAATGCCGGCATGACTGAAATCAGCTATTGGATGATGACTAAGGGGTCCATTAGAATAGCGGTTGGAAAACCTCCCTGACCGCCATTGTTGCGATAAAAGACCGCCCGCAAAGGCACACAGCAAGACCGCCAGTCCAATTAGGATGCTCCGCAGTTGAAATCAGACCGCGGCGGTTGGATTCTGGCCATTAACATTGTGGTGGTTGCTGCTGCCAACAACACCGCCGCGATGTTAAAAGGAGCATGCCCTGCATCTCCCTGCACGGCGAGGCAGGCACTGCACAGCGCCTGTCACCTGGCACAGGGAAATGAAGAGGGCACCATGGGAACCCCCCCACAGTGCACCAATTCCCCCCAACACATTGGAGGCCCGCAATGGGCCCCCGGAGCATGTCTCTGCATGCCTTTCTATGGCGGTTCCACCGCAGCTGAAAGGCTGGCTACTGCCGGCATCATAATCATGCCGGCGGTGCTTGGCCCTGATCCACCACAACTGTAGCAGTCCAACTCTGGACTGAAACCGGTGGAAAAGTGGGGGACGGAAAATCACACAGCCGCGGTCACGACCGCGATGCTAATTGGAGCGGCTATTTTCCGTGTTTCGACCGCAGGTGGATGGGCGCCGCCTGTCTGGCAGTGGCCACCGCCGTGTACGGCGGCTATCCGCCCGCCATCCTAATAGACCCCCAACTGTCTGAAGCTGAGACTCCACCCAGCAGCCAACAAAGCTATGTCTGGCACACAGCCCCACCACCAACATGAAGGACCTTGGATCGTTATCGAGAACAAACTCAATTTGACTGTCAAAGTCAATGCTGCCATCTCCTCTTTCTTTCATTCCCTGAAGTTTGTGAGAGCGATTTTCAAATGGCTCCCAATCAGCCCCTGGAAAACCGTATTTACTGGTCACAAGCATGATGAATTACCCGGACACCCTTTACTCCAGGATCAACAAAAAACTCACCAGAAGGCTGCGGATCATTCAGAACACAGCAATACCAAAGGGGATGATGAACGGAGCGTTTGAGCAAATCAAACACTCACCCCCAGTCAACTGATCTGGGTTTAATCCGTCATCATTCTTTAGCTCACTCCATCACCCCAGTTCAGACATGGCCATATGCAAATCAGTCTGACCCTGTGTTTCTTGGGAACATTTCAGCCCGAACTGCCAAGCCATGTCTTCCCTGGACCGGAAACAAGCATCCTGGAACTGGTTTTGGGTTCATAATCCTCATCAGCCAGACTATCTTGAATCCAGTGCCAGAGTGAGCAAGGGACCCATGTCTGGGCATGCCCTGCCAACTTAGGGCCAACAAAGCGATACCAAAGAGGATGATGGACAGAGCGTTTGAGCAAATCAAACACTCACCCCAAGTCAACTGATCTGGGTTTAATCCATCATCATTCTTATCTCACTCCACCACCCCAGTTCAGACATGGCCATATGCAAATCAGTCTGACCCTGTGCCTCATGGGAATAGTCCAGCCCCAACTGCCAAGCCATGTCCTCCCTGGACCAGAAACAAGCATCCTGGGACCGGTTTTGGGTTCATAACCCTCATCAGCCAGCCTATCTTGAATCCAGTGGCAGAGTGAGCAAGAGACCCACGTCTGAGCATACCCTGCCAACTTAAGTCGAACAAAGCGATACCAAAGGGGATGATGGACAGAGCATTTGAGGAAATCAAATACTCGCCCCCAGTCAACTGATCTGGGTTTAATCCATCATCATTCTTTAGCCCACTCCACCACCCCAGTTCAGACATGGCCATATGCAAATCAGTCTGACCCTGTGCCTCATGGGAACAGTCCAGCCCGTACTGCCAAGCCATGTCTTCCCTGGACCGGAACAAGCATCCTAGGACCAGTTTCGGGTTCATAACCCTCATCAGCCAGGCTATCTTGAATCCAAGGGGAAATGGTTGGAAGTAATTTATTTTTAATTTATGAATTAATAATTGGTTGTTAGTTAATTTTCATTAATTCATTGTTAATTAATTATGGTAATTGTGTAATTAATTGTAGGTGTGTGCTGTGGTATTTATAGGTTTAAATGGTGGGAAGTAATTTGTATTTAATTAATATATAGTCGTTAATTAATGCTAATTAATAGATACATGTTGGGTGATTTTTAATTTTTTTGGTTATATCGTTTTTCAAAAGGGGTGAAGGGTGGGTATTAAATACATTTTAATAATGTAATTATTAGTTGTTAATAGTATTTCATTGTAATTTTAAGATAAGTTTAAATGTGTTTTATTATTTCATAGTTTAATTTAGTCTCTGTTGTGCAAATTATAATGTTAAAATGTGTGTGGTAGATTAATGTTTATAATGTTTTTATTAGTAAGAATTGTTTATTAATTATGTAAAATATGTAAATAAATGTAATTAAGAAATGTGAAGTGTTTTTTTATTGGTGTGGTGTTAAAGGGTACGAAATTAAATAAAAACATTTATTTTGTCATTAATTCTTTTTTGTAAATATTTTGTATTTTAATATTTATTGGTAAATGTATGTATTATTTTATTACATATAGTATTTGTATGATTTTGTTATATGTAATTACTATTGTTATATGTGTCTTTTATATGTTTTAAAAATTACATTTTTATATTTTAAGATATTGCTTATTCATTAATTATTATATTTTAGATTTTATATATATATATGTTTTTTTTTGTGTTTCATTGTGAATAGTAATTTTGTTTACCCTTTCGCTATCCAGCACTTTCCCTACTGTTGCACTAACCGGAGTGGGAATAGTAATTTTTACCCCTCCGCTATCCAGCACTTTCCCTACTGTTGCACACACTGGAGTGGAAATAGAAATTTTTACCCCTCCGCTATCCTACACTTTCCCTACTATTGCACACACTGAAGTTGGAATACTCAATTTTACCCCTCCGCTATCCAGCACTTTCCCTACTGTTGCATACACTGGAGTGGGAATAGTATTTTTTACCCATAGTAATTTCTACCCCTCTGCTATCCAACACTTTCCCTATTGTTGCACTTACGGAGTGGGAATGTTAATTTTGACCCCTCCTCTATCCAGCAGTTTCCCTACTGTTGCACTCACAGGAGTGGGAGTAGAAATTTTTACCCCTCCGCTATCCAACACTTTCCCTACTGTTGCACACAGTAGAGTGGGGAAAGTAATTATTACCCCCCCCCCCCGCTATCCAGCACTTTCGCTACTGTTGCACTCACTAGAATGGGAATATTAATTTTTATCCCTCCACTATCCAACCTTTTATCCACTGTTGCATTCACTAAAGTTGAAAATTAAATTTTAAAGACTTTTAAATAGTTTAATATTTTAATTTATAATATAATGTTTTTTATTAGATTTTGTTATTGGTGTATTTATATATATATTTATTTACAAATGTTTATAAATAAAATTATAAAATAGTTTTTTAATTGTTTTAAAAAATTGATTATATTACATTTTATTTACGTGTGTTTACATTTTTAAATTAAATTTATTTGTTATATTGATTAAAATGTACAATAAATCAAATTTTTTTTCGTTTGTTAATTTCATTTTTTATATATTTAATATTTAATATTATCTTATATATGTATTAAAATCGATATTTTGTACTATATTTTTTACATCAATATTTTTTCTCTCAATATTTTTGTATTTAGACTAATAAATATAGGATGTCGATATTTTTGAAATCAATATTAAAAACATATTCTGTCAGTGAATCCCGTAAATCATAAAAGGAGCTGTCATGATACACGACAGTGTAACCTAATTTCCCTCCGCTTGTATAGAAGCAAGATAATTATTTAAAATTAGATCTCTGGGTGTTATCCGCAGACCTTTGGGGTCATTAGGAACCCGGTGCGCCACAGGAAACTGAAAGAACTGCTGTGCAACCATGGTGTCTGCTAGACAGCCAGTCTCCCTGGGGTGAGGGAACATCACCAAACACCACCACTTTCAGCTGAAAAAGCTGAGGATGTGTCTAAAGAGTCTAGCAGCCTGCCTGCATGCTGAGAGTGTAGGAGTGTACCCGTCCCTGCAGGAGGAGAGAGTGTATAGAAGGAGAGGCCCAACATGTCCCAGGCGTAATGAGCACCAAGAGCAAACTGAGGCCACCAGAGACTTATGTAGTTGTGACCTGTGCTGTGAAATGGCCCATTGGTTTCTCTGGGCAGTTCGCATGAGTTGTAACAAGACTGTACCAGAGTCTAAATTGCCATGCCACCTGGCAGCTTGCTCGGGGTCGATATATATATGTTGTTGCTGCTTATGTGGAGAAGATTGAGTTGGCCTCGCAGAGGGAAGCCATGAGCAACCTGGAGGCTGCAACTCCCTCAAAGACACCCCAGTGAGAGACTTGGCTTAGAGATACAAGCGCCACAGCATGGTGCCAGTCTTCTACCTACCTGTAGGTCCACCGCTATTGAATACTGGTGCTGCCACGCATCTCAGAAAAACTGTCCCATGAAGACCATTCATTCCAAGCGAGCAAGACGCTGCGGTTTCCTGTAAAAGAAGAGTCAACTCTGTGAGGGCAGAAACGCATCCAAAAACTGCTGCAACTAGCAGGTAACCTGCAGGGCTTGGTCTGGGGCTGAGGCACGCAAGCATGTCTGCTACGCTGACTTAAGACTTTTTGCAAAACTACCACAAAGGACATTTACATGAGTTGCTCATTAAACTCATGAGAACCTTTAGTACTAGCTACACTTGAGCCTAATCCTGGGCTATGCTGATAGTGTAGTGGGAATAGTAATAGCAGGATCTTAACCATAGCAAAGACGAGTATGATTATTGGAAGGAAGGGGATGAGTAGTGCCTCACTGTTAAAGCCCAATTTATGACAAGGCTGAACTGAAATATCCATTGGATTGAGGGGTATTAAATCCTGCTGTGATATTATTTTCTTTTTCAATAAAGATTAGCACTGGGCTGGACATTATGCTATTGTGTCTGATGGTTGTCTGTTGAGTTCTGAACTTATGCCACCCACATTACCTCCTGAAGAATCCTTTGACAGTTCGCTCTCGCTTACCTGAGAATTAAGTGGCAAAAAGGTGTACTTGGCCCCGTTTGCAAAGCCAAAGTAGGACGGACCCCAGGACTCCAGTGGCAATGACCTCAACCACTATGACTGGACCCCAGCAGCCACTGTCTACCCTCTGGCCTCCCAAACAGAGCCTGACAACATTTATACAGGAGCAGGCCCCTGGCCCAGCTATCCGCGTGCAGCTGCGTCGCTCTTGCTCCTGTCTTCTTTTTGCTTATTCCCTGCTTTTTGAGTGCCTTCTCCTTTCTTTTCCCTCGTTTTCAATGTGTTCTACTTACCTTTTCCCATTTTTTGAGTGCCTACTCCTTGATTTCTCCTTGTTTTCAATGCTTTCTCCTGGTTTTCCCTCGTTTTCTAAGTACCTTCTTGCTTTTGCTTCTTTTTCACTGCTTACTCCTTACTGTTTCCCCCGGTTTTTGAGTGCCTTCCCCTTGCATTCCCTTCATTTTCATTGCTTTCTCCTTGTTTTACATTCCGTTTTATTGAGTGTCGTCTCCATGCTTTCCTCTCATTTTCATAAAAAAAGCAGTTAGCAACTCAGTGCTTTGAGATCCTTAGGGTGATTTGCAGCGCTTTAGAAATCGTTAATTGATTGATTTGCTACTGAAAAATATTGTCAGCCTGTACATTGTTTCAACTCACTCCTCCTACAGCTGTGTCACAGTGAGCCGTCTTTATTTGTGTGGGTCTGGGTTAGCAGGGCAGCTGTCAGTAAGACATATTGTTTCCATTTCTATAAATATACATAAAATGGGCTCCACCCAGAGGAGTATTACTCTCTAACCTCATGCTGTTGGCTACCGTTTGGAGGGTGTGTTTTTTGGAGCTTGTTGGAGATGTCTTGTGAGTTCATAGGGTGGGCATGTTCGAGCACCAGCAGAGCGGTGCACATCAACACATCAAGGCTCCTGTGGCCACCGGTCTTTGTTCCGAAGGGCCCGAGGGCCTCAACTGTTCAGTGGTTCCCTGAGGGCCTTAAGTGCGCCCGCTCTTATTCTCCTATGCTCGCAGCTGCCAGTGGCAATCCCATATTCCGGGGAGTAACAAAATGTAGTCAGAACGGGCCAGAGCGAGGCAACACGGTGAGCACACAGTCCTCCGTGGCCAGTATCTGGGACCTCTTTTCATGATTCAGGTCTGCTCCCATCCGCTCCCGCCTCTGCTTTTGGCTGGGTTAGCTTGGTTTGTCTTGCCTTGCGAGTAGCGGACTGTGAGGGGTAGCATTGGGGGAAGGGGTTCAACGATTTGCAGTAGCTGCAAAAGTAGAAGCAACGTGGAGAGAAATGCTTGAAGCATTGAAGCAGGAAAGACGGGCAGGCTCACGGGTAGTGTTTCGGTGTTTGGTGAGAGCTTGCTGCATGCTATGCTTGTGGCCAAATTACCAAACCACCTGGGCCGACCCTGAGATGCACTGCGATGAACCGTGACTGCCTGAGACACCTTGAGGCACCTGCTGTTTGTTGCTTGCTTGCAAGGGCTGGCGCATGGTCTTGAAAAAAGAACAACGTGAAGTTCAAATTACAAGTACAGTCACGGCTTGCTTGACTTGTGGGTAGGGGGTTTGCGCGGGAGGATTTAAAAATAAAAAAACTCACCTTACCGGGTCGCGTCACACCCCAGCTCCTGGCCTGATCTTGCTTTTTTCTGCTACTTTCCTGCTCTCCTGCCTCCGCAGGAACAAGAAGAAGGCAGCCTCCCTCCTCTCCTCTAAGCCAATCACAACGCTGCAATGGCAGTGTGGTGATTGGTGGGGACAGCGCCCAGCCGGGCGCCTATGGGAGGTCATGTTCTCTATGTAGGCTGCATGCAGCCAAAATTGAGAAAATACAGGGTACGCATGACAGGTTTGATCGGCCCCAGAGGGTCGACCAAACAGTTAGTGCCCACAGCATTGGGCAAGCCACTCTTCCCCGACTAGCCCTTCTGCCTGCCCCCAACAAGGCATACCCTTCTGCTTCCTTGCAGCGTGAGAAGCAGAAACATAAAATGGTATTTAAAATACCAATTTATGTTTCTGCTACTCGCACTGCGAGAAAGCAGTGGGGCAACGCTCCTCCGCCCTAATGGAGGAGACGCCCCTGTACAAGTATCTTGTAATGGATCATGGTAGGGTAGTTGTTAGTGAAGCCACATTTGACTGAGCCTGACCGCGAGAGTCAGGCCCACCAAGTTGGGGTGTGGTTGAGAGCTCAGTGTCTGCTTTCCAAATGCCACATACAATAAATCAAACACCTTAAGGAGATTGCAGAAAAATGTGATCCGGCAAGATCAGACAACAGGCCATGTAAAACCAATCGGACCAAAAAAGAAAACACAAGGAAGCCTAAGACATACAATGCGCCAGACAGTACGACAAAAGCAAGTGAAGGCCAGGGCGGTCCACTGATGTCGCCAATACAGACACTATTTGGGAAAATTAATCGTAGTGGCAAATTCACATTTTTAGAGGATCCAGTAGTACTCATCTATTCAACGACAAATATCCAAGGGTCTAAAATAATAATTTTCTGAGCACTATGAACTTCTGAGAACAAATCTCAATGTGTACGCCAAGTCCCTAAAGTGAGACTACTATAATGGAAAGTCCTATTTAAGTCAACGGATTCCCATCACTCACTAATTGGTGACATGTTTCATCATCTGGGTCTCCTCTTGAAGTCACTCTAGTGACACTAAGGGCTACAACCCCAACATAAGAATCGGGGAGCCCAAGGATGTTTTGGGTCTTATGGACAGAAGAGAAAACTATACTCCTGTCTAAATTACCAGAAGAGAGCAAGTGACATATGTGGGAAATGAATGCAGTGGATAATAACAAGAGGGATATGTGATTTTAAAATTGAACGATGACAGACCCTACTTTTATTAATGTCTCTCACAGTCCAAACTAAAAACAGTACAAATGACAGTTTGTAACAAATAACTGTCTAGTGTTTGAAAAGGAGGTCAACATGTTTCAGCACATTTATATTTTAGATGTACAAGTGGAGAATATTTCAAACTTACACGCTTCTCTATTAAATATTTTACAAACATCAATCATAGCACTTAATATGTACTTAGGTACGTTGGACATCCAGATTGACATCACCGGTATAAATGCAAAACTTGAAAATTGACAGACTTGATAATAAGGGTGGCAGAAACAAAACCTTCTGTACGATCAGATTATACGTGTGGCCCAATTAATAATAAGATAAGCACTATACCAGCCATTTTTACAAATATTTTAAACAAAAGGAAAAATGACAAGTTAGAAACTATGACTAGTAACTACCCCCAAGTTCTGACGTCAGATAAACACCATATGTCAGAGTCAAGCAAGCCGCTCAGCATCCCAGGAGAAACTCCTACTAATCAGGAGCTGATAGAATCTGCACTGCAGTCCACTGACCAGTCATCAGAGAATGATTCTTAACAAAACAAACCCATGATCCCTGTTCCAACCAAGAGACAGAAAAAAACGTGCTGGGGAGGCAAGAAAGAACCTTCAGTGTATAGTAAAAAAAAGCCCCATGCAGGAACAGACTATACCCCATCCTTCAGGCTAAACATAAACAGGAGCAACATGACATGGCAATTATGCACATCTTATCTCAACAAACGCCGACAAGGACAAGGTAATAGAGGAGAAGCTGACAGTTTTGGAATCATTAGATACATCGCAAACAACCGATGATATGAAAGAGAATCGACCGAAGGCATCTGAAAGGGCCCTGACTCAAGCTGACCAGGCAAGATAATGCAATACATAAATAAGGTGGAGCACGCCCGGCAACACACATAGGGTTTAGGAGCAGATAGGATTGTCTCCCTTGCGACATGGCAAAAATCGCAACGTGAATCTAATTCTCCATGTGACTATCTTTCCCCTGACATCTAATAATTGAAGTGATAATAGCAAAGAACTCACCCAAGACAATCACTTGGTGCTCGAGTTATTACATTAACAAACAATAATCATTATAAGAAACCACATGAAGCTGTCCGGTGGGGCTGCAACCCATACAATAACTTCCAAAGTGAAAGGACAGTGGTTGACATTAAAATGCAAAGAAAAGATGTACCCAGAGGAGGCGCAGTCCAAAAAACAGGCCAGCAAAATAATGATTCGGAGATGCTCCTCCACTCCCCATTACCTACAACATATTCCTCGCAAAAGGAGAGTGTAAATCAGGAAATTCTCCTACTATGTTTCGCCAGGCCAGCAGATATCCTCAATAGAAGACATATAATCAGATTGTTCACTGAAATTCCCACTCTGAAGCACCTTAAATCATTAGGCTTGTCATCAGTCAAATTTATTCCTAACAAGGACTACAAGCAGCGTGAACAAACCCTCAGCACCTGGAGAATGGAGAAATTGCACTCCCCATCAGCCACAGACCGTGCAGGTAACAGCCGTAGGGAGGTGGGCCAGGTAAGGGGGGATTTCGAGGCATGATGCAGAGGGAAAATTAGTTATTTATTTAATTTCCCCTCTGCATCTTCCCTCGAAATCCCTCTTACCGGCCCCACCGCCCCACAGCTGTTACTTGCGCGGACCGCGGATGCTCTCCATTGTGAATGCTAGCCAACCATTGAAACATGGGGTATAACACTTTTAAACCCCATAAAACCTCTACACCTGCTAATCCCAGCCAGGAGACTAAGTACTGAATTGGGACCAACCTCTGTGTATTCAGTTCTACAAAGTGCCCATAGCACAATGGGAATAACTAAACAGACAAAAAGCAAACAGGCAAATGACCTGAACCAGGATCAGTGGCGCTGGGTAGCATCAGCCTTAAACGCCCCAAGAAAAGAGTGATCCTCTAAGGGGGCGCAAGGTGGCGCACGTCCATGATGGCTGCACACCAGTGAGGCTCTTGCTGCTTGGCGGCATTATCCTATAATTATTCGGCTTAAGCACCCATCTTTTTTCACACCAACTGCCCGCCTCCTGTGCATCATCGTCCTGCTGAACCCCGGGTTAAAAAATCGGCAACCGAAGACGCTGCACACAGAAGCTGGGACGTGTTGTGTCTTGAGCGGGGACTGACGCGGAACACGACGAGAGACCTTTTTGGCGTAACCCGCGACGCAAGTCCCGGGGCAACCACGAGGTGCGTGGGCCATGCTTGACACGCACTGCTCACTGTGTCTTTTGACAACACCGAAGTGTAGTTGGAATGCTGCGCGTCCTGTGACACCCAGGCGACGGCGGTAAATGGCAGAAATTGCCCTAGAGACTTTGCCTTTTTACTTAAAGGGGAGTAAAAACTAACGCTGTGCTACACCGGTCCCGCATGTGTAACTCTAATGAGCTGCTTCTGGATTACTGTGACTTCAAGCCTTACTGATGGAGGGGACAGCAGCAATAAAAAAAATATATAGAAAAAAATTAAATAATTTACCCACCCTGCCGGCGGCTGCAAGGCCTCCCGGCCATCACACACATCACTGTTGGTGGGATATTGTAGTCTGGCACACCATAAGAAGCGCACAACGCAGCGCGGTACTGAGGGAGGCCACGCTCCTCCAGTCCATTTGACCCCTCTGGAGAAAGACGATTTTACTGCACAATGCTACACAGCGCTCCCCCCACACTGAAATTGATATGCGGTGAGAGGGCACTGAAGACCAGATATCCACCACCACAGATGACAATTGACCCGCGACACTCTACCACCAGGCTCATGCTGCAGGGGGTCAGAGAACTGCGCACCGTTTCATTTATTTGCAAGGTGGCTCTAATCCCCCACCTATTATATTGAGACAAACCACCCTACATTTGGCATACTCATCTCCATTGCATCACACTTATGTACCACTGCTGCAGTTCTGTCCAGTCATCCTCATTTGAACATGTGAGGGTCAACAACCCACGCACGTGCTAGGAGAGGGGTAAAGTCCACCCCTCTCTTGTCTTCGGATGCAGATGGTTGTCAATCAATGCGTTATTAACTCACTATACCCACACTCAGGGAGGAGAGGTCACAGTACTGCTGGCCTGACAACCTGCTGTTTTCCCTTCCCTGAGGGTCCGCTTATACGTTGCCATTTCCTACCCATGTGTCACTCCACCTGCAGTGTTAAAATGGGAGAACCGGATAGCCGTCAATCCAAACTTCTGTTCGAAAGCAAAAAGGCCACCACGCAATCTAGTTCGGAAGAAACAGAACAGTCCAACGAGGACCAAGCGCAGCCTCCACAATCTACCGAAGATGACAAAGTCAAAACTCTCCTTTTGGCTATGAAACACAGCCTCACAGACATTTCAAGCAGAATGGACTCCATGAACAGCCGCATGGATTTTATAGTTCAGAAGTGGATGAACACGATGGCCAAATCAAAAAGGCGGAAAAGGAATCTCGGATAATGAAAATGCAACATCTCAGATACAACTGCAAATGTCGCAAATGGACAAGCTTCTGAAAGTTATTGCTGCAAAAAATGAAGATTTAGAGGCGCGCAGCCAGCGTAATAATATTTGCGTCATCGGAATACCGGAGAGCACCATTCATAGCGTGCCTGCTGCGCAATGCCTTGGGTGCAGAAGCCTTCTCTCCCCATTTAATAGTGGAAAGGGCGCACAGATCACTTGGCCCCACCCACCGCCTGGTAGCACCCGCGCTCGATCGTAGCCGATCTCCTTAACTACTGGGACCGTGATACAGCACTCAGATTAGCCAGGGAATAAAAGACACTCCATCATGAAGGCATCGAATTCACCATTTATCCTGACTTCACGGCTGCGGTTCAGGAGGTGAGACGGAAATTCATACCAGTCAAACAAAAACTCCGGACGGCGCAAATTGAATATGCACTCATGTACCCGGCATGGCTGCAGATTCTCTATCAGAGCAAGCAACATTTTTTCACGACTCCACAACAAGTCGACAATTTCCTCAAGCAGGTCAAGAAACACTTGCTGCATCGAGAACCCAGGGAAAACCACTCCAGGTCTCCATCTCCTTTAACTACATGACTTGGATGGTCTAAAAGGGACAGAGTTGAAGACAACTCCCCATAACTTATCTTAACGCATGTTACATCTGAGTGGGACCCGAGCGGTGACAAAACAAATAGTTTTTTTTAATTTAAATTAATTTTTCTCTTTTTTTTTCTCCGTTCGAATGTAATGAGCCCCGTCACCACGGCGATATCTTTGGCTGCCTGCCGGTGCAATGTGGACAGATAAGTGATAAATACACATACTATTGGCTCACTGTTGGGTGGCGGACGCAGTTCTCATCTTGTTCCTTCTTTTCTGTATTTGAACTATGTCATACCTCCCTCTACCCCATACCACTAGGGGGCTGCTTAGTCAGCTTTGGGAGAAAGGAGACTCTCGTGACCCACTAGCGACCCCCACACAGGTGTTCTGTTTTCTTTTACAGGGGTGTTTGACTTGGATTATTATGTCTAAGGTTGTTTGAGAGGTGGGTGGGCGAATCAATGCCAGCGTAATTGGGGCGCTGTTGTGGGGGGAGGGATGGGCATTGTTTTTTCCAATATGTACCATATTCGTTTTGCAGCAGGTAGACATGCACATATTCATTGTGAGATAAATTCACAGAGTTATGCCTAATACACAACACTTTGAACACATTCCAGTTTAATATGGCTCCACATGCAGAGGGGTTAAAGGTTAACGTTCTTACCTGGAGCGTTAGGGGGTTGGGAGATCCTCGTAAGTGCAGACAAATCCTTTCATATCTTGACCAACAGCAGATTCACATTGCTATGTTACAGGAGGTCAAATAACAACTAGAGAGAAAGGGCATGAGCAGCAACTCCTGTACCCCAGTCAATAAATTAACAACAACTAAGGAGTGACTAAGTGCAAACGAATAAAGAATATTTAAACAAAAAATCTTTTTAGTGTCTTTTTCTTCATATATATCTCTCTTACTATCCCCCTCAAGAACAAAGAAACCCCTTAAAGGAAAATATTCCTAAGGGGAACCAATGATCCTGTGTGATTTCCAGAAGGAAAGGAAAATCTTATCTTTTTTGTAAAAGGATCCTCACTCACCACTAGTTGGTGACATGCTTCATCATTGGGTCCCCGCTGGGGTGGCCGAATGCCTCCCCAGTGTACCACAACACCAGTTTTACAGCAGAGCGGGATGTGGTGAGTGCAACAGTGCCCAAATTAAGGTATGAGTGTAACTGTGGTTGCAAAATTAAAAAATACAAGGTTGTTGCCTGTACAAAAATCTTTAAACCGGCCAACCTGTATTAGGTTAAAAACAAAGTGGCGGACAGCTAGGTTCTGTCTTCGGAAACCTGTGTCCTTTAAAACAAACAACTGGTCAACATGTTTCTGCTGCTACAACTGCAAATTCGCTCAGCATTCGTCAGGACCTAAATTATGTCCTCCGGTGGTGTACGCGCGCTGAGGCGCACCCTCCCGTGAGGCTCTAAATGTGAAAAATTCTTTTGAAGTTTAGACCATATAGTGTTATTCACGGTTAGTAGCCGTGGTAGCTCACTGCGATTTGCAGGGGCACAAAAAACCTGTGGAGAGGGAAAGAAAAAGACAATACACAATAACATATAATGGCACACATTGACATAGAATAAGCTCATTGCAATAGCAAAAAATAGTGCATAGCAATGTTACATGCACAATGTCAGAATGGTGTCATAGCCATTGTTTTATTAAGGTGACCATTCACAGGCACTCCAGAATTCGCAGAGAGCCCTCAAGGTTTTATGATGTCCCCCATAGGTAGAGTGAAAAACTTCTCCACCCAGAAGTGACTTCAAACGCTGTATTACCGCTGCTTTTATTTAATGTAGGCAGAATGTCAAGGGAGTATACTTTACTCAGCCTGTCACTGCCAAAAGTGATAATTAAAAGAAATGTAGCTATCGTACTTCGTCCTAGATGGTATAGTGCCTCTTTTAATAGTATCAGGAAAACCAGTAAAAAAAAACCCTTGTAAGAGTTCAGTGGTGCTTTTTTCAGTGGCGACATACAAACACAAACACTCACGTTACGAGAGCAAAAGACTCTCCCCGTGGGTCGAGGCAGCGCGGGATGCCTTCACGCGGTGTCTATCTTTAAAAAGAGGAGAGAAAATGTTATCCCTCGAACAGAAAATGTTTTTCTTTGTTGCCGCTAAATCGGATTAGAGCTTGTGACTTACTTGAGCACTCGCGACTCCCCTAATTGTACCTGCACTCTGGGCTGCTGTCTCCCCGGAAGTAAGGTATGCTTTCCTGGGATCGCATTTATCTTGTAGTACGAGGAAGTTCCGATCACGTGGGTAGCTTAACGTCACGTCATTTACGCTAGGCTCCAGCTCTTAAAGAGGTAGTGTCTGATATCATGCTTGTATTCGGGGTTCAAATCCCGAATGGGCTAGATGGTGTGAATATTACAATTCAGACATTACTCCCTAAACCATGCCAAAATTCATAGTGCACGGTGTTAGTTAATGTGATGGTAACGATATTGCCCGACAAGCGAATTTTAAGTTCAAGGCTAAAAGCCGGTATCTAATATCATGCTTATATTCGCGGTTCGAATCCCCAATGAGCTAGATTGTTCAAATATTATAGGTCAGACATTACTCCCTAAACCATGCCTAAATTCATAGTGTACGATGTTAGTTAGTGTAATGATTATAAAAGTGTCTGGCATATGGATTTTTCAGTTCAAGGCTAAAAGCCGGCTCTAGGCTCTTCCAGCAAGGCCTTGAGGTTAGACTAGAGTCATTAATTACATGTGAACTCAGCACTGAGCTTGCGAGATGGCATGTGCTAGTAAAGGGTCAGAAAATAGGGTACTATCACCTAGTAAAGCATCCACTTCTTCCTTGGAGAAGGAGAGGCCCTGGTCTTCCATGGTAGATTGAATTTACAGACAAAGCTACTACGCTACTTTAGAAAACTCGTACTCTCACAGCTGTGCGCTGCGCAATGTATATCAAATAACAACTAGAGAGAAAGGGCATGAGCAGGCACTGCTGTACCCCAGTCAACATATTAACAACAACTAAGGAGTGACTAAGTGCAAACGAATAAAGAATATTTAAACAAAAATCTTTGTAGTGTCTTTTTCTTCATATATATCTCTCTTTCTATCCCCCTCAAGAACAAAGAAACCCCTTAAAGGAAAATATTCCTAAGGGGAACCAATGTCCCTGTGTGATTTCCAGAAGGAAAAGAAAATCTTATCTTTTTTGTAAAAGGGCCCTCACTCACCACTAGTTGGTGACATGCTTCATCATTGGGTCCCCGCTGGGGTGGCCGAATGCCTCCCCAGCATACTACAAGGCCTGATTTACAGCGGAGCGGGATGTGGTGAGTGCAACAGTGCCCAAATTAAGGTGTGAGTGTAACTGTGGGTGCAAAATTAAAAAATACAAGGTTGTTGCCTGTACAAAAATCTTTAATACCGACCAACCTGTATTAGGTTAAAAACAAAGTGGCGGACAGCTAGGTTCTGTCTTAGGAAACCGGGTTTGGTGAGTGAGGGTCCTTTTACAAAAAAGATAAGATTTTCCTTTCCTTCTGGAAATCACACAGGGACATTGGTTCCCCTTAGGAATATTTTCCTTTAAGGGGTTTCTTTGTTCTTGAGGGAGATAGTAAGAGAGATATATATGAAGAAAAAGACGCAAAAAAGATTTTTTGTTTAAATATTCTTTATTCGTTTGCACTTAGTCACTCCTTAGTTGTTGTTAATATGTTACAGGAGGCACACCTTGGCCCACACCTTTCCCCCAGGTTCGCTAATAAGTGGGCCTCTTCCTATCGTATTCTACCTATTCGAGGGGCACCGTAATTCTTCTCAAAAGAAACACTCCGTTCATTTTGGTTGGTACATATCTAGACTCATTAGGTAGCAGCTGCATTATCTAGGGCACGCTGGGTACACAATCCGTCACACTAGTGTGCTGTTATGGGCCGAATGTAGATGATCCGGATTATTTCACTACTCTGTGGGGACAAATCCTTAAAGTTGGATCCACTCATATTATATGGGGAGGTGATTTGAATACCGCATTATGCCCCTCTGCTGACAGATCAAACCCACTCCCTCACCACTACACCAAAACGTGGGACACATTAACAAGTATGTTTACCATTCATGTTCTCACAGATGCGTGGCGGAACGTCCACCCTGATAGAATGGAAGGCAACCATTTTACGGCGCTACACTCAACATGGGCCCGCCTTGATTACTGGATGGTTTCCCAGAGAGTTGTCCCATGGATACACACTTTTGAACACCCAACCACAACCTACTCAGACCATGCCCAAGTTCGCATTACGATTTTTCCCCCAGCTCGATCGCTACCCCATGATGTTGGTGGCTTATGCCAGAGGCTCTATTGGACTCCGTATTCAAAGCTGAATTAGGTGCAGAAATTACAAATTTCTTTTAGAGAAATACAGTCTCAGTTACACACATTAGCACGATGTGGGAGGCCTTTAAAGTAACGCTCAGGGAATTTTGTATTGCTAAAAGCTTTGGCGTCTTAAGAGACATCCGCTGTAGACTACGGAAACTTGAAGAGGAGTTGAAGCAATTAGAGGGTGTACTGTGGCAGGACACCTCTGGTTCCCATTGGGCAACATTTAGAGAAAAATTGTCTGAGTACAAAGAGACTGCAGAGTGCAAAACTAGATTCTGGAGAAAATATGCTGTAGCGTGTAAATACGGGGAGGGTGAGAGGCCAGGTTGAGCATTAGCGATGGAAATCTGTCAGCCTCGCTTTTATAATTGCATCCTAGAAATTGGAGTTAAAGAAGGTATACGACATAGAGACAGTTTCGATATCCTTCGTGTCTTCATCGATTTTTATACCGACTTATACAGCACTCGCAGAAATAAACCTCCAGACTTTTCCAAATACCTGAAGGAGATATCTCTGGGATGGCTAGGAGATTCTCAGCAAGAGTTCCCGATAGCACCTTTTGAAGACAACGAGATACGCGCTGCAATTATGCAGATGAAGTCTGGGAAGCTCAGATGGCATCCCCATTGACTTCTATAAGACTTACATCGATTACTTGCTCCCAATACTAAAACTAGTCTTTGTAGAAGCTCAGGAGCTTGAAATACTCCCCGGCTCGATGAGAGAGGCACACATCACCTTGCATCTGAAACCTGTTAAATCAGCAGACAGTTGGACTCCTATTGCCCTCTCTCTCTCCTCAACAATACTAAAATCCTCGCCAAAATATTGGCAAACTGACTTAGTCTCCTGATGAAGAAACGTGTCCTCCCAGATCTGGCTGGATTTATTCCAGGCAGAGTGACGTCATACAACTTCCGTACTCTTTTTTCCATCCTTCAAAATGAAGATCCGCAGTTGGCGCTAGTGGTGGTCTTCCTAGAAGCCACAAATGCCTTTGACTCAGTGGAATGAGACTACCTATTTGTCTTTCTTCAAAATATGGGACTGCCTAATGGCTACATTTCATGGATAAGCCTTCTGTATATGGCTCCGTTAGCAAGGGTTATAATCAACGGGCCCACATCCACCCTCTTCATGATTACCCGTCTAGGATGCCCGCTTTCCCCACTCCTTTTTGCGCTAGCAATAGACCCCTAGCGGCCAGAATAAGACAACTATGGCACTACGCTGCTTCCTTCGACTGATACCCATCTAACTCTACTCTGATGATTCACTTTATATGTTCGAGAACCTCAGCACAACCTAATCACTCTGCTCCGTGAGTTTTTGCGATTCGGGGGCCTCTTTGGAATCCACATTAACTGCGCAAAATCCCAGATTTTCCCACTCACCACTTCGGTGATGCCATTCACCCCTGACTTTCCCATAGAATGGTGCGCCACTGAGGTGAAATAATTAGGGGTACACATCACCGCCAACCCTGAAGAGCTATTGCGACTCAACTATGGCAGGGCATTGGAGAATATTACTAAAGGTATCACAAGATGGATTGCTCTGCCGCTCTCGATTGCAGGCCGCATCTCCCTCATAAAAATGGTCATCCTCCCCAAGCTACTTTATCTCTTTTTAAACATCCTATATTACCCGGGCAGACACTTCTTTTCCGCACTTCGTTCAGAGCTGATCCGTCTTACCTGGGGGGGCAGACAGCCTTGGCTGAGGTGGAAGACACTTACCAGACCGTATTCGCAAGGGGGGTTGGATGTCCCTAATCTAGAACTTATCTATCTATGCGCTCAAGCACACTATGCCCACTATGGGTTTCACCCTCCTAGATACACACCTCACATGGCAACGTAACATTGGTTAGCGAATTCCATCCCGTAGGAAGGCACCATTTTCACTACAGTCGCACCTCGGGCGACTGACTCGTCCTCTGTCACCTGCACGGCGAAAGCATGGCAACGCATTGACAGACAACTACACTTACCTATGCTGTATTCACCACTACTTCCCCTTGTTTGCCATCCTAACAAGCCAGTTTTGCAAGAAGGCGCCTTTAAGAAAACTAAAGCTAAACACAGCATCACAGCTGGGGGGGATCTCTATTTAAATGGGAAATTCCGTAATCTACAACAGCTATTTTCAAAGCAAAAGCCCTCCCCTGTGGATATATTCCTATACGTCAGGATGAGACAAGGTATCAGAGAATACACCCCCTCATACCCACTAGAACCCCTAGAGGCCGCCCCACTGTGCACAATATTACAGTCTGACACTGCCTCACATTTGGTCTCCATGTTATACCACAGCCTTTATATCACAATAACCTTGACCTTTTTTTTAAAAAACATATTTTATTGAAGGTTTTTTATCATACTGCAAAATTACGAAATTCAACACCCTCAATCACCAAACATGTCCTCAGTCATATTCCAACATAGTCAAACACAAATACGTACCCCCCCTCCCTCCCCCAAATGATGTGGGCATGCCATTTCAAAAGAGTGCATCATGTGTTGTACAGTTGTCAGTGAGGAGTGCTCAACTGATTGGGAATTCTAGATGTCTTTCCTGCATTCCTAGTGCTCTAGCTTGCTTCGTCTATCTGCGGGTCCGATTGGGCCAGTACCAGTGTTTCGCATGGTCTTGCTTGCTCCAAGCCCTTTTCTTGTTTGGAACGCTGAGCTTGCCGAAGTCGGACAGTGCTCTTGCACCTTGCCCACTTACAGAGCTCCGCCCTCCAGCGCTTATAGGAAGGTCCTTATTTTGACATCCAGTGTAGTGTGATCTCCCTCTTTGCCAACATGAGCCCCCAAATCTATAAATGTACTCGTTATTTTTGTTTGGGGTGTGAGGGGAAACCAAAGTAACATACACGCAGCCATGTCATAGGTGAGATCTCTGCCCGTGACTTCATGTAAAAGTGCGCCCACTTCTTCCCAATAGTTCCCTATTCGTGGGCAGTCCCAAAGCATGCGCTCCAGTTCCGCTCCCTCTGTCAAACATCTGGGGCATGCTGCGTCCTGCGCGTGAAAGTACTTCTTAATCTTTCCCAGCGTCAGGTAAGCCCGGTGTACTATGAAGAACTGTATCAGTTGTAGTCTCGCATTCCGTGTGCCCTTCCACGCCCTCCTGAGGATGTGCCCCCATGTCGTGTCCGGTATTGGTTTGCCCGTCCCTGCTTCCCATTTCGATTTCAGATCGGTTAACGGTTGCAACCCTTCATGTAACATCCTGGATTGAAGGCAGGTAATTGCCTTAAAGGTCCCTGATGCCATTACCACATATTGGTATGCCATGGTAGTCTTGGGTTCCGCTTGTCCCTCCCTCCAATGTCTCCAAATCGCCGCCACCACCGCCGCATGGATCAGGAAGTCGCCTATCGGGAGGTCATATTTCTCCTGAAAAGACAGCAACTCCCCTTCCTCGTATAAGTCCCCCACCATCTGGATTCCCAGTTCTTCCCATTCCTCGAGGGCCGACCAGTTGCTCCCATGGGGAAGTGCTGTCAGCATCCCCAGCGGGATCTCCGGAGCATAGGGATGGAGGATTCCTGCCCTACGTTGGCTGCGATTCCAACAGGATTACTAAGTATTCTCCTCTAGTGTCAGGTCCCTGGGTAGAAGCGCCTGTTGTAGCACTATATATGAGAGGACGTGTCTTTGCATCCCCCTGCCTCTCATATGGTCAGGGCCCCGGAACTCCATTGCAATCGCCTGTGTGAGGACCTGCAGCTGTGCTGCTAAATAATAAAGCTCAAAGTCCGGAACTGCCAGACCTCCTTCCAGTTTCGGACGTAGCAGTTTGTCTAAGGCTATCCGCTTCCTACCAGTGCCCCAAAGGAATCCTATAGTCATCGGTCTCAGCTCCCTGAGCATCACCGGCGGAATCCAGACAGGAAGTGTCCGGAAATAATAAAGTAGCCTCGGCAACGCCAGCATTTTAAGTAAGGCTATCCTCCCTAGCACTGACAGAGGAAGCGTGGCCCAGAATGCCAGGTTCCCTTTTAGGGCCTGTATACAACATTCTATGTTCCCTTCCAGGATGTCTGTGGTGTCGTGATAAATCCGTACCCCAAGATAGGTGAGGCATCGTGGTTCCCATTTTATCTCTTGGGGCAGGGTTGGAGCCGCTCCCTGTAGTGCTCTTCCCGTGCCCTCCAGATACAGAAGCAGGTCGTCGGCATATAACGAGATACGATGTGGTATTGCATTCTGCCATAGCCCGTCAAAGCTCACTCCCAGTCTTGCCCGCACTGTCAGTGGCTCTATGGCCAGTGCAAACAACAACGGGGACAGGGAACACCCCTGTTGCGTCCCCCTCAGGACCGGATATTGGTCAGAGATCAGTCTCCCCAACCGCACCCTTGCCACCGCTGAGGAATACAGAACTCTGACCCAGGCCCCACACAGCGCACCCAGACGAAATTGTTCCAGTACTTTATATAAATACGTCCATTCTAGGCTATCAAAAGCTTTTTCTATATCTACTGACAGCACCGTCGGCGCTGCAAGAGCACCATGATCAGTGCCCATTACCCGCATGAGCCGCCGTATATTCGAGGAAGTGTTCCTAGTCGGAATAAATCCAGCTTGGTCTGGGTGTACAAGAGTGGTCATGTGCGGTAATAGTCTGTTGGCTAGTATCCTACTCAGTATTTTATAATCCGTCGTCAACATGGATAACGGTCTATTGGATGTTACGTCCTCTCCGTTCCTACCCAGTTTCAAAAGGGGTATGATCAATGCCTCGCGTATGGAGGACGGCAGCCGGCCCAGTTCCCTAGCTTCCTTATACACTGCGAGGAGACGAGGAGCCAACAGGTCTATATACTGTGCATAAAATTCCACCAGCAATCCATCTATTCACGGGGTTTTTTCCGAGCCATGTGCTTGATCGCACCACGGATCTCTTCCAAAGTGACCTCCTGTCCCAGTAATTTGGCCTGTTCCTCTTCCAATTGTGGAAGTTGCACCTTCCCCAGATAGTCATCTATCGCTTCGTCCTCCACACTTAAGCCACTCCTGTATAGCAGTTCATAGTAGCTCAAGAACCGCTGCATGATCTCTCGCTGGGTGTATACTACAGTACCAGGGAGCTTTTCTAAGGCCAGTATCGGGCAACCCATCGGTGTCGGATCCGCCAGCCACGCCAACAATGAGCCAGCTTTATCTCCCTCTGCATGTATCTTTGCCGCATAATTCTTATAATCGAAACTGCGCAGCCTCGCTACCTCTGCCGCTCTACCTGTTCCTTCGCCTCTAGCAACTGTGCGTGCAATATTGGCTGCTCTGGGCGTTGATGTCCCATCTCCCTCAGTTTCCCCTCAGCTGTATCTACATCCTGTAACAATATTTTCCTCATTCCCGCATATTTACTAATGCATAACCCTCAAACCACCACTTTAAAGGCATCCCACTCCATTGCTCTAGTATATGCCGTTCCCTCATTTTCTACGAAATAGTGTTCTATGCCGTCCCTTATCGCTGCCTGATAGGCCTGGTCCTCCAGTGTTTCTGGGCGTAAGCGCCATGTAGGAACGGACGACCAAGCCATCTCCCAGTTAAAGGATATCAATAAAGGGTTATGGTCCGATATGGTTCTGGCCAGATATTCCGACCGTCCCACAATGGGTGCTATCGCCTGTGAGCACAGAATCGCATCTATGCGAACATGGAGCTCATGGAGGGCTGAGAAAAAGGAATAGTCCCTATCCCTCGGGTGCTGACTACGCCATACATCCACCAATCCCCATCGTTCCTGCCAATTAAACCTACTCTGTGTGAGGCGGCGTACCAGTGAGTCCACCAGCGGAGGGTGAGATCTGTCGAGCTCTACATCTGTGAGTGAGTTGAAATCCCCCCCTGCCAATATCGGGTTAGTCAAATAATGTGCCAAAGCTCCTGACATGTGGTCGAAGAAGGATGCCTGATCCGTGTTTGGTGCATATACACTGCAGAGAGTAATGTCTCTTCCATGCAATCTGCCCTCCACAGCCACATATCTTCCCCCGGGGTCCACAACGTGTTACGTGGCTTGAAATGGAACTCCAGCCCTCACCCAACTCAGTGTCCCTCTAGCAAATGCTGAGTATGATGTACAAAAGACCTGACCCCTCCATCTACGCTGCAATGCCTGCCCCTTCACCTTTGTGAGATGAGTTTCCTGTAGGAAGGCTATCTGGATTCCCCTGCTAATTAAATATGCATAGACTTTGTGTCGCCGTGTCATCGTGTGTAAGCCTCGCACATTCCAATAAATACAAATCAGTTCAGGTAACACTCCCATACTGATGGAGCTTCCCCCCTTCTATTGCTTCTAAGCATTTGCCCACACTGAACATACCCACCCGCAAAACAACTTCCCCAACTCTGTTCCCCTCCCGCCCCCCCAGAACAGGACCCAATATCAGGGTATCATCCCCCATCCAAACGCTAAAGAAACAACCCATACACTCAACTATATCCCGCAGTAGTCACTGTGGGGATGCCTTATGGGCTAGTGGGGTGTGACTCTGGCCCGGCAGGCAGCTACACCAGCCCACAGCCCTCCTCGCTGCGATCCCGTGGAGGAATACCTCGACCCTTATACCCAGTCAACGATAATCTTGAGGTCAGCATGTCTTTGCCCCGATCAGCTGCAATGGCCTGTTCGCCGTGCATCTTCTCCTGTGTCAAGCACCAAGTACTCCGTCCGCCGTCCTCGGTGTGATCTTTGGGCCCTGGAAGCTATCCGTTTCCGACAATTCAGTTTCTGAGCATGTTTTGTGGCCCTCAGATTCAGTTCCCTGTGTCGATTGAGTTTTGTATGCCCCCGAAAGCTCCAACACCGCCTGCAAGGCCGCCTGCCTCTCCACGCCTATTTGGGATGATGACGGTTTCTGCAATCCCTGCCGTTTTCGGCGTATTCTCTGCGATTTGTGCACCTGCGGAGCCTTCAAAAGCGCCAACTCGTGGTGTTTCTGATGGTCCATGCCCGCTTTGTAGGTTTCCAGCCATGTCCAAGCCTCATCAGGCGTACTGAAGAAGTGCGTTGTGCCGTCCAGTATGATCTGTAGCTTGGCTGGGAAAAGCAAGGCGTACTGAGTCCCTTCATTTCTGAGTTCTCGTTTAACCGACAGGAAAGATGCACGGAGCCTTTGCGTCTCAAACATGTAATCCGGGAATAATGTCACCTTGCTGTTATCTACTGAGAACGGCCCTGCGCTGCATGCTTTGTGGAGTAATAAATCCCTATCCTTATAATGGAGTAACTTAGCCACCACAGGCCTCGGCGGTTGGCCCGGTCGCGGGGGCCGCGCGGGGACACGATGCGCCCGCTCGAGCGTGAAGAACTTGGTTAAGCCCTCTGGGGCCACTGTTGTTTGTAGCCAGGATTCTAAATATCCGATCATGTCCCCCCCTTCGACTATTTCCGGCAGGCCTACGACGCGTATATTATTGCGTCTGTTTCTGCTTTCGGAATCTTCGGCTCTCTTCTCCAGGCTTCGCATACGCTCCAATACAGTCTCCATTTTAACTTTGAGGGCTGTGTGGGCCGGAGATAGTTCTTGAAGCGCGTTTTCAGTTGCCGTCACTCTATCCACCAGCTTGGAGTGGTCCGCCCGCAGGAGCCCCAGCTCCGTCGCCACTTGGGCACTGTCTTGATGTAAGGCCTCCCTCGTGTGATGTAAGGTCTGCCGTGATCGCCTCCAAGATACGGTCTAGCTGCTGCTGCAGATCCGTGGGACCCTGCGTCTGCTGGTCTTGTGCTTCCGAATCCATGGTCCCCTCTGCTTTCCCCTTGGGTTTACCCAGGCTGAAGGTTTCGCCGCTATTGCTCTGCTCTACAGGCTCCCGCAGAGGTGGCAGTGCACAACACACGCTCTTGTACACTGGTCGTCAGCCGTAGGCCCCCAATTCAGCAGGAACGTACGGCAAGGAGGCAGGTTGTAAGTATCCTTAAATCATATCCGCTGCTGACGCCCCACTTGCAATCACCAGCCACGTGAGTTCCTTCCTCAAACCGCTTCCTAACTCTGCTGCACAGCTATGTAGGCCCCAATCTGCTCTGTTGGATGTGCCAGTGCGCCGGAAGCACGTAGGGCCCCGCGAGGTAAGGAGTAATTACAGTGCTGTTCTCCTTGTTCTCACCCTCGTATGTACTAGCCCAGTGTCACTAGTAGCAGTTCGCAAGCTCCCTCCGCACAGTCCCACTTCCAGAGATACAGCGCCCTGTACAGTCCCCTATCTAACAGCATGCTCCTATCATAGGACAGTCCGGTCCCATCCAGTAACTCGCCTCTGCCATTGTCACGTTACACAGCCTCAGCTCCAATGCACCTTGCTGCTCGCACTTGTAGTAATGGCATGCGCCGCTCTAGTCGTGCTCTACTGCCATGGTGGTCTGCGAACTCTCCCGTTTTCCATGGCTGTACCCCACGGGTGACGTTGGTGTTGCGCATTCACAGGCCGTCATTCAAAGTTCACGAATACTGTCCCACTCCTCTAAAGTCGTAGGCAGCAGCCGCACAGTCTCCTGATAGTCCATGCCCCCCAGCCTGCAGGCCACGATCCTCCTGTGCTCTGCAACTACCTTCGCAGTGCGGGACCTTGGGCGCCCTGCGCCCCACTCACCCTGGTCTTCGCCGTCAGGAACTGCGGCTGTCGCGATGTCCGCTACCTCAGCCGCTGCGTTCTCTCAGTGTCCCATTACTCTGCTGCCATGGGGCACCATGGCAAAGGTCACTGCTCCCTGCTGCGTGGTCACTTCCGCATAGCCTTCTCCGGGGTTTGCGCTCACCACCGTCCTCCACTTATGCAGCGGTCGCCAGGACTCGGCAATGCACGTTTCCGTCCTGGGTAGTTGCACTATACAGCAGTCGGCCTCCTTACTCTCCACCGTTTATTGCGTCACCGGTTGTATCGCCGCCATATTGGTTTTGCAGCTCCTCTCCCTGTCCCATAAGCTGGGGCCCAGCAGGGGCACCTCTCTTCATTGAAGCCACAGCGAGTCCAAGTTAGCGGATCCGTCTTCCGCCGCTGTTATTGTTGGCAGAATGGAGCCCCATGATGCCGGTGTTTCATGATGCTCGGCTTCATTGTCCCCTGGAGCCAGGGGCGGACGCCATCTTAGCTCGCTTCTCCACCGGAGCTCCGCTGTTCTATTTTTACCTCCGCACCACTTCTGGAAGGTCCGTGGTCACTTGCCGGCACAGCGCTGCCTTCCTCTATTATTCCGACACTCGTGTGGTCGGATCTGCAGGTCTAATCGTCAGTAAATTCAGGATAATTATGGGATCGGGCGCGGAGCTCCGAGCTCACGCCGCCATTCCCATCGGTGCCCAAGCCACGCCCCCAACTTTAACCTCTTGTGCTTCTAGGGAAATGTGGGCTGCTGAGCTAGGTCATAGTATCACTGACGAGCAATGGACATATTGCTGCCTACAGACAAAACAAGTCTCATCTAGTAGTCGTTTGCGCATTACGCATTACAAATTTCTGCATTGCACATATTACACTCCTGTCACAATGCGCAAATATAAACTACGAGATGATGGCAAGTGTGACAGATGTGGGACAGAGACGGCAGACTTCCAGCACCTTGCCTGGGATTGTAACGCTGTCCAAACCTACTGGCGTCAAGTGCTTACAGCCTTGGAGCAAATGACTCTCCTAAAACTCCAGCCATCTCCCATGCTGACCCTACTAGGATACACCAAAAACCTGGTTGTGGCGCATCGGAAATGTATTCCATTCGGTCTTTTGCTAGCTAAGAGAAGAGTAGCATGTCGATGGGGTCGCCGCAGGGCTCCTAAATTTAAGGAGTGGATTAATGATATGATGTTTTGGCAGGAGCAAACGTACACATATGCAGAACTTCTCCCTATCGCCTCACGCCCTCGAGATATCTGGGACCCTCTGAAGATGTATCTTCTAGAACACCCTGCTGATGCCATACACATTACACACGTATCTGGCCGTTAAACACAATATTTGACTATTGTGCGCCTCTGTATGATGTGTATCTGTTTTGCAACATTAATGTGTATTAAGCTTGCTCAGATTTGCTCCCTGATGCCACCTGTAGAATTGCTGCATACGAGCAATAATCAGCTTTTCTTCCCGATGCTCTTGTTACTCCGGGCAATGGAATGCATCTACTTGTTCTCTCAGTCTCTCTGACAAGTATGTACTTCCTGTGCTGGATATACGTTTCAGAAAATTTTAATAAATAGAATTGGGGAAAAAAAGAGTGACCCTCTAAACAAGGGATTAGCCAGTCCCAAGAGGTCTTACTAAACCTCCTCTCCTAGAACATTGCAGGGGGGAAACATGAACTTCAGGGCGGTGTACCCCCCACTAAACAGGGAAATACGAGATCATAGCTCTTCTAGAGACCTGGCTAATTGAGCCTATGCAATTGGCAGGCTATACACTCCATCACATAAAGCCCATAAGATCCCACCAATTCGGGAGACCAAAGGGGGGCCTTGCAGTATTTGTATTAACAGCATCAAACAGCACCTCGAAGCAGCTATTTTGTTCGGCACCCGGTCTACAAATAATCAAATTCAGCACTTGGCACAAACACCCAACAACAACGGTAATACTGATTAATGTCTATGCACACCCTAATGTATAGGAAAATATTGCTCTATTAAAAAAAACGAATCTCCATGACAACTTAAGTAAGGTTTGCATACCCATTCTATGAGATAATTGTTACAGGTGAATTTCAACACCAACTTAATTTACACCCCAGACCAACTCGAACATCTAGCCGCAGAAAACGCAAATTTGAGTGGTGCAGCCACACTGTGGTCCTCCAGCAAAACGTCCTGATCCTGATGAGCAAAAGGAGAGAATAGTAAATGGCAGATCTCAGAGTGGCACACCTCCGAGGTACACATATCACGGTTTCAAACTCAGGGTCAATCCTCTCTTTACTACTGTTCCCCGAAAAAATATGTAGTCAAATACACCACGCGTAGGGAGAATTCATATCAGCAACTGGAGTGGAGTGTAAACAATCCAAGGCACATGAGTGCCCCAGTAGAAATTGGCTCATTAAAAACAAACAAATTAAAACGCTTGAGGTGGACACACAATTCAATTCCTGACCTGGCCGGAATGGCGAAAGAGACTCTGGAGTCCAGCAACAGGCCCAGTTGCAGCCAAACGGATGAAGATGGAGTTCACAATGAAACTGCTACTACAGTCTCCCACAGTAAAACAAACTAGGAGGCAAGTCAACAAGAAGTCAGAAGGCCTTACAAACAAATGCCAAGCCTTTAAAATGGAAGTAAGAAGAGTAGTCAGGAGTTTAAAAAGGCCCAATGCACGTATGGGAGAACATTAAAAAAACACAGGAAGAAATATAAAAAACAACTTTTGGAAGATTAGAAAACGAAAACAGATGCATTTTGGACAAAGCTCTATTTTAATGCTAAGTAAACCAACACTAAAGCGTTGTGGAAACCCATAAATAGTATTAGTAGATCCACAAGCCTAATAAGCAACTCATGTGTGCCGGAGAAAGCGTGGATCGACCATCTAACCAAGATTTTTCCCAAATGTATAGATTAGAGAATCCAGAGCGGGACAGCAGCTAAAACACTGGGGATAATGAAATACAAGATATCACTTTCTCCACCAAAACAGGTATTGGCAAATTATGTATTACTCTGGACTATCCATTCGGGCAGGGGATCCAGCACTATCCATCAAATAATGTTGCAAAAGTAAGAATGGCACGGCAATGAGATAGTGCACCAGGGCCAAAAGGCATTCCGCAGGCTATTTTCAAATGTGATCCTGAATACTGGGCAATCCCACTGTCTTCACTGTACAAGGAGGAGGAACCAACAGCCTCAATTCCCAGGAGCTGGAGAGAGTCAATAATAAATACGGTCTTTAAGGGTGGAGATCGGTCCAACCTGGCCAACTATAAGCTAATAGCGCTTATAGACTCTGAAGCAAAATACTACACATCACTAATCGTTGAAGAGCTGGTTGAATGGTCCAACATGAACAACTTGGACCCAGTCAATCAGATAGGATTCCGAAGAGGGTTTGGAACAGCTACAACATCCTAGCTGTTACCCTAATAGCAGATAAGTGTAAGCGTCTGCAGAAAAAGCTACACTTATGCTTTGGAGACTTTAAAGAAGCATTTAACAGACACAGAGTAGATCGGGAACTAAGGGAGTTGGGCCTCCCAGACTGAATACTATGAGCCATCAAACAGTTGTACATACGTACCTGGATTCAAGTTAAAATACCCGATGGCACAAGATTGTCAAGGACACTTCGTACAGAAATAGGCCTCAAACAAAACTGCTGCTTGTTAGCCCAACAAATGTTCAAATTGTTTAAGGCAGATCTGCCTCCAAGACTTGACCACACAAACTCTCTCCCCGTATGTGGGCACTTTAAGCTTGACACATCTTTCCTCTGCGTATGACAGTCTTTCTTTGCCTAACAAGGGTTGGACTCCAAAGATCACTTATCGAACTAGCAGAATATGTCACGATTAACAAACTTGAAACCAATATGACAAAAATGAAAATAATGACTATTAGGAATCAATCTTGTCCACCGCTCAAGCTCTGAGATGAAATCCTAGAGAAGGTTAGCAGTTGCAAGTACTTGGGATTGTACATAGACAAGAGATTAAACTTCCAAACACACAAACAGTACGTTGCCAAGAAAATGCCCTGATTTATGTGTTCTGTGTTCGTACTAAGAATCTGGACGGACCCTCCTTTAAGCCACTGTTGGTGGTCATAGCGGCTAAATTATTACCAACAGTGGCTTACGCTAGTGTAGTGATGCATGGTAAAGATGCATGGCTTTTGGAGAGATTACAAGCCAATGCATTTAAGTGGGTGTTTGGGCCCCCCACACAATGCTTCACCTGCTCTAATTCTCTTGGAATTGGGTCTTCTGCAAAAGATAGAAGCTACCCCACAATAAAAACATGGTATGAGATGCGGTCAAATCAAAGAAGTTTATTAAATAACGCCCAATTGCTGGCATTGGAAACATCCTCAACCGTCCCATAGCAAATATCTGCCGTCATCGTTGAAACTATCAAGTACAACAGCCCTTTGGAATAAGATCTTGCCCTTTCCAGCATTTTGCCAGTTAGTAAATAAAGTTGCTAAAATGCACTCTCATTGAGAAGATAAAAACAAACTAACCAGCCGCATGAATGCTTGGTTGGTCCCACAAACTTTTGAAAAACTGTAACCGGCCTTGCACCTAAGTATGACATTCTCAGGGCATATAGTGAGGAAACTGATGGCAACTCATTTTGACACTCTGCCATCCTTGGCTGACCAACCATCTTGGAAATACAATGGTCCGAAGACATGTAGACTATGTGGTGCTGCGAAGGAGGATTTTATCTGTCTATTTTGTATATTCCCTCCTTATTTTAAAAATAATCACAGTTTTTATTATTGAGGAATATTTTGGGGGTATTCGATCCTGCAGGACGGCGATAATAAAAGAACTTGATCCAGCTGACCCTCAGCTCCGCTGCAAAATGAAGAAATACTTGATTATGTTTGAAAAGGGTATTCGGTCTGAATACACATGATCTGCAGGACCATAAGAACTTAGGATGGTCAAAGAACAAATGCAGCAATAGACTCAATGTTGTTAATTGGTTGTGTGTGATCATATTTTACTTAAAAGATCGTGGGGCTTTAGGAGCACTATGCATCTTATTGATGATATTTGCCAACAAGTCATGGTGATTTCATAGCTTGTCAATAACTAGGAGCTGTGATATCCTGGTGGTTTTAACTTTTACTGGCGAAATGGCTGTTTATGATGATTTGTATTTACTATTGATTCAGGCACTACTATACTATGGCACTGTATTGATGACCATCCTGATAGTTTTAATGCTCATTAAGCATCTAGGAAAGTTCCAGATCTAGGTGAGACTGTAATGTCTATGAAATCTGGTGTAATCATGTATTACATGTTACATACTTGTGTATTTATTGTTACATTGTTACAGTTTATATTACCCTAAAAAGTAAGGATTTTAAATTGAATCATTCTGTTGGCTATTTGGTGTCCCATGCCACCTTCCAGGAAGTGCTGCCATTGGAATGCATGAAAGACTATTTTAGAACTGAAAAGTACACCCAGTCATCAAGCTGTTTATCACCTTAAATTCTTTATGTCCTTATGCAGTGCTTAATTTGAGCCGGTGGTTTCCAGTGCTCGGCACCAGCACTAAATTGTCAACACCAGCGCTTGTGACAGTTTGCCACAAGGGGGCGCTATCTGAGATAACTAAAACAACAGAGTACCAGGGGCAATGTGTGGTGCAAGCTTCAGTGGCCTCCTCACGATAGCCCTGGCCCATATCTTTTTTACTGCCTGTATGTGTTATGTATAGATTATTTTTTTTTTTGCTACTTTCCCCCTAGTACTGGCAATGCAAACAAGGCAGGTTTTAATGTGTTAAAGCAGTAATTGTGTATGGAACTGTTGTAAATTCATACTTAGCTTTATATGGCTTCTTAGTTTCTTTAGTCCTTTCTTTATGTTTCTATCTTCTTACCTAGCTGTGTTCTATCTGGTGTGTTGGGATTGTTCTATCTGGTGTGTTGGGATTCTAGCCCTGGCAGTTGGTCTGGTCAGCTGTGAGGCTTTGTGCTCTGCTGTCTTATCTTATTCCTTGTAACTTAATAAATCCAACCTAACTACTAGAAGACGTGTCCTGCTGCCTACTTAATTTATGTACAACAGGAACACGTTACTATTGTTTGTGAATGTCTGATTTTAAATGCCGTGGCACATTAAAGCCAGACCTATTGGCTTTGCTAAAACTTGTTTTACAGTGTGGTGAGGGAGAAAGTGCGCTTGACAGTAGACTCAGATACAGCTTTGGCCTTAATACCCAGTAGGCACCTCGATTTCACTCGGCGAAATAGGGATTTCTTCTCCACCACTGAATGATACTGAGAAATTCAATTAGGCCCATTTTGACGCGCAATGCATCAGGGGCGCGACACAGAGGCCTAATTGCGCTGCCGTAGTGATGTATACACTGCCTCTTTTAAAGTCTCAATTAACACTGTGCCACGTGACGCGTGCACTGCAGCCGGCCAAAATAACAATCTGTAGCTAACATTACCCAGACATTTAGCGAGATTAATTTCTTTCATATCGCTCTAAAATATGATGCGAAGGAAATAAACATTAGAACAGCAAAGACACAGTGCTTCAATTTAGATTTATAAAACAATTGAGCAATTATAGACAACCATGTATCCTTCTTTAGTCGAAAATTAATCCTGTAGAGCGCAGACGTGATTTTGTACTATTTCACTGCCCAGATTTCAAGCTCTTTAGAGGTATAGTGCCAAAACCCTACCAGCCACCGAGGGCCTGATTCACAAAGGGAAATGCACACTTCTGTGTAAGTTTTTTTTATGTGCCAGGAATCCGCACTCGTAGAGATTCTACTTGTAAATCGCTTTGTGAAATAATTTTTACATTTACACAAAAGTGTACATTTAACTTTGTGAATCAGGTCCATGAATTGGGCATTCTACAACCTTTTATAATCCCCCGGCTAAGGATTGCTAAAGATTGGAGGGGAGATTCCCATTACACAAAGTGCTAGCCTTCAAATTCCCATCTCTGCCACCTTAGACTTCAGTTTGAGTGCCTGCCTTAGGACCTGCTTTATAGTTTGGCAGACATGTATTTACTTCATCAGGGCATCAGAGTAAAGCCCGCCCACCAAATTTTGAAATGTCGTCCGGCCCAGCGGACATCTCTTGAACATATAGAAGCAGCTATCATTTGACAGGCTCTGTCAACATGATGGAGCAGTGCGGCAAACTTTCAATGTGTTTTTCCAAAAACAACAAAGCGGGATTATCTTTTTAATTATCTTTTTAAAAAATAAAAAAAAACAATGACCTCCCACACAACGGGATTTCTTTTCCGTTGCGTCACGGGGGGGGGGGGGGTCATTTTACAGTTTTCACTGTCCGTTACCGCAAGGTTTTACTTGGCAGTGACGGACAGTGAAAACTGGTCATTGATTGCCTATTGCCAAACCTCCGGCCGCCCTTACTCTTTCAGGCCATCGAGGTGTATGTAGAAGATAGAGTAGTCTCTGCCGTCAGCAAACTGAAGGTCCGCCAATCCCTAAATAAGGCAGGCAGACCTTCAGATTGGCGGAGAGGGTGCTCTGTAGCCATTGCAACAGGGTACAATCTCTGCAAAACTATAAATCGGGTTTCCAAAAAGGGCTGAACACCCATCTCTTCAAAGTATCTTTTGGCGCACAAACACCTAATTTCTAATTTCTAATTTAAAATATTTCTAGAGCGCAGCGTACACCTTGCGGTTTCTTGGCGCTAGGGGGTTCGGCATCTGAGGGAAAAAAGACCAGAAAGAGAGAAAAGAGGAGATATTAAGAGGGTTTAAGTGGGGAAGGCTAGAACTGTGAAATGCAGTGGGGGAAACCTAGAACTGTGAAATGCAGTTCTGTTCTCCCCTACCCTCAGGGGCTTAATGTTTATGGACCTGCAAACAACTGCCAAGATCTCACAAAGTCAGCTAAGGTTTGAGTTACATTGCTTGTTCCAGAGTAATCGCGTTTTCCTTCAACAACTTTTGCGTTGCCAAAAGTACACGAAAATTTGATTTACTCACATTCACTCATAGCTGAGGAGTTTTTGGCTCTGAGTTTGAAAAAACAGGTGGGTTAGCCACAGAGCCCGGTCTTGGGCTGGTAACTGCACCCTTAGCTGGCTGCACACAGCTGAAGGCTTTGCACTGCTGGTTGGGTAACATGGGGCCCGAATCTACAGGTTGCTATTGTTTTGCTGTTTGCCCACTGCCAAAGGCCAGACACAGTTTTTATCAACATTCTTTATTGGTTTCTTTTGCAATAACAGAAACCAACATGTCAACAATAGCCATCATCAACCACGTCACGGAGAGAACAAGCTGATATAACCTAAGCAAATCTGTATTTCAAAATTATACCCAAATCGATCTCCTACACGAACACCGGAAGTGAAGTCCAGTCAGTTCAGCACTCAGCAGAATAAGAAAATTCCTTACAACAAACCATGTGTCATCAACAGTGGTGGCAAAGTCCTCTTCTTCCTCAAAGGAATACATGTGGGGGAGCCCCCAGAGTCCAGAAAAACAGCCGGGAGTGCTGCTCACACCCCACCCCCGCTTGTCCAGCACCATTTATTTTTACAGAGTTTTATATAGTGCAAACTTGACCCAAAGGTATCGGGTATCAGAGCGCTTTACATAGCACCAGTTGCGTTACATGAGGACACATTCATTTTTTATTAGGCACAGGGAGATTAAGAGATTTGTCCAGAATCGTAGGATGTTCAGCGTTGTTGACAAGACTCGAACCCAGTTCTCCAGATTCAAGGTCGAACCAATCAATCAATCAATTATAGCATTTGTATAGCGCGCTACTCACCCGGAAGGGTCTCAAGGCGCTAGGGGGAGAAGGGGCCGTTACTGCTCGAACAGCCAGGTCTTGAGTTGCTTCCTGAAGGAGAGATGGTCCTGGGTCAGCCAAAGGTGGATGGAGAGGGAGTTCCAAGACTTGGCTGCCAGGTAGGAGAAGGATCTTCCTCCGGCTGTGGCTCTGCGGATGCATGGTACGGCGGCGAGGGCGAGGCTGGTAGACCGTAGCTGACGGGTGGGTGTGTAGAAGGTCAGGCGGTCGTTGAGGTACTTGGGGCCCAGGTCGTGGAGGGCCTTGTGTGCGTGGGTGAGGAGTCTGAACGTTATCCTCTTGCTGACGGGGAGCCAGTGCAGGTCTATCAGGTGGCCGGAGATGTGGCTGTGTCGGGGGATGTCCAGGACGAGTCGTGCGGAGGCGTTCTGGATGTGTTGGAGTCTTTTCTGTAGTTTGGCTGTGGTTCCGGCGTTAAGGGTGTTCCCGTAGTCCAGTCGGCTGGTGACGAGTGCCTGGGTGATGGTCTTCCTGGTCTCGGTGGGGATCCATCGGAAGATCTTATGGAGCATGCGTAGGGTGTTGAAGCATGATGAGGAGACGTCGTTGACTTGTCTGGTCATCGAGAGGGAGAAATCCAGGATGAAGCCCAGGTTGCGTGCGCGGTCCTTTGGCTTGGGAGTGGTGCCCAGGGCAGGGGGCCACCAGGAGTCGTCCCAGGCGGAGGGCGATGATCCCAGGATGAGGACTTCCTAGCAATTAGGCCAACTCCTCTCCCCAACTCCTCAACTTACCATCATGTCTGCACTGCTTCAGGTGCACCTCTTCCGCCCAGCTGCGGTCTGTGCAGGTAACAGCAGTAGGGCGGAGGGGCCGTGTAAGGGGCGATTTGAGGGACGATGCAGAGGGAAAATTATTTATTTATTTAATTTTCCCTCGGCATCGTGGGATTTTGAGGGATGATGCAGAGGGAAAATGTATGTATGTATGTATTTTGAATTTATATAGCGCGTAAATCACCGATAGGTCTCATAGTGCTTGCAGAAATTAAGGAGAGAGATATGATAGAAAGATTGCCCAAGGTCCAAAAGAGCCATGTTTCAGGTTCTTACGGAATGTTTTATGGTTTGTATCGGCTCTGATAGATAATGGTAAGGTGTTCCATGTTGCAGGGCCCATCTTTGAAAAACATCTGTCCCCATTTTTGACCGTTCGTACGTTTGGCACTATTAGCAAGTGTTTGTCTGAGGATCGGAGGGTTCTAGATGGACAGTACTTCTTAAGTTTTTTTTCCAGGTATTTTGGTCCCTGGCCATTTATGGATTTGTGAACTAAGCAGAAGATTTTGAATTTGATGCGTTTCCTAATGGGAAACCAGTGCAGCTTCTTTAAGCATGGGGCAGATGGAGTGCGAGGTGGGAGGTCTAAGACCAATCTTGCTGCTGTATTTTGGAGGGTCTGAAGTTTGGTCAGGGAACTTTCCTTGATATCCGCTAATAATGCATTTCCATAGTCCAGTCGGCTTATAATTAAGCCCTGCACTAGGGGTTTGTGGGACGACTGGGGTATCCATTTAAAAACCTTTCTAAGGCTACGCATTATTCCTACAATAGCGTGCACTACTTTGTTTACATGGGAGGACATAGATAATTTGTCATCAATGGTGACTCCCAAATTCCTTACTGAGTTTTTCGGGGCAGGACAGAGGCCTAGTGCCGGAGGCCACCATTCTTCTGTCCAATATTTATTCACATTTCCGAATAGCACTATTTCTGTCTTCCCTGCGTTTAGCATTAAGTAGTTGTTTGACATCCAGTTTTTTATGGAGAGCATGCACTGTTGGAATCTGAGCTTCGTATTCGAGGGGTTAGGGCCTAAGGTGATTCAGAGCTGAGTGTCATCAGCGTAAGACACTGTATCGAAACCGTAAGCTCTGATCACCTTAGCCAGTGAGGACAGATGAATGTTAAAACGGGTGGGGCTTAGTATTGACCCCTGAGGGACACCCTTTTCATTGTCTACACTGGCTGAGGTGAAAGGTCCCGTTTTAACCCTTGATTTCCTGCCAGTTAGGTAGCTTTGGATCCACCGTAGGGCGGAGCCCTCGATACCGATCACCACCAGACGCTCTAACAGAATACTGTGTGAGATGGTGTCGAAGGCTGCCGACAGATCGAGTAGAACCAGGATGGCAGATTGTCTGGCGTCCATGGTCAGATGAATGTTGTCTACTACTTTAAGTAAGGCTGTCTCGGTGCTATGGAAAGCTCTGAAACCTGACTGAGAAGTATCCAGTAGCTTGTTGTCTTCCAAGTGTTTGGTTAACTGTTTGTTTATTTGTGATTCCATGATTTTCCCAAAGAGGGCTAAAAGGGAAATAGGGCGGTAGTTTAGGGGTTGTTTAGGGTCAGCGTTATTCTTTTTTATAATTGGTCTGATTATAGCCTCTTTCCATATTGTTGGAAAAATGGATTGGGCTAGTGAGAGATTCAGGGTTGCAGTTATTTCAGTAATAATGGCCGGAGCTATTTTGGTCAGGATCTGGGCCGACGCTGGATCTGCTGGGGACCCTGATTTGGTTTTACTCATAGTGGCCATTACTTCTACCTCTGAGTGTGAAATTCTTGTAGAACATTTTGCGAGAATTGTTGTTCTTTGTGTAATAAGGTTATTGACCTTTCGCCGGTGGCGGGTGTGGTTTGTGTGGGGAATCATTTGTGTATATCATTTATTTTATCTCTGAAATAGATAGAAAGGACATTTGCCCACTCTTGGGACTCTGTGCTTGGGGGGTTGCATGACAAAGGTTTAGTGAACTCTTTTACTATTGAGTAGAGTTCTTTATGTGAGTATTCAGCTTGGTTAATTCTGGTTCCAAGATAGGCTTTCTTTGCAGATGCTATTTGGTCCATATAGTCTTTATGTAAAGTTTTGTATATTTGTTTGTCCGATAGATTTTTAGTTTTTCGCCATTGTCGCTCGGCTGTTCTTGTGGCCTTTTTAACTATTTTTAAATTCAGTGTAAACCAGGGGGATCGTTTATTGGGACTTTTGGTTGCCTGTTTAGGGGCAATGGAGTCTAGGGCTGCAGTAATTGCCAGATCAAGATCATTGGCCGCCTGATTTGGGTCGGTAAGTTGGGTCATTTGGGGGGAGGAAAAATGACTTGAGAATGATTCCAGGGTAATTTTATTCCAATGCCGGCTCATTTTCACTTCCTTTCGATGGGATGGTTGGGTGGAGTTTACAGCAATGCTAAACTTGATTATAGAGTGGTCTGACCATATAACCGGATAGAGCTTGGTGATCTGGATTTCCTGAGTATTTGTAAATATGAGGTCCAGGGTATGTCCAGCGTTATGTGTAGGACCGGTCTCCAATAGAGTCAAGCCTAATGAATTGATACTAGTGATCAACTCGGTGGTGTGTGGATCTTGACGCAATTCAGCATGGTGATTAAAGTGCCCCATTAGGAGGAAGTTCTTGCAGGCTAGGACGTGTGGAGCTAAGATATCTAATAGTTGTGCGGCAAAATTAGTTTTATTACCAGGGGGTCTGTAGACTAAAGCTCCTTTCCAAGACTCTTTGTTAATTAGGTCTAGAGAAAAGATGAGGAGTTCGCCCCAACTTGCTATGTGTGAGTCGATCATGTGAAGTTTCATAGAGGATTTATAGACAACTGCTGTGCCCCCGCCCTTTTTGCTCGTCCTATCTAGTCTGGAGATGTTGTAGTCAGCAGGAAGGGCAATGGCTATGTCTGGGGTAGATGTCTCTTGGAGCCAAGTTTCCGTGATGAAAAAAAGATCGGGCTTTTCTTGATCTAATAGTGCCCATATTTCGAGGGAGTTTTTTGGGAGAGAATGGGCATTGCCATACAGGCAATTGAGCTGTTTGGGATGGGATAACGGGGTCTGGTTCTGGTTTTGATTGGTTTTATTATGTGGAGAAGTGTTAAATGAGAGGAGCTCCGATCAGGTATATCTAAGAGTTGACATAATGGGCGGTCTGGTTGTAAACTGGCAGGGGGAATGGCGATTGGCGATGGTCGGGCTGGTGATTGAGCACCTCCGTACAATCGGCACACGCCGTGACGGACCAGTGGTACACCAGGTGAAAGTAGGCAGGTATGTGCAGTTTGCAAGTTGCTTTCAGTTAGAATAATACAGTTTTGAAGTTTAGCCGCAAGTTTAAAATCAGGGGTTAGAGTCAAGAGCTAACTTTCAATTCTGTCTCCTACGATGTTGTAGTGATATTTCAGTCTCAAACTAAACTTTCTCGCTCGGCGCACTCTCTTTTATCCCAGAGTGGGCGGGACCGCTGCAGCAGTGAGTATGGAGCGCTAACCGGTGTCAGGGACCGGAAGTGAGTCTGGCTGGTGATTGAGCCCCTCCGTACAATCGGAACGGAGGGGTATTATTTATTTAATTTTCACTCTGCATTGTACCACGAAATCCCCCCTTACCCGGCCCAACCGCTGTTACCTGCACGGACTGCGGCTGCTTCCGTCGCTGCCCATTCACTCACATCAGCCACCCAGTGCTCCACTCTGGGAACCGTCTGACCAATCCAGGTGATCGCCACACGGAGCTTAGCCAATAGTAGCAACAAATGCAGGAACTTAAACGCCATTTCCTGCCCTTTCTTTCTAAGGGTGTTACCTAACAGGCAAACAGTGGGGTCCGCAGTAAAGGGTATATGAATCACCTCCCTCACCCGAGCCATCATACTCAACTAGAATGTGTGCAGAGGCGGGCAATCCTATGTTAAATGCAAGCAAGCATTGGCATAGCCAATGGGTTTCGCCTTTGGGGCTTTATAAGTGTTTAGCCAGAGCTATTGACTTTGCCAATGTCTTTAAGCTGTGCTGTAGAGAAGTGTGGCTGCTGTGCAGCATGCTGAAAAGTTTTATTAAAAAAGTGTCAGAAGTATTTTTGTTACCTTATATACGACCAAGAAGGCATTATGTACAACTGAACGACCATATTAAAAAAAGTATTTACAATAAAAAAAATCCTCAGTTTAACTTTTGTTCTTGCAATGCGGGCAACTTGTTTCTGCCTATTCCAATGGTTGTTTGTTAACGCTTTTTTTTTAGGGGGCATAAACAATCGGAGGGTGAAGGTTGGGAACTAGTACCTGTAGTATAACACTAGCAGCGGCCTGACGCTAGCGGAGAATCAACAGATGCCAGATTCCGAGAGCAGGCTGAGGTGGTAGTGGTGGTGGGTGTGGTTACTGGTGCGGAGGCGATGCTGAGGTGATGCTGAATGATACTCAGGTCTTCCTGAGTGATGATGATGTGGTGGTGTACTAGTGCAAAGGCGATGGTGAGTGATACTGATGTGGTGCTGGGTGATGCTGTGGTGGCGCTGAGTGATGCTGTGGTGGTGCTGAGTGATGCTGTGGTGGCGCTGAGTGATATCGTTGTGGTCCTGAGTGATGCTGTGGTTGTGCTAAGTGATGCTGTGGTAGTGCTGAGTGATGCCGTGGTGGCCCTGAGTGATGCTGCGGTGGCGCTAAGCGATGCTGTGGTGATACTGAGTGATGCTTTTGTGGCCCTGAGTGATGCTGTGGTGGCCCTGAGTGATGCTGTGGTAGTGCTGAGTGACGCTGTGGTTGTGTTGAGTGATACTGTGGTTGCGCTGAGTGATGCTGTGGTGGTGCTGAGTGATGCTGTGGTAGTGCTGAGTGATGCCGTGGTGGTGCTGAGTGATGCTGTGGTGGTGCTGAGTGATATTGTTGTGGCACTGAGTGATGCTGTGGTGGCGCTGAGTGATGCTGTGGTGGTGCTGAGTGATGCTGTGGTGGCCCTGAGTGATGCTATGGTGGCCCTGAGTGATGCTGTGGTGGCCCTGAGTGATGCTGTGGTGGCCCTGAGTGATGCTGTGGTGGCCCTGAGTGATGCTGTGGTAGTGCTGAGTGATGCTGTGGTAGTGCTGAGTGATGCTGTGGTGGTGCTGAGTGATGCTGTGCTGGTGCTGAGTGACGCTGTGGTTGTGCTGAGTGATGCTGTGGTTGCGCTGAGTGATGCTGTGGTGGTGCTGAGTGATGCTGTGGTAGTGCTGAGTGATGCCGTGGTGGTGCTGAGTGATGCTGTGGTGGTGCTGAGTGATATTGCTGTGGCGCTGAGTGATGCTGTGGTGGCGCTGAGTGATGCTGTGGTGGTGCTGAGTGATGCTCTGGTGGCCCTGAGTGATGCTATGGTGGCCCTGAGTGATGCTGTGGTGGCCCTGAGTGATGCTGTGGTGGCCCTGAGTGATGCTATGGTGGTGCTGAGTGATGCTGTGGTGGTGCTGAGTGATGCAGTGGTGGCGCTGAGTGATGCAGTGGTGGCGCTGAGTGATGCAGTGGTGGCGCTGAGTGATGCTGTGGTGGAGCTGAGTGATGCTGTGGTGGTGTTGAGTGATATTGTTGTGGCACTAAGTGATGCTGTGGTGACCCTGAGTGATATGATGGTTATGCTTAGTGATGCTGTGGTGGTTCTGAGTGATGCTGTGGTGACACTGAGTGATGCTGTGGTGACACTGAGTGATGCTGTGGTGGCGCTGAGTGATGCTGTGTGCGGCAGTCTCCTAAAGAGTAGCAGATTGTATGTGTGGCTGACAGCGAGAAAGTTTAGTTTGAGACTGAATACCAGATAGCAATGCGAGGTAGTGAAGCAGGCTGTGCTGTGACTCCTAGGAAGTAGACTGTAGCCACGCGATCCAAGGCCATGTTTGGCTACCAATTTCAGCGTTAACTTTTTTTAATTTGGCGTTTATCCACGTGATGAAAATCGCAGGCCCATGTGTACAAAGGAGGAATGCTAACCCCATAGTAAACAAGCATTGGCCGTGCGGCCATTAAAGTGACGTGGACGTCAAAGTACTGAGTAGATTTGAGAAGTTGGCTTGTATGGCATTTAACCAGTTTGCATTTTAACATGATTACATTACTAATGTTTAGATTTTAAAACATTTATGAACATTTTTTAAAGTTCTAACTTCTGTTATGCTCTCCTGGCTCACCCCCAACACAAAGCTCAACAAAGCTAACCCAATGGCAGAAGCGTACAATACGAAGTAACAGAGGACAACACACAAGAGTCAAATGGGTTATTAAGCAGAGTTGTTTTAGAATTTTTTAAGGAATCGTCATTTGATATGCTGAATCGGCTCCCCATCGACCCGGAAGCGCAGCGGGCACGCCGATGGCGCGCCAAAGGCGTGCCAAAGGCAAGCCCGTCTGCGCCCGTCCGCGCTAAGTCAGCACTCAGGGCGAGCCACTCTGTCCAACACGGCGCAGTCATTCCCGGTAAAAGCCTCATCCATTTTACTAGTGAGGGGCTTGAAATCCTTCAGGCCCCCGACCTGTTTTCCCCATAGTGCTTGGTCCCCTGGTTCTTCTAGCGAATTTGCTTGCGCTGAGTGTGGTTACAGATTCTCTGCCGAGCCGCGCACTTCGGCCATACCTGTGTCTACCACTACGGAGGGGACTATCAGGGCCTGCCTTATCAACGCTAGGTCAGTGAGGAGGCACCATGTCGATGTGGCGGACCTTATCTCTGATAATGATTTGGACATGTTGTTTGTCACAGAAACATGGTTTGATGCCTATTCCAATCCGATTGTTGCTCTGGTCACTCCTGCTGGTTATAAAGTTCATCTGCTCGATCGCCAGTCGGGCAGGGGTGGGGGCCTCGCCATCTGGCTTAGGGACAGATGGACTCTGCTTTGTGAGTCTTCCTCGCTTTTAGGTGATTGTGAGGTTCTTAACTTTAGCATTCAATTTTCTGCTCACTTCACGCTCGGGGACACTTTGGTCTATCGACCTCCCGGACCGTCCAAGCACTTTTTGGACTCCTGTGGGGATGCTCTAGCAGAGCGTGTTCTGCGTTTCTCCAGGTTAATTTTTCTTGGCGATGTCAATATCCACTTAGACCACGCTGAGGCCTTGGACGCCTCTGCTTTGTTGGACGCCTTCCATCTGCCGAACCTCTCTCAAAGAGTTCTGTTTCCCACCCATCTTGGTGGGCACACCCTAGATATTATAGGGGCCATTTTCCATTTATTGGTGAAGAAACCAAGCCCGTCGCTTGGTCTGACCATTTCGCTATCTTTTTCTCTTTGACTCTGTTGAACTCCTCTCGCCCGGCACGTTGCTTTCGCCCGCCTACCTTTAGGAGACCGGACTTAGGGGGCTTGAGCACCGCTCTGGGTGCTTCTCGTCCCTACTTCTGTGGGGATCTTGAGGAAAATGTTGCCCAGTTTGCAGAGTGGATCACAGGTTCAGTTGTGGCACAATCTGCCTTGTGCCAGTCCAAGTTGAGGAGAGAATCCCCCTTTAAGCCCTGGTTTTCTTCTAAGCTGAGGACTCTGAAACAGGAGTGCAAAGCGGCCGAGAGTGCCTGGCGTGCCTTAGGCTACTGTCTTGCCGATAAGAACACTCTCAGAGCAAGACAGAGACTCTACTATACAGCCATCGGAGAAGCCAAGGGTCACTATTATGCCACGCGTATTGAGCGGGCCAAAAACAACTCTAAAGAGATTTTCTCCATTGTTCAAAGTTTTCTGGCCCCTTGTGCGCAGTCGGCGGTCACTCCTGTTTCTGACTCCTGGTGTAATTCCTTGGCGACCTTCTTCAAGGATAAAATAGCTGGCATCCAAGCTTCACTTTCCATCTTTCCAGGGCTCCATGATACAGGGTCATTTCCATCTATCAGTAGGGTAGAGCCTCTCTTTACCTTTTTGGACTTTGGCCTACTGGATTCGGCCAGCTTTCTCAAAATCTTGAAAGCTCTTAAGTCTGGCTCTCCCAATGATCCCTGTGCTGCTAGACTATTGTCGGACCTGGCTGACACCGTTAATCCAGAGGTGAACTTCTTGATCAATAAGTCATTCTGCACAGCCTCCGTGCCTAGAGCCAGGAAACATGCCCTGATCCTTCCGCTGCTTAAGAAGCCGTCTGGACTCTTCAGTGCCTGAAAACTATCGCCCTATTTCGTTACTGCCTAGTTTGGCGAAAGTGTGTGAGAAGGCCGTCACTTTTCAACTTACCAAGTTTATCGAGGAGTCTAAGGGGATTCATCCGGCCCAGTCGGGCTTCCATGCTGCTCACAGCACGGAATCTGCCTTGCTGGAGGTTGCAGAGTCAATCCGGGAGTGTTTGGATGCGGGCGGAGAGCAGCGTTGGTCATGCTGGATCTCTCAGCGGCATTCGACACGGTTTCCCAAGCCATGCTCCTCAACCGCCTCTCTGCTATCGGCATTGTTGGCAAGGCTTGGCATTGGATCAGCTCCTTCCTTAAGGGCCGGCAGCAGCAAGTTTGGCTCCCCCGAGTGCCTCTTCGCCTCTGCCGGTATCAACGGGGGTGACACAGGGTTCATCACTTAGCCCCCTCCTTTTTAACATCTATGTGACTCCGCTCGTGTATCTGGCGGAATCACTGGGGGGCTAAGGTGATGGCTTACGCCGATGACATCCAGCTGCTGTTTACCTGGCCCAAGAAAGCGGACTCGGTCAAGTTGGCCCAAAATTGCCTTTCCTCTGTCTTTCACTTGCTATCCAATTGCAGGTCGGGCAGAACTCGGCGGTCAGACTCCTTATGGGGCTTTCTCCTAGAGATAGTGTACGGACACACTTGCGTGCCCTGCATTGGCTGCCAGTTGAGTCACGCCTGAAATTTAAAATGCTGACCATTGCTCACCGGGCCCTGTATGACACTGGCCCTTTATACCTACAAAGGAGATTTGCCTATTATGTGCCAGGTAGAGTGCTTCGGTCTTCTGCCCAATGGCTGATGCAGATTCCGAAGTTCAAGCGCCAGCACTTGGTGGAAACTCCTTTGTGAGCCGGGCCGGTGTGGCCTGGAATCTGTTGCCTTTTGCCCTGAAGACCACCCAAGACCCAGTGCTTTTTATAAAGAAACTCAAGACCTTGCTGTTTTAATTTGATACACGGTCATTCTTTCTTTCAGGAGCTAGCGCCGGGACACTTTGAGTAGCTGCGCGCTTTATAAGCTCAATATAACATAACATAACATAACATAACATAACATAACAGAACATAACAATGCTCCATGGATGAGTCTGCGCACTCTTTGCTTTAGGCATGTGACCGAGCCCATAAGTAAGTCCCATTTCAGTCGAAGCTCCACGTTTTATCGCCTGTTTTTTTAGCAGCACCGCCAATGCCGCTTCCCACGTACAGTACTAAGCATGTGCGGGAAATCCGTTCTGCTCGCGGATTTCGCGGATTTTCGGTAAATCCACGATCCGCGAACTCCCGCGAATTTACTGAAAATCCGCGAAATCCGCAAGCGGCGGATTTGGGGGGCAAAAGTTCAAGCCTGTTGAACTTTTAACTATGTTAGGATGGCGCAGGCAAGCTGCCAGTGCCATCCTAAAATAGTTACTAAGTTAGCTTCAACAGGAAGCACTAATAGATAAAATAAAGCAGGTGCTCGAGCACCTGCTTTATTTTATCTATTAGTGCTTCCTGATGAAACTAATTTAGTAACTATTTTAGGATGGCGCTGGCAGCTTGCCGGCGACATCCTAAAATAGTTACTGCAGACCATAATGATGGAGGCCTTTGCATTATTGACTTTCACAAGCTCAATCCCTGTGCAGTTCCTGTGACCACGAGCTTCTCTGATCCGTGCCTGTCCTTTTATGCACACAAGAGGCATGTGAACTCGAGGGACCCCGGTGCTCTTCGGTGTGATGGCAAAGTTAATCAGCCCCCCAAAAATGTGAGTTTTGTCGAGGCTGGGCAGGTGTGCGTTCTCCCCATATCTATCGTCGGAAATTACCTATGATGCTTGATGGAGGCCTTTGCATTATTGACTTTCACAAGCTCAATCCCTGTGCAGTTCCTGTGACCAAGAGCTTCTCTGATCCGTGCCTGTCCTTTTATACACACAAGAGGCCTGTGAACTCGCATATAAGCCTTGCCCTTTTGGCCCCACACACTAGTGGTGTGCACCGTCTTCGCGCCTTTTACCCACTTGATGGACAGCTCACTCGAGGGACCCCGACGCTCTTTGGTGTGATGGCAAAGTTAATCAGCCCCCCCAAAAATGTGAGTTTTGTCGAGGCTGGGCAGGTGTGGGTTCTCCCCATATCTATCGTCGGAAATTACCTATGATGCTTGATGGAGGCCTTTGCATTATTGACTTTAACAAGCTCAATCTCTGTGCAGTTCCTGTGACCACAAGCTTCTCTGATCCGTGCCTGTCCTTTTATGCACACAAGAGGCATGTGAACTCGAGGGACCCCGGTGCTCTTCGGTGTGATGGCAAAGTTAATCAGCCCCCCCAAAAATGTGAGTTTTGTCGAGGCCGGGCAGGTGTGCGTTCTCCCCATATCTATCGTCGGAAATTACCTATGATGCTTGAGGAGGGCTTTGAATTATTGACTTTCACGAGCTCAATCCCTGTGCAGTTCCTGTGACCACGAGCTTCTCTGATCCGTGCCTGTCCTTTTATGCACACAAGAGGAATGTGAACGCGAGGGACCCCGGTGCTATTCGGTGTGATGGCAAAGTTAATCAGCCCCCCCAAAAAGCATCATAGGTAATTTCCGACGATAGATATGGGGAGAACGCACACCTGCCCAGCCTCCGACGATAGATATGGGGAGAACGGCATTGAAGCGCGAGCAAGACAGAGGCGGAGCGAGGCGTGCACACTTGGGAGAGCGAGAGGAAAGTCAGCTGGGGCCTCTGCTTGTAACTGTGCAAATAACTGCATGCTCTATGTCAGACAAAAAGCTGTGGTCGGCTTTTTAAAGCCCGCTCACTAAATATCTTGCCAGAACAGCACATGGGCTGGCTCAGGCGAGACCTAAAAAGAGGCCACTGGGTCCTGGCATCTGGGATAGGTGAGTGACCAGTACAGTCCATTTCATGTAAGAGTATGGGCTTCACATATGTGTGGTGTAGGAAATGAAAATGTGTACTTTTAAATCTGGTATCATTCGAGTTGGAATTTACCAACACACACATTCTCACCCATTGTGCATCCTCGATATGTCTCCCCAGTTCACTCTCCTACGCCACACGGGCAGGGAATGGAGTGCACGACTGATAGCTGTTATGGCTTTGTGTAGGAGAGAGACCAGGTGGTGCCCCTACTAATTCCAACAATCCCAGGAAAATAAGTGATGTGCACAGGGCTGCGGGGAAGGAGGGTCATATGTCCCTAATTATAACTGCAATACTAGCATGTTGTAGAAAGTGCCCTGACCCAAGGCAAAAACTATGTGCTGCTTCAAATGTTATAAGCTCTTCATTGGGGTACAGATCCCACAGCATTTCACAGCCACCCTATAGGCAGGCATACACAGCCATGGCATCCACAACAACCTGGAATGCGGGCAAGTCACAGAAAACAAATTCCCTTGTGAAAGGAGCCCTCCTCAAAACCATCTTGGCGGTCTGTTCCCACAAGGAAGCAGTGTGCTGGATAACATATGGGATCGAAGCACCGTCCCACCCCTGTAATCAGAAGCCGTGGGAGGGACTAGCTCCTCGTCATATTGTGTAGAAGCGACTTCTTCCGGTTGCCCCCCTTCATTGCTGAATCTGGGTGGCCAGGTAAAAGTGCTACAGATTGGGAAGGGCCAGCCCCCCCCCCCGCTTCCAGCGGCAGAAACAGAAAGTCCTTTTAAAAAAAAAAAAACATTATCTTTTTTTATTTTTAATACACACAATAAAGAAATGACTTTTCCGTGCACCATGACAGAGTTATTACAACAATATTTGTGAGAGAGTAGTCCATACTTGGTCAACACACCAGATTACTAGAACACGTTGAATCAAATTTACATAACTGCTCACAACCCTCGAGATTTCCAATAATGCACATTTGGTGGTTCTTGTCAGATAACCATAGTTTACACAACTCTTGCATTTAAAAAAACACAAGTAGTCTAATGCAATACACAACCTGAAATTTAAGCTTAACCCAGACCAGTAGGAACAATACCCATAGGTTGTATTGCTGAGGGGGTAGAGCTAGTTCGAATGAGGTGGGCTTTCAGGGGATGCCGAATATCTTTTGTCCTGGAAGTGGGGGGCTGCAAAGACACCAACAGTTCACAATTAGTGTTTCAGTATGTGAGGCTCGCCAGTCAGGCATTAGTCGTGGGGGTGCAGTTTCCCTCTTCGCAAGGAGTAAGGCGATTGCTGTGAATTTATGCAATTTCCTTGGGAACCCGTATACATAACCCAATAGCGCGACCTCTGGAAGGGGTGCAGTCTCCTGACCTACCATGTGCAACAAGATCACATAGATGGACTCTAATATTCTCCTATTTGTGCACAGTTCCATGTCATGTGTACAAAGACGGCATGGGTGGGCCCAGATTTCGGGGAGCTATGTGACCTGTATGGGTCTATGGTGTTGATTTTCGCCGGCGACATGTATGTCCTCCACAGATATTTGAAATGAATCAACTTGTGTCTGCTGTTAAGTGAAACCTCTTTTGTCTGTGAACAACAATATGCCCACTGGGAATCTTGTATTGTGAGACCCAAATCCTGCTTCCATGCTTCTCTAACTCTGGCATCTCTGCAGGGAACTAGAGCCATTGATGCTCTGTAGAGTTTTGAAATCAAGTGATCTCCCTCATTGCTGGTTATCAATAACGTTAATGGTGCGAATGACTCAGTTTCCAAAGGGAAGTTAACAATCCTCTCTGTAAGCGCTCTGCAAACTCTACACAAGACAAACTGCTTCATAAAAGTGGCACCACTGAACCGCTTATCTTCCGTAGTGTTAAACACATGTCCGCCCGGAAACAAATCCCCGAACTTCGCCAGGGAGTAGGAATCAAGAGTACGCTGTACTAATCTCTCCTCCGTAATGGGGAGCCATGGGTTATTACTCAATGGTATCTCAGACGAGTACAATACACAACCACCTGACACCCGTGCCAACTTATGCTGGTCCAACTTGTTGTTGAATGTCGCGAGAGTGCCGAGGAAAACCCCACTGTAGGACTGGTCTCAACGGCGCTGGCAATACCAAGTCAGCTTCAGGTTTTGCATCAGTAATACGTTACTTCAGGGTGATACCATGAGTGTGCAAAGCTACATTGAGCTACCAGATAGTAGACCTGGAAGTTTGGGACTCCAAGTCCCCCACTCTCATATGGCAGGGTCTGTGTGTCCCAGCTATCTCTGGCCCTCTTCCCTCCCCAAAGAAGCCTAGTGAAGTGGGATTGGATAGTTTTAAAAAAACTTTTAGAGTGGGATGGGGATATTGTGAAATAGATACAAAAATTTAGAGAGTACCACCATCTTTATGATTGCTACTCGGCCCGCCATTTATAAGGGAAGTTTTAACCACTGCTCTATCTGCTGCTCAAGCTTGTAAATAACCGGGCCGTAATTTAGTATTACCAGCTGATGAGAGTCCTGGTGTGTCTAAATGCCTAAATATCTTCTTGACTCCTCGCACCATTGCAAAGGAAACCCACCATCCCGTCTGACAGTGCTAAGCGTTAGGGGGAAAATTACTGATTTGCCCCCATTGATGACAAGTCCAGAGAATCCCCCGTATCGAATGATTTTCCTAATTAGTGGCTCCAAATTCTCCTCTAAGTGTCGGACATAGAGGATATATCAACTGCATAAAGCAAAATCAATAGAGGTCCTATCTTGAACTGGAGGCCTCCATGTAAATGTGTTTCCTGAAAGTGCTCAACTAATGGATCAAGAGCAATTATAAATAGTAAACGGGGAGAGCGGCCATCCCTGCCGCGTGCCCCAGGAGAGACGAAACTGCGAAGACAAAGTACAATTTAGTCGTATCTGAGCAGTGGGGGAGTTGTATAGGAGTGCAGTGAGCTCAATAAACCCTTTAGGCATTCCCATCCTCTTCATGACCGTTAGAAAAAAAGGCCACTCTAAGAAATCAAAGGCCTTTTCAGTATTCAATAACACAGGCCGCTGCAGGAACCTCAGGTGATATCCTATGCAGGGCCGTACACAGAGTTCGGACATTTAATGCTGTTGACCCATGGGGGACAAACCCCGATTGGGCCGGTGAGATGATACGATCTAACAAAAGGGCTAACCTCAGCGCTATCATTTTGGCCAGGATTTTATAATCGAGATTTAGAAGGGATAATGGCCTATATGATCCACACGTGAGAGGATCTTTCCCAGGTTTGGGCAATAGGATTATTACTGCCTCGCGCAGTGTGGGCGGCAATTCTTTGCTCTCTAGAGCTTCACTATACACCTCTAGCAGATATAGGGCTAATAGGTCCCTGTAAGTCTTATAAAAATTCCCAGTGAACCTGTCTAACCGGGGGCAGTTGAGCCATTCATGGCATCAATAGCGCTTACAATTTCCTACACGGAAAAGGTTCTGCCAAGAAATCTTCCACCCCTTTTCCAGCCACACAAGAGCTATCCAAACAAGTAGTCCCTGCGGTCCTCATCACTGTGCGCAGCTCGCGAATAGTACAACTCAGTATAGTATTCTAGAAATACATCTCGTATCTCCGAGGTATTAGACAGTATCCTGCCATCAGAAACACGGATACAGGGAATACACGATTGACCCGTCGCAGGAGCCGTGCCAAGGTGCGGCCCAGCCGGTCTCCCTCACCATAGCACCGTGAGGTGGCATATTTGCTCAAAAAAAGCATCTCCCGTGCCGCTGCTTCCCTGAACTCCAGTAGGAGTGCCAATCAGCGGTTCCAATTGCCACAGGCAGGGCATGCTATGTACTCTTTATCAATTGCCTCAAGCTGGTGCTCAAGACGAGATAATGTGTCCCTTAGATCCCTCAGCACCCCCGAGTGTTTCGTAATACAGATTCCCCGCATATAGGCTTTGAAAGCTTCCCATAGTATAGCCCACTTCTGCACTGAACCTTAGTTTAACTCGAAGTATTCTATGATAGCTGAAAGGAGCTCAGCACTGAGTCCATCAGCGCCTGGCCCAGGAACCTCCACTGCCTTTCGCAGTCCTCTGGCCTAGGGATCCTAACCGGGAGAACGACTGGAGAGTGGTCCTAGAGCATTCTGGGAAGGTGCTTTGTCTCCCGGTACAAAGAAGTTAAACCTGGGAATACCAGCCAGAAATCTAGACTGGTCCAGGTTTTCTATTGTGCAGCATAATAAATGTAGGCTATTTCCCCAGCGCAGCAGAGGCTCCACAAATCCACCAACCCAAATGAGTCACAAAGCTCCAATAATGCACAACAAGTTTTTGTAAATATATTTTTATTGCAGATAAAATTTACAGTTGTACATCGGTCAACGATAAGGCAATCGGTGATGGTAACACAGATGGTGAGGTAGTACTGTTACACGGCCATTCAGCCCACAACCCGGGGGTCGGGCGGCAATTTGTAATGAAACGAAGAGCGTGGGTCCTGTGGTCACCCAAATACGACCAGTTATAATATAAAATTTCACATCTGCTTTTCTAAAAAAAAGAACCCCCACCTCCCCCAACTCAACAAAACTCACCCAGAGGTCTAGTGTCCAAGTAACAGGTTCCTAATTCCAAGAGTATATTAGGAAGCTTGTAGTGCGCCCTCTGCCCTCTATCCACCTCCCTCCTCCCCCCCCCCACGCCATCCGTGTATAGTTAGATTATCAGAGAGCATTCGGCAAGAGACTTTTCGCAGACTGGAGAAAATGCAGTGAACCTGTTGCATTACGGGGACGCAGGCTGCTCATTTGCATCACTATCAGTGTCGCTAGGTGTACTGTGATCGCGTAAGGCCTGCACCAATGCCTCCCATGCTTGCGCTGATTCCAATGCCCTCTCATTCTGCTGCCGCCTCGCTAGTTAATATCTCAGGGTGCTCTCTCCCTCAGCCCATATGAGAAACTCGTTGCGACATTTAGTTCCCGTTGGACCAACTCGTGCCTTCCAGTGTCGTGTTATTTCCCGTTTCGCCAAGAGCATTCCCATGTCAATGAATTTGCTGGTAACTTTGTTTTTGGGGGTATGTGGAAACCAATGTAGGATCGCTACTGCAATGTCGAATTGTAGGGTCCGCTCTGTAACCTTATTGAGGGTGTCCCCTATCAATGACCAGTAGGAGGACAAAGCGGGGCAGGACCATAACATGTGGGTCAAGTCAGCTCCAATCGTCCGGCACCTAGGGCAGGCCGCAGTGTCAGAGGCGAAGTACTTTTGTATCTTCTCTGGGGTCAGGTATGCTCGGTGTAATATATAAAAGTGGACCAATTGGAACCGAGCGTTGCACGTGCTCTTCCAAGCTCGGCGCAGCAGCTGGGCCCCGTGGTCTCTGGGATGTCTCTCCCTATGTCTGCCTCCCATTTGGCCTTGAGTGTCTCCAATGGAGGCAACCTCTTGTTAACCATCCTGGAGTATAAACACGTTACAGCTTTAACCATTCCCGCTGCCATCATAACATACTGATATGCCATAGACGTCTGTGGTTCTTCAAGACCATTCTGCCAGTGCGCCTGAAGTGCCCTTGTGACCGCCGCGTGTAGCAGGAAATAGCCCCGGGGGACGTCAAAGCGGTCCAAGATTGCCTGAAAGGGCAACAGCACTCCATCCTCGTATAGGTCACCGGTAACTTGAATGCCTGCGTCCTCCCAAACTTGTAATTGCGACCAATCACCACCATGTGGTAACGCTGTGAGCATTCCCAATGGGATTCCGGGGGCGTAGGGGTGGTTCATTCCCGACTTGCGTTGTACGCGGTTCCAGCACGATCTGATAGTTTGTTCCTCTTGCGTGAGGTCCCTCATAGCCAGCCTCTGCTGCAGTGCGATATAAGAAAGAACGTGTCTGGGTATGCCCAGCCCCCGCTCCTCCTCTGGACCCCGAAACTCCCGTGCCACCTCCTGGGTGTAGGTCTACATGTTGGGCAGCTAAGTAGTATGTTTCAAAATCGGGAACAGCTAGCCCCCCTCCGCTTTAGGTCTCATCAAGGTCTTGAGCGCAATTCTGCGGCGGACCGATCCCCAAAGGAAGGCCACAATTAGTGATCTCAGGTTCCGAAATACGGCTGGCGGCATCCAGATCGGAAGCGTCCTGAGGTAATAGAGTAGCCGGGGAAGCGCCACCATCTTTAGTAGCGCTATACGACCTGCCACCGACAACGGCAGGGTAGCCCAAAAGGACATGCTACCCTTTAGTGCCCGAACGCATCGGGATATGTTGCCCTCCAGAATGTCAGTAGGGCAATGGTAGATATAAACCCCCAGATATTTGACCCCCTTGCGAACCGGGAACAAGCACATTTTCGACCAGTTCACCCTGAGGCCCGATATTTCACCGAAAGAAGTGAGTACTGCGTCAGCACCAGCCAAGGCCCCCTCAGCATCTTCCAGGAAAAGCAACAGGTCGTCAGCATACAGGGAAATAAACTGCCGCCCCGATAAGGTCCGTAGTCCTCCATAGTGGGCCCCGGTGCGAACTGACAACGCCAGGGGTTCCACTGCCAGCGCGAAAAGCAGCAGCGAGCAACCCTGTCTCGTACCCCGCTCTACCGGGTATTGTTGGGAGATCAGCGGGCCCGATCTAACCGTCGCCATCGCAGAGGCATAGAGCACTGCAGTCCAACGCAAGAATCCTTCCCCTACCCCAAAACAACTAAGCACTCTACGGAGGTACTCCCACTCTAGACTATCGAACGCCTTCTCCAAGTCAATCGAGAGGATCATGGGTTGGGGAGCCTCGTTGTGGTCCTCCTCCAACAGGCGGATCAGGCGACGGATGTTCATTGTGGTGTTTCGCTTGGGAATGAACCCCGCCTGGTCTTTATGTACCAGGGAGCCCATATGCCCCAGCAATCTCGACGCTAGGATGCTGCTTAATATTTTATAATTTACCGTGAGCATCGAAAGCGGCCTATAAGACGCCGGGTCGCTACTCTCCCTATTGGGCTTAAGCAGGTGGACGACGAGGCCCTCGCGCATTGAGCCCGGGAGGCGCCCCAGGCGCTTCGCCTCCTTGTAGATTATCAAAAGCCGCGGGGCCAGGAGGTCAACATAGGTAGAATAGAACTCCACAGGAAGTCAGTCTAAACCCGGAGTTTTGTTGCGTGCCATACGTTTTATGGCACTGCGGATCTCCCCTAGCTCCACGTCTCTCCCCAATTCCTTCGCCTGTTCGGGCTCCAGAGTAGGGATAGGCAAATCCCGTAAGAAGTAATCAATGGGGGTAGTGTCCGTTATTCTCCTACTCTGGTATAGCTCTTCGTAGTAGTTCGTAAAACAACTAAGGATTTCGGGCTGGGTATAAACCTCCACTCCCTCAGCATCCCGCATAGCAACCGTGGGAGAGGTGCGTCTTGTGGGGTTAGCCAGCCAAGCTAGGAGCGCCCCCAATTTGTCCCCCTCTGCCAGTGATCTGGTCAGGTAAGTTTTATAGTCAAAACTGCATAGTCGTTCAACTTCAACAGCTACAGCTTCCTTCGCCGCTGCGGTCTGTTGTTGAAGCTCCGGACGGCCGGGCCGCAGGAGCTCCAAAAGGACTCGTCGCATCCCCACTTTCTTTGTAATGCAATAGCCTCTCACTACCACCTTAAAGGCGTCCCACTCCGTGGCCCTTGCCCCAGTCGTACCCTCATTCTCCGCAAAGTAGGCGGTGATTGTGTCTTCAGGTTCACTCCGAAACACTAGATCCTCCAGCATCTCGGGGCGCAACCTCCAAGTTGGGACACAGGGGGTACCCGGGAACCATCTGAAGTCGGCCAGAAGAGGGTTGTGGTCGGAGATGGTCCTCGCTAAATACTCGGATCTCGCAGCCGAGGACACTAATTCCACCGATCCCAAGAACCCATCCAGCCGCACATGCAGTTCATGCATGCCGGAGAAGTGGGAGTAGTCCCGGGTATGCAGGTGTTGGGCTCGCCAGATATCCGACAGTCCCCATTTAGTCTGCCATTCCAGTCTACCCCTGGCTATCTGGCAGGTTGGTGAGTCTGCCAGGGGAGGGTGAGATCTATCAAGATCTATGTCCACCACCGAGTTGAAGTCCCCTCCGATCAAGAGTGGCCCTGTTAGATAGTGTGCCAGGGAGCCCGACAGCGCCGCGAAGAAGGCCCGTTGGTCCACGTTGGGCGCGTAAATGCTGCAGATGTTCAAATCTTTTCCCCCCAATTTACCCGCTATGGCCACAAACCTCCCTTCCAGGTCCACAGTGTGTTTTGTCACCTGCAGGGGCACCCCAGCCCGTACCCAAATTAGTGCACCCCTAGCATAAGCCGAGTATGTGGTGTTGTATAACTGTCCCCTCCATCTGCGCTGTAAGGCTAGTCCCTCCGCTTTTGTAAGGTGCGTTTCCTGCAAAAGTGTGTATCTTGTGGCGCCTGGACATGGAATGCAGCCCGCGCACATTCCAGGTAATGCATTTGAAATTGGATAGTTCAGCCATTGTCCCAATGCGTCTCGCCATGTCTCTCCCAGTCGTGCTCAAGTAAGATCAAACACAGTGATTGCCCTTTACCGATGGCGTACACACCCCCCAACAACAACAATTTAATCCCAAACCGTGTCACCCCCCCACCCTCCCCAGAACAGATCCCAAAGATTGCCATCTAGTTCCCATCCAAACTGTACCCAGACAAACAAAAACTATCCTGACGGTAGCCACCGCAGGCGTGCCTTAGGGGCAATATGGGGGTCGAGCACCGATAGGGGTCTCCCCACGTCCAAGCTACCTAATTGCGATCGAGCCATAAGTATTGAGGGCAAATACAGGACTTGTCCCCAACCCATCCCTCATCCAATTTCCCAATAGTCCCCGCGAGGGCTCATCCCCCTCCTAACACCCTCCCCTCCGCTGGAGCCGGCTCACCCGAAATCACCCTTGGCCATCAAGCAGTCCCTCTGCCGTCTCTGGGGTGATCACAGGGAGGGTCACACTATCAGTCTTGGAGTCCTCCGTGTCCGTGCGGCCTTCACCACCGCCAGGTTCTGAATCCTCAATTATGGGTCCACCTTGAGAACCTGACATACTGGATACCATCTCCAACACTCCTCGCCGTTCCGCCGTAGTCTCCACAGTCGAGGGTCGGCCAAGTCTGCCCCGGCGATTCTGGATCCTCTTAGACCTCCGCCGTAGTTCGACCTCCTAGGTAGTTGAGAAAGAAGACCCAGGGCCATCCTTGCCAGCTCTATATAGTTCCAGCCAGCTACACGCTTCGTCCGGGGTATCAAAGAATTTAGTCGTGCCATCTAGTATGATGCGGAGCCTTGCTGGAATTAGCAATGAATACTGGATGCTCTCACTTCTCAGTTCACGTTTGATCGCTAAGAAGGAGGCTCGCTTACGCTGGGTCTCATAGGTGTATTCCGGAAAGATATTCACTTTACTGTTTGCCACCTGATAGGGTCCATTCATTCTGGCGTTATTGAGAAGCAGGTCCCTGTCACGGAAGTGCAGCAACCGCGCCACCACCGGACGCGGAGGTTGGCCTTGTTGCTGTGGCCTGGACGGAACCCTGTGCGCTCGTTCCAGGGTGTAAAAAGAGGAGAGCCTCTCGGTTGCCACCACCGTCCTGAGCCAGTCCTCCAAGTAGGCCACCATGTCCCCACCTTCGATTTTTTCCGGTAGGCCCACTATACGGATGTTGTTCCTTCTATTGCGCCCTTCCGCGTCCTCTGCCCTTCTCTCCAGGGCATCTATCCGAGTCAGAGCGTCTTTCATGGCGGTGGCTAATGTTTTTTGCTCCGACTCTAGGGTTCCAACCGAGCTCTCCACCTCCTTGACTCTGTCCGAGAGCTTACCGTGGTCTGCTCTGAGCAAGCCCAGGCTCGTCGCGACCTGGGCTATATCTTGTTGGAGTGCCGATCTTGTATCGGTTATCGCCGCCAGGAACTTGTCCAGTTGGTGCTGGAGGTGTGGGTCCCTCTAAGTCTCCGGGTCCAGCTGGTCTCCCTTGTCCAGCGTCTCTGCATCCGAGGCGGCGCGCGTACCACCCTTAGTGCCCTTCGGCTTCACCATGGTGGCCGTGGTCTCCGGCGGTGGATCCGGCGATCGCAAAATGAGGGGCGTCAAACGGAGCGCCGTCAGCTCTCGCCTCAGCTCCTGTGTCGGTGCGGTCCGCCGGCCAGTTCCCGGTGTGGCAGCGGGGTGGATCACGACCGCTCGCGGTCCGGGAGCATAGAACCAGGTGCTCACCCACTCGGGTCACTCCGCTCGCAGTGAATATAGGGGTTCAATGATATCGGTTGGTGGGTCGTTGCAGATTCACCGAGGTTGTTTGGATCGGGCAACAATGGCGCCCATTGTAGAGACCACGTGGCGCGGGCTCCTTCGAATCGTCTCTCTGTCAGGCCGCGGTAGCAAGGGGCCATGCGGGGGTGGCAGCACCCTATCTTGAAGCAAAAGGGCGAGGAGGGGGGAGAAGGGTCACCACTAGTACGTAGTGTGCTGTCGGGACCTGCGATTTTCTCGAGCCACCTCCACCTCCGTCACAAACTGCAGGCCTTCCTCCTCACCATCGCCGGTCCTCGTAGGCCCGATGACTAGGCCGATCTCTTTCCAGCCACTCTCTCGGCCTCCAGCTCCCCGCACCGGGCTTGGTTCCTTTCCAGCGCGGACCAAGTCGGCACGCGTACCAACGTTCTCGAGGTCCGAAGCTGCGGAGGCCGATGTCGTCTCGAGTATGGCGGAGTTTGGATCAGCTCGCCCCTCTCTCCGCGGCTCCGCAGCGTACCAAGGGTCCAGCCGAGCGGCGGTCTCGATGGGCACCGTTTGAAAAGTTTACAAGTGCCGTCGGTCACTCAGGTAGCTGGCATCTGCGTCGTTCCACCATAAGGGGAAAGAGAAAGGAGGCTTCGTTGGATTCACCGGTCTCCTAGGGCCGCAGGCCGCCTCAGGACCACCAAGACGGAGCGGGCGCCATTTTGAGCTCAGCGCCGCTCGGTCCGTGGGCACTCGTTCGGTCCTCGTTCACCTCGGCCGTGCCTCGCTGCGGTTCTCCAATGTCGTCCCCCGGCTCAGCACCCACTTCGCTCAACAATCTGAGGGCTAGGGGGCCCTTGCCGCCCGGAAATTAGGATTAATGGCGGCTCGATCGCGGAGCCGAGCGCTCAGGCGACCTCCACCATCGGCGCCCTCAATAATGCACAACGAGCCCGCAGCTTAGGATCAGAGGAGGCAGACGTGTTATCCTTATTTATTTATTTATTTATTTATTTATTTATTTATTTATTGACTTTCACAACTTCTTGTACAATGTACAATAAAAGAAACAAAGGAGAAGAAATGACATAGAAAATTACGGAGCGGCAGCATACAGTACTCTGTTAACAAATAAACACTACACATGAAAAAATAAAACAGTAAACATGTGGCGACATCGTAAGCATACATGAGATAGCAATAAAACAACAAAATAAATCTTAATCAGACTAATGTCATTACATACAGCATATGACATACATGTTTACATAGAGATGGCTTCTTGTGCATCCGACTGGTCAACAGTTCGCAAGTACGTTAACAGGGGCTCCCAAATGTCGCTGGGTCTTGAGGACGATGGCAACTCTTCTGCATATATGACTACATTTTCTCTACAAAGTGATAAATCCTTAAGCCACTGTTCCACTTTTGGGCTCAATGCACTATCCCACACCATCGACACCCGTCATTTGGCAACTAGTAGTGCCACCCTCAACAACCTACCCACCGCTCTTCTAATAAACATATATGTGGAGAACATTGCAACTCAGTTCCAATAATCTTAGATAGCATGGCAATCACCATAGCCCAGTATTCCGACACCCGTCCACAGGCCCAAGCTAAATGCCAAAATTCTGCCCCCAGAGCACTGCATCGCTTGCAAACATCAGTATCATGGAGCCCATATTTACCACGCTTATATGGAGTATAATAAACCTGGTGCAAGTATTTAAAATGTATTATACGCAAATTTCCATTTGAAGTGAGAGCACTCGTAAGCTGGCAGCAGATCTCCCAGTCTTTTTGCGTGAGTGGTGGGTCAAGATATTTATTCCAGGTATCAAGACTCTTGTCCCCTGTGTGGAGGCTGTCTTCCTGTGCAGCTCGGTATAGCTTAGTACCTAGCTTGTGCCGGTGGTAGCCATAGTGAGGGTGTGTAGAGCCAGTGTCTCTGGTGGCTCCGTGGGGAATGTGGGGTAGTGACCCTGCAGCGCCTTTTTAGCCTATGCATGTAAAACACAAATAGTGGTGTCTTATTTTTAATATAGTCCATATCGGTGGCCGTCAGGAACATGCCCCCCGGGAAGAGATCTTGCAGCCGCGTAATGCCCACTTGTGCGAGTGTATGCAGCGCTCCCCGCTCATGCGTTAGAGATAGGTTTGAATGGTTTGCTACTGGGAAAAACAGGGAGTATAGTGGTAGTTTTCCCGCCTCACGGCCAAGGGCCTGCCAGGCGGCAATCGTGGTGTTAATCATGGTGAAAGCATTACGTGGTGTATGTCTATGAGCATGAGTTAATAAAGAGTTCAGTGGGATGGGATGTGCATCCCAGTGTTCCTCCTCCACGTGAGGGACAAAGGTGTGCGGTGTGAACCAGAAGTGTGCGTATTGTGCCTGTGCACAGAAATAATAAATATAATAAATATAAAAGTCAGGTACATTGAAACTGCTGTGTTTGTATTCCATTGTAAGGGTCTGCCAGCTCACCCTCGCCTGCCTGCCCCCCCACACGAGGCGAAACAGCAGCGCGCGTAGAGTTTTAAAAATTGCTGCGTGAGCTGAATTGGTATATTACTGAAAAAATATAAAAATGTGGGTAGTACTGCTATTTTAACCAACGCAATACGGTCTGCAAGTGAGAGAGGAAGTTTCACCCATCTATCCTCTTGCTGCTCCAATACCCCATAGCAATCCCATAATTATCGCAGATAACAATCTCCGACTTGGACCAGTTGATATGTAGGCCAGAAAAACGGGCAAAGCGAATATATTCACGCAAAACTGGTGCTAAGTAAATGTGAGGCTCAGGTATAAACAGTAGTATATCATCTGCGTAAAGAGATATAATGATAGGCCAATGAAAAAAATTGAGAGCTGCACGCTTATGAGATTTTCTGACAAGACAGGCTAGGGGTTCCAACGTCAGAGCAAATAAAAATGGTGACAGTGGGCAACGATGCCTTATGCCTCTGGTGATAAGTATCGGTGAAGGACTGGGCTATTCTAAGGTCCAGCGGTGCCAGGGAACGATACCTGAAACCTTCGTGGGTTACCTGTTCAGGCGTACAAATCACAGAGACACGGGACACTTCCTTCGGCGTCAGAGATCAGCGTTTATTTACTGTAGGGATACAGAAGTCGCAAGAAGTACACTACGTGTAGGTTCTGGGCGACTGCTTCGAATTGCAACAGTGGATCGCTCCTTTTATACATTTTTTAGTCATAGCACAACATGGCGAGCAAAAGGTTACAAATCAGTTCCCATAGTAAACTTCAAAAGGGTTGCTTTCATGTATTCAGGAGCCCGGAACATAATTACAGTAGCATCGCCGGTTCCCAACTGTAAAAGTACGTTATCCCATCATTAAATACATTCCATTCTGGCTGTAAACGAGTTAAGAAAAGAGAGAGAAACAGGTGCAAGGAAAACAAAGATAGACAACAGGTTGGAAAAGAGTGTAGGGGGCAATATCGGAAGCACGATTGCAGGATCAAAGGATTCGTGCCTAATGCATGCACGGCTGAAACAATAGACCGGCACGGCAAGATGAGCCTCGAGCGGAGCCATCTGCCTTTGCAGTGTCATCCCCCTCGTCATAAAGACACCCTCAAAAGAACATGTGTCTTCCGCAAGAGCTTTGGGAATCCCAGGGTCACGAAGTGGACAGTGTCCATTTGTTGGCTACTTGAGGGCAAGAGACAAAATGGATGCCGTATCTAAAATGGAACCCGTGGGTTCAGATAGAGAAACCCACGAATAAGACGAACGATTCAGGCCAGCGTAGCGAAAACGTGTACACCCACTAAACTCGTCATTTGCGGTTCATAGATACCAAACTCGTCCATATTCGAACGAGTCGAAAACACCATTATGATTGTCACGGAACCTCAGACGCTCCTTTTGCCCTCATGTAGGCAAGCACTAGTCGATATCAGAATCGATCTCGATATTCATCAGATCATTCAGATGTTGCTGCAACATTATTCTATCCATCAATGCTTCCTTGGTAACAGATGGCCGTCTTATACACGTTGTAGCACAGAGGCCACATAAGGCAGGACCACACTGCACACAAAGACAACACGTGAACAGGAACGTTACAACAACCCCGATGATCATCAGAATCTTCCAACCCCACATCAGGCCCCAAAACAATCCTAGTAGCGTCCAATCACCTACGTCCACGTGTATGGACTCGGAGATTTTATGCAACTTCGAGATGGCTTGATAGACAGTTGGAGCGTTATCAGGGATGAAAATACAACAACTCGAATGGATCACCTTGCACACACCACCTCTATCTGCAAGAACAACGTCTAAAACCATATGGTTCTGCAACGTCATAAGACTATCCGCCTGAAGCTCTGCTGTCAGATTACCAAGAGCACTTGCAGTTATATTAGCAGGCGATTCGACCACATGAGTCAACTGTCTCAGGTTCCTACTATTGACCATAGGTCCCCAAAACGGCAGGAAACCCTTAAAGAAATCTCCTGCTTCTTGACCGGCAGTGTCCTCTTTGCTAATAACGCCTCTCACAACTCTAGTCTTGTGATAGTCCGAGGCAACTGTGAAGGTCGGTGGCAACAGATTCGCAATATAACAGGTGCCCGAGAAGTCACGGGGCAACCATGTATATGCGCGATCGTAACATACAAAGTATGTACCCTTGGCAGTCAAGAAAACAGGGGAAGAGAGCATTGGTAAAACATACGTTTCAGTGCAAGCACTCTTCCCAGGCTGGGCTCGCGGATTTCGGCCAAGGCCTTGCAAGCAGAAATTACCGAGATGGGGTACAATCCAGATTGGAGACGAGCTCTTAAGCTGTCTATCACCCACTGATATACTATACTCAGCCTCACTCAGATCCTTGTATGCTCGCACCTCTTCCTCTGGGATAAGCGATGCATCAAAAATATCTCTATCTAAGTCAACAATCGCTCTCGCCAAAGGCTTGTGGTACAGGCCGGGACCAAGGTCTGCAGAGCGTGGCTCTCGATGGGGGTAGGAATCTAGTGCGCTACGGAACATAGTTTGGAATGCTCGAGCTGACCCCTGGGACCTGTAAGGAAGAACCAAATACGGAATACCCCTATCCATGGTATGTGGCATTAACCCACACACCCAACAGTTAGTAGTATTCATCACCAACTGATGCTGATGAAGAAGCTGGACAAAGGAGTTGTTCATGAATTCCGCACGTCTAACCTGTTCATGTTGGGGCAGAGGATGAAAGGAATGTGGAGAAACAGTGGGAATAGATTTCAGTTCAGAAGAAAAAGTAGGTGAAACAGAAGGCAATAACGACTGTATTCCGAAATACACTCCACCCACCAATAGCATAGAAACAGTCAGAAACAGCAGGAATACCTGAAACAGAAAGCATTTTGTTCGTACTACCCTGTACAATTTCGATCTTTGAGCTGACATCCTCTCTACTTCCGACAACTTAGAGAAATCCATCCTCTAAAAACCGTCCGTAACGTTCTTGACGCACTTCGTTCTGAGTAGCGATTATCAATTCCTAGGAGTTCCCAGGAATCGACAAAAGTAACCGACCTAGTGTCAGAAACCTGCTAAACAGAAGGAAGTACCCGCACGGCCCTACGGTCAACCCGGATGTAAGGTTTTCCTTAATCAAGCATTCAATTTTAATGCAAATCTCCTAGCTGTGGAAAAAAACATACGTGTAAAAGAATTCAAGAATTAATAGAGGATGTAATTGTTCATAATGTTCATGGCAAAGATAAGGGGGTAATATGAATTCAAAAAGGAAAAACAAAAAGGGATTTCTTTTATTAGTCTTTGTTACGAGAACGAAGAAAATATCGACTTCTCCCAGGTCGAGTCTGTTCTTCAAATAATTGTTCAGATTGTGAAACAGCGTCCAATCGATCAAACGACAATTCAAGCCTCGAATTCTCCAATGCTAATGGTTCAACAAATGTATCTGGCTGCAATGAAGTGTCTCCTACAGGTTGAGCATCACTAAACAGCACAAAACGTGTTGGGGTCTCCGTTTCCGTTGCGACAATCCCAGTCCTCACCCAAGAATCTGCTGGCAAAGGAATCAGAACTTTTTTGGTGTGGGTGGCATGCACCCAATTCTTTCTGCCTTCCAAACGAACTGCAGTCCTTGTAGCCAGCAGGACTTGGAAGGGACCCACAAATCTCGGCTCCAAGTTGCGCTTTCTGCCAAAGTTGCGGGTGACGACCCAGTCACCCGGTTGGAGCCGATGTCCAGGACCCTCTGTCTGTGCCGGTAGAGCTTCAAAGACCTGTTGATGAATTAACCTCAGTTTAGCAGTCAGATCATGAAGATAATCAATTAACATTGGATACTCGAGACTATCAAAGGCCCTAGGCCTTGGGACTCCCCAAATGTTCGCAAGACGGCCGAACACAATCTCATATGGGCTAAGCCCTACTCGAGAGTGTACAGTCGCCCTGGTCTACAAGAGAGCCAGAGGCAAGGCAGCAGGCCATGACAGACCAGTCGTAGCTTGAATCTTAGCAAGTTTCAGTTTGAGAGTACCATTGTACCCTTCAACTAAACCCGCTGACTGGGGATGATTGGCGCTAAGGAATTTTTGTTGAATTCCAAGGCCCTTACACACACACTTCATCACACTCCCCACAAACTCATTTCCATTGTCTGACCATACAATCCGTGGCATTCCATACCGAGGAAAGTATTCCTTCAGTAGGACTTTCGCTGTGGACAGGGCAGTATTATCTTTAAGAGGATAGGCCTCAATCCATCTGGAGAACGCGCAAACCACACCTAAAACGTACTTCAGGTTATTGCATCTCTCCATATGGATGAAGTCCAGTTGGATAACCTCAAAGGGACATGTAGGAGGAGCAAAATGGTCAGGTGGAGTGGGGGTGCCCTTGCCCGGATTGTACATCATACATACCATACAATTCTTAACCACTCTCTCAGCACACTTAGCAATACCATCATTCTTCCATACAGGGGACAGCAACTTACATATACCTTTCGCGCTAATATGTGACAAGCCGTGAGCCATAGTCACAACGGCTAGCACATATGCATCCGGTAACATCCACCTCTGACATTCCGACAAATCAATCCAACATCCATGCGCATCTAACTTTCCCGTGCTTTCTTTCCACTTAGTCTTTTCAGTTTCAGTGGCCTCATTCTGAATCGCTTTCACGCTCTCAACAGTGTCCTCACACATACCAGTCTCCGCCGGCCACCTTACTGAACTCGTAACGTACATTCCATTCGGGTCGCAAGATTCTTAGCTGTCTCTTTAGCAATCTCATCCGCAAGCGCGTTACCACAACCAACATCATCCGTAACCTTTCGGTGAGCACTGCATTTAATGATTGCCACCTGCTTAGGCAATGTAAGTGCGTCCAAAAGATCGTTCACGAGCTTTCCTGTTGGATCTTCGTGCCATGCGATGTCATGAATCCTCTTTCTCTCCACAGACGACCAAAGCTATGTGCAACGCCAAATGCATATTGACTATCTGTAAACACATTCACTCGCTTTCCCTTAGACAAAACACACGCTCTCGTCAACGCAATCAACTCTGCCGCCTGCGCCGAATTCTGACTCAATCTCGCAGTTTCCACAACCGTACTCAACGTCACCACAGCATACGTAGTCGTCACATCGCCATTCGGCAACTTAAAACATGAACCATCAACATACAAAGTACCATCGGGATCTGCCAATGGAGTGTTTTTTAGGTCAACACGACCCTTTGTTTCTTCCTCAGTTCGTAAATAGCAATCATGTGGTGGTACATCATCTGATTCCATATTAGTCGGCAACAATGTCGCCGGGTTCAAAACATTACAGCGCTTGATTTGTATATGACTTGCCAAAAGCGTCAACTCATAACCGGACAACCTTGCGCTCGTCAAGTGTTGAGTTTTTGTATGATTCAAGAGAGTGTCAACTGCATGCGGAACCATCACCGTAAGCATATTATCCATTACCAATCCTGCAGATTGCCGGATGGACACCGCAACTGCTGCTATCGCTCTTAGACAACTCGGCAATGCTCTCGCTACTGGGTCCAAGGTCGAGGAAAAATATGCACATGGACGCTGCTTACCGCCAAATTGTTGCGTCATGACACTCAAGGCACAACCCTCTCTCTCGTGAACGTATAGTGTAAACGACTTACTGTAATCAGGAGTACCTAACACAGGAGCTGAACACAACGCATCACGTAATTCAGAAAAACTTTTCTGACACTCTTCAGTCAATGGCAAAGGAGTCGGAACATCCTTGCACGTGAGGGCTACCAATGGCTTCGCTAGCAATGAAAAATTTGGAATCCATTGCCTGCAGTATGACGTAATACCTAGAAAGGCACGCACATCTCTCTGAGTTGTTGGCACAGTCATTCGAGCGATCGCTGCAATTCTCTCTGGGGTCAACCTTCTTCTCTCCTTTGACAATAAGTGACCTAGATAGGTTACTTCTTGACAACAATATTGCAGTTTAGAAGGCGACACCTTGTGATGTAAGTCACAGAGATGCTGTAACAGCGATACTGTAGCAGTTTTGCAAATCTCTTTAGTGTCAGCAGCCACTAACAAGTCATCAACGTACTGAATCAAGGCCGCACCAGCCGGTAACACAAACGCATCAAGTTGACTCTTTAGGGCTTGGCTGTAGATCGATGGACTCTCACAGTAGCCCTGAGGAGCGCGTTTAAGCCTGAAGCTGCGACCACCTAATGAGAAGCCGAATAGATCTCTGCTTTCCTCAGCAATCGGAATGCTAAAGAAAGCATTCTTCAGATCGATCACTGAGAACCAAGAGGCAGAGGCTGGAATCAGAGTCAGTAAAGCTGTGATGTCAGGCACCACAGGAAACTGTGGAATCACGATTTTATTTACCTCCCTTAAATCAATGACAAAACGGTACACAGGAGGCTTGGATGGATCAGTTCGCTTCAAAATAGGTAACACAGGACTATTACACACGTTTCCCCGAGTTTCCTCGATAACATCCTTCTTGATCAAGTCATATATGATCGCTAATAGCGCTCGTTCACCATTGAGAGAGATGCGATACTGAGGAATACGGGGTAATCGCACATTCGATTTCAATTGGACAACGTAAGGTGATATGTCCAGCAGGCCCACATCATTGGGACCTGTTGCCCACAAAGACTCAGGAAGAGAACTCAATTCCGGTGGAGGCTTATCAGTTGACAAGTACATAGGAGAGATCACTCTCTGACCCAATGTAAGCTCCACTCTCGCAGGAGAACAGTACAGAGTCGCATATAACCGTTTCAACAAATCCAGGCCCAAAAGATTCTCACCACAACCAGTAGTCAAAATCAAAGGAGCTTCCAGCTCACGAGGCCCAATTGTGAGGGGCAAAGGGCTAGAAACCGGATTGCTAACGGGGGCGCCAGAGAATCCAACGGAAACATTCGTTAAGCCAGACAAAGGTGCGCCAGGGAGTTTCGAATGCATGATGGAACTTTTCGCTGCACCAGTGTCCAACAGAAAAGGCTCAACTACGCCCGATGTGGCAACTGCGACGTAAGGCCCTCTCTGATCAACCGGAACTGATACTACTCTCTCTCTTTGTCTGTGGCTGTCCTAGTAATTACCGTCAGTGTCGATATCATGCTAGACGTAACAGTCATCCACATGATACTGTGCAGATCTGCCAGATGAAGAACCGCGCTGATCAAAGAAATTATTCGAATCTGATGAAGAGGTAGAACGCTCATTCTGATTTTGAGTGACACCGCGTCCTCTACCACGTGAAGCCTGATGAGGACCACTACGACCTCCTCGAGCCGAAACACCATTGTTTCGGTCACGCAAAACTGGACAATTAAACTTCAAATGGCCCTCACCTCTACAGTATGCGCATTGATTGTACCCAAGCATAGATCTCGGTGTAGAGGAGTCAGCACGCGACTGCGACCTAGAAGACTGTGATTGCGATCTATTTTGCTGCTGTGCATCGTTTTGATTCGAGCGCGGAGGATACGCTTGCTGCAACAGAACTTTAGTTTTAAGATCCTTTGTTTTCTTATCCGCACAATAATTTTCCTCCTTTTCTCTGTTTTCGTAATATTGAGCCGTGGCTAATATTTGAGCAGAGGTAGAAACAGCCCACGAACTTTCGGAATTTTTCAACTTGTTGCTGAGTTCAGGCAACAAATTCGATACAAATTTATCTACAAATAATCGCTGACCTCCCTCAGTGCTCATATCCTGACCACTATGATCGATGGATGCCTCCTCAAATCTCGTAAAGAAATCGGAGACACTCTCGTCCTTCTTTTGCTTGCACGCGGACAGTTTATCCCAATTAACTCTCATTGCTGGCATAAGTGTCTTCATAAATGTAATTATCCTCTGGGGCAGATTCTCAATGATCTGTTCAGGCTTAGCCCCACCAACTTGTCGTCCGTCGGCCGCCGCAAGAGCAGCCCAATCACCGCCTAACTCGGCCACGTGATTCTCTTGACGGATTTTTGCCCAAATTGGTTGAGGTACTACATTACCGAACAACATGTCGATATCGGCAAGGTTCATAACAGTAGCATCCACTAATTGGGATAACTCCTTATAATAACCTGCCGGATTTTTGCGGGGGTCAGGCAAAGTTTGCTTCACCTGCAAAACTTCCGACCGCTTCCATGGGAGGTGTATCCAAACTCTCTGGAAGTGTGGAGGATAAGCTGGATTAGCAGTAGCATCACCTGGCATCCACACTGGGGGGACTTCTCGCATGGGATACTGACCAGGTTGTGCCATCCACTCCTCAGTTTCGTCCTTAAACAATGCTCGAGGTTGTACTGTAGATCGAAAGGATAGGAGACGCTCTAAAGCGCGTCGAACATTACTACCCACACTCATACCGTTCGAAAACTGATTCTGGAGTTCAGTCATTTCGGGCGGTACATTGTCTACCTCATCATTATCCCTCTCCTCTCGTAAGGATTTACACATTTCCTCAAACACAAATCTTTGCGTGGGCTCATTAAATTGAGAGAACGTCTCAAAAACTATGCGCGGGGTGTATTTAGCGGGATACCTAATCCATTTACGCGTCATTTTCACTAACGTATCACTCTCCCTACCACCAGGAATTTGACTTCGTCTTTGAGGGACATCAGAAACATCGGACCCAAGGATCGATCCAAATGGAGAGTAAAGAGTAGCAACAGCATTAGGTATGCGACTACGGACAGACGGAGAAGAGGAGAGAAGTACAGGGGCAACAACATGGGGACTAAACATAGGAGCAGTAGGAACTGTAGGAGTAGCCAAGAGAGCAGAAGTAGCGGGAACAGCAGACTGAGAAGGTATAGGCAGTGGAGCAGTAGGAAGAGGGGCAGGTAAAGGAGCAGGGACAACTTGAGGAACAAGAGGATTCGGAAGAACAAGACCAGCGACAGGCTGACCAGCAACTGCTGGAACAACAGGTTGAGGAACAGGGGGAACCACAGGAACTGTAGTATCCTGTGCGTACGGAGGTGGTGATTTTAGTAGATAGGACAACAAAGGGTCCTCTACCGCTTTTTCTCCCTTCTTATCAGAACTCGACGGTAAAACAGGATAACAGTTATCCACCGCCATATGTTGCAGTCTAGCAAAAACTTCCTTTTCCTTTTCTTCTTTGTCTCGCTGGAACTGCTCTGCATTCCGCATCACCGTAATGATACATTCTCTCTTATTTTTCTTAATCTGTTTGATTTCTTTCTGCTTGGCCTCCTTGCGCCATAACAGAAAGGAATCAAACATGGCCGGCCTAGATTTCTTTTTAAACAATTTTGCTTCGAGATTATCCAAAATTGCAGTTTCGAAACTACCATGAGGTGGCCAACTAAGGACACCATCGTCTTTAGTGTAGCGGACCCAATAATCATTATATACGATAGGACCCACTCCATGGCGACTATAGAGCTCATATATCGGAGTTCCAACTGGAGGTATCGGACATGAGTCCTCCAATCGGGAATCCGCACCGCAACATTTAAAGCAACCAAACAAAGTACTACGGCCAGGCATCGTGCACACTAACCGAGTTTACAAACTTCAAGGGTTATCGAATTACGATGTCCTTGCAAAAATGCAAGACCCTCGGTTTTTGGCAATTGCAATCGTCAAATAAACCCAACAACTAAGGACCAACAACTAAGAATCACAAATGCAATGGAACCATGCAAACGACCAAGTGTCAACAACAACCAAGGACTCTAGGAGCGACCCACAAATACTTAACTGAAAGAGCAATGGCGTCACCAGGAAGGCCCGTCTATCGTCTCGCTGTACAAAGGACTACGCCAGGCGCCAAAACAGGTCGACAGTCAGGGCATCAGTCCGTCGCAGCCGTCAGGAGGCGGGAATCTTCGCGGGAAAAGTCTTTGGACCACTTATTTTGACAACAGGATCGATGAAGCGGGGTGCACCTTCCCTCGGAGATTTCACACGAAGTTCCTCACAATCGTCGGGCTTTGGACCGGTACCGCTGATGTCGCCCCACTGTGGGCGCCAACTGAAGGACTGGGCTATTCTAAGGCCCAGCGGTGCCAGGGAACACCACCTGAAACCTTCGTGGGTTACCTGTTCCGGCGTACAAATCACAGAGACACGGGACACTTCCTTCGGCGTCAGAGATCAGCGTTTATTTACTGCAGGGATACAGAAGTCGCAAGAAGTACACTACGTGTAGGTTCTGGGAGACTGCTTCGAATTGCAACAGTGGATCGCTCCTTTTATACATTTTTTAGTCATAGCACAACATGGCAAACAAAAGGTTACAAATCAGTTCCCATAGTAAACTTCAAAAGGGTTGCTTTCATGTATTCAGGAGCCCGGAACATAATTACAGTAGCATCGCCGGTTCCCAACTGTAAAAGTACGTTATCCCATCATTAAATACATTCCATTCTGGCTGTAAACGAGTTAAGAAAAGAGAGAGAAACAGGTGCAAGGAAAACAAAGATAGACAACAGATTGGAAAAGAGTGTAGGGGGCAATATCGGAAGCACGATTGCAGGATCAAAGGATTCGTGCCTAATGCATACACGGCTGAAACAATAGACCGGCACGGCAAGATGAGCCTCGAGCGGAGCCATCTGCCTTTGCAGTGTCATCCCCCTCGTCATAAAGACACCCTCAAAAGAACACGTGTCTTCCGCAAGAGCTTGGGAATCCCAGGGTCACGAAGCGGACAGTGTCCGCTCGTTGGCTACTTGAGGGCAAGAGACAAAATGGATGCCGTATCTAAAATGGAACCCGTGGGTTCAGATAGAGAAACCCACGAATAAGACGAACGATTCAGGCCAGCGTAGCGAAAACGCGTACACCCACTAAACTCGTCATTTGCGGTTCATAGATACCAAACTCGTCCATATTCGAACGAGTCGAAAACACCATTATGATTGTCACGGAACCTCATCGGGTCCGATGTGTATCCCTCCATCCGCACTCTTGCAGTTGGTCCAGCATATAACAAATGCACCCAGTTAATAAAAAGAGGAGAAAAACTCATCCGCTGTAGCACATAAAAAAGATAGCCCCATTCAAAAGAATCGAGTGCTTTTGCGGCGTCAAGCATAACGGCAGCTGCCGGTAATTCTGGATTAGGAGTGTGGAATGTAGCAAATAGCGTCCTCAAATTATGGGAGGTAGAACGCTCTGGTATAAAGCTGGCTTGATCGGGCAGGACTATGTTTTGCATGAGCGGCTGTAGGCGAGTGTCCAGAATCTTCGCCAGAATTTTTACATCTATATTAATGAGTGACAAAGGCCTGTATGATTCGCAACTATTGGGGGATTTATCTTTCTTGAGTAATGTTATGATTAAAGCCTCCCAGAGTGTCGACGGAAGCTTGCCCACCCCATAGGCTTCCGCATACATTTCCAATAAATAAGGGGCAAGTTCTTCAGTGTAAGCCTTTTAAAATTCACAGGGGAAGCCATCCGGGCCCGGCGCCTTTCCATTGGGTAATGCTTTGATAGCCATTTGAAAATCTTCCACCGTGACTGGTTGATTCAAGTATTCCCTCTGCCCATCAGGTAGCCAAGAAATTGCTGTTAGCAAGAGGTAGTCATCAAGCTCTGCTACATCCGTCTCACCCCAGGAGGTGTACAAAGTCTCATAGAATTGCCTAAATTGATTTGCGATATCTGGGACACTATAGTAATCCTTACCTGTAATTTTGGTAATGAACTCCCTCTCCAAACGGTTTTTAATTTTTGTAGCCAAATGATGTCCTGGCCTACCACCCTCGCCATATGCGCAAGCTCTATACCGCTTAGATAGATACCTCATCTCTTCCTCCGCTAATGCTGCATGTTCCAGAACTGTCTCCTTAATGGCCACCAGGGTCGACTCACAAGGCGCGGTTTCGTATTCCCGCTCCAGGTTTTTTAAATTAGTCTCAAGCTTAGACAATTGCCCTCTCAGATTTTAAGTGTACCTGCTGTCGTGCTGATACAGGTGTCCCGAATAGTGGCCTTGAACCCTTCCGAAGGTGTCCCAGCACTATCTACAGACCCATTGTTGTGTTCAAAATATTGTGTGATGGCCTTGCAAATCGTCTCCGTGTACACCTGATCTAACAGCGACTCAGGCCTAAAGCGCCATGTAAAGGCTGCTTGCGGGACAGAGAGAACAAGGCGGACAGGACAGTGATCTGAAAGTGTACGTAGTGGTCCTGTCACATCCACCACCTAGCCCACTGCTTCCTCACTCAGTAACCAATAATCTAGCCGGGACCAGCTGCCTTGTACGGTGGAAACAAGTGTGCCCTCAAGTGTATCAGGGTGTCTGTGGCGCCAGACGTCTAGCAGTCCCAGGTCTGCCATTCCATCTTTTATAGCATGCACTGCTCCCGGAGATTGACCATCTCTTCCTCTAGATTTAGCCTTGGTCGGATCCAAGTGTGTGTTGAGGTCCCCGCCCCAGAGGATTATACCATCTGGAAGGCTATGAAGGACAGCAAAAATATGCTCATAAAAATTGGGGTCGTCAACGTTGGGACCATAGGTATTTACAATAGTGACAAGCGAGTCCATCAACTTCCCATGTAAAATAACATAGAGCCCTGTGGCATCAGCATATGTTTTGATGGTTGTGAATGGGAGACCTTTTTTGACAAGAGTGAGGACACCACGACTATATGATGAATATGATGAAGCAACCCGACATCCAGTCTAGCGACATCCCACCTGCCCATCCGTACTGTTAGTCAAATGCGTTTCTTGAAGAAGGGCAATGCCAATAGCGTGGCGATTCAAGTGCGCCAAGACTTGCCGAATTTATTTGGGCGAATTAAGCCCCCTTGCATTCCATGTTAGACAAGATATGGACATTACGTTACTATGGTCAGATTACAACAGATCATACCTAAAACACAAATAAGCCAATGAACAACAAAGCCCAAACCTTTATGGAAATGAGTACTGCTGCGAATGTTCGAGCACACATATATGCCGCCGTTAGAGAGTTGAAAGAGCAAACCAGTCACTTGAACAAACTTTACCAAATCCCCCCACCCACTTTAGCAACCCCAGCATGCCAAAGCCTTCCCAACATTCCAAAAACAGTTCCCAGTGGTAATACCAATGGAGTAAACAGTTGCGGGGATCTCCCATAGAGGGGGGCGCCTGAGCACAGTATCCCTCCCAACAGAAACAGGAGGTGGCCAAGCCATCATGAATACACCCTCTCCCTGTTTGTGACATCTTTGAGCAGTAAGTTGAACATCAGCGCAACTTCAATATTTCCACCATACAACAGTGCAATTTTTAAACCAATACATATAAATTAGCAACCCATGGATAGTAAGACCAGAATGGCGGTGCAATTGAAGGATGTCAATATAACTCAGCATTAGTACCATAGACAAAATGATAACTCATGCAGACCATTCCCATTGTCACTCATCTGTCTGTTCACTACTTCCTCCAGCATCTGGCCTTCCGTTGGATACCGGAGAGCGACTTCGTCATGTAACATTTTTTGAAAATGTCATCGCCATTTTTGGGCAAGTCAAGATCTTATGTTTCCCGTTGTCTTCTATGCGCAGCCGTGAGGGATACAGCATAGCATACAGTATTTTTGCTGCGATGAGAAGTTTCTTCACTGGTTGATACTCTCTCCTCGCCTCCTAAACCGCCACAGTGAAATCAGGGTGAAATGCTAGATTGTTCCCTTGGTGAGTGATGGAGCCCTTCTCGCATGACAGCCTTAACACAGTGTCCCGGTCTCTATAGTTCAAAAGGCGGGCAATAATAGGACGCAGAGTCGCACCTGGCGGCGGGCGGGCAGGACCTGAGATAACTGTTCCGCCCCAAAAATCTCACGAAAAAGATTTTCTACGTAGGTTTCAAGTCGTCCCGTATTCGTGAATTCTGGCAGGCCCGTAATGCGCACATTGTTGCGGCGTGATCTAGCTTCCAAGTCCTCATTACGGGCCTGTATGACTGCTAGCACCTACTCCAGTGGCTCCGTTTATGTGTTAACCTGTTGCAGACATCCTCCGCGTCCGATATACGGTTCTCCGCCTCTCCCAGTCGCTGTGCATGCTTATCCAGTTTCGTGGACATGTGATCCATGCGTAGATTGAGATGATCAATTTTTACATCTATTGACCGAAGACTAGCCTGCACCGATAGTAGAGTTTTATCAATATTGGTGAGTTGATCAGCAGGAGCGTCCACCTCAGTGTCAGAGGTTGCATGCTGGATGGCTCGACTGTTCCTTCGTGGCTCAAACGTGAGCCGCGGCTGGCCGCGGTCTGATTTTCCTATATTGGCGAAGCAGCCTAGAGTGGTCGGAGCAAAGCCCGGACAAAAAATAAAAAAGAGGAGATGAAGCCCTCGTCACCAGCCGGCACACCCCAAATGAACAGGACACTATGGAAATGGTGAGAGGACATATATGTGGGACCAGTGGCAATACAATGAGCTCACCACCAAAGACGCACCAAAGCTTGGTCCCAGCAATAAATGCCTGCCAGAAGAAAATACACTCCGGATCACTTCAGGTCAGCAGGACACGTGGCGACCCTGTTCTTAGGCAGAAGCAGTGGGGGGAACAATGCAGCCACCAAGACCTTATCTGGTTGAACCAGTCCAAGGTTGCATTGTGACATTCACAGCCAATTGTCAGGGGGGCACATCCTCAATTCGGAGCTGCTCTACAAAGCGGCCATTTTGCCGTGCGTCCTATAGCCGGGGGATCTTTTCTATTCTGTTTACATACTCCCTGGACGTTGTTGACTCACTAATTGAGTCTTTTAGAAAATTGTATATATTTTAAGCAGATTGCTTTTAATTGCTCCTTACCTCGGCGCAAGACCAGCGTCGCCCCGAGGCAGAACCTAGGCTCTTCCAGTTCACAGCGCTGCCGTTCCCCAGGCGCTGACACGTCACCTGACCCACCTCACCCACCATCTTGAGGGAGGTAAGGGTGGCGGTGTAGTGGTTGGACCCCTCCCACCCTCCTTCTCCCCCATCACATGTATAAAAATGCTAGACCACCCCGTCCGCGCAGCGGGTGTGCCGGCGGCGCGCCAAAGGCAAGCCCGTCTGCGCCCGTCCGCGCCGGGACCGGGCCCAGGGCCATAACCCCTGCCCGGCCGCTACCTAACAGCACCCGGGTCTACTCCCAAACCTCCCTATTGAAACTCCGGCCATCACCAGAAACGTGTTGCACAAGGTTAGATCCTACCCTGCCTTTACCTGAATTCACCACAAAATGTTCGCACTGTAACAGTACAATACCTATAATAACTGCCCCTGCCTATACTAATCAAGTAATGATTACAAATGAGGACATCATTATAGTCGCTCTGATTAATGCTCGCTCACTTTGCAAGCACAGGTAGGAGATAGCAGATTTGATTACCGACTTTAAACTAGACATTCTTTTTGTCACAGAAACGTGGACTGACGATTCATCTGAGCCAGATTTGGCAATTGCAGTGCCTAATGGATACAAAGCTTATCGCCAGGATAGAATCAGGAAAAAAGGAGGTGGACTGGCTATTATAGCCAGAGAACGGTTTACAGTTAGAACGACCCCTATTCCATCCACCTTTTGTGAATCCATGCAGTTTGGAATCAAGCTATCCGCCCTTTTCAATTTCAAAGGAATATTGTTATACCGCCCCCCTGGAACGAAGACTGGCTTCCTTGCCAATATCAATACCATAATGGAATCAGTAGCCACCGAAAGTTCGTTCACGGTCTTAGGCGACTTGAACTTTCATTTAGAACAAGGCAACCAAACTGACACGTCCACTCTAATTTCCGACATGGAAACACTGGGGCTAAAACAACTAGTCACATCTCCCACTCATTCGGCGGGTCACACTTTAGATGCCATATTTTCCAACATCGAAGGTCTACAAATAACGGACATTTTGCCCATGCCGTGGACCGACCACCATGCCATACTCACTAAGATCACCATCAAGACCCTCCCTAATAAAAAATTAGCTCTAACGTCTCAAAAATCTTTCAAAGACTGGAAAAACATAAATCAGGCAGACCTGAAAACAAAACTGGACTATACCCGCCCAAATGTGTCCACCGACCCCAATGTGGCAATACAACAATTTCAGACCTGGTTGGGCCATGCTACTAACCACTTAGTTCCTACTAAGTCACTATCTAGAAATAGAGCTAAACCAACCGCCCCATGGTATACTGAGGAGCTAAGGCTACAAAAACAAATTAATAGGAACAAGGAAAGGCTCTGGAGGACACGTAGTTGGTACTAGCCATCAAAGGCGATGGAGATCAAGTATCAAAGAAATTTAAAAATGGAATGCTTGACATAGGAGAATGGATGGCTACTAATTGTTTAAAACTGAACTCAGAAAAAACTGAGGTAGTTATTTTTGGACCCCTTCTCCCAGCCTGGCCATCTTGTTGGTGGCCAGAAGCCTTTGGCACTCCCCCGAGCCCTACAGCCAAAGTCAGGAATTTAGGAGTCATTTTTGACGAAGGACTTAATTTCATGGACCATGCAAATAAAACAGCTACCACAGCCCATTACAAATTGAAAATGATCAGAAAAATCTGCCCTTTTCTCCCGGAGACAGCAATTAAAACATTGGTCAGCTCCTTAGTTTTGTCAACTCTAGACTACTGTAATGGTTTATTTCTCAATGCCCAGTCCAGAGTCACAAGGAATTTACAATCAATACAGAATGCTGCAGCACGTCTGCTCTCTGGGAAGACGAAATATGAGCCCATATCAAAAATCATAAAGGAATACCATTGGCTGACGATTTGAAACAGAATACATTTCAAATCATTATGTATAGTTTATAAGGCACTCAATAATCAAGGACCACACTTTCTTAAAGATCAACTTCAACTTTACAAACCTAGTAGACTGCTTCGTTCTGCCACCCTCAACCAACTAGTCATTCCACGTTCCAAAACAGTGTCTTGGGGCGATCGCCGCTTTCTAGTGGCAGCACCCAAACTGTGGAATACTCTCCCCCAAAATATTAGGCTGAGTCCCTCCCTTCTTCAGTTCCGTAAACTTTTAAAGACTTGGCTGTTTGACCAATAACTCCCTACTATTTTTCTCTAGCTCCCAGCTTTACAAGTAAGTGTATTTCCCAGTGCCGAGACGCCTGCGGGTATTTGTTGCGCTTTAGAAATGGCAAAAATAAATAAACAAATAAATAAATAAATAGCACCCCCCCGAGACGTGTTATCCTTAGTTGGGTCTAACAAGTTAAAATGCCTACCCATATAAATTTAGTCTGTGTCTAGCTTCAACAGCTGCGTGTGAAGGTCATGAAAAAATGCTGGGTTGTCATTGTTTGGAGCGTACACACAAGCAAAAGCTACCCAATAGCCCATTAAGCGTCCCAACAGGACAGTATAATAACCCTCCTCACCGTTACAAACACTGTCCAGCTGAAAGGGCAATCGCTTATGGAGTAACACTGCAATCCCCCTAGCATACGTACTATAATTTACGAAATAACAATGGGGGCCCCAGGAGGATGCAAAGCAAGTGGAGGTGTGTTTTGGCAGGTGTGTCTCTTGCAAAAAGGAGACATCTACTTGGTGTCGCTGTAGATACTGTAGCACTTGCATCCCTTTCCTAACGTTTTTAAGTCCCTGCACGTTCCAAGTGCTTAATGTAAGGTCCGAAAATGTGGAAAGCCTACCCCCGGTAGTCATAAGAACACCTCAAACCTGATTGAGTGTGTAAGTAACAACAAGTACTAAGCTCGTCATGGTGTACATTTTACTCTGTGCGCAATAGAACCCCCCTGAAACAAATCTCCCTACCCCACTCCCCCCTCCCATCCCTGCCCAAAACCAAGCAGGGAAGATCCCCAATAACAATGTTGGGATACAAGCAAACTCAGGGCGCTCCTCTTAATATCAGGGAAAATGTATTATCTATATCCTTAATTAGATTAGGTGCATCTAGGGGAAGGGCGTGTATCCAACACCCCTATCTTTCCGTAACAAACAGAAATAGGACAATACCATATGCCCCTGAGCACACAATTATTAATAATCAGTAAATCGAGTTATCTTGGTGATTCCAATCAATCAGCAAACCACAAATAATATAGCAAATGTCCTTAGATTGTCCTTCAGAGTTTAATTCCAAAATGTTCCAAGTTAGTATCCAATAATTAATTCTTCAGTACATCAATTCAAATGGTGAAGGTCAAGTTGCCAACACGTGTTTCGTCGTGTGTACATTTCACACATAGACTTCCTCAGGGCTGAAACACAATATACAAAGGCCCTGTATTAGAATCATACATATTAATAACTTGTGGGAAAGAAAGATATAGTCCCCCATTACCACCGAAAAAAGTCTTTATGTGCAACAGATGTGTGGGCTCCAGATCGGAGAAAAATAGGAAAGAAGAAATACACCAGTCAAGGATCACCAACCAACGGTGTGTACCCTATGCGCCAATAACAGAAGAGAGTGATAAGAGTAAAGTCTCAAATTCACCTTGAAGCTCTATATTTGTAATCCTCTCTAGGACTTCTGTTCTCCACTCCAACAATTTCCAACCAATGTCTGAATGGTGTAAGAAACAGACATTACTGAGATATACTAAAATATATATATATCTTCAACCGCTCCCTACGTTCCTAGCAGAAGCCAACATATTAGCTCCAGAAGTTTAAAGAGCAAAAATCACGCAACAAAGTACAATATTGCTGTCATTGATAGACATTATGCGTCTTATCCAGTACAGTATAGACCCAACTTAAGTTTGCGTGCGGAATGCCCCACTAGGGCGTAAGTCAATAACTCACCCACTATATTGTTGTTACTTTATCTTCAACTGGAATATCTTATCTTCACTGTCACAATCTTTCTAAAATAAAGTAACCATACAATGGAACAAGTGTAAGCAAACTATTCATTTATCTCAATAACATACCCTACAGAAATTAATATAAAACCTCCACTCACCCACTCCAATAATGTAGGTCTCTGTATGCTGGGGCGCTAAAAAATTGAAAATATAAATATTCACTGTACACGTACATGCTGCTATTAATCGAGTCCATAATAATAGACTAAGTACATTCTCACCTATGTATTTCTAAAGTTCCGCCCGGTCCCCAGTCAAATCCGCACCAATAGATAATAACTGTTATGTAAGTCACGTCTATGTAGTCAAGGACCTTTGAACAAAATCATAGAAAGAGAGTTGTGAGTGATAACCTCCTAAGTATCATTCACAGATACTCGAAACCATTATCCCCACGTAGTAATCTCACCGAAAGTCTTCAAGAACAGGTCCGGAACAACATCAAAGTCCCGACCTGTAAACACGAAGGAAACCGTTAAGAAAACCGGTTTCGGACACAGTTCTTACCCCATCACGAGCCTAGTATCGGGCACTGAATACGAGGACACTCACCCGTAGTTCAGCGGCAAGTGTCCTCGCTGTACTCCGGCGTTTGCTGTAAGCGCCATATTGAAATGTCTATTTCAAAGGTAAATCCGCGGCCGCCATCTTGTAATGGTGTACCCGCGTGTTATCCGTCTAAGTGTGTGCATAGTCTAATAGTAAAGAGGTGACAATATTTATGTTATTATATCCTCTGTGTTATTTAATTATTATTTACATGTCGGATGACAATAAATAGTAGCATGTCACCGCAAAATTTCATTCTCGTTCGGGAAAGTATAAATTCCTGCCTATTCTCGGCGCTATCACCCACAAAAAATACATACTGTCCACGGCTGAAAAGGTGGATGAGGAACGAGGCGCTAGTAGGCGGCCTCGGTAAGTTTTAAACATTAATACAGTCATCCATAAGATGACAAGTAAGCCAGTATCGAGTCATGTGGAAAGCTATACACATGCATTCCATAGTCGGGTCCAAAATCAAATTAAATAGTGTAACACCCTGTGTAGCCGGGCATATTACATGGTGCATACAGGTAAAAAAGAAAGAAAAAGTGTACAGGTGGATTCCATGCCAACGGAAGGAAAGACAATAACACCACATAACAAGTATATGAGTGTGCATACTATAACATACACCAAACATATTAACGTACATTACAGTAATATTTGGCAAATCATGGAGGAAAGGAAAAGTACCTGTCGGCAGTATATATACACAGTTGAGAGACATTACATAGTGTTAATATCAAAGATACATCATTTCTCAACCCTGTTAACAGGTACGTTAAAAACAGACACAGTACATTACAATTTACTCCTCTATGTATATCACGTACAACGTATCATGTATAGGCCAGAAACATCAATATGGACATAGTTAGTCCTGCCCCAGGTAATATTGATATTCATTGTCAATATTCAAACCCCTACTCACAGCCCGAAGCTTCATAATCCAGATTACCTCTCTTCTTCTGAGTTTAAGTTGTCTGTTGCCTCCTCTAGGGTCTACTGCAACATGGTCTATTCCATGGTAACTGAATTGGTGTTGTTCTTGTTTATCATGGTGCTGTACACTATGAGCTGCTATCGGGTATCTGGTGTCACCATTCTTCCATGCCCGGAAATGCTCTACCATTCTATCTCTCAGTCTCCTAATGGTGCTACCCACATATATCTGACCACATGAGCAGGCAATAACATATACAACATAAGTAGTATCACAGTTGATAAATACATCTATGGCATATGTGTCTGAGCCATTATAACTGAAACAAAGTACTTTCTTCTCTGCCCATCTGCATGAGTTACAACGCCCACATTTATGAAAGCCATTCCTAAGATCATCAAACCACACTTCTCTCCTGGTTTTGGTGGGATAACTTGGGCTTAAATCATTGGCTAGTGTCCTGCCCTTCCTGTACGCAATAGAAGGTTTCGTGGTTATGAATGGCAGTAAGTCTTTATCTGCCTTCAATAAATGCCAGTGTCTGTTAATGATAGAGTATAACGTGTTAGACTCTGTATTATATTGCGTGATCAACCTCACTTTATCTGTACGGTCACCAGTAATCTCTTTACTTGCTAGAGTATGCTGCCTCTGTAGATTCTTAGCCCTCCTCCTAGCTTTGCCAATTACTTCTCTGTTATATCCTCTGGCCATGAATCTATTTGACATATCTGTAAGTTAAATTCAAAATCCTCGTCTTCCGAGCAATTCCTCCTTGCTCTGGTCATCTCTGAATAGGGAATAGATCTTTTCTGACAGTTTGGATGACAGCTAGTTGCATGTAAAACTGCGTTGCAACTCGTATCTTTCCTGAACATCCTTGAGCAGAGTCTCATGTCCTTCACAAATAGCTCAACATCTAAGAATTCTATTCTCCTCTCATCATATTTGGTAGTAAACCGTAAATTGACATCATTACCATTCAAGTAATCAAAGAAACAATGTAGGTCAGCAAGTGAACCAGTCCAGATCATGAGACAGTCGTCGATATATCTCCCCCAGTATTGGATATACTCCATCCATCTTCGTCCCCGATGGCCCCAGATCCACTCCGCCTCAAACCACCCCATAAAGAGGTTAGCAAAAGACGGAGCGAATCTGGAACCCATCGCGGTCCCAAGGCGCTGTCTGTACCACTTCTGATCAAATAAAAACACATTATTTTTCAAGACAATGTCAGTCATGTTTAAGAGCATCCCCGTGTGTTCAAAAAACTCAACTGGTCTCTTGTTGAGAAAGGTCTCAATTGCCGTAATACCTAGGGAATGTTCTATATTAGAATAGAGAGAAACCACATCTAATGTTACCAAGTACATCCCCTCCTCCCATGTCACGTCTGACATAATATTGAGTACGTATAGAGACCAGTTGAGTTTTTTGAATGAATAGTTTGCTTACACTCGTTCCATTGTATGGTTACTTTATTTTAGAAAGATTGTGACAGTGAAGATAAGATATTCCAGTTGAAGATAAAGTAACAACAATATAGTGGGTGAGTTATTGACTTACGCCCTAGTGGGGCATTCCGCACGCAAACTTAAGTTGGGTCTATACTGTACTGGATAAGACGCATAATGTCTATCAATGACAGCAATATTGTACTTTGTCGCGTGATTTCTGCTCTTTAAACTTCTGGAGCTAATATGTTGGCTTCTGCTAGGAACGTAGGGAGCGGTTGAAGATATATATATATTTTAGTATATCTCAGTAATGTCTGTTTCTTACACCATTCAGACATTGGTTGGAAATTGTTGGAGTGGAGAACAGAAGTCCTAGAGAGGATTACAAATATAGAGCTTCAAGGTGAATTTGAGACTTTACTCTTATCACTCTCTTCTGTTATTGGCGCATAGGGTACACACCGTTGGTTGGTGATCCTTGACTGGTGTATTTCTTCTTTCCTATTTTTCTCCGATCTGGAGCCCACACATCTGTTGCACATAAAGACTTTTTTCGGTGGTAATGGGGGACTATATCTTTCTTTCCCACAAGTTATTAATATGTATGATTCTAATACAGGGCCTTTGTATATTGTGTTTCAGCCCTGAGGAAGTCTATGTGTGAAATGTACACACGACGAAACACGTGTTGGCAACTTGACCTTCACCATTTGAATTGATGTACTGAAGAATTAATTATTGGATACTAACTTGGAACATTTTGGAATTAAACTCTGAAGGACAATCTAAGGACATTTGCTATATTATTTGTGGTTTGCTGATTGATTGGAATCACCAAGATAACTCGATTTACTGATTATTAATAATTGTGTGCTCAGGGGCATATGGTATTGTCCTATTTCTGTTTGTTACGGAAAGATAGGGGTGTTGGATACACGCCCTTCCCCTAGATGCACCTAATCTAATTAAGGATATAGATAATACATTTTCCCTGATATTAAGAGGAGCGCCCTGAGTTTGCTTGTATCCCAACATTGAAGTTATTTGTCAATTCAGGTGCAGACCCAGTGGGAAGTAGCATTATGAATAGAGATCAGGAAGCACAAGACTTATTCAGTAATTTACAGTCTGGCAGAACCAGCAAACCCACGAATGTGCAACAGCCGACTAAGAATGTGGGACTAAAGGAGAAGTTTAAGAGATTAGAATACCTTAAGAAACAAGAACTGAATAAATGGTGGGACGCGGCCACCCTGAAACAGTATCTGATCCTCAATAGAATACCGAGGGGTCTCTGATCTCTGATTATGCCTACCTACGAAGATTTGGAGCTAGATCTATTAGACAGATGGGAAAAGGAACTAACCTCTTCCTCCAGAAATTTGATGAATTTACTTATTGAAAATGCGGATCGTAAAATCAAGAAATTACTGGAGGAAATACTTAAACTTGAAGAGGAGATTAAGGAACTCAATATGCCTGAGGCTACCATCAAGAATTACACTATTCTTGATAACTATTTAAACGACCTTCAAGCCGATATTAAACGTAGGAAGGCACGTAAATTACAACGGGATGAAAGGGACTATAAATCAGGCCGTGTTTTCACTTTTGCTAAACGGTTCGATTATTTGATTCAACAATCCCGTGGTTCTAAACAGAAGTCTAATGCTACTGCTAGCGCGAGTGAGACAGAATTATCCTCGCTGGCTAGCAGTGAGAATGAGGAGGTGGGGGGTGCGTTACAGGCTGATGGAGTAGTGGAAGACAGTAGCAATAATTTTTTAGAGGAAGTGAAACGGGTCAGAATAGGGAATCGGGACAGTACCTACAAAGGCAGAGGTGGGGCACTGTCAAGACAAGACGAGGATCAAGGGGCAAGGGGTCAGCAGGCTCCAAGAAGAGGAATGAGACTCAGGTCGTGGAAGGATTAATTGAGTGTCCTAATGTACCGAATTGGGAATTGGAGATTATAAATTTGTCAAATGTGAATCTAACAGATGATATGATCTCTTTGTTGAAAAAGGGTCTTGGTTTCTGTCCGAATGTATCGTCAGATTGGTATCATGCTAAAATTGATGTATATAAGTTTGTGAGATTGTTGAAAATCAAGAAACATTTTGTGCATGTACCCATTAAAGCTATAAGTTCTGCATATTCACAGACCCTAAGTGATTTGAGTATAGAGGGAGCGAATGCAACCAAACTATTACTTTCACTAACAGAGAATGAACATGATCCTATTACGATGGCTAAGCTACTGGATGATCTTGAGATTAACAGATTTATGAGTGAGAGTAGTGGCTTGAAATTAAAATCTAAGTGGACGCCACAATTGACCACAGGCAATACGATAGATACTTTTCACAGAATGGTGGAATTGGATATAGACAAAGTGATTGAGAGGGGCTCTAGGAGTGGACATCAAAGAAGGCCAGACAACTTGACCAGCTCGGAAAGGGCAGCACTTAAGATCTTGAGAGATAATGACGACATCACCATTCGTATGGTGGACAAAGGTGGTAATATTGTCGTTATGGATACCACTAAGTACAATGCAGAGATTTATACCCAATTGAATGACTCTCGTTATTATGAGGTACTTAATGGGAATCCTCTAGATAAATTAAGAATCAGTATTAACATCAAACTCAAGGAGTGGTATGACCTAACTCTTTTGGATAATGATGAATATAACTTTTTGATTGTTTCGGCACCTAGAGCGCCCTGTTTGTATACGTTGCCAAAAGTCCACAAAAATAGAGACAATCCACCAGGGAGACCGATCATCTCAGGGATAGGTGGTCCCACTGAAAAGATCTCGCAGTACATTGATGTATTTTTAAGACCATATGTGCAATCGTTGCCCTCTTATATTCAGGACACTAAGCACGTACTCAATATTATGTCAGACGTGACATGGGAGGAGGGGATGTACTTGGTAACATTAGATGTGGTTTCTCTCTATTCTAATATAGAACATTCCCTAGGTATTACGGCAATTGAGACCTTTCTCAACAAGAGACCAGTTGAGTTTTTTGAACACACGGGGATGCTGTTAAACATGACTGACATTGTCTTGAAAAATAATGTGTTTTTATTTGATCAGAAGTGGTACAGACAGCGCCTTGGGACCGCGATGGGTTCCAGATTCGCTCCGTCTTTTGCTAACCTCTTTATGGGGTGGTTTGAGGCGGAGTGGATCTGGGGCCATCGGGAACGAAGATGGATGGAGTATATCCAATACTGGGGGAGATATATCGACGACTGTCTCATGATCTGGACTGGTTCGCTTGCTGACCTACATTGTTTCTTTGATTACTTGAATGGTAATGATGTCAATTTACGGTTTACTACCAAATATGATGAGAGGAGAATAGAATTCTTAGATGTTGAGCTATTTGTGAAGGACATGAGACTCTGCTCGAGGATGTTCAGGAAAGATACGAGTTGCAACGCAGTTTTACATGCAACTAGCTGTCATCCAAACTGTCAGAAAAGATCTATTCCCTATTCAGAGATGACCAGAGCAAGGAGGAATTGCTCGGAAGACGAGGATTTTGAATTTAACTTACAGGATATGTCAAATAGATTCATGGCCAGAGGATATAACAGAGAAGTAATTGGCAAAGCTAGGAGGAGGGCTAAGAATCTACAGAGGCAGCATACTCTAGCAAGTAAAGAGATTACTGGTGACCGTACAGATAAAGTGAGGTTGATCATGCAATATAATACAGAGTCTAACACGTTATACTCTATCATTAACAGACACTGGCATTTATTGAAGGCAGATAAAGACTTACTGCCATTCATAACCACGAAACCTTCTATTGCGTACAGGAAGGGCAGGACACTAGCCAATGATTTAAGCCCAAGTTATCCCACCAAAACCAGGAGAGAAGTGTGGTTTGATGATCTTAGGAAGGGCTTTCATAAATGTGGGCGTTGTAACTCATGCAGATGGGCAGAGAAGAAAGTACTTCGTTTCAGTTATAATGGCTCAGACACATATGCCATAGATGTATTTATCAACTGTGATACTACTTATGTTGTATATGTTATTGCCTGCTCATGTGGTCAGATATATGTGGGTAGCACCATTAGGAGACTGAGAGATAGAATGGTAGAGCATTTCCGGGCATGGAAGAATGGTGACACCAGATACCCGATAGCAGCTCATAGTGTACAGCACCATGATAAACAAGAACAACACCAATTCAGTTACCATGGAATAGACCATGTTGCAGTAGACCCTAGAGGAGGCAACAGACAACTTAAACTCAGAAGAAGAGAGGTAATCTGGATTATGAAGCTTCGGGCTGTGAGTAGGGGTTTGAATATTGACAATGAATATCAATATTACCTGGGGCAGGACTAACTATGTCCATATTGATGTTTCTGGCCTATACATGATACGTTGTACGTGATATACATAGAGGAGTAAATTGTAATGTACTGTGTCTGTTTTTAACGTACCTGTTAACAGGGTTGAGAAATGATGTATCTTTGATATTAACACTATGTAATGTCTCTCAACTGTGTATATATACTGCCGATAGGTACTTTTCCTTTCCTCCATGATTTGCCAAATATTACTGTAATGTACGTTAATATGTTTGGTGTATGTTATAGTATGCACACTCATATACTTGTTATGTGGTGTTATTGTCTTTCCTTCCGTTGGCATGGAATCCACCTGTACACTTTTTCTTTCTTTTTTACCTGTATGCACCATGTAATATGCCCGGCTACACAGGGTGTTACACTATTTAATTTGATTTTGGACCCGACTATGGAATGCATGTGTATAGCTTTCCACATGACTCGATACTGGCTTACTTGTCATCTTATGGATGACTGTATTAATGTTTAAAACTTACCGAGGCCGCCTACTAGCGCCTCGTTCCTCATCCACCTTTTCAGCCGTGGACAGTATGTATTTTTTGTGGGTGATAGCGCCGAGAATAGGCAGGAATATATACTTTCCCGAACGAGAGTGAAATTTTGCGGTGACATGCTACTATTTATTGTCATCCGACATGTAAATAATAATTAAATAACACGGAGGATATAATAACATAAATATTGTCACCTCTTTACTATTAGACTATGCACACACTTAGACGGATAACACGCGGGTACACCATTACAAGATGGCGGCCGCGGATTTACCTTTGAAATAGACATTTCAATATGGCGCTTACAGCAAACGCCGGAGTACAGCGAGGACACTTGCCGCTGAACTACGGGTGAGTGTCCTCGTATTCAGTGCCCGATACTAGGCTCGTGATGGGGTAAGAACTGTGTCCGAAACCGGTTTTCTTAACGGTTTCCTTCGTGTTTACAGGTCGGGACTTTGATGTTGTTCCGGACCTGTTCTTGAAGACTTTCGGTGAGATTACTACGTGGGGATAATGGTTTCGAGTATCTGTGAATGATACTTAGGAGGTTATCACTCACAACTCTCTTTCTATGATTTTGTTCAAAGGTCCTTGACTACATAGACGTGACTTACATAACAGTTATTATCTATTGGTGCGGATTTGACTGGGGACCGGGCGGAACTTTAGAAATACATAGGTGAGAATGTACTTAGTCTATTATTATGGACTCGATTAATAGCAGCATGTACGTGTACAGTGAATATTTATATTTTCAATTTTTTAGCGCCCCAGCATACAGAGACCTACATTATTGGAGTGGGTGAGTGGAGGTTTTATATTAATTTCTGTAGGGTATGTTATTGAGATAAATGAATAGTTTGCTTACACTCGTTCCATTGTATGGTTACTTTATTTTAGAAAGATTGTGACAGTGAAGATAAGATATTCCAGTGGGTGAGTTATTGACTTACGCCCTAGTGGGGCATTCCGCACGCAAACTTAAGTTGGGTCTATACTGTACTGGATAAGACGCATAATGTCTATCAATGACAGCAATATTGTACTTTGTCGCGTGATTTTTGCTCTTTAAACTTCTAGAGCTAATATGTTGGCTTCTGCTAGGAACGTAGGGAGCGGTTGAAGATATATATATATTTTAGTATATCTCAGTAATGTCTGTTTCTTACACCATTCAGACATTGGTTGGAAATTGTTGGAGTGGAGAACAGAAGTCCTAGAGAGGATTACAAATATAGAGCTTCAAGGTGAATTTGAGACTTTACTCTTATCACTCTCTTCTGTTATTGGCGCATAGGGTACACACCGTTGGTTGGTGATCCTTGACTGGTGTATTTCTTCTTTCCTATTTTTCTCCGATCTGGAGCCCACACATCTGTTGCACATAAAGACTTTTTTCGGTGGTAATGGGGGACTATATCTTTCTTTCCCACAAGTTATTAATATGTATGATTCTAATACAGGGCCTTTGTATATTGTGTTTCAGCCCTGAGGAAGTCTATGTGTGAAATGTACACACGACGAAACACGTGTTGGCAACTTGACCTTCACCATTTGAATTGATGTACTGAAGAATTAATTATTGGATACTAACTTGGAACATTTTGGAATTAAACTCTGAAGGACAATCTAAGGACATTTGCTATATTATTTGTGGTTTGCTGATTGATTGGAATCACCAAGATAACTCGATTTACTGATTATTAATAATTGTGTGCTCAGGGGGATATGGTATTATCCCCATTAACAACCCTGTAGAATGTAGCATGGGAATGTAATGCATAGCAATAAGCATACAATTTCACGTACATTACAACCGAAATAGGAGATTAAAGGTGTTACAACACAGGGGCGAGGCAACACCACGCCGCACGCCCAATTATTTAGAATCATGAACATGAACAGATTATGCAATAGCCCTGACTGCAATAACATATGGAAAATAAAGCATAGTGTTTGTGTGCAGGATACAGTGTTTTGAATCATTCCAATGAAAAAAGTTAACTACTAGCCTCCGATCCGCTGTGCGATGGGGAGCCTCTGGTTTGATCTTTGGCATTGCCACTGGAGTTTGCTTCATAGTCTTGGCAAAAAACCTAGACCGCCGCAGGGGTATCGAAGATTCTGGACCTGCCGTCCACGTCCACCCAGAGGCGTGCCGGATATATCATACCATACCGCAGGCCCATATTACGTTGCGTGACCTTCACTCCAGTATACTTTCTTCTCGCATCCTGGACCATAGCTGTGAAGTCGGGAACAGAGGCAAAGTGGAGCCCTGCCAGGTCATGTCGCCATTTTCCCTAACCAGTCTGAGCACCATGTCCTTATCACGGAAGTTCAGCAAGTAGGAGATTATAGGCCTGGGAGGACATCCCGGATAGGGCCTGGGACTGAGGGAACCATGCACCCGCTCTACTAAGAAGGTGGGAGTGAAAGCGTCTTTACTGAAAACATCAGTAAGTCCATACACCCAATGTTGGTGGACTTTGGGACCCCTAAAATGCAAATGTTATAATGCCTGCTGTGCGCTTCCAAGTCCTCATTCTTCTAGGCCACAGACTTTAGTATTTTCTCCATACAATCAATTATTTTTGTGGACTGCCCAGCACCATCCTCCAAGTCTGACACCCTACCCTCAACATTGTCCAGTCTCCTTTAGTGAGCATCCAATTTGGCCCCCAATTTGGCTAGCCACAAGCCACTTTTCTCGGGAATCAAAATGCCCATCTGGTGCTCTAAAGCATGCCCTGATTTCTTGCATCAGCTCCTCTGAACCAGAGGGGTGGTATTCGAAGTAGCACCCTCCACTCCCCCCTCCGCCGTGCTCACAGCAGACTCCACTTGCACAGTATCAGGGCAGCCAAATTGTAGTAGGCGCTGTTTCGGGTCTTTACAGCCCATATCAGATCACGCACCCGAACAGAGTTCCCATATACACCAAACAGGGGGTAGAGGGCGATTTCACCAGGTAGCCATGAGGGGGGTAGCAATTCAACAAGTTAGCACCACCTGAAGCAAGTAAGGAAAGCAGACACAGCAGGCGATGGGGCTTTCAAGTAGGCATACAAACAATCAGAGACCAGTAGGCAGGGAAACCCAATCAAGCAGGTTTCATTGCGACAAGGCAGGGGGCCACTCACTGGATTCTACCACTGCCGATCCCCTCAACAGGCCCAGCTTACATCAGTCTCCAGAGGGGACAGGTGCAGCCCGCTGGGACACACCACATACCAAATGAATCGGTCCGGATAGCACTCGGCTCACCGCAGCGACGTCCTTCAACTGGCCGGCGCACGGGGCAGTATCTCAATGAGGGGTCGGAGCGCTATCTCTTAAGCTCCTTACCGCTTTTTCGCCAGGCTGCTCCATTTAATGCAAGGCCCCTCGACTCACCCGCAGCACTTGCTGCCTCTGGGCCGAATAGGCCTAATTCGCTGTAGGGCATGGCTGGGAGAGGGGGAGATCCACCGGAGGCTGCCTCCTATTTTGCAGATTGGCCCAACACCTTTGATGTAACAGTAGCCCCCAGTTCTTCCGGATGCGCAGCGGGCGTTGCGGCCACAGCTGATGCACTCTCGGGGGCAGCTCACAAATTTAGTCTGCTCACAGGCCCGCCGGTTCAGGCCTCACAGGCCGCAGCAGGCAGTGCCGCCTTGTACGCTCTTGACCACTTCGACTTCCCCACACGTGTATGGCAGGATCTCCGCTTGCAGCGGCGTGCTGATCTTGGGACGAATTACCCAGGATATGTGCAGGATAGGGCCAGGATGTTGGGCTTAATATAACAGCTCCAGCGCTGCGTGACCATCTTGGTCTGTAGCCTGCCCACGCCCCCGAAACAGAAAGCCCTTAGAAACTCTCTACGTCCACCCGCCCAGATCAGCAAAGTAGAAGGAAATGCAAGTTACTAAACACAGCAGAGGAAGAGTGTCAAACAAGTGTTGTATTAAGTACAGACATCGTGGTAAGAACACAATCTTCGAAATGGCCACCCGACACATGGAGGAAAGGGGGAGGGAATTGAATTCCAGAACAGAACTGATGACCTGAGGCACTTAGTGAATTTCTCAGTATTATATTGTAGGCGATTTGCCATGTGTGGGCCACCATCTCCCCAAGAATCGGAAACTATCAATCTACCACAGGAGTGGCAAGTTTGGCAGAGTCTCAGTTACAATGTTAATGTTAATGTTAATGTTATATGTGCTTGTATAGCGCACGGCAGCCCCAGCCAAGGGGCGTCCCGGCGCTTGCTGTATGAAGAGTGGACAGATGATAGGATCAGGGAGGTAGGAAGGGAGGAAATTAGTTTAACAGAAGAGGTGTGTTTTTATTGCTTTCCTAAAGGTATGCAGATCTTGTTTCCCTCGGATCGGATCCGGGAGGTCATTCCAGAGTTTGGCGGCCAAGTATTTGAAGGAACGGCCACCCATCCTGGATAGATTGATACGGGGTACCGTTGCGAGATTTTGTCCTTCTGAGCGTAGTGTACGTCGAGGGACGTATGTTGACAAAAGTGGGCAGAGCATGGGGGGGGAAGCCGTCTTTAGGATTTTAAATGCTAAGCATAGCGTTTTGAAGTGAATCCTTTTCTCCATTGGGAGCCAGTGGAGTTTGGTAAGAACATTAGCTACGGACGTGTGGCGGGGGATTCCTACCAGCGTCCTGGCGGCGGCGTTCTGGACTCGCTGGAGTCTGACTTTTTCAGCTACATTCGTTCCTAGCAAAAGGGAGCTGGCGTAATCCAGCCTGGAGAGGATGGCTGCTTGGACTATCGTCTGACGGGTTTGGTTGTCAAAGAATCCTAGGATGGGTCTAAGGTTCCGTAAAATGCCGAAGCAGGTTGCTGCCACTTTTTTAGTATGGTGAGTAAATTTAAGGGCAGAGTCTACCCAGACTCCCAGGTTTTTGACACAGTCCTTGAGTTCAGGTGGTTGTCCTAGGTTTGCTGGCCACCAGTTGTTCCCCCAAGTGTTAGTATTTTTTCCTACCACCAACACCTCGGTTTTACCGGCGTTGAGCTGGAGGTAGTTCGCTGTCATCCATTCTGTGATGTCAACGAGAGTGTGTTGGAATTTTTGGGTACTGTGACCACAAGCAACAAGTGTCCCTAAGGAAACACCCAGGATTTCTTATGATTAATCTTAAGGTCTGAGAGCTCCTCAGAAATATACAGGTGGCTCAACAGGAGGGAAGGGATCTTCTAGAGGCCAAGAGACAGGGTATTGTCAGCATACAAAGATCCCAGCATACCGATAGCAGGCTAACTAAACTGAGGGTCCTTCACGGTGCGGGGGATATTGCTGCCATTCCACATAGTTTGTAGTGTTTTTATCCCGTGTTTTTATCATTGTAGCAAAAGCTAAACTTACGTTTTTACTGCCATTGACTCGCCGTGCTGCTGATTCCTTTTGACCTCAGTTCCCTCCTGGGTGCTTCTCCGGTTCGCCGTGGCTTTTCGTGCAGTTTGTGCGGAGAGACATAACCTCTCCACTAATGGTCATACTCACTTCCCATTGAGTGGGTTAGCGGGCTAGTGGCTTTCCTTCCCTACTTAACCCGCTTGATTCACCGGATGTGCAGCATACCGATAGCAGGCTAACTAAACTGATGGTCTGTTCCTTCACGGAGCGGGGGATATTGTTGCCATTCCACATAGTTTGTAGTGTTTTTATCCTGTGTTTTTATAATTGTAGCAAAACCTAACCGTACATTTTTTCTGCCATTGACTCGCCGTGCTTCTGATTCCTTTTGACCTCAGTTCCCTCGTAGATGCGTCTCCGGTCCGCAGCGGTTTTTCATGCCGTTTGTGCGGAGAGACATAACCCCTTCCCTAAAGGCCATACTCACTTCCGGTTAAGTGGGTTAGCGGGCTAGTGGTTTTCATTCCCTACTTATCCCGCATGATTCACAGGATGTGCAGCGGATGCATGCAGTGGGCGCGCCGCAGGTGAGCCTAATGCGCCCCAAAGGCAAACCTGTCTGCGCCCGTCCGTGCTGAGTCCGCGATGAGCGCCAGAAATGCTGCCTGACTCATCACATATACAAGCCATGATTTAAAAAGACTAAATCAATATCTACCAAATATAGATAAAAGCTGCACTCATATCCTGGGTGAAGGCTTAGGCACAAATAGGCATATGAAATGAAATAATTGTGTTTTTAAAGTAAACCACAGCCTTCCCACAGAAAATATGCATCTGAATAATGGGCCGCTTAGGAGCAACAATCCCAAGAACAAACAAATACCACAAGGCACACTTTTAAATATCAGATCAGTGCACAAACATAAACTATACATCTCCAAGCTAATCGATGGTCAGGGCCTAGATCTGCTCTTTATCACTGAAACCTGGGCTGATCAGGCTTCAGGGCCAGACTTCCCTTGACAAACTGTGAGCAATTGTCATTTAGTTTTAAAATTGCCAATTGTATCTCTTTTAAAGGAATACTAATCTATCATCCCCCAGAGGAAAAGAAAAATGTGTTCCTTGCCTCTTTTAATGCACTGCTGGAAACCTGTGCACTAGAAAATAACTTTACTATACTTGGTGATTTTAATTATCATTTTGAAGTAGATACAGATGTTAATAACATTGCGCTGATGGATGACCAGACAGGGTTGTCCACTGTCGCCTTTAATATTTGCTTTGGCCCTAGAGCCACTTGCGTGCACAATTAGGCAGACACACAACCACTCTACTCTGCATTTCCCCGGGAAGCCCTGCACATTTCGTTGTATGCAGATGACATGCTGCTCTATGTGAGGGACCCGGAACAAAATCTTAGCCCATTATTACGTGAGTATGTAAAATTTGGACGCCATTCTGGACTACAGATTAACTGGGAGAAATCACTAATCATCCCACTTACTGATTCCACTACACCACATTCCCCTGATTTTCCACTAGACTGGCAGACAGACCCCACGCGCTATCTGGGCATATGGTTCAGCCGGGACCCCGAAGAAGTGATCAGGACGAACTATGGGAGGGCGCTTACAGAATTGGAGAGTAAAGTGGCTAGATGGATACAGCTACCGCTATCCTTAGCAGACAGAATTGCAATAGTCAAGATGAATATACTCCCAAAGTTTTTGTATTTATTCAATAATATACCGATCACACCACCCAAAGCAGTCTTCAAGCACATAACATCCCTAGTGCTCAAGCTCGTGTGGGCTGGTAAGCAGGCTCGCATTGACCTGCACACGTTAACGCTACCCTATGAAAAGGGAGGGTTTTGTGTGCCAGACTTTCGGCTCTACTATCTATGTGCGCAGGCCCAATACGCAGTGCACTGGTATCACCCCACCCCTTATCTCACACATACAGCGGTAGAGGAGGGCGATGCAGCACCGGTCCCTTTGAATGCGATAGTATCACACAAACGTCCGCCGTTACACTCAAAAGATATCAACACGGTTGACACCACAGCTTGCGCATGGAGAACACTAGGGAGGATGGCTCATAAGCTGCCGCTCTACGCCCCAGGACTCCCACTGCATTTTCACCCGCGCATATCTGTGACCAACGAAAAAGTAGGAATGGACATACTGAAATCTATAGGCATGGACACTTTTGGGGATCTATATCACGAGGGGACATTCTGCACAGCAGATGATCTGACATATATCAGCAACCCGACCCTCCTTTTCCGGTTCACACACTTTAGACTACAGAAGGTGATTCAGGAATTGTATTCTAACTACCCAGAAGAGCCCCCCACCTTGCAATCGTTACAATTTATAATTACCACATCGAACACTTCCCATATGATTTCTAGGCTGTACAAGGTGGCACAAAGTGAGCTCCCACATAATACTGACAAAGCCCGGCAAAGGTGGAACGACTCGCTGCCGGAAGCACTCACTGACTGTGAATGGTCTGTCGCCTGTACGCTCCTTAAATTGCTTACTTCAAATGGCAACCTACGCATTACACACCTGAAGTACTTGCATCAAACATATCACACACCACACCGGTTGGATAGATATGGGATTCGGGAAGACGCCAGGTGTAGGCGATGTGGATACGATGGGGCGGACTTTGCCCATTTAGCTTGGCACTGTCTGAGGATAAATGCATTTTGGAACACGATCATGACCATTCTGAGTGATATGGTGGGGATCGAAGTAGAATGTACAATGAAAAACTGCTTGTTGGGTCTGTTACCCAGTGTTAAAGCGGGGAAACGTAAATTTTGTGCTGTGGCATTGCTAATTGCTAAGAGACAAGTATCCAAGTGCTGGGAGGGGAAGAAGGTCCCAGATTCTAAAACATGGCTAACGGACCTGACTTATTGCAGGGACATGCTGCAAACTTACGAAGAGGAATTGCCCAGACGCTCACGCTCTAAGAACTATTGGTGTTATCTGACTGAATATCTATTGACCATTGGGGGGGATGAAGAGGAGGTATGACACGGCTTGACCTTCTTGGATTAACCTCCTGAAGTAACGAGTCTGATATGTTTTTCTTTACACAGCTCAATTTCCTAGACCTGCATTCCACGCACTTACACCATGCTACACACGGAGGATGTCGGAGTGTAGAATTGCCCAGGGGTTCTCAGGTTGATGTTTATATACATGTTCTGTAAAAAAGGGGGCTCAATACCCCCCAAAAATAAAGTTGCATGTCCAGTAGCAGTCAGCTGGTTCCGTATGAATGCGATATATTGCTGCTATATTACTAAAGATACGCCGCTGGACCCCCGGGTTGCCAGCTGTAAGGCTGTGTTGTTTACTGATGCTGAGATTTTACACCTCGCGGCCGGCCCCAGGGTTGTAGGCCAAAGGCTGTGTCAACTATGCCTAAGACACGACAATAAAGATCTTGTTGAACTTCAAAAAAAAAAAAAACACATTGCGCTGATGGATACTATGACACTTGCTGGACTAAATCAAAGGGTCAAAGGCCCCACTCATCAGGACCGCCATACGCTCAATGGGATTTTCTCTAACCATAAAGCACTTGGGGTTAAGCAAATTCAACCACAGTGCTGGACTGATCATAGTGCCATCATATTTGAGCTTGATAACCCAGTCAAGGTCCAACCCAGCCAATCTAATAAATCAACAGGATTATATCGAAGCTGGAAACAGGTTGACAGCAACCAGCTTAACGATCAGCTTACCCAAACATCTACAAAGGGTCCACAAGAACCTGAATTAGTTTCTGCTCATTTCAATGAATGGCTCACAGAGACGGTCAATGTATTAGCTCCCCTTAAAAAGTCTACAGGTTGTAGGAATACTCCATTCGCACCCTGGTTCACCGACACTCTTAGACAAAACAATCAGGAGTTTCGAAGACAGAAGCGTTGCTGGAAAAGCAATTATAGTGAACAAAAATTAGGGAAATACAAACTACTAATAGCAGGCTATAAAACATTGATGCTATCGGAAAAAGCTACTTACTTCTCAAAGGAAATTAAAGAGGCTGAAAACTCCTCCAAAGAACTTTTTCGAGTGGTGACCAAACTGTCTATGCCCACAGTTAGAGAAAGGAGTAACCACTCGCAGGCTTTTTGCAACCATCTAGCCCAGCATTTTTAAAATAAAGTTGAGAATATTTTGACCACCTTTGATAATGGGGTGAACCCAAATTTAGATAAGCACAATACATCAAAGGTATTATGTCCTAACGACCCAATTTTTGGGGAATTTAGAGAAGTAATAGTAGCAGAGATAACGACCCTTATCTCTAAATTAAGATCAGGTTCCCCTTACAATCCGCTTCCACCCTTGATATTTAAAAAAGCCCCGGAGGTACTTGAGTTGAGGTTAACTTCTATTTTTAACTCTATGTTTACAGAAGGTACTTTTCCTTCGATTTGGAAGAGAGCCTCAATTTTGCCTCTTTTAAAAAAAGCTAATCTTGATGCTCTGGACCCAGGGAATTACAGACCCATATTAAGTCTCCCAGGGCCAGCTAAACTGATAGAAAAGGTTATGAATATCCAACTGACCACGTATCTACTAGAGCATGACTTATTCGATGAGACGCAGTTTCGGTTCAGATCAGAACATAGCACCAAAACGGCACTGATTAAGGCCACCAACGAGATTAGAACAGTCATGGACACAGGGGGTGCTGCCGCCCTGGTGTTGCTTGACTTGTCGGCGGCCTTCGATATGGTTGATCATAAAACCCTGTTAAAAACTTTGAAGGCGCTGGAAATCTCCGGAAAGGCCTTGACTTTGCTATCCTCCTTTCTTGAGGATAGAATACAATCGGTGGCCCTGGGGAAACTGACATCTTCATCTTTCACACTTCCCTGCGGAGTTCCTCAGGGCTCTTCTTTAAGTCCAACTCTTTTCAACATTTATGTTCTGGAACTGGCATCCCTTATTATATCTTTTGGGATGGCACTGATGTCATATGCAGATGATACCCAAATTCTGGTTACCATCACTAAAAACACTTCACCACCAGTAAACAGGTTTAGGGACTGCATGACAGCAGTTAGATCTTGGATGAGCTCCCACTGTCTTAAAATAAACTACGGGAAAACTAAGGTGATTTTATTTGGTAACTTCTCTCCGTCTTGGTCACAAATCTGGTGGCCAGATGATCTAGGGTCAGCCCCTACCCAGGTTCCCAAGGTGAAAAACCTGGGTGTGGTTATAGATCAAAGACTTGATTTTCAAGCTCAAGTCAAAGCTGTGTCATCTTCCAGCTTTTTTATCCTTAAGGCCATAAAAAAAATTCTTCCACTGATTCCCTCAGAAAGCAGGATTACAGTGGTTACATCTCTAATCCTTTAGAGATTGGATTACTGTAAAGGGCTTTATCTTGGCATACTTTCTAAACAACTTCAAAGTCTCCAAATGATCCAAAATGCGGCCGCCAGACTTCTTTTGGGGATTCCTAAATTCCAGCCTGTGGGTATTCATCTCCAAGGATTGCAATGGCTGCCAATAACAAAACTGATCAAGTTCAAAACCCTCTGCAGTACGTACAAGGCACTTCAAAGGGCCAGTCCTCAGTTCCTAAGACGTTCACTATACTGGTACTCCCCATACAGATGCTTGAGATCACAAGGAGAATACTTTCCCAGAGAGTTTTTAAGTCCCACTGGGGCGGCAGAAGATTTATGGTGGGAGCTACCACGCTTTGGAACTCCCTCCCGTTTAGCATCAGTAGTCTTCCCTCTCTGACACTATTCAGGAAAGCTATTAAAACCTGGCTATTCACTATTAATCTTTTGCCTGGTTTCCCGGTTTGCTAGCGCCCAGACACCTCTGGGTAATCGTGCGCTGTATAAATTTATAACATATCATATAACATATTAACGCTCCCCACCCTAATCCGCCATCTAGACATATCCTGTCCGTTCCAAGTGGCCAACAGCTGCACTGCAATAGTGAAAAAGAGTGGTGGCAATGGACAACCCTGGCATGTATGTCTGCCAACTAACGAAGGATTAGAGCACAGCTTACCTGCTTGCACTCAAGTCATGGAACCATTGTACAGGAGGTTCACCCAGGCTCGAAATCGTCGGTCAAAATTCATTGCTTCTAACACCTACAAAAGGTACTGCCAGTCAACCATGGCTAAGACCTTGGCAATGTCAATCGATATGACGGCAAGTTCCTCCTCTCAACCCTCTACTTCACGCAAGATATGCAATAGCCTGGTACACTCATGATAGTATTTCAACCAGGTATGAACCCACATTGGTCCTTGTGTATTAATTGCGAGATCACTGGATGCAACCAAAGTGACAGCGCCTTGTATCTGTATTAATCATCGTGAGCGGTCTATAGAAGGATGAGTCTGAGCCATCCAAGTCAGCTTCAGCATCCTAGAAATGCAGCCTTTCCACATGTACGGAGGGAGCACACCAGAATCTCTGGCCTCCAAGTATAGCTCCAGTAAGTATTGAGAAAGAGTGGGGGAAAAAGTCTAGTAAAACTCGTCAGGGAAACCATCACTGCCCGGAGCATCCCACCTGGGCAATTGCTTAAGTCCCAGCCGGGCCTCTTCAAGGGTGAGGTCTGCCTCCAGATGCTGGTCTCCCCATGAAGTTCTGAGCTGAGAGGAGCCGCAAACAGGGAGCAACAGCTAAGGAAAGCCTGGGCACTAGTTTGGCCGACTGAGTCCCAAGGGTCCAGGGCAAAAGCAGCATGCAAACGGGGGTCAACCACAGAGAGAAGCAGGTAGGATAACGACACCCTTCAACGTTAGCAGCTGCAGAGAAGCCGGGTGAAACCTAGCGGTTGCCACAATCCAAAAAGTAGCCCCTAGCAGCAGTGTCAGTATAATGTCTGCCCCGTGTCACTACACGGCAGTGCCAGAGCAGTAAGAAGGAATGAACGAGAGGAGGCCCGGCCAGAGGCCGCTGCCATCCACTGCGGCCTCTATCCAACCATCTCCAACTACCCAGCAGCTCCCAGGAGATCAGGACCTGCTCCCGCTTAATCAGACTGAGCCCCAAGTCTGGGCCAATGCCTTACACCCCAGAGTACACCCACGCCTGTCACCCAGAGGGGGGACCTACCGTGCATGGGCATCCTCCATGTACTTCGCTCCTGCAGGTGGGCTACATCTCCATCCCGTGTGGTCTGCCGCTGGGCCCCCAGAGATTCACTTCGAGCCTCACAGCAATTTGGCAAGTGGGCTGGCCCTCGCCTTCGTCCTCTTCAAGTCTCGCTCCACGTCGCTTCATCTCCACAGTCAGAGTCCAACTGCACACCACCGCAGGATTTCCGGGGCCCTTCCTTGCAGCACCTCCACGCGATCGTGTGCCACTCGCAGTCACAGCACCATCACAGGGATAACCACCACGTCCAAGGACTTAGAATGAGATCCCGCTGTATCCAGGGGCTGACCTGCTAAGGTGCACATTGCCGCCCCTGATCATGATGCCACGGAGGGGGAGACTGTGTGAGCGGGCGCAGCCCACAGGAAAGGAGCTGCAGGCATGCAATCCACCCTAGCAGCTGCAGGTGCAGGCTCCCGGCCTCAAGGAGCTTCAAACACGTGCCATTTGTCGGCCCCGGGGTCCTCTGGCCGTGGCCCACCTCGAAAATCAACACTGCCCCCCGGGTGGGACCACCACAAGGCAATGCGGGCACCTGCCATCAGTCCCCAACAAAGAGGAGCACTACGGCACCATCAGGCCTTAGCCGGCACAACCAGCCGCTAAGCTCACCCCAGCTTCGGCCCCACACAGGGTGCAATTTGCAAATAGGTGCATTAGGAGGCATGATAGTGAAGAATATTGTAGTGAGGAGACAGAGCTCCCTAACTGCACGTCCTGTCAGCCATCTTGCCTGGTCACACCCCTGAGGTCAGACACTGTTGACTTAGGTGGACACAAGTCCTGGACATTGGTCATGTCCTGTGCCTACGGTTTTTAACTGTTCTTAGCTGGGTTGGATGAGGAATGTGTAGGGTCTTGCCATAGGCCAGTCCATGCACTCAGAAGTTGCACTGCACAGTCAAATGCATTTTGCAGGTTGCTCATGGGCAGGACCTTGTACAGAACTTGACTATAGGCCAGGCAGGCCTTGCACTATCCTTATCTTTACCAATCCACTGTGCATTTCCAAGGACTTTGCATGGAGGTCTCTGCACAAGCCCAAATGCTGTGCACAGCTGGTTTAATGAGACAGAGCTAGGATGCAGGGAACAGATGTCAGCCAACCCCTGCTTCCAGACCCTGTTGATCACACCTGAAGGGCATGTGGGACAGTGAGGCTATCTGCAAAGCTTGGCCTTAGACAAATACCTTCTCCCAGAGCATGCGATGCATGGTGGGAAGGTTAAGTAGAATGTGGGCTAAAGTAGGGGGCAGGCAATAGGCCAGGGCCTGTGCACAGGTGATGCTGCACATGGTTACAGTCCACGTGCAGCTTCTGTGGATGCAATGAGGCTTGTTGTAGTGCACCATGGAAAAAAATCACTGACAATCTTTGTAAAGGTATATCATGGTTCCCTTTGCTCATCGACTAAGTGATTAAGCACCTTCATCTGTGATGTCATCAATGATGCCATTTGAGGTGTAATTACTGATGTCTATTGTCAGGCTCTGAGCAGCAGGTGGAGGGGGAGTTATGGTTTGTGAACCCTACTGGAGAGTTTTAAGTTGGCACTATAAATATAACATCACTTTAACTGTACTTTTTATGCAAAATTTCTGAGTTTTTTTAAAACAAATGTTAGTTTAATATGTGTGTTAGTAACATTAACGTACTTTTGACAAAGTTTACACTCACGTGTAAGCATGCAAATCCTGTTAAGAATTAAAGGGTAGAAACTTTTATGGAATGCAAGCACCCAGTATCATTCCCACCAGGTAATTCAATTAGCTTGCTCTGAGGACACAAAGTAAACACTTTCTGGACTAATTCTTGTGCCTAATGTTCAATCATTTATTCCATATTTACGTCAGTACTCCTATTCTTTTACATCAAGGCAAAAAAGGAAGAGCGGAAGCCAACCAATACCACCTCACTGGCGCGCAGGGCGGGTCTTTTTCATGACCGAAATTGTGATTCGCGACAAAATACTTAGAATGCAATGTTTTTAAAAAAAAATAGTGGGCTGTGGTCTCACAGGTGTTCTATATCACTAGTGAGAATCCTACTAGCATTTGAAACGAAGTGACACACACAAGTAATTTTCATATGTTGAAACGTATTAATTTTTTAAAAATCGAATACAGGCACAATTTATTTTTTTAAGATTTCACTTAGAAGGTAAGAAAGAAAAGATATAATGTAGGCTGTCTATAGTAGTGATACATGCAATTTGTGTTGGTTTAATAGGAATTGTCCTGGCCCTCATATTACATAATACTACCTTAATGATTGAATGTGAGTGTGCTCTGTTTATGTTATTCCATGTATATTATTCGGGAAAAAGAGCTTAGGTCGGTAATTGTATTGAGCGCCTTCAATGATGGGATAATAATGCTTAGGAGCCACTTGGGACTAGGCTATTCCAGCACCGTGTCCACATACATGCCAACATTTTAGTAGAGAAAAGGGGGAGATTTCTAAAAGCAAATCGGGAGAATATATTTCGCCCAGTGACTTCTATTGGGAACCTGAAGGAGGTGGATTGACGCCTGAATGTCTGTATTTCAAATAGCAGGGTTGAAGAAACGGATAGGGAAAGGGCTGGCAGCTTTAAGAGGCAAAACCAAGATGAACCAGTTGGAACTCGGGTAGAAACGGTTAGTAATATGAACCCTTGCGCGAACTCGTTGACGATTCCCATAGTAGCAGTCCAGGGTGGGAGAGATGAGATCGATCAGATAGTAATGGTACCCTAGGGCACAGAAATCATCCCCATAGCAGCAACCCAGGATGGGAGAGATGAGACCCGACAGACAGAAATCGTACCCTCGGGCGTAGGAATCACCCCCATAGTAGTAACTCAGAGTGGGAGTGATGAGACCCAGCCGTCAGTAATGATATCACTGGGGGACGAGGACGGAGATAGTTTGGCTGAGGGGTGTTCCTTCCGCCTGATTTCGTGGAACATAGCTGGCTTTTCCCGGAGGTTAGAGGATCAGGTGCGTGTAGTGTCCCAGTCGGGGCCTCTGAATTGAAGGACACAGGACACGTGTAGTGCTGTTGGTGGCAGTAACTAACCTGACCACGCCCAGAGCCCTGGGCCTTTTATTACCTAACATGCGTGTCCACGCTTACGCCTGGACTGAACCAAAGACCCCTTACGCTCTATGGGTAAACTATGCAGGAACAGTGGGAGGGGGAGTGTGCTGCAGTGGTACACCCCACTGTCAACAACACTACATTCCTCCTTTACCTAGGGATAAAACAAACTGGAAAAATACAAGTGCACACAAATGTCTCTCTGGTCAGCGGAAGTGCTGTGACTGTTAAAGCTGCTATATTCAACAAAGTTCACCAAACAGTCTCTGGTGCAGTCTCTGAATGTACTGACAAATCCATAACATATAGGATACGAAAACAGAACAGTCTTACTTTATTCTCGGCGGGGTCAGCCATCTAGATCAGTTCACCGCCAGCATTGAGCCACAAAATCTCGGTATCTCTGGGAAGGTCTGGGGCACGGACGTAAGCTGTATCTTGCTTGGCTGCGACCCTCCGCCGCGACTGGGGGTGGTACTTCTGACTCTCTAGTCTCGTCGACGCTGGGGTCTTCTGCTGGTCTTTCTGGCTCCTTGTTGCTCGAGGTTATGTCACCTGTTAGGTGCGTTGTGGTGCTTGTTCCGGTTGTTTCAGATGGTCTGCGCGGGGGGTTCAGGTGCCAATCATCCGGTTCCGGGTCTTCTCCTCTCTCGGGTATTTGTTTGAAAAACGAAATGCTCCTTGTGACTACTTCCCCATTCCTGACCGCCGTGACCATTGTCCCGTTTACCTCTGTCACCCTCCAGGGGTCTAGCTCGAATGGCAGGCGGAACTTCCCGCCGGGATGGCGGTCTTTCACAAGAACTGCGTCCCCGACTTGGATGGGGCTGTCTGCTGCCCTCCGTCTTCGGGATGCTTCCTGGTTGTTCTTGGTGCGCTGTTCCATGGACCGGTTTCTGGGCTTAGGGGCTAGCTCCCACATGGGGTGGTGTGGGATGGTGTCAGCAATAGCCCGGTTGAAGGAGAGTCGGCTTGGGGAGACTCCTGTAGTGCAATGTGGGGTCTGGCGATATTCTTGGAGAAATTGGTAGATGGCTAGCTCCAGACAGTGGCCATCGGCAACTGCAATTTGGATTGTTTTGTTCAAAGTTCTCATTAGCCTTTCGACTTCTCCGTTGGCCTGCGGCCACCTTGGTGTTATCCGTTTGTGTTTGATGCTATGGCTCTGCAGGTACTCTGTAAACTCGCTGCCATTGAATGGGGGTCCATTGTCTGTGCGGACTTCCCTCATGATTCCGTGGGTGGCGATGATTTTTTCGAACTTTGGGATCCCTTCGGATGCCGCTGTCGATGTCACAATTTCTACTTCGGGGTAGCGAGAGAAGTCGTCCACCATGACGAGCATGTATTTGCCTCCGGGAAGGCTGCTGAAGTCTGCACTTACTTGTACCCACGGGGATGTTGGCCCTTCTTCGGTCATCACAGGTGCTGGAGGGTTTGGTAGGCTCGTCGCTAGGCACACCGGACAACTATGAACCACTTCTTCGACTGCTCTGTCGAGTCCAGGGAACCACAACTTGCTGCGGAGCCTGTTTTTAGACTTGACGATGCCTTGGTGTGATCCGTGTGCCAGCAAGGCAGCTTGTTGGGCGAGGCTGCTGGGCAGTACAAGGCGCGGGCCTCTCAGGAGACATCCTTCGGCTGGGACGGATAGTTCGTGTCTGACTTGATACAGGGCCTTCAGGACGGCTTGGGCGTCTGGAGTGCGAAAAGATGCCGGGCTTTGCAACGCCTTCCAGTCGCCTGATTCTATGGCATGGATTGCGATCTGGAGGCAGTCATCGTCCTTAGTGGCTCTCGCTACTTCCTCCAGGGACATCGGAAGTGGTCTTGACCATTCGACGATTAGCCGGACGTACTCCTCTGTGGCTGCTGCTTCAGCTGCTTCAGCGTCGGTAACTGGACGGGCGTGTCTTGACAGATAATCCGCGGGGTTCCGCGTGCCGGGCGGGTATTCCACTGTGAATTGGAACTCCTGCAATTGCAGCACCCATTTTTCGATTCTCGGAGGTGGGCGAGAGGAAGAGCCTTGGAAGAGTGGTATGAGGGGCTTCTGATCGGTGATCACTGAGAAGGGATGTCCCTAGAGGTAGATATGGAAATGGCGGCACCCCCATAGAATGGCGATGGCCTCGCGTTCAATTTGCGAGTAGCGCTGTTCAGTGGGCGTCAGCGTGCGGCTGGCGTATGCTATGGGGGCCCACTCTCCGCATGCTTGTCGCTGCGATAGGACCGCTCCCAGGCCAGTGGGGCTGGCATCAACTAGCAGTTGTGATTCGTGCTGCGGGTTGAAGTAGGCCAGGGTCGTGTCAGCCGACAGGGCTGCTTTGGTGTTCATGAATGATTCCTGCTGTTCCGGGCCCCACATCCAGGCGGCATTTGACTTCGTGAGGTCGCGGAGAGGTCCTGTCAGATCCGACAGATCTTTGATGAAACGCCCGCAGTATGTCACCATACCCAGGAAGCTGCGGACGTCCGTCACAGACGCGGGGGCTGGCGCGTTGTGGATGTCCTTGACTTTTTCCGGTTCGGGGTCCACTCCTTGGTCGGAGAACTTGTATCCAAAAAAAATGATGTCTTTGCGTAGAAACTCACATTTGTCCTTGTGGAGAGTTAGTCCTCTCTCCTTCAGCCGGTTGAACACTGCTTGGAGGCGTCTGATGTGTTCTTCCAAGGTCGGGGGATATCATCGCTCACGTTGAGCACACCGTCGAGACCTTGGAGGACATTGTGAATGATGTTTTGAAACACCTCCGCTGCGCTTGATATGCCGAAGTTTAGCCTCGTATATCTCCAAATGCCTGCATGGGTTGAGAAGGTTGTGATTGGGCGCGAGTCTGGGTGGAGAGGGATTTGATGGTACCCCGACTGCAGGTCCATCTTGGAGAACCACTTGGACCCTGCGAGCTCCCCGATGATGTCGTCAATGGTCGGCGTCAAGTGACGTTCTCTCTTAATTGCTAGGTTGGGGAGGCGCATGTCCACGCATATCCTTACTACTTCGGGTTGCTTCGGTTTCTTGGCCACTACGATGGGGGATTCCCACGGTGTAGGTCCAGTCACTCGTTCGATGATGCCAGCTTGTTCAAGCATCCTTAGCTCAGCTTCAACTTTGGGCCGGAGGTGAAAAGCGATCTGTCTGTGCCGGAGGGCTACTGGGGCTACCGACTGGTCAATGTGGAGTCGGACGGGGGGCCCACGTAGGCACCCGATGCCCTCGAACAGCGATGAGTGCTCTGCAACCAGATGGTCCAACCCTTGGGCTTGTACTGTTAGGGCAAAGTGTATGAGTCCGAGCTCCCGCGCCGTCTTGCAACCAAGAAGGAACCCTGATCCTTCCTGGGATACGTAGATCTTTGTCTGTAGCTGCGTTGAGTCGTGGGACACAGTCGTCCGGAATACTCCGCACAGGCGCAACGGGCGTCGGGTTCCGTAGGCAAACACTTGCACCCTTGTGGGGTGAAGCGTGGGGGCGTCTTCGAGGCATTGGTACACGCTGGCGGCCATGAGGTTTATCGTCGCGCCGGTGTCGATGAGGGCTCTGACTGCTTGGCCATGCACTTGGACGGTGCACATTGGTTCGGTCGAAGACGCGGCTGCTAGGGTATTGAGCATGCGCACCACGTAGACTGATGCGGCGTCTTCTTCGTCGTCGTCCATGTCGCTGCTGTTCGACGTGTTCTGTAGTGGCGCCATCTGTCGCACCCTCCTGGGTGGGCCACTCTGCTTCTTCCTTTGAGACGATAAGCAGACACTAGCAAAATGATTTGCTTTTCCACACGAGCTGCAGATTTTGCCATCGGCCGGGCAGGCGCCCTTGTGGGGGGTGGCGCCTCCGCACCACATGCAGGCTTGATCGTGGGTGGACTGGCCCAGTTTCGGCCGCCCTTTCCTGGGAGGTCTCATCCGGTTGTCTGTAGGTTGCGACTTGATGGCACACACGGGTTCCGTCTTGATTGTTACCGCTGGTTTCGGTTCCATGTGGGCAGTGCGGGCTATGGAAAGTTCTTTAGACCGCCCCAGGGCTAGGATGTCGCGCATGGACATAGCGTCCGTTTCTAGCACCCTCTCTCGCAGGTTTAGGGAGGCGCATCCCTGTATGAATTGGGCGCAAATTTCATCCTCCGCATCCGGGAGAGTGCACATGCTGGCTAATTTCTTGAGCCGAGCGTAGAACACATCTACGGACTCCTCTGGGAGCTGGCGTGCCTGGCGGAGTAGAAAACGTTCGTAATCCGCGCTAGCAAACGGTTCAAAATACCTCGTGATGGCGTCCCGTAGGGTGTTATATGTGTGGGGCGGGTCACCCTCCGTGATGTCTTTGGAGATGTCGTGGATGGCTTCTCCCCCTAGGTGTAATAGCATTGCGCGTCGTCGCTCCGCTGCAATATCTGCTGCGATGAAATAATTTTCGAGCCGCTCCACCCACTTCCTCCATCGGGCAGCCTGGGAAGGGGGGGTACCAGTAACTGCTAACGGCTCCAGGGGTGGTGCGTTGGCCATGATGGCTGGCACTCGCCAGGAGAGGTCGGCTGGGGGACCTTAGGCAGGTATGGTGGGCCCCAGCAGTCACCAGACGAGGAGCAAGCACAGCGGGAGGTCCTCAGGTGCAGAGGAGAGCTTGTAGGTCCGTTCCGCGGGAAGCGTGAGGAACAGCAGGGCCGGTGACACGCAAAATGCGGGAGGATCGGCAGGGAGGCCGCGCAGCCTCTTACGAGGGAGCTGCCGGGGCTGGGCCCGGGAACGAGATGTGGCCTGGGTGCCGGAGGCCGCGGGCAGCAAAGCAGAGGGCCTGATGTACCTGGCTGTGGCGTCCGGGGCCACGCTGCAGCGGAAGTCCGCGGTCAGCAGGGGAAGCTGGCGGAAGGCGCTCCGGGGCAACGGCAGGCGTCGTAGAAGGCAGCAGCAGGTAGGCAGGCGGCGACACCGGGGCAGGCCACGCCGGGCCGTCGGCAACACAGGGGGGGGGGGGTGCCGGGGAGAGCGCCACGCAGGCTGGAGGTCGGCAGCCAGGGGTAATGTGAGTGGAGGCGGCTGGGCACGCAGTGGGCCGGGTGAATAGCCACCTCGTCGCCAGTGTAGTGTCCCAGTCGGGGCCTCTGAATTGAAGGACACAGGACACGTGTAGTGCTGTTGGTGGCAGTAACTAACCTGACCACGCCCAGAGCCCTGGGCCTTTTATTACCTAACTTGCGTGTCCACGCTTACGCCTGGACTGAACCAAAGACCCCTTACGCTCTAGGGGTAAACTATGCAGGAACAGTGGGAGGGGGCGTGTGCTGCAGTGGTACACCCCACTGTCAGCAACACTACAGTGCGGTTAAAATTCATCGAATCCATTGACATAATTTGCCTCCAAGAAACCTGGAGCAGAGGGGGTCATAGCTTGGATGGTTATCAAATGTTTAATGTACACGCCGAACCCTCACATGCTGGAAGAGCTAAAGGTGGTCTCACGACAGCCATTTCTGTGAAGTATAACTCCATAAAAAAGGCCACATTGGTGGAATCTCCCTGGTATCAAATGCTTATGATTAATGACCTTTTTCCAGTGCCGCTGCTTTTAATCAATTGGTACTATAATATATTTGATCCCCATGCTACATCTGTCATTGACAAACTACAGGAGGAGATTGTCAAAGTGACTAACATTGTATTTCCTCTATTCATCATGTGGGTGGGTGATTTTAACTGTGTCTTGTGTAAATTTAGCGGAACTAGAGTTTGTGGTTTGGTAGATTTAAATGATCAGCCACTGCCACATTTCAAGCATTCAAAACAAGGTGATGCTTTGAATAACATCATTATGATTAACGAACTTTGTGTCTTGGATATGCCTAGCTTCTCTAGACCATCGGGTATACCCACTTTCCAGGGCACAGGGGGCCAAATGAGCGTAATTGATTTTGCTGTGGTCTCTAGCAGGTATACTCATTTCATTAATGATTTGCAGATTGAGGTGAATCCTGCTAGCGACCACAACCCTTTAATCTTAAGTTTGAGCCCTGTTTTGGAGAGAATACAGACCCCTGAACTGCCAATAAAATACAGTCAGAATCAAGGGGTCACTTTAAAATGGGATAAGGTAGACACAAGGCAATTGGAGGTGGAGATTTTTAAAAGAAATAAGGCAAGGATAGATGCTTGTCTAACCCCCACCCATGAGCCGGATATAATAATGAAGAATTTTGAGGCTCTTTTAGGCAATGTGGCATCCCACCTCTTAAAAACTGTGGGGGCGAAAAAAAGGAATGGCTGCAAATGGTTGATGCTGAATGTTTCGCATCACAAACAAGATAAACGAAGGCACTACATCAAGCACCACGGGATAGAGAGCTGGTTAGAAAGTCAAGGAAAATGTATAGAGAGGCTATTAATAGGCGAAAATTAGACTTAAGGAAGGAGGCATGGGATGACTTGGGGAAAGCGTCAGACCTGAGGGATAGTAGGCGATTTTGAAGGTAATAAACGGTCCCTTCCTAAATAGTGAAGAAAAGGGCGATATGTTGGTGCATATACCAGGGGATATCTGGGAAGCACACTATGGCAGAATTTTTAATCCAAAGGGGGTGAAGTTGTCAACTGCTAATGAGAGAGTACGTGATCCCCATTTGGAGTCAGCACTAACACTTAGCCTTTCATTTACTCTCTCAGAGGTAGAGACTGCTCTAAGGAAGGGTATCACACTAAAGGCCCCAGGGCCCGATGCAGTCCCTTTAGATCTTTTTAAATATAATGTCGAGGTGTGGGCACCACTTTTCTTAAATGTATTTAGAGCAATTGTGGTAGGGCGTATTCCGACCTCATGGCAAGAGGCGGTAGTGGTACCGATTTTTAAGAAGGGTGATAAAAGTTACCCGTGCTGTTATAGACCGATATCGCTAATAGATGTGTCTTGTAAGTTGATGGGTAGGGTGATACTGGCACGCCTGGAAGCATAGGCCGAGTCATCCGGTATTATTGTGGATTCACAGTATGGGTTTAGGCGAGGTAAAGGAACCATAGAGCAGTGTCTTAATCTGGCTCTAATTATGGGTAAGTACATGAAGGCCAAGGGTGGTTGTATTCACCTGGCCTTCATGGACTTATCCAGTGCTTTTGACACTGTATGTAGAGGTAAGCTGTGCCAAATGATGGAGGCCATGGGGTTTGAAGAACCATTGGTTATACTGCTCCGCAGACTGCATGCTGCTACAACAGTGAGGATTAGATTTGGCCCAGGTGGTGAGAAAACAAAACCTATCCCATCCACCGAAAGCATCCGCCAGGGCTGTATCCTGGTGCCTTTTTTGTTTCTGGTGTATACCAATGGTCTGGAAAGTTTCCTGTTGGAAAGTTGTGCAGATTTCCCTCTGGTAAATGGTAAACGGATACCGATGTTATCTTATGAAAATGACACAGTGTTAATGACCCTTACTGCTAACAGCATGCAAACCTGTTTGAGTGCCTTTGATGCTTTTATGCAAGGATTAGATCTTAGGGTCAACTTTACAAAGTCTTTTGCCATGGCCTGTGGCCCTAAAGGGGTGAAAAACGTAATTATTGGGAAAGTCGATAATTTTAATTATCTGGGGAATTTATTTAGTAAAACACTGAGTTGGGACCCTTTAATATTAGCACGTGTCCAAAAGGCTACGCAATGCATAGAGGCCATCTTTCGCTTTTCTAGCAAATTGGGTCAAAAACCGATTGCAGAACTAAAAACCTTATATAAAGCAAAATGTGTCCCTGTTGCAACATATGGTGCGGGTGTGTGGGGGATACAAAATTGTAACAAGATCCAAGTCATGGAAAATAAATGTATAAAGCGCCTTTTATCTGTCCCATCTGGGACTTCAAATAGTTTCTGTCATACTGAGATGGGTATTGAATTTTTGAGTGATATCATACATGTTTCTCCCTTGTTGCTATGGAGCAAGGTTTGGCAGTCTGACGATCTGAAACTTACAAAGGAAATTTTGTAAGACTGCCTTAAACTTGATCATTCAATGAAGATCCCATGGTTGCTATATGTAAAAGAAACCTTTCATAAAATTGGCTTGGGGCATATATACCAAAACCCCGAATCTGTTGGAAAGGATGCTAAGTTGACAATTAATAATGCCTATCGTACAAGGTTGGGCATGTTACGAAATACTGAGCAGGCATAAAATAGTGGGAGTAAACTGAAGCAACAGTTCTACCTATCGTATATCATGCATACTCAATGGTGCTTTTATTTAACAAGGTTCCGTCTTAGCACACTGCACTTTCTGGAGGGTGGTGTGAGAGGCTACCTCCTTGCCCTTGTAACAATAAGGTTTCACAAAGTACTGTGCACCTTCTTCTTTTTTGTACCTTGTATAAAGACCCTAGAACTCGGTTTATTAAGCCTGTTTTGTTATATCTTGGATCCCGTTATTATAAAGAGGGTTATGAGTATCTATTGTCCTTATCAACCCCAGTTATATGTAGTGCTGTACTTAGCTTTATTAGATTGGCGCTTACTATTAGAAAACATTATTAAATAGCATCAATGTAAATCTTTTGTCACTATTTGGTATACACGTAGCAGATTATTCTATAGATTGGTATCTAAATGGAATGCACAAGCAGTTTACACCAATTTGTTTATATACGCAATCTTTTTATATTAAATGAATTGTGTACCCATTTTGGTCATGTAATATGTAATTATGTATGTAAATGTTATGGTATGGTCTTTTTAATAATTTTGTGTAATGTTTTCTTTTAAACTGTGTATACTTTTATGATTCTATTTTATGAATCAAAATAAAGTTTATTGAATCGAATCGGAACCTGAATCAGTTTACTGTCATGTATGGGCTTTGCAAGTGTGTTGCTGCAAGATTGGATATTAGAAATGCAACGGTACGTTTTGTCTTTTCTTACCTATCAGAAGCACGGAGATAGCGCTATGGCAGTCAGAAAGATTGTAATGCAAATGTTGTGCACTGGCCTGCAGGAGCAGGTTACTGGCAGTGCTAGCCCCAAATTCCACAAAACCAGTCCCTGTCAGCTGAAGCCTGTTGAGGAATCAGGTGTCTCTAAGCAGGATTGGGGAGCCGGGGTACTAACCTTGAAATCAATAGTCTTCCACCTGAATCGGGAGGGTTGGCCTGTATGGTGTCCATTACTGCAGACGTCCGATCACAATGCACATGATGGTCACCCCTTTCATTATTAGGATCTATGACAGCCACGAAAACATGATCCCAGCTTTAGATCAGGAAGGAGCGCAGTAGGGAAATCAAGTAATTCTTTACCTGTGTGTGGTAAGGGCGATGCACAAAACATTTTAAGGAATTCTTACGCTGATGTTATGCAGCATGGAGCTGGGATTCATCTGAAAACATTTCACTGTACAGTAAGGGCCGGAGCGCCCATCACTGCAATGCACATCTACTGCTGTTCATCATAACACTTGTCCTCAGCCTGTTATGATGCTGTGAGAGCAGACCATTAATACATCTGGTATAGAGACTCTTGGGGTCTTTGGATGACACTACTCCTCCTTTCCCAGAAGCGACAGTTGGGATAAAGCTGCAAATCGCACTACAGCCATAGAATATTGAGCTCACTATATGGTGCTCAACTAACTGGTTTAGTGCACCGAATCAGACACCCTTCTTGATTATAGTGCAGCGTGATCTTGAACCGATCCAGAAAAATTACACACTTTGACGTCATCTGCTCTTTCCTATCATTATTGCGGCATGGTGTTGTACTTTGATCTCCTGATACATCCGGAGAGACAGTGGTAAGCCAGGCATCTTTAAGTGAGATGATTTGAAGGTGCTGTGCCCCTAGTATTGTCCTACTACAAGAATTATTTCTAGCTGAGTGACATTATCTTCAAATAGTGCCTCCACCATAAACTGCTCCAAACAATGGATGATTCAAGGGGAAAAGACAGCAAAGAACCGATGGAGCTTAAAGAGGTCAAAGCAAGTAAAAAAAAAAGATCAAAAGTAGATCCCCAGCACCTGAATCTTTGGTTAAGCCATAAGTACATTCTACTGCAAACATGGAATATGTCTTACAATGTCTGGGTACATTACACAACATAACTTAAGGAACCAAAACTTACACAAACATTATGCAGAACGACTTTCAGTGTCTTGGAAAGGACTTTGAGGATTTGGCTAGAAGGTTTACAGAAGCAAAATCCAGAATAAACAAACCGGAGGATGACAGCACATCTATAAAGAAACAAACCAATGCTATGTCAACCAAAATTTCCAAGTCCCTGGGTATCATCTTTGAGAAGAAGTCCGAAATTGGGGTTGTCACTCTACTTAGTAGTAGCCATCACTTTTGAATATGTCACTCCATCCACAAAGCTAACTGTAACAATTGCAGTCAGATTACCTCATGAGAAGAACCAATCATGACTGCTTCAATACTCATTCTCTTATATCTATGTTCCATAAGGATTATGATACCAAAGGCCATCCTAGGTAATCTTACAGGTCTAAGCACTACACTTCTAAAAATGCCGGAGTGTAGGCTCACATTATTAAAATAATTTCAATAAAAACACAAAAGGGCTAAATCACCCCATTAAAATGCAAAAGATTGCTTACTACTGTGACAGTTTGAAATGTGACACAGTTATATCACAGAAAACTAGATGTGACTCGAAGGATAACACCAAATTCAAAGCCACATGAATTGCAGACTCTAATATCTTTCTGGCTGATAATAAGAGAAATGGCGTACTCGCGCTTTTCTGAAAAATCAGGTATCAATATTGTTTCCCATACTCATGACAGTCAACGTAAATGACTTACAGCTAAGACAAAAAAATCACAAAGAATTGTATATCATAAACATTTATGCCCCTACTGGTTAATTCACACAATTTTAGCAATCCTTACATAAAACCTTGACCGATCTATCTTGCGACCTTGGTATAGTTTTTGGGGAAGACATCAAACTTCCTATGGAAGGTACCTTTGACAGAGTCTCTAAGAATAAATCCATAAGTAACACATCCAATACACAAATGCAAGGATTCTGCAATAATCAAAACCTTGCTGATGCCTGGGTATAATACATTTACACATTGAGCCAAACCATCACCATGTTTTTTCGAGGATGGATTACTTACTCAAACCCCAGTTAATTGGTGTTTCTTGCCATGCCTGCATTTCCTTGGATGTAGCAATAGGTGATAATACACCATCCTCTAAACCAGGCTTCTCCAACGAGTAGCTCTTGAGCTACTGGTAGCTCTCCAGCTACCTGGAAGTAGCTCTCCTGTGTGCATCCCAGTCTACTAAATTAAAAGCTTTTGCTTGGTTGAAGTAATATGTACACAAAATTGAGAGAGTGTATTTTGAGACGAAAATGTTTGTATTTTCAGGAACTTATAGATTATGGTTTGATGAAACATGGCTAAATTTACAAAATATATATTAAGGTGATATTTGAATGAAAAATCATGTGGCATTGTGAAGACTTATACCTAATATTATTACACTGGTGACTGCTGAACTGTAGCTATTGGCGTTATATATTACCCTTGTAGAGGCATTCCAAATAGACAAAGCGTTTTTACATTACTGCTGGCAACCTTGCCTGCTGAACTGAAGGGATCATTGCTGGCACTCTTGCATATTGTGGCCACTATTGTAATCATGTATAATGTGGTCACTATTACAACACTAATAATGTTAGTAGCTCGGAGTAATTTCAATTGAACATAGTTAGATATCTCTGATTACAAAAAAGGTTGAAGACCTTTGCTCTAAACAATTAAGGCTTAATAATTACCTCTTAGAAGACATAGACACCATGATTAAGATACAAGAGGTGACTAAGTGGAGAAGTGTGGCTCAGGGGTTAGAGGCGGCAGACCCGGAAGCTGAGATCAGTCCTGGACCAGGGTTCAATTCCCTGCCTCGGCAGGTCTTGGGCTCAAAAATTCCACGGACTTGATAATTCTCGTTCCGGTGCCTACTCGACTCAAGGGTTCACACTCTGCGACTCTGGGCAATAGCTTGCTTAATCTCCACTACGGCCCCTCGCGGCGGGATGCCTGGCTTTCACCTTGTGGATACCATGCTGGGGTTATCTCACAGGGGAATACCAGGACGGGTTCCCAAGGCAAGCGCCTTGATGCCTTCGGGTGATACGTGCGCTATATAAATCGCAATACATTTACATTTAAGTATTTCTTGAAAGAAAACTGATGATAATCAAAAACAAAACAACAAAAAGAAAACTTTCAAAATTAGTATTAAAAACCTAGAAATCAATTGAAGCCATACAAAAGGAGCATCAGTCCTAAGGTAACTATAAACATTTAAATAGGAATACAATAACATTTTAAATAATAAAGCACAACAATGGTTAGACATAAACAAAGAAGAGAAAGCCTGTGAAAGTAATAAGGCTAAGAAATCACTGATGAATTACTTACCATATACTAAAAGTAAGCCTACACATGCAATTAGGAACACAGATGGAGATGTACTTACTTTGACACAAGGTATTCCTAAATGTTTCCAAAATTTCTTCTTGGATTGCTACAATTCCAATGAGACAATCACAACTGCTCACTTTATAAGATATTTAGACACTATTTCTGAGCAGAGGATGTATTTATATTTTAGGAAGACACAGATCAGCTATCCCAGTTATTATGGAAGAAATAAATAAGTATTTTAGATTATGAGGCAAAGAAAATACTGAAAAAATCCCCACTAAACATTCATTGAACATCAACAATTATAGGCCCTTCCGGTTTGAAATGGCAAACACGCTCACTTAAATACTTAGGTATCTGGTTTGGTAATGACTTGACCTTTGAAAAATCATAAAAATTTTACTAGGCCTGCAGGTCTAGTGACTTAAATAATCTACTAGACCTAATTGTAATGCTCTTGACCCATAAATTGGTTTCAAATGATGTGATCATGGGCAAATATTGTAATTCACTGAGCTGCCATTTTCTTCATTATAACATATGAGAGCACCTATGTGAATTCAGAATGTCTGCTGTACAAAAAACTCTTTTTGTTTGATTTAATAGACTAAACCTTTGTTCCATATATAATACAAATCTAGCCACATATAGGATACACATGACCCCTGCCTTGCCTCTTAGTTCATTAACAGCATTGTCATCAGGGTGGGGCAGGAAAGTTTCTCAAATGATGTTTAAAAACTATCACGTTTAATAAATACATAACTAACGCATAAAGTGGTAGCACACTGACATTTGCAATTAGCAGATCTTATGTTGAAAAGGCCACAAAATGTCCAACTAACATGCAGTTTTACTGATAAAATTATATAGTGCACAAACAATTATGTTTGAAAATCAAGTTCCTGCAAATATATTTCATTTGCACATCAACAACTAAAGTGTTCTGAATTGTCTTGCTCTTATTTCAATCTTTGTTTGCATCACACTTCTTTGTTGCAAAAAAATCTTTTTCTTAAATTCCTGACATAGTTTGAAATATTTGTACTATCTACTTACAGGCTATTTAAATGTTATCTGTTGGAAAACAAACTGACATCTTCAGACAGCTCGTTTGACAAAAACCTCTAACTGTAGTAAGAGAAAGAAAAATAAACTCAATTTTCCAAGCAGCAATTAGTAAAAAGACAAACAGACATTTGACCTCTTCCCATGAACAGACAGCAATGTGTCAAGATAAAAACAAGATTTAATGGCATCTTTATTGCTCATCCACTTAATGAATGAACAGAACACCAGCTCTTTTCCAGCTAAAGTTCACTCACCAGACTAGCAGGTTCTAAAAAGCTCGACCTGATAAAATCTGACTCGCCATTGTGAGTGGGGAAGTATATTTTTCGAGGCCTGGACCTAAAAGACTTGTTGGCTTTCAGTGATAATAAGCTATTGATAAAAATTAAACATTTACTCTCTACTTGGTCTCTTAAATACATTATTTAGTGTTAGTCTCCTAAATACATTACTCAGTGGGATAGGGCATAAATCATCAAAATGATGGTAGTGTAAATTGTAAAAAATTGTAAATTGTAAATTGTAAATTGTAAAGTGCCCCTAGTCAATTTTCTAGCGATCATGTTCCTTTACGCTATCGCAACGTTCTTTTCCAAAACAGTGGACAAATACAAGTTAGACTTTAGGGCAAGGATACCACTGGATAAACTTAAAATGAATAAATCTAAGGGGGGTAAGGGGGTGGGGGGGTGATGGGCTACCTCTCCCAGACATCCAAAGATACTAAATAACATTCTTGGCAGTCCACGGAGCATGGTGGTCCCCATGAAATTGTCAGTAGTCCTCTCTTTGGTTAAAGATTGATAATATACCACTGTGTGCTAACATAACAATAAGTCACATACCTCTATGTTAAAGTGAATCACTCATTATCCTTACACATTTCTGGTCCATTCATAGAACACTTTGAATGCCAACTAAACTTCACAAACTCTGCCTACTCCAAACTGATCTCTGTTAGAAATGAAATCAATGTCAGGTAACACAGAACATATTTCCTACACATGCAAATATGTTAGCCCTCTTTGGGACAAAATACATAATTTCATTCAGGAAACTCTTCACACTCATTTCATTATAGATTTCCCTACAATTGTTATGGGCATTTTCATCTATCCATTCTCAATAAACTCCCCAACCCCCAATTGTGTTCCTATTGTCCTGCTGTTTACAATGGGAACCAAATTAATAATATTTAAATGGAAAACCATTTCTGTGATACCTTTTATGAAATGGTGGGCATTGCTGTGCCCCACCAGAAGTGCAGACAACTTATTGTATTACAAGTCGCACTGTCTTCATAGATCAAGAAAATCTGGGACAGTTTTGATATCTACCTGCAAAACAGCAAAACCCCTTTTTTATTGTTCTAATGGCAGAAAGATATGCTCCATATTAATAACTTGAACAACAGACTATCAACCTCCTGAGATCATGACTGATTGTCCTGATTCTTGAACTTACAAATCGAATATGAGTGCCACATAAGATATACAATAACATATTGGTAAGGTGGACACTCAATCATATTGCAGTTCTACACCTCCTTCACCTACCCCTTTTTCTAAATCTTTCTCTTTTTTTCATATGGTACTTTCTTACCCATAATCTTTGGTACAAGCATTCTTTGAATGTAATAGACATTATTTTTAACTTTCTTACTGAACATCCTTGTTTCCCAGTTGGATATCAACTTAGAACAGCCTCAACATGAGGCAACAGGTTTTTTTCATATTTGCCTCTTACAATTCTTCGCACAAGGAACCCTACACTGATTTACAACCATAGAACATCTTCTCATTCAAACGTTCTTATATTTTTCACTTCGTAACCGATTTTAGTAGAATTTGCTGAGACAACAAGGACCCTTAGGCCAAAGAATACAAAAAGATAAAGCATACTAAATGATCATGAACATTAACTTAAAACATGCACAGAGGGTTCCCCACATCCCACCCCACCACCCAACAGTTGGTCCCAGAATTCTCAGTGAACGAAAGTTCACGTCTGCTCCCTATGTCCACATCTATTGTCCCCAAAGGTTAAAATCTCTTCTTCAACACAAGAGTTGATGGTCCGGACCAGCTCTAGAGTAATTCCTCTATAGTCTGCCCACCTCTGCCAGATTTGGGGATGTATCTGGGGGCATCCCCTCGCCTGGTACACTGCAATCTCCAGCCCCATGAAATTGGTCTAATCCCCGCTTTCATACTGCCTGGGAAGGGGCATGGTCTGCTTTACGTGCCTTAGCTATATCTCTCTTTGTCAAAGTTAATACCAGGATGAAGAGTGCTTGTTTGTATCTATTACTTCCAAGTCAGTCTGTGATATGTTAAAGAATCAATCTCGGGTCTAGCGGAACAGTCTAGGAGAGAACCTCACCAAGACTGGAGGTTACTTCCCACAAAAGCGGTACAATTACTTTACCGCTCCAAACTGTGTGTAGAAACGTGCCATCTTCCATCCGTCAACATAGACATAATGGAGAGCTCAGCATTCCCATGCACCATAGGCGATATCTTGGGTAATAAGCCCTATGGAGGTATTTTAGTTGGACAAGGTGCAGACGAGCCGATGTGGCCTCCTCCCCGGGCGCTTTCAAATCATCAGACCAGACATTGACATCTAAACTCTTGATATCCATCTCTCATGAACTTCTCAGGGCAGATCCTTTTTTAGAGGATCGTTCCTTTGTAGTCTTTGAAGAGGAATTCACCTCCAAGCCAATGCCTCTGAGGTGTGGGGTTCCTCAGGGATCGTCCCTGATCCCCACTCTATTTAACGTTTATCTGAGTCCCTTGACGGAAATAGTAACACCCTTTGGTATCCAGATCATCACCTATGCTGACAACACTCAGCTGGTGGTGTCACTTAATCAAACGGAGAACTCAGGCTCAGGCTTGGCATCATGCTTAGGAAAGGTTTCTAGTTGGATGGAAAGCTCATGTTTGAAACTTAATGGAGCTAAGACAGGACTGATGCTCCTGGGTAATCATTCAACTCGGAGAATAGACTCCCTTTGACCTAGTTGTCTGGGCCCATTTCCCTCCACCAAAGACCAAATTAAGAGTCTTGGAGTGTGGTTGGATCACAATCTTGATTTTAAGGAGCAAGCACGCAAGGTGGCAGCATGCTGTTATGGGATCTTAAGAATGCTAAGAAAGACCATACCCTTGCTTCCTTTTTCTGCTAGAAGAGTGCTGGTCCAGGCATTGATTCTGTCTCGCCTGGAATATGCAAATGCTCTATACTTAGGAGCACCATTAAAAAGCTGTTGATCGTTCAAAATTGTGTTGCACGTCTGCTTACAAACACTCCCAAACACACTCTAGCCAAACCTGCTCTTGCTTTGCTCCACTGCCTCCCGATTCAAGAAAAAATCCAATTTAAGTCATTGTGTATTATTACACACAAAGCCTTGCTAGGTAAAGGTCCACTGATCATCAGATCCATCATTCAGCCTTATCGGTCCGTTGGGTCGTTAAGATCTGATAACAAGCAGCTGGCAACAGTTCCTAAAATAAGGAAATCACGAAGCAGAGGACGCCGCATTACGTACAATGCTGCTACACTGTGGAATCACCTACCCCCCTGGATTTGCCGTGAGCCGAACTATCTGACCTTCCGAAAGCATCTAAAGACCTTTTTGTTTCATTAACACCACTTGAACTTGGAGCTGCCCTGCATTTAGCGCTGGGATGCCCCTGGGTAACCATCTTTTATTATTATTATTATTATTAATAATAGTGTGTGTTTACTATGCAACACTTTTGACCAAGATATCCTGGTGATTTTGTGAGTCCCTGGATCTCCTTAGAGAAGTTTGTCCAACAGCAGGTTGAATTTTGTAAGCGTTTAAGGTGTCTAATATAGGGCGTAATGGCGTGTGAAAGCTGTGAGTAGCGATGGAATTGGCTACGGGGCAATTGATCTTCAAGCTGTAGTTCTTGATATGATTTCAGAACCATGCCCCTCATTACATCACCTAGGGTTGAGATACGTATAATGTCCCATTTCCCAAAACGTTCTGCAACACAGTTCAATGCCACAGTGGAGTCCACTCAGTTAGTTTTCCTGACAACCCATACACCACAGGGAACTGCGCCATATATTTAGGACCACTTGTGTTGCCGGGGGGAGAGAAACAACCTTTGCTTTCAATAGAGGTAGTCCAACAAGGGAGTAGCACTCATTGGCCATTTTTTGGCTGCTTATCCCAGGTACAGATGGAGATCATACCACCACTCATTGATTATCATTAATTGAGAGGCAGAGTAGTAGGAGTATACATCTGCAGTATCAATGCCCCCCTTATAGGTAGGTTGAAAGCATCTGGCAAGTGCAATGTGGGATGTACCTCCATTCCAGAAGAAACCAGCAACAATGGAGTTGATGTGTCTTAACCAGCTTCAGGGGTTGGTATATGGACCATTTTATACTTGATACAATAGTCTGGGCAGGGAGACCATTTTGAATATGGCCGATCTGCCCATCAGGGATAGCGGAAGAAGCAGCCATGTTCTCACCTCTTCCTTCACGCGAGCCACCGTCAGTTCAATGTCCCTCTACCAATACAACCTTTCATCTGGTGATAGATATACCCCCAGATATTTAATGCATCCCTCCATCGACTGTAAGACCGGCGCCCAAACGGTAGATTCTACATACCCATTCAGGGAGAAAACCATGCATTTCAAACTGTCCATAAAGAGTCTAGATGATTTGCTGAATATTTGCAATATCTGGAGTAGACACGGTCCTGGAATCTGTCAGGAAAAACAAAATATCATCTGCATATAAGGCTATCCGTTCTGAGCACTCCGGAATGCACTCGAAACCCCATACCTGGGCATCCATTCTGACCCGTATTGCCAGGAGCTCGACAACCAATGCAAACAGAGGGGAGTGAGGGCACCGCTGGCGCGTCCCCCGCTATATGGGAACGATATCAGATACGTAACCTGCTACCCGCACTGTTGCCGTAAAATCAGCATATAATGTAGGATGTAGGACAGGAACCTGGGACTGAAATGTAGTCTCTGGGGCAGGGCAAACAGGGAGTCCCAACTGATGCAATAAAAATCCTTGTCCATATCTGCTTGGAGCACGGCCACCTGCTTCCCCAGGCGTCTGGCAAGGGCAAGGGCATTAGAAACACACCGTATATATTGTTGTGTGGCTAGACCAGGAACCCCTCTGGATCTGGGTGGATCAAACCTGGGATATATGGAATCCGTCTATTAATGAAAGCCTTGGTGAGAAGCTTCACCTCCGTGTTCAGGAGGGATATCGGGTGATATGAAGAATGTTCATCTGGAGGGCGGCCCAACTTGGGAAGATCACTTTTTCTGCGTGACACCAATCTGAAGGAAGTGTTGCTGAATCAATGGCGGTGTGAACCGCTTCTAGAAAATTATTCCCAATTTTAGGCATGAAAGCTTTAGAAAATTCACCTGTGAGCACCATCGGGCCTTTCTGACTGGAGTCTCGACAATGCTATTGTGATCTCAGAATCCAAAAACACCTCATTTTGGTGATCGCGTGCAGCGTCTGGAAGTGCCTAAATGGGTGAGATGCCCACAAAGGCGACCACCTGCTCAAGGGGAAACTTCTCCCGTCCGGCGTACATGGTTCTAAAGTACATCTCAAAATGGTGGGCTATCTCCTGGGGATACACCAACAGTGTACCCTGCCTGTCTCAGATTAATGGAAGGGCTGACAACCAGCCCGTAGCATGGAACAGCCTATGAAGAATTCTGTTTGATTGGTTGCCCCATTGGTATATGCGGCTCTGCGCCACCCACCAAGTAAGTGTGGCCTCATCCAGTAGCAACTGTCGATACTGTTACTCTGCCAGTCCCAACTGCCTCTGCACCACCTCCCCATTCACCCGATGGCTACATTCCTCTAGGTCATGAATCTGTGACTCAAGATCAGCTAGATCTTCCATTTTGCATTGACGTTCCCTGACTCAATAACTGATATCTACTCCATGAAGGGCAGGCTTAAAGGCTTCCCAAAGTGTCACTGCAGACTATACCTGTATTGAGGGCGAAATATTCCTTAATGAATCATGTAAGGTGTAGTCTATATGCAGGAAGCTGCAAATTCCACTGAGAAAGATGCGTGCGGAAGGTCTGTCTCTTGGGCCCCAGCTGGAGTCCCATAGCTGTCAAGCAGTGGTCTGACAATCCTCTGGCTTAGATGGATATGTCTGGCACTCTGTGCATGTATGTGGTGGGGACATTGAAGTAGTTCAGTCGAGAAAGGGACGCATGGGTCGTGGAAAAGTAGATGTAACCTGACCCTGTTGGATAGTGAATTCTCCACACATCCGCCAATCCCAGGATGCCTGCCATTGTAGAAAGTTTGGATCTACTTGGTTCTGGCATGCCCCGGGTGTGTCCGCCATCTGTCAACCTGAGAGTCCATTACATCATTCAAGTGCCCCGATCACTGACAAACTACTAGAGAGTTCTCCCCACAGATGCACCACACTATCTACAAAGGTATGTATGTCCAAGGGAGGGACATATATACAACACAGTGTGATGACTTTGCTGTAAAGGGTGCCCGACACCACCGTGTATCTACCAATATGATCTGGCCAGGTCTTAACTGGTTGGAAAGGGACATTACTCTGTATCAGAAAACATGTGACTCTGGACCCTCTTGTGAATCCCGAGTGAAACACCTGGCCATATCCATATCTAGCTAGGCATGAGGCTCTATTACAACGGAGATGGGTCTCTTGTAACATCAGAATATGTCCCCCGATCACTTAGCACACTTCAGGACTGCTCCACATTTAATCTTGTCAAGAACTGACATTTCATGACACGGACATATCTTAGGGGGTCATCAGGTCCCACAATACTCATAATGTGTTGGGGTACATATGGCTGAATCTCTGGGAACAAACCATGAGTAGGGGTGAGTGGTGAGTCTGTGCCTGTAATTATTGTGCAATTAGAAAGAACATCCCTTGAACGATCCCCCCACATGCTTCACCAAACAGGAAGTACCTATTGCAGGAAGTGAAAACATGAGGCTCCAATGGGGGGTCCCAGTGGTCACATCTAATGGATCCCCACACCTCTTATCCTCTGATCACTAGAGAGGAAACAACTACTGTTGTTGACAGTCAGTGATACGGACATCCACACTGCTACATACAAACCACTTAGTGTAGTTATACAAATTCCTGGTGTCTCCCCGGTACAGCATTAGAGAATAATAGATTACATCCCATTGACCTCCCTTGGCCCATCCTCATGTGTCTCTGTCCCATCTATTGATGCGCCAAGAGGACTGGGACCTGTCGCTCCAATTTTGTTGAACATTTCGTAGGGTGATCTATCCCATTACTCTGCGATGAGTCAAAATTGAGACATGGTGCAGTATGAGGATTTAAAGTCACTTTCTTTTCAGGCCAGCAGAAAATCTCCTCCAGGGTCTCGAAGTAGTAGGTTTGTATATTAGAAACACTCTTAGGAATGGCAGGTACAGCAGCATGTATTGCAACTTAAGTTCGCAAAGGTATTGTTTGGCATCAACAAAAGACTGGCACCGCTGCTGTACCATCCTTGTATAGTCAGGAAATATCATGATGGAAGAGGCTTGGTAGGTGACCTTATCTTGCAAGTATGCAAATTTAGGTATGAAGTCCCTGTCCATGTAAATTATGTTTCTTGACCTGTGCACTGTGGGTGTGCTCAACTGTGAAGCAATAGGAGAGGGCCTCTACAGTGACCACAGAGTGCAGCCATTGCGTCAAGAAGGTCTCCATGAACTGGCCCACACTACCTTCAGGGAAGGCCACAGATCTTATGTTGTCCTAGTAGGCTCTTCCCTCAGCATCTTCGACTCGTAGAGCTAGTTCTTGGGTCACTGCTTCAAGTTTAGTTACCTTCTGTTGGGGAGTAGTTACTGAATCTTCAACCCCTAGATCCTCGTTTTGGCCTCCATTATCCACTCAACTGCTTTCCTGAGATCTTGATGGAGCAGAGCGATATATGAGCCAACGGCCCCAATTTTGGCATCTAACATGTCGCGTGATTGCGTAATGGCCACCAAGAGTTTCACATAATCTGGGCTCGAACTTGATGGTTCATTGATACTTGGGGACTGCATGGTGCGTCTGGGCTGTGCAGACTTATCCATGGTGCTCTGTTTCGTACTGACTAGTTGTTTGTCTTTAGTATTGGTTGTTGTGGTATCTGCAAAACTCACATCCCAGCCATACACCAGGCTCGACCCCCCAGGAGGATGCAAGGGGCTCAATTTACATGGTTGTTTGGCAAAATATTGAATTTTAAATATGAGGAGAAACAAACATCAGAACAAAAATATTGTGACACAAAAATATTGTGATATAAATATATCGTTTATTAACAACAAAAGAGAGCCTACTATTGTGAATTTTTAAACAACAGTATGTCTTAGTGAGGAAAAACACAGTGAATCAATTAAATTAAGTGGTCAAAAAACAGGAAGAAGAAGAAAAAACTATTCTCTAAAAGAACCCTCACTCACCCTAGTGGTGACATGCTTCATCATGGGGTTCATTCACAGGGGGGGCCGACTATCCCCTCCTGTGTGCTTCGACGCCTGCAAATGCAGCGGAGCGGGTATTTGTGAAGAGAAGTGATGTGTGTGATCAGTGACGGAAAGATAGTGTGATAAAAGATCACAGCTGTACCCCAACAAACTTTATTAAAGGGCCAGTTGTTCACAATAAAAACAGTGAAGTCACTTGGAGATTTATATTAAAAGGAATGAACGCCTCTGGAGGAAGGAAATAACAGAGGAAAAAAAAGAAACATTCCGTACCTCCGTAAAATCCTACAAAAAGGAGCTACGCAACACCAAAATCTGTTTCTACGAGAGCAGAATTAAAAACGCTGCCTGCTCGGCTCACGAAACCTACTCCGTTCTCAAAGAACTCCTCCACGCCCCCGACCCCCCACTCAAACCTCTCGATCCTAAAGACGCAGAAAGCAAATGCACCAATCTAGCCACCTTCTTTGACGAGAAGATCCAAAAAATTCTCCTGGCCATACCCCCCCTGTACCGGCCCACACGGATCGGGTTCTCTCCATCACTACCACTAACCCCCCCCTTCCGTTTGATAGCCCCCAACCATCCCTGGACGTCTTTGGCCCAGTGACAACGGAAGAGGTAGGGGCAACTTTGGCCTCAATTAAAAGTGGCTCCCCCCTCGACCCCGCACCCCTCCGCTTCCTGAAAACAGTGTCTAGCACCATCATCCCCCCCCCTCACGGCTCTAATTAACTCCTCCCTTTTGGAGGGCACAGTTCCCCCCAGCTGGAACGCGGCAGCAGTTAAAGGCCTTCTAAAAAAACCCTCCCTAGACCCGCAGGACCTCTCCAATTATAGGCCCATCTCCCTTCTCCCAGGAAACAGCAAGATCGCGGAGAAATTGGTAAACAAACAACTGTCACTTTTCCTAGAGAGCAATAACCTATTAGGGGTCTCCCAGACAGGGTTCCGTCCAGGCCAGGGCACTGACATCGCCCTCCTGGCTGCAGTGGAGAAGGCCAGAAGCATTCTGGATACGGGAGGATCAGTGGCAGTGATCCTCCTGGACCTCAGTGCGGCCTTCGACACTGTAGACCATCCCACCCTAGTCCAACAACTGGGAGAAATTGGATTAAAGGGTATGGCCCTGAAGTGGCTAAAATCCTTCTTATCAGGACGTTCCTTCCAGGTTTGGGAGAACGACAGCCACTCACCCATCATCCCCCTTCGATGTGGAGTACCGCAGGGCTCATCCTTGAGCCCTACGTTATTTAACGTGTACATGGCCCCACTGGAGAAGAGGGTCAGTTCGTTCGGCGTGTCAATTATCAACTACGCCGACGACACCCATTTGGTTGTAACCCTCTCACATCCTCATCACGCCCCCTCTGATCTTCAAAGTTGCCTCTCCGAAGTCCACCGATGGATGAATCTCTCATCGTTAAAGCTGAACGGGTCAAAGACCGAGATACTCATGCTGGGTCACAAGGGGCCTTCCCTGCCACTTCACCTCTGGCCCAGCTGCTTGGGTGACCCTCCCGCACCTAAGGAGGAGGTCAAAAGCCTAGGCGTGTGGATTGAGAAGGACATGAGCTTTAAAACTCAGGCAAAAAAGACGGCAGGGACATGCTTCGGTCTCCTCAGAGCCTGTAGGAAGATCTTCCCCCTGCTCCCCGCAAACGCAAAGAAGCTCCTCATTCAGGGCCTAATCCTAGCGAGATTGGACTACTGTAACGCCATCTACCTGGGAGCTCCCGAAGCCACCCTTAACACGTTGCAGAAAGTCCAAAACGCCGCCGCCCGCCTACTTGCGGGCACACCTGCAAGATCCTCTGCCAAGCCAACTCTCAAATCTCTGCACTGGCTTCCAGTCAGAGAAAGGGTCGTCTTCAAGGCCCTCTGCTTGGCCCACAAAACCCTCAACAATAACGGCCCCCCCCTTCTCAAGGAGCTCCTAATCAAGGCGGAAAGAGATCTCCGGTCCAGCGGAGAAAATCTTATCTCAGTCCCCAGAGTCAAAAAAGCCAAGACCGGTGGCCGTCGCTTCTCGGTCCACACGGCCAAACACTGGAATCACCTACCACGAAGACTGAGGACAGAATCGAATTACCTCCAGTTCAGGAAATCTTTAAAGACTCTCCTTTTCCCTCAAACATAATTTTCGTTAGACGGCTGAAACCCCTGGAGAAGCAGGTCAGCGCTGGGATGCTCATTGAGTTACTACGCGCTTTACAAAACCATTAAATAAATAAATAAACTCCAGTGACCTAGTGTGGGTGGTCAACATGTTTCTGCTGTTTAACGCCATTTAGGCTCAGCTTTCATCAGGACCAAAATATAATACAAAGAAACTGTCCTACGGGGGTCCACGCACGCTAAGGCGTGCCCACACCATTAGGACAGAAGAGAAAAGACAGGAATTTATACTCTCCTCTATGCACTCACGGTTTTACCCGTCGTCAATGTTCCTGCTAGTCGTCAGGATTTATTCTGTGAAATAATCAGAGAACATATATACATATTAGATGTATCCTTAATAGTTAATTGACCTGTTAAGTAAAACTTATTTCAAATTGTAGTTATTTGCTCATTATGATACTTTGACAAATATAGAAGCTGTTATTAAACTGAATAGCTTCAAATCTCCATTGGAGGCAAGTATTTCTTAGATTCAGAATACATGTTTAAAATATCTTAAACAACAAAGGAGTGTATAAGTGTAACTTAAAAAACCATAGACCCAAAAACCTTCCGGGCAGACGGCGTCACTTGAAGTAGGTGCTGGGCGGGGAGTCGCAGGCGTGAAAAACGCGGCGTGAACATTGCCCAACGCCGTCCTGACCCAGGAAGCCTACGAGTATTTTGAAATTCGTATCTTTAGGCGACTGTACTCCACGGTGCGCCGCCACGGTTAATAACCGTGAGTATTTTCCTCTTTTTAGAATTTTTTGTATTTTTCACATAAGTGCCTCACGGGAGGGTGGACCTTAGAGCGTGCATACCCCCGGAGTGCCATTAGTGTGGTCCTGACGAATGCTGCGCGATCCCGCTTTTTTGACAGCAGAAACATGTTGACCAGTTGTTGTAATTAAGGACACAGGTCACCTAATACAGTACCAGTAGTTGTCCGATATTCACGTTTTTAACCCTAATACGGGTTGGCCTGCATTAAATATTTTGTTTGGGCTTCAACCCTGTATTTTTTTATTTTGCACTCACTCTCTTTGCACACACATATGAGTTGAATCACTAGTACACTCACCACCAAACCCGCTCCGCTGTAACTCAGGCGTTGTTGCACGCTGGGGCAACATTCGGTCACCCCAGCGGGGACCCGATGATGAAGCATGCCACCAACTAGTGGTGAGTGAGGGTCCTTCTAAACAAAAGGCTGTTTGCCTTTCCCAGTTGGACATAGTCATCCCTGGCCTCAGGGTGGACGTCTCCTGACTAGTAGGATCAGGCATGCTAAATATAAAAAATACAGAATTACCTGAGTAAGGTTGGGGTCCAGGAATAAACTGTCACTGACACTTTTTCATTTTGTTTTTGGGTCTATGGTTTTTTAAGTTACACTTATACACTCCTTTGTTGTTTAAGATATAACCTCAGGGGCACAGGAGTGTTGACTCAAGCCCTACCTCTCCCGTTGATACATTAATACATGTTTAAAATACCAGCTGTACATACCGTAAAAACCCTAGTCATCGTAGCCGTCTTTCGAAGGCCACAGAGACCAGGTAACAGACAGAACTAGGAAGAAGTTAATCATTTCTGGTGCACTTACGGTGCTCGAGAAATCAGCATGCCTCATGGACTATCAGTGTTCGGCATTTCTTCACGTCCCGCTCCGTCTAATGAAGACCAAACAAAATGTGTATAGTGGAGCGAGTCATTACTTCTATGGTTTTGTCATAATACTATGGAAATCGCCCTGCCGCGAGGTCAGGTGCATGTTCACTAGAAACTCGCACACTGACTTACTTTGTGCCGGACGACTCGCCACCCGAATCCCAGGTTTCGGGTGGCGAGTCGTCCGGCACAAAGTAAGTCAGTGTGCGAGTTTCTAGTGAACATGCGCCTGACCTCGCGGCAGGGCGATTTCCATAGTATTATGACAAAACCATAGAAGTAATGACTCGCTCCACTATACACATTTTGTTTGGTCTTCATTAGACGGAGCGGGACGTGAAGAAATGCCGAACACTGATAGTCCATGAGGCATGCTGATTTCTCGAGCACCGTAAGTGCACCAGAAATGACTAACTTCTACCTAGTTCTGTCTGTTACCTGGTCTCTGTGGCCTTCGAAAGACGGCTACGATGACTAGGGTTTTTACGGTATGCACAGCTGGTATTTTAAACATGTATTCTGAATCTAAGAAATACTTGCCTCCAATGGAGATTTGAAGCTATTTAGTTTAATAACAGCTTCTATATTTGTCAAAGTATCATAATGAGCAAATAACTACAATTTGAAATAAGTTTTACTTAACAGGTCAATTAACTATTAAGGATACATCTAATATGTATATATGTTCTCTGATTATTTCACAGAATAAATCCTGACGACTAGCAGGAACATTGACGACGGGTAAAACTGTGAGTGCATAGAGGAGAGTATAAATTCCTTGTCTTTTCTCTTCTGTCCTAACGGTGTGGGCACGCCTTAGCGTGCGTGGACCCCCGCAGGACGGTTTCTTTGTATTATATTTTGGTCCTGATGAAAGCTGAGCCTAAATGGCGTTAAACAGCAGAAACATGTTGACCACCTGCACTAGGTCACTGGAGTTCTAATATAAATCTCCAAGTGACTTCACTGTTTTTATTGTGAACAACTGGCCCTTTAATAAAGTTTGTTGGGGTACAGCTGTGATCTTTTATCACACTATCTTTCCGTCACTGATCACACACATCACTTCTCTTCACAAATACCCGCTCCGCTGCATTTGCAGGCGTCGAAGCACACAGGAGGGGATAGTCGGCCCCCCCCTGTGAATGAACCCCATGATGAAGCATGTCACCACTAGGGTGAGTGAGGGTTCTTTTAGAAAATAGTTTTTTCTTCTTCTTCCTGTTTTTTGACCACTTAATTTAATTGATTCACTGTGTTTTTCCTCACTAAGACATACTGTCGTTTAAAAAATCACAATAGTAACCTCTCTTTTGTTGTTAATAAATGGTATTCTAGGGGTAGGAGAGTAGCCAGTTATTCCCTTCCTCTCTTGTTGCTCATACATGAATATATAGTTGTCAAGAATAATGTCTTTTTGGGACTATAATATCTTTTTTAAGAATATTGCTGTTTTTAATATCAATTTTAATAATATAGTTGTAAAATATATTGTATTTTATTTATTTCAATGTGTTTTGGTTCATATATTAATTTTATGTGTTACTATTGGTTGTGGGATTGTTAGTCATTTTTTTAAATATAGTTTGTAATTTTAAGTGATGTTATTTAGTTATTATTAATAGTAATTTATAGTGTTGTAGTGGCTGTTGGGTTAGTAGGGGGATAGGGTGGGAAGTTAATACATCAAAAAACAAATTATTAATTAATTAATTATTTTTAATTAATGGTGTGATTGGTATTAATTATGTAAATTATGTAATACTTATTTATTTTAGTTATATTTTAGGTTTGAATTGCTAGGTTTGTAGGGCTATATGGTGGGAAGGTAAGTAATAATTAAAACATTACTTATTATGTAAATTGTGTAACAATTACATATTTTGGTTAAGTTTTGTGTGTGGGTTGCTGAGTTTGTAGGGATCTAGAGTGGGTATTTCATTAAGTAATATTTAATTAGAACATAATTGTTAATAAATTATTTAATTGATTATAAATTACGTACATTGTGCTATACTTATTAACTTGTGTTACATTTTAGTTGTGGAATGCTGGATTTGTAGGGTGGGAAGTTAGTTAATTAATAATTAATTAACAATTAATTATTAATTGATAGGTAATTATTTAATTGATTATCAATTATGTAATTTTTGCTTTACTTGTTTTTTTATTTTTTTTTTAAATATACTTGTTTATTTGAGTTACATTTTAGTTACAGGTTGCTGGGTTTGTGGATGTATAGGGTGTATAGGTTGACAAGGTAATTAAGTATTAATTAACAAACAATTCATTATTGTTCAATAATTTGATTGATTATCAATTATGTAAATTGCGCTATCATTATTTATTTGAAACATTTTAGTTGCAAGTTGCTGTCTAGACCAGGGCCCAGTCTCGGGTAGGAAGTTAATTAAGTAATCAACAATGAATTATTTTTAATTCATTTATTTATCTTAAATATGCAAGTTATAGAACAGTTGTTTTTGTGTTATAGTTTAATTGTGGGTTGCTAGGTTTGTAGGGGTACAGGGTGGAAGTGAATTAATTAATAATTGATTACCAATTTATTAATAGATTTTTTTATAGTAATTATATGAATTGATTCATTGTTTTTAGTTTGTAATATATATATATATATATATATTTATGTAAGTTTTTTTCTTAAGTTTATTATTTTTTCTACATTCTTGGATTCATGGGAGTACTCTTGTGTGTAATGTTTTTGAAGGCAAGTACTTTCCCTACTGTTGCTGTAGTAGGAATAGTACAATTATTGTCTTTACAGTTCACTTTCCCCAGTGTTGTGCTGTTTGAAGTGTGAATATTATATTTGACCCCTCCAAAGTCCAACACTTTCCTTACTGTTGCCCTAACAAAATTGGGAATAGTGAATTTTGTCCCTCGAAAATCCAACGTTTTCCCTACTGTTGAACAGAGTGGAGTGGGAATAGTAAATGTTACCGCTTCAAAGTCCAACACTTTCCCTACTATTGCGCTTTTTGGAGTGCGAATAGTAAATGTCACCCCTCCAAAATCCAACGCTTTTCCTACTGTTGCGTAGTTTGGAGCACTGGACCAATTGAGTAAAAACCTCAAGACCTGGCTCTTAGATTGATCCAACGGAGCTACACCCCCGCCCCCCCAGAGCCTTGAGACGCTTGCGGGTGAGTAGTGCGCTCTACAAAAACACTGATTGATTGATTAGAGTGGGAATAGTAAATTTAACCCTTTAGAAATTCAATGCTTTCCCTACCGTTGCTTGGACTCGAGTGGGAATGGTAAAATATACCCCTCCGAAGTTCAACACTTTCTCTACTGTTGCACTGACTGGAGTGGTAATAATAAATGTTACACCTTTGAAGTCGAACACTTTCCCTACTGTTGCCCTGGCTGGAGTGGGAATAGTAAATATCACCTCTCTGACATCCATTGCTCTCCCTACTAATGCACAGACTGGAGTGGGAATAGCACATTTTATCCCTCCAAAGTCCAACACTTTCCCTACTATTGTGCTGTTTGGAGTGGGAATAGGAATAGTAAATGTGGCTTCTCTGAAATCCAATGCTTTCCCTACTGTTGCGTTGATTGGAATGGGAATAGTAAATGTAACCCTTTCACAGTCTAATACTACTGTTGTGTAGCCTGTGGGAACCATATATTTTATTAATTTATATAATTTTGTTTTTATTTTTACATTGGTTTTAATTGTTAATAGCCTTTGAAATTACTTTTTTCAAGATTTATGTTATATATATATATATATATATATATATATATATATATATATATATATATATATATATATATATATATATATATATATTACTATTTTGAATGTATTACTACTAATATATACATATATTGTCTTATCGATGAATTTAAAATATTAACAAAAATATAATGTATAATAAATATGTTATTAAATATGATATATTTATATTAATACATTTGAAATATAGCACAATTAATGTATATATATATATATATATATATATATATATATATATATATATATATATAAAACATATTAGTGTGTTTTTGTATTTAAATAAGTATATACTTACATATAGACTCAGGGAAAGGGAAATTGGAAAAGAGAAAAACAGCAGACACACTGGATATCATCACATTGCCAGTTGCACAACTGGGCTTGATTGTAAGGATGCCAGGCTTGAAGTGCTGCTTACCGTCATCTTGGTTTTGTGTACAAGGAAACAGTGCTGTCTACACTGACGAACTTCCACCAAAATAAAGGCTTGTTGGCAGTGCTGAGTGTGGCCTCTGACCGGATTCAAGCTGCACGTCCATTGGGAACACACTGAATGGTACAGCATCAGGAGTGAACGACTTTTCCCAGTGGACCAAGGACTTCTAGATGCCTGGGGAGATGGAGGACATCTTGGATCTGGCTGTACTTCCCTCGTGGCACTTGGTGTCTTTGCAAGGAAATTGTGCTGCAATGTTGTTGCAGGCAGAGCTCTCCATATGGATATTGGTTTTAATACATCAAGGCCACTACTGTTGAACAGAGTGGAGTGGGAATAGTAAATGTTACCGCTTCAAAGTCGAACACTTTCCCTACTATTGCGCTTTTTGGAGTGCGAATAGTAAATGTCACCCCTCCAAAATCCAACGCTTTTCCTACTGTTGCGTAGTTTGGCACACTGGACCAATTGAGTAAAAACCTCAAGACCTGGCTCTTCGATTGATCCAACGGAGCTACACCCCCGCCCCCCCAGAGCCATGAGACCCTTGCGGGTGAGTAGTGCGCTCTACAAAAACACTGATTGATTGATTGATTAGAGTGGGAATAGTAGGGGGGCGTGGCTTACGCGCCGGCGAGGAATGGCGCTACCTGCGTGAGCTCCGGGACAGCGCGGGACACCTGACGGATTTTCTGCTGCTTTCCCGACACGCGGAGACTCGGGATAGCCCTTCTCAAGCGGCGGAACATGGTCCCCGTACACAGTGAGCAGCGGCGGCGCTTGTGACTGCCGCTTTGCCATCATTTCGACGCTGCATCTCTCCCTCTTCATACGGGACGCGGGCGGCCGCCATTTTGTGCCGCCGCGCTCGCATCCCGTTTTTCGGCACATGTAATGCCGTTTCAGCCCGTCTGCTGCAGCTAATCCCTATACTGCAACAAGGTATGTGTCGAGCCCTGCGCACCATGCTCCACGTGCTTTTTCTTCACTTCTGGCGTCAAAGTTCTCCACAGCACCTTTCATTCCATTAAGACTGCTTCTCGGCGGACATTTTGTGGTGCTCTTTGCGTGATGCTCCATATCTCCCTTTCCTGCGCTATCACTCTTTTCTGGATTACCTACTAACTCAAATGAGTCTCATATTTTATGGACGCTCTGCTGTTTGTTAGATATCATATTCCTGGATGGTGCTTCCTTGGCTAAGTAAATATTAAGTCTTGCTGATGCTTGACGCCTGAACTGTAGGTCTGAGGTAGCTTCTCCCCAGTGCTTCTTGGCGCCTCATATTGGTCATCTCTCTCCCAGTACTACTTCTACCTCTGCATGTAGGGTCTCATCACTTCTCCCATTGTGGTGTGGCTCCCAGTCCTGTGGTCTTCTCAGTTTGCCCCTCTGTTGACATCATGTCTCAAGACACAGGCCATGCAAGAGCGTCTGTCACCGGAACCAAGCCTAAACGTCCTAAGAATGACCCTCCATCGCCAATTCGCTCCTCTCAGAATCCAGTATTGGACTCCATCTTAGAAGAGGTACGCGGCCTACAACCCTTCATGGTGGCGACTAATGAGAAACTCAAGCAGATAGAAGATAGATGGGTCGTCATGGAAAACAAAGTCCTGCAACTGGAGCAACGCATCAGCGACGTCCAGGATGTCTCTACAAAAATTCCTCTACTTGAAAAGGAAATTCAACAATTGAAGCTTCACACAGAGGACCTTGAAAATCGTAACAGGCGAACAACCTACGTATTTATGGTGTTCCGGAGTCCCTTGGGGAGGGCGACATGGTGTCCTTCATCCGCAAATTCCTCTATGAACTTTTGGAAGTTCCACCGGAATCTACTCCTCTGAACATACAGCGTGCTCACCGTCTGGGACGTCCGACATCTAATCCGGCCAAACCCAGAGGCATTATCCTACTTTTTCTGGAATTCACTGAATTGATGACTGTTCTTAAGGCTGCAAGAGCAAAACGTCGCCTCATTTGGTCGGGCCACACCATCTTCATAGCCCAGGATCTCTCAAATGCCACTAATGCACGTCGCAAGGAGTTCCTCAATCTGCGTCCACGTATGAGAGACTTAAACATTCAATATGGAATTCTTCATCCTTGTCTCTGCAGAATAACACACAATGGTCGTTCCCGTACCTTTGATGATCCACAGAAGCTGCGAGAATATCTGCAAACCGTCTCTGCTCCTACGATGGACACTAATGACTGAAAATAATTCTTTTCTATTTTCTGCACTCACTTCTCTTCTGTCTTGACGACTGTTGTGGCCTTGTCTGGTCTCTGTCGTGTTGTTATTTACTACGACTTCTCTTCTTGTTGATCATACTCTATCAATATTCCCGCGTTGTCCTTGCTCTGTGAGGTGGGCGCCCGCGTTGGCGTCTCCATGCTCCTTCTATCTAGAAATTCTCTTTCCTCTCAGATCTAGCGCCTTTGCCTTGATCTGTTCCTTATCTATTTCCTTCTTTTTCCTTCCTTTCTCTTTCTCTTTCTTTTCACAGGCCATTTTTGTTTCTCCCTTGCTCATTTATGCTCCGATATATTCTTTATGTCACTCGTTTCCTTTCTTCTTGCTAACTCCAGTACTCCTCATTGCTCCTCCTCGCTTCTTCTAATGATCGTGGTGCTTCCTCGTATATTGTTTCTCTATATTTACCCGATTTGTCTTACCTTTGTTTGTATTGCGTATTTGACTCTAGTTGCTAACATGTTTGCCTCCATTGTCTCTCCTTGTAGTTCCCTTCCTGCAGTGTCTTGGACCCAGCTGTTCCCCTCCTCCCTTGCCTTCCAACATGTGTAATTTTGTGACGTGGAATGTTCGTGGTCTCGGCAACCCTGTTAAACGTCAAAAGGTACTGTCCCATTTATCCAAGTTGAACGCTCAGATTGCTTTTCTCCAAGAAACGCATTGTACTGATGTGGAATCCTTAAAACTTAAGAGGGCATGGGTGGGTCAAGTTGTATTCTCTCCTGCTGTTGATAAAAAAGGTGGTGTTGCTATATTATTTCGTAAAGGTCTAGATGTTCAAATTCTATCATCTCAATCGGATACTGAGGGACGTTGGGTTATGTCAAAAGTGACTATACAAAACAAAACAATGGTGCTCCTCAATATTTATGGCCCTGTCCGACCAGACCCTAAATTTTGGACTGATGTAAAAATCCTCGTTTCCTCCATTGACTGCCCTAACATTGTCCTAGCTGGTGACCTTAACCAATGGCTAGACCCCTTTTCAGATAGACTATCTTCTTCCAAATTCCAGCCTGATAAGACACATAAATCTTTCCAATCAGCCATTGCCTCCCGTCCCCTCTTCGATGTGTGGAAAACTTGTAATCCTGATTCACTCGAATACACTTTCTACTCTAATGTTCACCACACCAGGTCCAGAATTGATTATATTCTAGTCAGTAAATCCCTTCTCCCTGCGATTCAGAAATCTGAATTTGGTTCTATTTTTCTTTCGGATCATGTACCTGTTTATGCCACTTTTGACCTGGCCCAAACCTCCTCCTCTTTCAATCGTTGGAAATGTAACACCTTCCTACTTTCCGACTCTGTATTTATGTCCAAAGTTAAAGATTTCATCTCTGAATACTTCACCCTCAATTTACCCCAAATCACGTCAGTTTCAAACAATTGGGATGCTTTTAAAGCTGCTTTGCGAGGTTTCACAATCTCTTATGTATCCCGCAAAAAGAAACTCAACCGTGACAAATACATCGCCCAACTTTCCAACATTAAGACCCTGGAACACTCTTACTTCTCGTCCAAGAATCCAGACGCCCTCCACCAACTTATCAAAGCCAAATCTGAACTCAATCAACTTGCCACGGTTGAAGCTTGCAACACCCTCTTGAAGGTTAAATCTAAATTTCATGGAGGTCAGAATAAAGTGGGAAAAATGTTAGCAAATTACCTCAAAATTAAATCTGAGCGTAAATCTATTGGCTCTATTCTCAATGAAGTAACCAATACAAAGGTTTCCTCTGATGAGGATATTGCTCAAGTCTTTCATAACTACTACAAACTCCTTTATACTGATGATACACACCCTGACGATGATGACCTCTCCCGCTACTTCAAAGATCTTCCCCCCCCCCATCTCTACCTACCGAATTCCATCAACTAGAGTCTGCAATTACCCCTCAGGAAATTCTTAAGGCAATTACCTCCCTCAAGAAAGCGAAAGCTCCGGGTCCAGATGGTCTCCCTATTGAACTCTACGCCAACATGCACACTATTTTTGTCCCCCATCTCTTACAACTTTTTAACTACTTTATAGCAAATGCCAAAGCCTCTGGCTCATTTTTGGACGCCCTAATAATCATAATCCCCAAACCTGACAAAGACAACTCCCTTTGTAAAAATTATCGTCCCATCTCCCTTATTAATTACGATTGTAAAATCTTTGCCAAAATTTTAGCGGCCCGCTTCGAATCCCTTATTCCCCTACTAATCACAACCGATCAAGTTGGCTTTGTAAAAGGTCGACTTGCAGCTGACAATGCCCGTGTTTTTGCCAATATTATTTCCCACAGTAAACACTTTAAAGCCCCTCTAGCTGCCCTATCCCTTGACGCAGAGAAAGCGTTTGATCGAATTAATTGGAAATTCATGTTTAAAGCTTTACAATAGTTTGGGTTTGGTCCCCACTTCATTTCCTTAGTTAAACTACTTTATTCTGCTCCCCGTGCCAGTGTTTTTGTTAATAATCAATTCTCCAAATTTTTCCCCCTATCCAGGGGGACGAGACAAGGTTGTCCTCTTTCCCCTTTACTTTTTATTCTATGTCGTGAACCATTCCTCATTAAAATCCGCTCCAACCCCCTGATTCAAGGGTTCAAACAGTCATCGATTGAGACGAAAATTTCGGCCTATGCCGATGATGTCCTAGTATATATGGCTAACCCGGTCTCTTCCCTTCCTCCATTTTTAGAAGAAGTACGCCTATACTCCTCTGTCTCTGGTTACAAACTTAATCTCTCTAAAACGGAGGTCCTACCCCTCAATTCGTCCTGTTATCAATATATGTTTGCATCGACTGATTTTGCTTGGTGTCCCTCTAAGATTAAATACCTGGGTATTTGGTTCTCCTCTACCTTGCGGGACACACTCAAACTGACCTTTACTTCCCTTACTCAAAAAATTCAGTCGCTCCTTCAACTATGGTCTCCCCTTTTCCTTTCCTGGTGGGGTCGTTTAGACACCATCAAAATGATGATTTCCCCACACATTTTATACACTGTATCCATGCTTCCTGTGAAAATCCCTAAACTGTATTTCAATCGGCTAAACTCCATCTGTTTCAAATTTCTATGGAATAATAAAAGACCTCGTATTGCCCTCCATAAACTTATACGCCCAAAAACTGAAGGTGTGGTTCGCTTTCCCGATTTCCAATCATACCACTCTGCCTTTTTAGTAAAACAAGCCTTCTCCTTGGCATTCGATTTCAATGATACCCCCTTACCCAGATGGATTGTTATTGAACGGTCCCTGTTAAAAGACTTTTATTTCCAACACTCCCTTTTCATGTCAAATTGTTCATTCTTGTCTACACACCCTGTGCTAAAATACTCCCATACTCTATTGCACAATATCTTCTCGAAAGACTCATCCCCCCTACAAACGTTTCTTTCCTCTAGCGTATGGTACAACAAATATCTTAAGTACAAGGGTAAATCCTTCTATTTCAAGTATTGGAAAGAAAAGGATATTATGTTTGTGCACCAATTTTTTTCTGATTCATCCATCGTTCCATTTGATGCAATGCAAACTATGTTTGATTTACCTGCACATTATCGCAAAGAATTTGACATTATTACTTCTGCCATTTTATCTCACCTGTCTACCCTTCCTACCTTTGATCTCCTTCCCTCCCTTACTCCTTCCACTCCTTTATATCCTATCTTTACTCAACAAATACCCAAAGCTGCTCTGATTTATAAAATGTTACTAGAGGATGTTGGTCTTAGACCTAAAACCGTTACTGAAAATGTTTGGGGAAATGATTTATCTTTCTCGTTATCTGTTGATGTTTGGGATCGCTTATGGACTAAGCTGTTTAAGACCTCGATTTCAGCACGTATTACTCAGTCATTATTTTTTCTTTACCATAGAGCTCTTATTACCCCTGTAAGCATATCTAAATTATCCCCTTCCTCCTCACCCCTCTGTTGGTCCTGTTCCTCGCACCCAGGCACACTCAAACACCTCTTATTTGATTGCCCTTCTGTTCTTACTTTTTGGAACTCAGTTTGGAAATATTGTATGCGTATTTTTCGTTTCTCTGAACCGTTTTCATCATTGCATATTTTTCTAGGCTCCTTATCTGATGTTTTGGACTTGCACTCGTATAATGCTAAATTGTTTGATCTTCTCATTGCAACTGCTTTCAAAGTAATTTTGTCTTGCTGGAAGGATAACTCTAACTTGTCTGTGCATACATGGTGGAACTTTGTATGTGATGAGCACAGAATTGCAATTGCTTCTGCTTCTTCTGTCGCCTTAAAAATTGAATCTGATCTTACCTGGCTACCTTTCTCTACTTTCCTATCCTCTTCTCCCCCTCCCTAACCTTTCCTTTCTCTCTCTCTTCCTCTTTTCATCTTCTCCTTTCTTCTCTTCTTTCTCACTACTATTCTCTTCCTTTTCATATTTTCTCTGAACCTTTTTCATCTCCACTTTTATTTCATGATTATCGTATATTGGTTCTGTCCCATGACATGCTGTTATATTATGCTGTACTATTTTTCTTAAACAAAATAAAAACCTTATTAAACTGAAAAAAAAAAAAAAAAAAAAAAAGAGTGGGAATAGTAAATTTAACCCTTTAGAAATTCAATGCTTTCCCTACTGTTGCTTGGACTCGAGTGGGAATGGTAAAATATACCCCTCTGAAGTTCAACACTTTCTCTACTGTTGCACTGACTGGAGTGGTAATAATAAATGTTACACCTTTGAAGTCGAACACTTTCCCTACTGTTGCCCTGACTGGAGTGGGAATAGTAAATATCACCTCTCTGACATCCATTGCTCTCCCTACTATTGCACAGACTGGAGTGGGAATAGCACATTTTATCCCTCCAAAGTCCAACACTTTCCCTACTATTGTGCTGTTTGAAGTGGGAATAGGAATAGTAAATGTGGCTTCTCTGAAATCCAATGCTTTCCCTACTGTTGCGTTGATTGGAATGGGAATAGTAAATGTAACCCTTTCACAGTCTAATACTACTGTTGTTTAGCCTGTGGGAACCATATATTTTATTAATTTATATAATTTTGTTTTTATTTTTACATTGGTTTTAATTGTTAATAGCCTTTGAAATTACTTTTTTCGAGATTTATGTATATATATATATATTACTATTTTAAATGTATTACTACTAATATATACATATATTGTCTTATCGATGAATTTAAAATATTAACAAAAATATAATGTATAATAAATATGTTATTAAATATGATATGTTTATATAATACATTTGAAATATAGCACAATTAATGTATGTATATATATATATATATATATGTAAGATATATATATACATATATATATATATACATACACATATTAGTGTGTTTGTGTATTTAAATAAGTATATACTTACATATAGACTCAGGGAAAGGGAAATTGGAAAAGAGAAAAACAGCAGACACACTGGATATCATCACATTGCCAGTTGCACAACTGGGCTTGATTGTAAGGATGCCAGGCTGGAAGTGCTGCTTACCGTCATCTTGGTTTTGTGTACAAGGAAACAGTGCTGTCTACACTGACGAACTTCCACCAAAATAAAGGCTTGTTGGCATTGCTGAGTGTGGCCTCTGACTGGATTCAAGCTGCACGTCCATTGGGAACATACTGAATGGTACAGCATCAGGAGTGAACGACTTTTCCCAGTGGACCAAGGACTTCTAGATGCCTGGGGAGATGGAGGACATCTTGGATCTGGCTGTACTTCCCTCGTGGCACTTGGTGTCCTTGCAAGGAAATTGTGCTGCAATGTTGTTGCAGGCAGAGCTCTCCATATGGATATTGGTTTTAATACATCAAGGCCTCTAGTACCCTACGGATTGAATAATGGACATTTTGGCTCTCTGGGAAATATCCTGAAGTTAAGTGTAAATTGAAATAAACTTTGGACTGATTGACATTTGTCTGAACATTAAGGACTGGGGTATATATTCTGCTAAGGCTCCTGTGACAGAGTAGGACTGAATCTCAAAGTACATTTGATTGTGACAAAAGTTAGTGCAAAAGTATATTCTACACTGTATCACAGTATAATATCAGGCATTATAATGTCAGTTTCTAGGTTTCTTTATTGCTAAATAAAGGGAATCACAAGATGTTAAAGATGTTCTTATGTTTTCAATTCCCAGTAGTCAAAAATAAACTATGGTTAGTTTCCACAAAATAGTATAAAGCGACACAGCTTGAGGTAGTTATTTTGACATAGGCAAAGGGGTATATAAGGCATACCATACCTCTTGCCATCAGCCATGTTGTTCTCTTGATTGCTATTTTGTTTATGTACCTTTGCCAAATTGGTGTTTTTAGCGTGGTGGGTAGTCAAAGTTAAGGTGTGCCTTTTTTTCTGAAAATCTATTTTTATTGTTTTACAACAACAACTGCAAAGTAAGTTAAGAGGGAAAGAGGGAAGAGTAGATCACTATATGTTGGTGGATTTCACAAGCATTTTTCATGTTACAATGTAAAATGATAATTATATTTCAGGACAGTTTAATAACCGTAGCTCAGCATGCACATTCAGACCAGGCGAACATTCATGGTCGGGGGAAGACACCAAACCCACAGTTCTCTGCTGGAACCCAATAGGGTTCAGTCAATGGATAGATCGAAGTATGCAAACACAACAAGATGATTGACGGAGTGCTGAAACTTTTCAATCACTCACCCCCAATCAAGAAATCTGGGTTTATTCCAACATTCTTTGGCTCTCAATGCCACCCTAATTTGGACCCAGCCATATGCAAATCATGCTTGACCCTGCTCCTCATGGGAACAGTCCAGCTCGAACTGGTGCTTTCCACTGCATCGTTATCTGCCTTTTAAACAGATCATATGCTATATCAATACACCTGTGAAGATATGTGTCTCTCTTGGCTCTAGGTCGAATTCACAGGAGACACGATTCAGGAGTAGGAGCCAGTGGGTGATCCATAAGTTCAGCTATCTTAGCAGTGATTGTGTGCCCAGTGCGCATTGGCAGGGGTCAGTCACACACCATGTGGTAGAAACCTGCTTTTACCAGTTTACATCTTGGCATGCATAGAGGGAACATATGCTTAATGCGCTGGGGAGATAAGTATGTCTGATGTAGGTAATTGAATTGGGTGAAGCGGAATCTCAGATTGTGGGAGTCTTCTTTCAGTTGTTGAAGTGCCCTCGTCCATGTTTTCTGGGTTAAAGGTTGTAAGAGGACTGCACTTGTGTCCAGTCTTGCGCGTACTATCTCCAGCTTCGCATTGGGGAACTCACTGACCAGTGTAGAGGCCACTGCAGTTCTGTAGCAGCACAATAAAGCTCGAAGTTGGTTGTGCCTAGACCCCCCTCAAGGAGCAGTTGTTGTGTGATAGCTAGGGCTATGCGACGTAGGTCTTTTCCCACAACAACTCCATGACCAAGCCAGTCAGCTCATGAAAGAAGCTCCTGGGGATCACTATTGGGCGTGAGGCAAAGAGGTACAGCAGCCTTGGAAGTATCAACATCTTAGCTATCGCCACAAGTCCCAGTGAGGAGATTGGTAGAAAGCAACAGGTTGACAGCGATACATGGATAGAGCAAAGAGCGCAGCATAGATTGCCATCTTTAAGGGCGTCCACGGCGTGATACATTTGTATGCCTAAATACTTAAAGGATTCATGACACCATTGCAGCTGATTTGATTTTCACTAACTCTCCTACTTTGTTGCGTGAGGCCCCGCCTTGCCCTTTACCTGGACAGATCACTCCTTAATACGTTTTCAGATCCCTAAATTTCATAAGCAAAAGCCTCTAATGAAAAGTGCTAGGCACTTGTGCAAAATTACTCCGGATGCATTCTCCTCTGTATTTGATTTTGCACTCACAGACTCTGATGCAGATAAAGTTCTATCTGATTATCACTCGGCTGTCAAGATCACCCTATAAAATCTAACTCCAAGTCTAACCATGGTGCACATGCTCCCTGGTACTCTTTGGAACTGACCAATGAAAAATCTTTGTGTAAAAAGCTTGAAACGCGTTGGTGTCATCTGAATTCTCTAGTTGATAAGGAGGCATGTAAACAAGCCTTAATGAAGTATCCTCGAAATATAAAGAAGGCCCGAAAGACATATAATTCTTACCAAATTGACCATGAAGGAAACTCTTCCAGGATGCTTTTTTAAAGTTCTTAGTTCCTTCCTTAACCCACAAGCTTGTTCTTCTATGATTGTGCTATCACAATCTCTTTGTCATTCCCTTGCAATTAAGTTTGAAGATAAAATAAATACAATTTCTCATAATTTTCCTAATAAAATTGAGCAAGACAATGAAGAGCTCAAGCTTTGTTCTCCGTCCATTATCCACAGTAACATTTTAAATTCATTCAAGCCAGTGCTACCGGAGTCTATCCAGAAAGCATTAGTAATGGCTAAATCAGGATCTCCCTTGGATACTTGTCCATTTCATATGACCGTCTCTCTGTCTTTTCGGCTTGCCCCGGACATTTGCTCATTATTTAATCTATCAATCTCCTCGGGCAATGTTCCCTCAGCTTGGAAAACAGCACTAGTAACCCCCATTCAAAAAAAGCCTAATTTGCCTCCTATGGATCTTACCAATACCCATTTCTCTTCTTCCATTATTGGGCAAACTGTTGGAAAGTTAAATCAATATCCAACTTACGAAATACCTTGAAACAAATCTGCTGCTGGACTCATCCAAATTGGGTTTTAGATCCTCTTACAGCACCGAGACCCCTTTGGTTGCGGTGACCGACAGCATTAGATGTTCTCTTGCAACAACACTCCCTCACTGCTTGTGCTGTTGGACCTCTCTGCAGCATTCAATACTGTTTCTAATTCTAGAATGTTGCTAAAATTGCAGGAGGTAGGAATTCATGCATGGGATGGCATTATCATGGGTCAATGACTTTCTAACTGACCTTACTCAAACTATTACTTTGGGAGTATACGAATCGTGTACCATGAAATTGTATAAAGGGCTGCCTCAGTGCGCATGTCTGAGCCCCATGCTCCTTAACATATATGTGGCCCCCCCTTTGCCAACCTTCTTCCACTTTCAGGGTGGAAAGCACTTGTCCACGCTCTTGTCATCAGTCGCTTGGACCATTGTAATGTAAAGGAGACTGCGTTAAGCAAACAGCAAGTCATTCAAAATACGGCAGCACATCTCATTCATAATCTTTCAGCCACTGTGGCATCTGCCCCTCTTCTGCGCATGCTTCAATGGCTACCGATTCGCAAGAGAATCATCTTCAAGGGTTGTTGCCTGTCTCAGTCTTTGCAGGGCAGTGCACCTAGCTACCTTTTTGCAAAGCTTGTCCACTATCGTCCATCTAGAGTTTTGAGATCTAGTGATAAAGCCCTGCTGACAGTTCCACATATCATAAAATCTCACTTGGGAGGCAGATCCTTCTCTTATCTGGCTCCCCTTCTGTGGAGTAAGCTCCCATTGCATATACGCCAATGCACTAATCATCACAATTTTAGGAAAAATAAGGTACCCCTCAAGAGGTGATTTGTATGCATTATAAATTAATTTAACATAACATAACATGAAATGGTCCTGAGGGGTACGGGGATCTGGGCGAGAGGGAATAAGCATAACTTTGACCAATTCACCTGGTGACCCGAGACATCAGGTCCCGCAGGGACGTCTCACTGTCACATAAGAATATCAGTGCATCGTAGGCGTAAAGTGACACGATATCATCAGTATTCAGTTCTTGAATTCCCCATTGTTGAGCATGGAGACACAGACAGCAGGCAAGAGGCTCCGTAGCAATCTTAAAGAGTAATGGCGAGGGCGGGCAGCCCTGCCTAGTGCCCTTGGAGATCGCAAAACTGTAGGATACCAGTTGTCCTGTTTTTACCCTGGCCAGAGGGTTGGAATACAAGGTGTGAATCCACTGCAAGAAGCCTGGACCAAGGCACATATGACAAAGGGTTGCTAGTAAAAACTCCCAGCTAAGTCTGTCAAAAGCTTTTTTGATATCTAAAGACACTGCAACCTGGTCATATGTGACTTGTTGGGTACGGTGGATAATTTTCAGAAGACGCCTGATGTTAAGAAAGGTACTGCAATTCAGAATAAAGCTAGACTGGTCCTTGTTGACCAGCGTCCTAAACACACGAAAGTGCCCAGCACCTTACAGTCAAGATTAAGGAGGTATAGTGGTCTATAGGAGCTTATGTCCAGTGTGTCACATCCTGGCTTGGGTAACATCCAGTTCAACGCACGTTTCGCTGGTTGTTATCACTTTGGGACCTAGAAGAAGGAAAAGATGGGGGGGTCTACGTGGGTTAGTTTACCGACCCCGACATCTCAAAACCCAATCTATAACAAATAACAATAACATGAGATGTCTGGTCACAATGATAAATGTGTGCTGTTCTGAGACTAAGAACACAAAGGGATCATGAAACAACAACATGAAATTACACTAGGCTGAAAAACTCCCATCAGCCCACCATTGTGGCGGAATATCATCACGTGGGATACGGATGGTGGATCCGAATCTCGCCCAACCCATCTAGTGATGGTGCAGAGATGGATTTCCGAGATAGACCTCTAGCCACAGTGTATTTCAAGTGGTGCTGATGATGTGCAGTGCTGTGAAAAAGGTGAGTGATGAAATAAAATTAACTACTAGAGCAGAAAATATGTTTAATAGGCACTGTTCTAGTGTGAAGGTTAAAATAACGCCTGATAGTCTGAAAATATGACTATACAGTGGCGCAGTGCAGTAGGGTCGACATGTTTCAGCTTTATGGAATCAACTGTCCAGCTTTCTTCAGGATCGTGATCTAATAGTGACTGCAAAGTGAGTAATAACGTGAAAAATGATAATAGTAATACTATGCAATATTAAATCAAAATACTCCTACCAGGAACTTGGATCCCCAATGTAAACTGGTGGAAAAATAAATTATTCGTCCTTTCCTATAAGAGAGGGAAATAGTGCACAGAATATGTGATATCAAACGTTTGTTAACAATGATCCCTGAGTGACAAAGAAAACAGTACAGACAACACATAAATAACGAAGAGCAAAGTCTCATCGCTTCACAAAAGGCAACAGTCCTCCTGGCTTATATGACAATATTCACAATGATGTTGTAGAAGTGTCATACTCACCCAGCATTATGTGGGAAGTAACCTCACCTCACCTGGCACCCACTCGGGAAAAATGAGGCCCCGCTCTGTTAAAATAGAATATAGAGAAATAATTTGTGAACCGCCGCAAAAGCAAGTCTATTGCGGTGTATAGCTAAGTTGCTTCCTCACTTCCAAATAGTTTAACTTAGCCCAGTTGTTTTACAAATCGACACTCCCTCACCGAACTGCATGTCCAAGGCTCCGCTTGTTTAGAGAGGGTGCTTAAGCAAGATCCGTCTATAATAATCAAACCAGCGGACAAAGGAGGGTCCACAGTCGTATTAGACGTGGTTCAGTATCGTCAAGAGTGTTTGAGACAACTCAATAGCACTCAATGTTATCGTCGACTGTCCGAAGACCCGACATCACGACTGCTCACAGAAATTAAGACCTTAGTAGATGAGGAAAGCACAGAGGGATGGATAACACCTCAAGAGGCCAGATTTCTGGTGACACACAATCCGGTCACACCGGGTTTCTACTGCCTCCCTAAAATACATAAAGCCATCAGACCACCACCAGGACACCCCATAATTTCAGGGATCGGATCCCTTTTGGAGCCTCTCTCCACATTCGTAGACTTCTTTCTCAGACCCCTTGTGAAAGAAATGCCTACTTATTTACAGGACACAGCAGATGTCCTGAGACTTCTACCAAACATAGAGTTCAACGTCGAAACAGACCTATTGGTCAGTTTCGACGTAGAGTCTCTTTATACCTGTATACCACAGGAAGAAACCCTAGAGACCATTAGACAACTTCTGTCCCTGCGGGACTTGGACAGTATCACTCCCGTCAATTTCATTCTGGAATGTGCCAAGTTAGCTATGATGGAGAACTTCTTCAAATTTGAAGATCAGTTCTTCCTCCAAATCTCCGGAACTTCTATGGGGAGTATTTTTGCCCCGAGCCTCGCCAACCTTTATGTCCACCAATTTGAACAGGATCACCTTCTCAACCATAGCAACCCATATCTCCATCAAGTGGTGCTATGGAAGAGATATATTCAATCAATCAATCAATCAATCAAAGCATTTATATAGCGCACTACTCACCCAGACGGTCTCAAGGCGCTAGGGGAGGGGGGTCCGCTACTGCTCGAACAGCCAGGTCTTGAGTTGCTTCCTGAAGGCGAGGTGGTCCTGGGTCAGGCGGAGGTGGGTCGGGAGGGAGCTCCATGTCTTGGCGGCGAGGTAGGAGAAGGACCGTCCCCCTGTGGTGGCTCTTCGGATGCGGGGGACGGCGGCGAGGGCGTGACCGGTCGATCGAAGCTGGCGTTTGGGAGCGTAGAAGTTGAGGCGGCTGTTGAGGTATCCTGGGCCTTGGTTGTGTAGGGCTTTGTGTGCGTGGGTGAGGAGTCAGAAGGTGATTCTCTTGTTGATCGGGAGCCAGTGCAGGTCTCTCAGGTGTCCGGAGATGTGGCTGCGATGGGGGATGTCCAGGATGAGTCGTGCTGAGGCGTTCTGGATCCGCTGGAGTCTCTTCTGGAGTTTGGCGGTGGTTCCGGCGTAGAGGGAGTTGCCGTAGTCCAGACGGCTGGTGACGAGGGCCTGGGTGACCGTCTTCCTGGTCTCGGTGGGGATCCAGCGGAAGATCTTACGTAGCATGCGCAGGATGTTGAAGCACGACAAGGAGACGGCGTTGACTTGTCTGGTCATGGAGAGAGATGAGTCCAGGATGGAGCCCAGGTTGCGTGCGTGGTCTGTTGGTTTGGGTGCGCTGCCTAGGGCGGGGGGCCACCAGGAGTCGTCCCAGGTGGAGGGTGAGGATCCCAGGATGAGGACTTCCGTCTTGTCCGAGTTCAGTTTCAGGCGGCTGTTCTTCATCCATTCGGCTACCTCTTTCATCCCTTCGTGGAGGTTGGCTCTGGCGGTGGCGGGGTCGTTGGTGAGGGAGAGGATCAGCTGGGTGTCGTCGGCGTAGGAGATGATGTTGAGGTTGTGCTGGCGTGTGATGTCTGCGAAGGGGCTCATGTAGACGTTGAAGAGGGTTGGACTGAGCGAGGAGCCTTGAGGAACGCCGCAGATGACTTCGGTGGCTTCAGATCTGAATGGGGGGAGGCGGACTCTCTGTGTCCTTCCGGCGAGGAATGAGATGATCCACTCCAGTGCCTTCTCCTGGATTCCGACGTTGCTGAGTCGCTGCACTAGTGTACTGTGGCAGACAGTGTCGAAGGCCGTGGAGAGGTCTAGGAGGATGAGGGCTGCTGTTTCTCCGTTGTCAAGCAGTGCTCGGATGTCATCTGTGGCTGCGATCAGGGCGGTCTCGGTGCTGTGGTTGGCCCGGAAGCCAGACTGCGAGAGGTCGAGGGATCCGTTCGTCTCGAGGAAGGCGGCCAGCTGCTTGTTGACGGTCTTCTCGATGACTTTTGCAGGGAACGGGAGCAGCGAGATGGGGCGGTAGTTCTTGAGGTCGGTGGGGTCGGCTGATGACTTCTTTAGTAGAGCGCTGAGTTCGACGTGCTTCCAGCTCTCAGGGAAGGTAGCGGTGTCGAAGGAGGTGTTGATGATGTCCCGCAGGTGGGGTGCGATGACATCCTCTGCCTTGTTGAAGACGTGGTGAGGACAGGGGTCGGTAGGAGATCCGGAGTGGATGGAGTTCATCGTGCGGACGGTGTCTGTGGTGCTGATCGGGGTCCAGGCGCGGAGGGTGGTGGTGGGGGGCGGTGGTTTGGTCGTGGCATGGTCGTGGCGATATCCTGTTGGTTTGGCGAGGCTCCACTGCAGAGATTCAATTATTTCATCAATGGCTTAATGATCAGAACCAATATCTTAAGTTTACTGTTGAGTTCAGCCATGAGAGACTCCCTTTCCTGGATGTGTCAATCTTTCCAGAAGCAGGGAGATTACATTGTGAGCTCTACACCAAACCCATGGCGAGGAACTCCCTTCTTGTGTTCAATAGTCATCATCCACGTGCTCTATGGGCAAATTTACCTGTAGGTCAGTTTCTTCGACTTAGAAGAAACTGTTCATCTATAGAACTGTTTGAAAAACATGCAACCAAACTTTCTCATCAATTACAGGAACGTCATTACCCCAAATATCTAGTCAAAAAAGCATGGAAACGTGCCTCCAATAACAACCGGGAGGCACTTTTGGAAAGGCAACCCCAAAAACCACCACTGGACAGACTTACATTTGTGAGTACATTCAGCGTTCTGTCCAACAAAATCCAGAAAACAATACGTAAACATTGAATTATATTGAACATAACTGATACAAACATTCCATTACCTCTGTTCTCTTTCAAAAGAGCACCTAGTCTGCGTGACAGCCTGGTCCATACAAGACCAAGAGCACAAGAGAGGGACAGGCCTGCCACACTTTGGGACCTCCCCCCGATCCAGGGCCACTACCCATGTGGTTCATGTAGCGCCTGCCCTCAAACATTCAAAACTGACAAGGTCGATTTAGGAACGGGCAAAATGTGGCTCCTCAGAAAACATACAAATTGTAACATTGAGAGAGTCATTTACATGATTACTTGCCCTTGTTCCTTAAGGTATATTGGATACACCACCCGTAAAATTAAATTGAGGATCGGGGAGCACAAGAGTACGATCCGGTGTCAAAAACAATCGACAAGATTGACCGATCACTTTTTGACCCATAAACACACTGCAGAAGACATAAGGTGGGTGATTTTAGAACAGCCGTTTATCCCACCCCACATCAGTGACATTTCCAGGTTCTTATTTATTAAGGAACAGAAATGGATCTTTTCACTCAAAAGTGAGAGTAAGGGACTAAACAACGATATACCCTGGACATCACTATAATCATGTTCTGTATACACATACATATGTTTACTTTACTCCTGCCCCCATATGAATAACAACAATGGATTGTGTGACAGCGTTTGCAGGTCACGCTCTGTCCTCGGGGCGGTACATTTCAGGTTACTGATATCTGGGATTACATTAACATCTTCCGTTTGATGTGTACATAACTATTATGTACCAGTAGGTTCCATCTTGCAATACTCCAATCTAATGGTTGTGTCCTGTGGCGCTCCGGTAGTTAAACTAACAAACATTATTTGCCTCCAGCAATAAGTAACATGACTCATTACCAAGCCCTGAGATCAGAGATCAAGGTTTGGCTGTGCCCCCGTTCGCTAACTACACGGAGGCACTGCCTTACACTCTATTCCACCGCAACACGCGGTTTTACTCTGATCGGTCCTATGCGCATGCGTTGAAAATCAGTCTACCCCCCTGCTGCGCAAGCGCTGGTGCAGGAATAATCGGCGCATGCGCTAAGCGATTAGCGGACACACTACTACTCGACCACAATGAATATCAGCGCAGATATTTTACTACTTCATCAGCGCGCTTGTTAAGGCAATTATCCAATCAATGCCAGTATAAAAAGGCGCGCGGATTCACCTTCCGGTACCTCCCCTCCCACTCGGAAGCCGGCGAGAGGTACCGACGGACAGGTAGGCTCCTGCAGACCTCTAATATACCCGCCATTTGGTCAGCTAGAATACTTGTGAACTATGTTCCACCTAGTTTATCAGGATTCGGTATTAAGCTATGTTTGGCGAACTAACTCTGGTTGAAATACCTTTTGCTAAATGGCTTCTTGCTTAATCACCCTCTCTAAACAAGCGGAGCCTTGGACATGCAGTTTGGTGAGGGAGTGTCGATTTGTAAAGCAACTGGGCTAAGTTAAATTATTTGGAAGTGAGGAAGCAACTTAGCTATACACCGCAATAAACTTGCTTTTGCGGCGGTTCACAAATTATTTCTCTATCTTCCATTTTAACAGAGCGGGCCTCATTTTTCCCGAGCGGGTGCCGGGTGAGGTGAGGTTACTTCCCACATAATGCTGGGTGAATATGACACTTCTACAACATCATTGTGAATATTGTCATATAAGCCAGGAGGACTGTTGCCTTCTGTGAAGCGATGAGACTTTGCTCTTTGTTATTTATGTGTTGTCTGTACTGTTTTCTTTGTCACTCAGGGATCATGGTTGACAAACTTTTGATATCACATATTCTGTGCACTATTTCCCTCTCTTATAGGAAAGGACGAATAATTCATTTTTCCACCAGTTTACATTGGGGATCCAAGTTCCTGGTAGGAGTATTTTGATTTAATATTGCATAGTATTACTATTATCATTTTTCACGTTATTACTCACTTTTCAGTCGCTATTAGATCACGGTCCTGAAGAAAGCTGGACAGTTGATTCCATAAAGCTGAAACATGTCGATCCTACTACACTGCGCCACTGTATAGTCATATTTTAGGACTATCAGGCATTATTTTAACCTTGACACTAGAACAGTGCCTATTAAACATATTTTCTGCTCTAGTAGTTAATTTAATTTTATCACTCACCTTTTTCACAGCACTGCACATCATCAGCACCACTTGAAATACACTGTGGCTAGAGGTCTATCTCGGAAATCCATCTCTGCACCATCACTAGAAGGGTTGGGCGAGATTTGAATCCACCATCCGTATCCCACGTGATGATATTCCGCCACAATGGTGGGCTGATGGGAGTTTTTCAGCCTAGTGTAATTTCATGTTGTTGTTTCATGATCCCTTTGTGTTCTTAGTCTCAGAACAGCACACATTTATCATTGTGACCAGACATCTCTTGTTATTGTTATTTATCACTTTGGGACCACCTTCTTCAGGCCCACTAATACAAAATATAAAGGCGAGTGGTAGGGGGATAACATAGGAATGTGAAATTGATTTCTTTTCATATCAAGAAGATGCCTGACTGCAGTTTCAAATAATGTATTGCCCATATCGTTCTCAAAGCGGGATGTTTATGCGTGTTCAATTCATTCTGGCAATGTGTTTCTCCTTTGATGCCCGGACATCCTGTCAATATTATCTTGTAAAGACGGCCTGGTAAGAGCTCCTTAGTTGTAAATAATCAAATTATTCAATGCATCCTTCAAGCCTGCAATAATAAAATACTCCAGCGTTCCTTGTTGCTTTAAATCCAAGAATTGAATGACACACTCATTCGGGTATCAATGTCTCCAATTGATATTGATGATGGAAAGGCTTCTCTTGATGTCAAAGTCCGGACAGTTAAAGCTGCTCGATGCCAGTTCTTGGAGCGAAGGATCTTTACCACCTATTCCTTCAGGATCATACCATTCACCATCAGTAGAGATTTTTTTGTGGCTTGGTCCATACATTCCAAACTTCTCCATGTTGAATTCTTGAATTTCATTTGATTTCTGCACTCCTCATTCCATATACATAGAGCTAGAAACTCTATCTGTCTATGTGTTTTACTTTTATGAACTCAATTCGATTTCTAAAGGATGGATGACTGCACACAGGTTTTCTTATATCCCACTTAACCCCTTATCCATGACATAATTGGCTCTCCAGTTCTTAGAGGCCCTAACCATATTATTATAGAAGAGGTTAGGGAGTTTTATCTTGCTGCTGACTCTGAAGGGGGACAACCTGGCAATTCGCCATGGCTGTGTGGACTTTTATTTTATTTCCGGAGGTATTATTTCCCATTTTGTCTTCACAAAGGTTTCAGTGGGTTTATTGGCCTCTCTCTAAATGTTGTTTAAGAGGGGGCGTGGCCAAGATGGTGGCGGAGTAGGACGTGTTTCTCTGTTCCTCCGGCGCCGACTGTAATTAGCGTTGAGTATCTTCCCTCCTGGTGGCCATCCGCGCTGGTCAGTTGCTGTGGACGCTGCCGCTGACCCTCCCATTTCAGTGGGGGGGTATTCTGGAGATTTGCGGTGGTATATGGCGCTGCCTTGAGCTGATCGGCCCCGGCCCTGCTGCGGCCCGGTGAATCGTCTGGCACGGCGCTGTCGGCAGGGGCTCTAGTGCTGCGGAGGATCTGCCTGAGCTGTGGAGAGTCGACAGCCTCCCCAGTGTGGCGGAGGGGTGAGAGAGCTGAGGCCCAATCCTGTGGAGTAGCCCGGAGGGTGGAGATCGAGGGTCTGTCCTCTGGCCGCCATTTTGTGAGGCCCGCGTGGGAGGGCGGCCAGTGACTGCAGTGACTACAGGAGCTGAGAGCGGGTGCGATCTGGCGGCATGGGACGCCAATACCCCCCTCCCGGCAAGAGTGCTGCACACGGACCTTCCTGATGACCAGCTGCTTATCCCCGTCCCGCAGTCTCATGGGTCTGCCATGCCCAAGGCCCGCGAATGCTGAGAAGCGGTGCGGCGGAACGGAGAAGACCCTAGCATAGAGCAGCGAGGTGAGAGGGGGCTGCGGACCAGGGGTTGCGGAACTCGGTCCGTATACCGCACGAACGGCGTGCTCCTGCCCTGCTTGGGGGATGGGGAGCCTACATTGAGAGTGTGTGAACGGCACCTGCGCGACTGCTGTGATCCCCGAGCCCTGCAGCATTGGGCGGAAAGGCCTGGCGGTGAGTCCGATGTGCTGTCCAGTGATGACGGCAGACTGACAGACTGACAGTACCTGCTGGTGCGGTCGGAGGTGAGGCCCGCTGGCAGTGAGACTGTGCGGCATCGGCGGGTGTGAGTGTCCTCCCCCTCCTCCTTGTGCGGCCATTAGCTATACCCTGGTGCACTTTGCTTGGGGCGCAGGAGGTCGCGAGTCTGCACTGCGGGGGGAGCTGGGCCTGCTATTGGCCCGCCAGCTACCGAGAAGAGGACCCCTATGCTATCTCTGATCTGCGATCCCTGGCCTACCCGATTCGGCTGCCGGTTGCTCCGGTGCACTGGCCTGGATGACCGGTCTAGCAGCGTGTTGTGCTCCCCCCGGAGATTCTGATGGGTCCGTACGTCGGCAGACAGTGGGGTGTGGAGTGGTGGTGTGCTGGCGGGGGAGGAGGGCAGGCACTGGTGCTGTACTGGTTTGGAGCTGAGGTCCTGGAGGTTGGCAGCCTGTGCCCCCCCCTGTTCAACGGTGCCTGTGAGCGGGCCCACGCTGGGAGAGCCTCACGCGGCGGTGTGCTTTAAGTGCTGCAGCAGTGGAGGATCGTTCTGCTGCCCTGACTGGGGGCCCAAGGCCTAGGAGACTCACGCCGTTGGGTGCAGTGGGCTCACTCTTGGATTGTGCATAGGTGGACGGGGGGGCTCAGACCTTTGCTGTGCCTTGTGTTGTCTGCGAGGTTGAGAGGGAGCGCTGACCTGGTCTCTTGTCCGGCTGGGAGCTTGATTCTCAAAGCTCTGTGAGCGGTGCCCCCCCCCCCCGAGCGGAGCTTTTGAGGCTGAGCACGTGGCGCCTCCCATGGCCTGACTGTCTCATCCACAGCATACGAGAGGCCCGGGCTCGCCTGCACCTCGAATCTGGTGGGCCAGCTAATATTGAGTTCTGGGATCTTATTGCTTTGCACTGGCCTTGGGTCAGGGCCACAATGGCGGTGGGCACTGCTGGAGCTCCTTGGTGTGCTGATATCGCTTTTGCCTGAGCCTTGCACCTGAGAGTATAGCGACCAAAGCCTTCATGCTTGAGCTGTTCTCCGCTATAAAAGAAGATATTTTGGAGCTTCGCTCTCAGCTGTCCTCCGACCTTCGAGAGGTACAACGTGATGTGGATGCCATTGGCGAGTGTGTAGCAACCTTGGGGGATCACAACCTGGGTCGGGAAGATGATCTCCATCAGCTCAAGTGAGATGTCATCAGCCTCATGGAGCAAAACTTAGACCTCCAAGCCCACGCTGAAGACTTAGAAAACCGGTCTCGGCATAATAACATTAGAATCCGAGCAGTGGGAAGGGTGAAGGAGATGGCCTTCGTGAATATGTCTGCAAGCTTTTCCGGCATGTCCTGGAGGAAGGAGAAGGACTGGAAATACAGTTGAATCAGGCTCACCGGGTCGGCTTACCAAGAGGCGCTAAGGCTCCCCCGCCGGACATTCTGGTGTGTGTACATGACTTCCAGCTCAAGGAGCGTATCCTTCGCCAGCCCATGACCTCCATCCTGTGTAGTTCCGGGGCCCTCATTCGGCGCTCTTCCAGGACCTAGCCGCCTCCACCCTCCCCAAGCGCAGAGAATTCAAGCCTATTACCAACCACCTGCGCGAGAAGGGCATCCTCTACTCATGGGGCCACCCATTCCGGCTTATCTTCAAGCTCCAGAGCAAGCTCCACCAGATTCGCTCCTTGTCCGTCGCATATGATGTCCTGGGATTGGAGCGGCCCTCCCCTCAGCCGGGGCCCGAGGAATCCAATCCGAGGCGGCGCAGAGGCTCCACTGGCTGGCAGCGAGTCGGGAGATTTCCCCGGCCGTCGAGCCCGGATATGTCCTCTAGCCAGATGGAAAGAGAAGCGGCTGTTACATCTGTGGCACAGGTGACTGACAACAATGGTGTCCCTTGAGCTCCGTTCGGTTGGCGTCAGGAGGGCTGTCTCTAGGCGCCGGGGACAGGAACTGTTCTATTGAGAAGTGATACCATCACACAATCCTTGTCTGGTGGAGTTGCCCTGTGTCAGGTGCGTTTCGTCCCCTGGAACGGTGCCTTGTTCCCCTATTCGTTTGGTTCTCTTGATGCACTATTGTCTCTGGACAAGACTTGTGACTTTCACTAGATGTTATGTTATTCTGCACTATGATTTAAGGGAGGGGGTTTTGTTGGGGATCTGGGGTTGTTTTGGGGGCTCCGTATTAGTCTTCGGCCAGGCACGGCAGTTATACGGCAGGTGGTCACAGCCTTCTTTCCCATTTCATACCTCTGTCTCTGGGCGACTAGTTGGCTCCCACTCCCACCGTTGGTACTATGGGTAGGGATTTAAAGATTGTGAGTTTGAATGTCAGGGGATTGAATAGTCCGGTCAAGCATGCGGCCATCCTCTCCCTCTAGGAGAATGCGGGGGGCGATGTGTGTCTACTGCAGGAGACCCACCTTCTTTCTGAAGATACTAGGTGGATGAGGGACTGGCGCTTCCCATTGCAATTATGGTCCTCAGGTCCGGCTAAGAAGCATGGAGTGGGAATCCTCTTTAGTGCGCGTGCGCATTGTAAAGTGCTTTCCCAAGTAGCTGATATCAAGGGCAGGTTCCTGGCGGTCCGGGTTCAGTGGGGGGGACACACAGCTTACACTAGGGTCCTTATATGCCCCAATGAATGACAAGAACATTTCCTGCGGATGGCCCTCTCTGAGGTTCTGGCATCTCCGGATGCATTGATCCTGGTGGGTGGAGATCTGAATGTGGTGATGGATCCTGTGATGGACAGGTGTGAACAGCGATTGCATCAGGCAGGTGCGCTGTCACAGGGGGGTAGGCAATGGCTGCTTGATGGTGGATTGCATGATGTGTGGCGTGTGTATACCACCCTATGGAGCGTGACTACACTTAATACCCGGGAGCGCACAAAACCTATGCCCGCCTCGATCACTTTTTAGCCACAACCTCTCTTCTGCCTGCTTATCTGAGGCCCAGATTACCCCGCGCTCCGTCTCGGACCATGCCCTTATCTCGGTGTAGCTCACCTCCCTTGGCGGACGTCCACCGCCCCCCGGCTGGCGTCTTCGCTACTGCCTGCTCCATTCGTAATCGGTTGTGAACCGAATACGGGAGGCGATCACTAATCATCGTGCAGAAAATGACCAGAAGGGTACGCCTTTGGCAGCGGTGTGGGAGGCCTTGAAAATAGTGGTGAGGGGAGAGTTTATTGCGCTAGCGGCATCATTTGCGCGACTTCGCAAAACTAAGCGTGTGGAATTGGAGGGGGAGGTGGGAGCGTTGGAGGCGGTTTTCAAGCGGACAGGGCTCCCGCGATTTTTGGAGGGAGCAGGAAACTGAGCGACACATGCTAAGGCACTTGGACTTCGATAGAGCGGAACATGCCCTCTTACGCTTACGGCATACATTTTACCTTAGCGGGGACAAAGGGGGAAGGATGTTGGCCTATAGGCTGCGGGCACGTGCGAAGCTCTCAGCTGTCCAGTCTATTACGGATTCGCAGGCGGTTGAGCACTCTATGGATGCCCTTATCGTGGATTCCTTCTGCCACTTCTATCAGTGCCAATATAGAGGGGAGGCGTTTACCTTGGGAGGGAGGATGGAGTACCTTGACTCCTGTAACATTCAGCCGCTGGTTCAGTCGTCAGTTGACGCTTTAGATGCGGCAATATGCATATATGAGGTCATATCAGCGATAGCGCGACTAAAGCTCGCCAAATCTCCGGGGCAGGACGGCTTCTCGTCGCTGTTTTTTAAAACTTACTGTGTGGAGCTGGCTCCTCTTATGATGCGCCTTTTCAACTCCTTCCTAGACACCAGTGAGGTAACCCCCTCCATGTCGGAAGCAGCGATTACGGCCATCCATAAGCCGGGGAAGGATCCGAAAGAATGTGGCTCTTATCGGCCGATTTCCCTTCTAAACATTGATGCAAAACTTTTCGCGAGCCTCCTAGCGTCGCGCCTTAGTCCTCTGATGGACGATATCATTGATCCAGATCAATCCGGATGTATTCCGTCGCGGCAGGGAGGGGACAATACTAAACGGATTCTTCACTTTATAGACCTGGTACACCGCTCTCAAGCCCAGGCCTTTCTCCTCTCCATCGACGCAGAGAAAGCATTTGACCGGGTAGACTGGGACTATTTATTCAAGGTCTTGCGGGCCTATGGTGTCGGGGATAACTTTGTTCTCTGGGTTCAATGTCTCTATGCGGCTCCTAAGGCGGCGGTGAGTTTGAACGGGTGTAGATCTGCCCTTTTCCCCATTTCCAGAGGGACACAGCAAGGATGCCCCTTTTCCCCGTTACTCTTTGCGCTCTACATGGAGCCTTTTGCCCAGCGCATTCGTTCAAATCCGGATATAGCGGGCATTAAATTTGGCGCCAACACTCACAAAATTAGTCTATATGAGGAAGACGTTATTCTCTCGCTGACGCAACCCCGCTCTACTTTACGGTACCTTGCGTCGGAACTTCTTGAATTTGGGAGTGTGGCGGGGTTTAAAGTGAACTTCTCGAAATCGCAAATTCTGAATGTTTCAATCCCTGAAGATGAGGTCTGGGATCTCCAGCAGGATTTTGTGTTCAGTGGGTGCATTCCGATATTACATATCTGGGCATTCGGCTGACTTCCTCTATTGCACAAATAGTCTACCTCAATTACAGGCTATTAGTAGACCAAACTTACAAAGCGCTTTCCGATTGGTCCCGCTTCAATTCGGCCTGGTATGGGAGATTAGCGGCAGTGAAGATGACTGTGCTGCCCCGCATCCTCTACCTGTTTCAGATGCTCCCGCTGAGTCCTCCGCCGGGTGTCCTCCGGAAGCTTCAAGGGTGCCTTAATAAATTCTTGTGGAGCAATAAGAGGCCGAGGCTCGCACTGACGCTTATCACTGCGCCATAAACCGCTGGGGGGCTGGGCTTCCCCCTCTTGAGTGCTTATTATCAAGCGACCTGTCTTCGCTATGTCACAGAGTGGAATAGGCCTTTGTCCAGCAAGCACTGGAACTTTATGGACCAGGCAGTGGCTGGCTGCAATATTTGGCGGGAACTCTGGCTTCCGCGCAAGCACAGAGCATGGGGCCTCTACTCGTCACCTGTAACCTCCCGACTTTCAAGGTGTGGGACCAGTCAGCATTGCGCAGGGGCTGGACAACGTTTCCCTCCCCTATGACCCCTATCATAGATAATCCTGAGTTCCCGCCAGGATGCGCTTTGCCCGTCTTCCATCTGTGGGGAGAGGAAGGTTGCAAGAGGGTGGGTTCCCTGTTTGACCTAGATGGCTTGATTCCACTTCCTCAATTACGCAAGGAATATTTTAACTTTCCGGAGTCAGACGCTTTCCAGTACTCGCAGCTTACACACTGGGTGACGCAGCCCGGCAATTTCGCCTTGATGTCCCGCCCCTTAACCACTTTCGAAAAATGGCTGGTTTGCAAAAAGGATGACCGCAAGCTCATATCTGAACTTTACACAATGATTCTTAAACTCCCTACGAAGCCGTGTACGAAGGCGCAGGTTCGCTGGGAGGCTGAAATGGGGCGTCCTTTGACGCCCAAAGAATGGGAACGTGTTTTCTATCAAGCTCATCATACGGCCTCTAATACCGCATGTGCGGAATCGGCCTATAAGGTAGTCGCCTATGGTACTATACGCCAGCGCGCATTAAATCCTGGGATGGAACTAAGTCAGGCCTCTGATGGCGGGGGTGTGGCCTTCCTGGCACTCTGATACACCTGTTGTGGCGCTGCCCAAAATTGGAGAGATATTGGGGTGAAGTCTTTGCTGACATTGTTGGAGCGTTCCAAATTTCACTGCCCCGGTCCCCTGAACACACATTGCTAGGACTCCCCCATTCCAAATCCTTCCCGCTGCGCTCTCTGAGAGGTAGACAGATTGCATTAGCTTTGCTTGCGGCGAGGCAGGTCCTTTTGGCACAATGGGGCTCCCTAGCTGTACGTGATGCGCGCGATTTGATCCGGAGACTTTGGCATATTATCGCAATTGAGCGCCTCTCGCTTAGCATGGATGGGAAGGGAGCAGAATATGCGAAGCTCTGGGGTCCATTTCTACAGCTCCTTTCCAAGGAAATGAGAGAGGTCACTTGTCCAAAGTACTTACAAATTCTACAGCTTATCCCGCTGGAACCTGTTGGGGTAACACGCATAGCTTGAATGACTGTGGGAGGTGACTGGCGGTCATAGGAGGGTAGAATAGGAATGTAGAGACTGATGCAGAGGTGGTGGGAAGGGGGGCGTTAGGGGGTCGAGGGTATGGGTGTCTGTCTGTTTCTTTGTACTTTTCGTATAAAAGTGGTATTTTAGCAGTTGCCTGCCATGGATGCGATGGACTGAAGCTTCTCTATGCGGGGTTGCCCACCGGATTGTAGACCCATACGCTGTGTGCTGACCATGCCAATTCGCTCTGCCGGCTGGTGGATGTAGGCAGTTGAGCTGTGTTATCGCTTCTATACCACATAATAAAAATGATTGATTCTAAAGGTTGTTTAAGCATCTAGATTAACCATCATAATTGTAGGTGCACGTAGCAGATGCTTAACTGAGGTTTGTTGGTTTTGTGCCTAGTGGGTATTTTGTTGCAATATGGTCATATCTAATTGAGTACTGTATAGATACATGTTGCTATGCCACTATGCACATTAGCTTTATGTTATTTGCTCTAAATGCATTTTACACTTGTGACCTTCAATCATCCTGACATTCTTTGATTAATGTTTGCTGCTAAGTTTGTGTATTTTGTTTTTATTCTGTACTTTTATGGCCTTTTGTCCCAAGTAAAGTTTTACTACTACCTAATATATAATTTTTAAAAAATGAGAGTAAAAAATACCAAATAAGTGATTCAAAAATATGAAACCCTACATTCATTCAAATACAATCCACTTCCTTGTCTATACCCAGAAAAAAGGAAACCCCAAAAATAATTAAGGGGCCAATTAAGATGGTGGAAGGACCACCACTACAGGGCCGGCAGTGGCAGACCTTCCGCCATCACACTGCGATTTACCCACCACCCAATTAGGATGACGGTGGGTACCTCGGTGGACGAAAGGCCATCCCCCACTTCACCGCCGACGGCAATCATTCCGATTGCCTGGCGAACCAAATTAGGATGTTGGTTAAAAACAGCCTTTTTCATGGTGGCATCGGCTGGTGGGGTTTGGGTTTGGGGGCAGGTTGCGGCCCCCCTTGCTTTTGGGGGAGGTGCTGCTGCACTAGGGGGTACCCATGGTACCCCCTGCATTGCCCTGCACTGCGTGGCAGGCACCGTGTGGTGCCTCCCACGTAGTGTAGGGCAATGCACAGCATCCCATTTTAACATTGCGTATGGTGCTGCAGCCAGCAGCACTGTCCGCAGAGTTATAAAGCCCGGAATGCACCCGCCATACTGGCAAGTGCATTGTAATTGCAGTGGTGAGACTGCCGCATGACTGGACCACACCCGCCACCGTAAAGAGCCCCTAAATAAAAATAATGAAATATTACTTAAAGCTAAGAAAATGTACAATTATTCAAGATATTAAAAATAGGTGTAAAAAATACATTTTACACATATTTTTAATAAAAGACACAACACAATAAATAATTTAAATAAAAGTAATATTTATATAATTAAAAAACTATTTTATTTCATCAGATCTAAATTGTTGACATAAAATGCTTTGGTGTAATCAGATTTGTGCTGGATCATAAAATGCATGCACCTGATCAATTCCTAACCCTTTCAATTGGTTACCAATTTTCCCCTATAGAGATACACATATTTTGAATTGATATATTAAGTAAAAAATGCCTGTTATAGCCCAAACAAATCAGAATGCAGCAATATAAAACAGACTTCTAAAAAGTGCTTGACCTGAATCGTTACAAAAACAGAACGAATACGATAGCACTGACCATACCCCTGGCTCTGGCTCTGCCATAGTTGTAAAGAAAGAATAGTGCTGGGCCTGATAACGAACCAGCCCGACAAAGAGCGAAATGAATGCCACTCCCTGTAGTAGATGCTTTAAAGAGTATTTGCATCATCCCCTTTCCTACAGATGCGATTAGTGGAGACCAAGTCAGAGCTTCACGTCTTCAGGCTTCCCAACCCTTGCATTCATATGAGCCCTATTCCATGTTTTACATCACCCAAAATAGTGCCTTGCATTCTGAAGTTGGAGGGTCAGGTCTTATCCATCCTGAGGCTATGACCATACGGGCTACTGTCATAGTCAGAAATATCAAATAGGATTCCCTCTTTGGAGTAGGGAAACTGCTATTACCTCTACCTTTGTGGGTAATTATGATCTGCTTTTTAAGAATTGTCCCAATGAAGGTCCAGATTTCCTGAATATAGCAGTTTAAACCTGGGCATGAATAAAAACATGTCTATGACTTCTGCCTGTTCTGTTACACACCAGTGGCATTTAGGGTCGGGCTTCCTGCCCCATCTGAATAGCTCAGCCGGGGTCTAGTATAAACCGAACACCACTTTAAAATGCTGGCTCTTTAGTCATGCAGTTAAGAGCGTCTCGCTGTCAACCTATGACGAGCTTTGAAGTATCAGTTCATCTACTGTTAAACTTCTTTCTAGCTTAGCATTCTGGGCTCTAAATAGGTTAGCGATATTCCCAATCGTAACTCCACAATCAATAGCTTCTATAATGGAGACTTTCCTGAATGAAAACTGATTCTTGTCCAGCTTTTTAATAAAATCTCTGACTTGCAGATATTTAAAAAAAATATATTTTATCTAATAAAACTTTTCTTGTATCCCGCTAAATGAATATAACTGTCCCTTATCAAAAAAATCAGCATTATGTTAATATAATTTATAAAGCGCATGAATCTCCCCAAAAGGGGGGTACCAGCACACCAAGACTTGACATACCGCTTAGTTCAAATCTTCTGCCCATGTTATCGTGGAATATAGGAGGTAAGGCATGAGAACCCCAGAAAGGTGTGCATTGATTAAACCTCGTTTATATTTATTGATTTTGAACGTTTTATATAGCGCAAATATGACCATTGTGGGTATCAGAGCGCTTGACAATTGTTCAGAGAGCAGAGGCAAATAACAATGATATCAAAGTTGAAAAAAAGTACAGGATAAGGCAGCTGCCACGTAAGGAAGGGTACAACACAATGTCAGGACTACTAAATCGAATGCAATAACATAGAAGGAGAGCAGTGGTCATGGGGGTATTTGACGAGTTTGGAAAGGTATGAAGTGGGGAGATCCTAGGATCTAAATCAGAAATGTGTAAATTAGTAGTACTTTAACTTCTTTCTTGAAAGATGCAGTTGATTGATTTAGTCTGATTTCAGAGGGCAAGGCATTCCAACTTCTCGGGGCATTCCCAGTGAAAGCTCGGTTGTAGGTTTTCTTTTGAGGAATCTCTGAGGTTTCAGCAGTAAGGTGTTCGAGCTTCTGGAGGATCTGCTGCCACCGGAAAGTTCGAGCTTATGAGCGAGGTATCTCAGGGGTATTAAAGTAAAGGGCTTTATGGATCAAGCAGGTAATTTTTAGCTGAATTCTTGCTTAGCAAGGGAGCCAGTTGAGGGATTTCAAACTGGGGTGATGAGGTTGTTTCTTTATGATCCTGGGGTGAGCCTTGCAGCAGAGTTTAGAGAAGCCCTTAGAGGCGCAGTTTTGGATCTTGGCAAGGGTTGCACTTTCCTCGTCCACTAGGGTTTGCACTGCAGACTTGTAGGCATTGGAGGGGATTATGGGTTTTAATTTTCTTAAAATGTTCATTTGGTGGTTTGCTCCTTTGGTGCAGCACCGATGTAAGTGCTTCTGCATGTTAAGGTTCTTGTTGAGAATTAATCCCAGCGATCTTGCTGAATCTATAACTTGCAGCACGCAGTTGAGGGCTGTTAATTGATTCAACCAGTCTTCAATGACAGGTGACTGGTTTAGTAGGGCGATTAAGAGCAATAATTTATTTTGAGTATTTAGTTTGTGGTGGTTGAATGCCAGCCAATTTAAGGTTTTCTGTAGAGTTAAGTAGACAGATCTGATGACTTCAGGGGAGGAGACGTTCAGGTATAATTGTGTGTCGTTGGCGTACATGTGGTAGTGGATGTTAAGGAAACTCAGAGTTTCCGTTAGAGGCTACATGAACAAGTGAAAGAGAGTGAGCGAGAGGGAGCAACCATGAGGGTCCCATGGTATATCTGGAGTGGTCTGAGATACGGAATTATTAACCTTGAAACTCTGAGTTCTGTTTTTGAGAAACAAGGTGAACGAGTTTAAGACTGCTCCTATTAATCCCATTCTGTGCTGCAAAAGGTCTAGTAGGTTGTCGTGCTTAACTGTGTCGAATGCCAAAGAGATGTTAAGGGGGATTAGAGGGCAAGATTCATTTTGATCCAACATTTTTAGTGCATCATCCACTATGTGAGTAATAACCAATTCAGTGCTATGGCCGGGACGAAAGCCGGGTTGGAATTGGTCCAATAGGCAAAATTATTTGATGAGGTTACAGAGTTGGATGTGTACACATTTTTCAAGGAGCTTCACCAGAGTAGGAATGTTGGAGATAGGTTGGAAGTTGTTTAAGTCAATGTGATCAGTCGTTTGCTTTATCAAATGGAGAAACGTGCCCGATCTTAAGGCAGTCAGGGATAGTACCTTGAAATAGGGAGGCATTAACAATCTACTTCCTAAGAGGGAGTATGGCCGGTTTGATCTCATTGAAGAAATTGAGGGGTACAGGGTCATTGAAGTGGTTTGTGGGTTTCAGCACTGCTAGAACTTTGAGAATGGCACTTTCATCAAAGGTTTTGACAGAATTCCTTGAGGCACTGTTTTTGGGCTGTGCCCAGTTGGGCATTGAGGGGACAGCAGACCAGGGAACTGAGAGGCTGATGCGAAGATTGGACGTTGCTCTAAAGTAATCTGAAAATCAATTCATATATTTTCTGTCTTCTCAAGAAAGAAGGAGGCAAATTGAGGCTGGAGTGAAGTAAGAGTGGACGATGCTCCAAACCCATCTCCAAATCAACTCTCATATTTTCTGTCTGAATGTTCCTGTTCCTCTCACTGTCGGCTTTTTTCGTAGGGTCCGCTCTCTGCTCATTTGTCTCATCTGGGCTGGCAAGCAACCCAGGATTGCATACGATATTCTCACCCTCTTCAATGTCAGTTGGCGGCATCGGCGCTCCCAATTTTAAGCTTCATGCCTTGAGTGCCTAGGCCAGATTTTTAGACTTCTGGATTCATCCCACTCCTTATCAGCTGCACGTGGCGGTTGAAACTGATCTTGCAGCCCCCTGGCCGCTGGCTACCACCCTGTTTGCTCCAGCCAAACTCTTACGTGCTGAAATAAACACGGCCTGGACCATGCGCTTGGCCTGCGCCGTTTTTCCAATGCGCCGTTTTTCCAATGCGCCGATGTTATCGGCTAACATGATGCCCATTGTTCGTCACCCTGTCTTCCCTCCCCTCCAGCCTTCCGGCATGGCCAAACAGGCTGTCCGCCTGGGGCTGGCGACACTTGCTGGAAACACGTTCTATTCTCCCCCTGCCGCCTCGTAGGAGCTGCATACTACATTCCCCCAGCCTCCACCTTCTATGCCTACTCTTGACTTTATATATTCGTCCCCCACTCCCCGGAAGTTGGTTACCAAACTCTATGGCCTCACGCTGGTGGCCACTTCCATCTCCACTGACTGCGCTCATGTGGCTTGGGGCGCAGATCTTGGTGTGGACATCTTCAAGGCTGACTGGCTCTACTGCTTGTGCAACCAAGCGAAGAGATTATCACCCAACTATCGCCTGCGTCTTATACACTTTACATATTTAACACAGGCTCTATCGCACCCCCGTTCAGCTACATAAATTGGGTCTTATCCCTAGCGATAGGTGCTTGCGATACTCAGCCCCTGCTGCGGACTTATCTCATCTTGCCGGGTTATGTCCAGTGGTCTCCATCTTCTGGCGGGAGCTATGCGCTGCCATTTCTGAGATCACCTCCACTCCGGTTCAGCCTGACCCACCGCTCTGCCTCCTGGGCTTTGTTAAGTTCTGCCCGGATGCCTCCCGCCGCTTGATTGCTATGTTGCTTGTCCTCACGCTGCGTAGGGTATGCATGTGCTGGAGTCGCAGACCTGCGCCTAAGTTCGCCCACTGGCTCGAAGCTGCTTGGCGATGCCAGACCCTACTATCTGAATTCTGGGACCTCATGCTTGCGAGATCTTGCCCACTCGACATATGGGGCCCCCTAGTGGCATACTTTCATATTCAATCACCCCTGAGCCAGACTGCCTCTTCCGCGCTCCCCGCGGACATTCTGCCCGCGACGGCTGCCGGTGCTGGTCTGTAGTCACCTCCTTCCCTGTCCTCATTCCCCTCCTGTCGGGCCTGCACCTTCCCCTGAGGTGTCATCACTCCACCCCACAACTGTTTATAGATCAATGGTGTTAATGCAGTGTTGCACAAACTATTGCTCATTGCTGCTTTGCTTTCTGGTCCCTCATGGTAATCTGCGAATGATCCAATGTATACAGTGCTCTGATTTGCTGCAAAAATTTACTTTGTCCATGCAAATTTGTCAAAAAAGGTTTTTGAAAATTTTAAACAAAAACTCTCATATTTTCTGTCTTCTCAAGAAAGTAGGAGGCACATTTCTGCCAGTTTGGTAGCTGACAGGATCCAACTAGGGAAGGGTTGGGTAGACCACTTGATTGTAGTTTAATGAGTTCAAATAGTTTTTAGGTTGGTTTCTAGTGTGATACAGTTGGTTTCCCGAATAATTTTGCTTTCAAAGTTCTAATGCTTATGTAGTATCTATTTCTTAGATAGCTCAAAAGCCTGAGGTGTTCAAGGGATGGTAATGATCTCTACTGACATTCAGCTTGTCTCAGGTTACGTCTTTCTGTACTGAGGCTATTGTTATACCATGGGTTCGAGCCTTTGGTGGACATTCTTTTTAGGTCTCGGCCTGCGTAAGCTGCGCTTTTGCAGTCTTGCTGGGCGAGAAATTATGTCTTAGAGTAGGGAGGTAAACGAACCAGCTCTTCTCCATTGGCTGGCTTCCTAAACGGCGGCCAGCCATTGGAGAAGCGCTCTGCCTGTCACTCTAATCCCCGTCCGTTTCAGATTGAGGGGCGTGTTTTTTGCTGCCTTTCTATTCGTGACATTATCCGTCACTCAACAAAAAACACGCCCCCAATCCGAAACGGACGGGGCTTAGAAACAAAAGGCTGCCTCATGGCAAGCTCTTGTTCTTCATGCACTTTACGACCGCTGCTTGGAAGAAGTGCTTCTTCTGCGCACTGGTGTCAGCTATATTATAACATTGGTGTGAATTTCATAAACTAAATAAAATAAAGGATTTGAGCTCTGCGACAATATGGTTAAGGAATGCATCAAAATTAGATCTTTGCCTAGTTCAGACAGCGTACATTAGGTGCAGACCATTCTCTGTCATTCATGTTGCTGACCCGGAAGTACTTGATCGTGCTCTCAACGTTGAAGTGCATTAGTGTGTCTCGAAGACGTTGCCTGGCCAGACAATGTCAGTAGCCGCGCTTGTGTTATTTCAGCGACTAATTCTAGTGAATCCATGGCATCACTTAATAATCAGAGCCAACGTAGTCAGAGAGAAGGCATTTTTGTGTTCGCGTGGACCCACAGCTGCGTTTATGCAGCGAGATGTCGATGAGGTCAGTCACATTTTTAGCTGTGTTCATACTTGAGAGGTGTTAACTTCTGAGGGGATTGAGGATCTTGTAAATAAGGAAGAACTTGGTGATATTTATTTGAAGTTAGTTTTACATAAAGCCTTTGTCAGAAGCCCGTTCTTTAATGGTGCCCCCAAAACCACCTCCTCAACGAATTTCCTCACTACCACACCCCCACTAGTGCCAACCAGCTACAGTGGGCGCTGGGGTGCACCCCCAGTGGAGTGACGCCTGATGTTTGGCAAGAACTAGGAGCATGGCAGTCAGCTTACGACCATCACAGACCTCACTTTCCTCTCTCCTCCCCCTACTCTCGGCCCTCCCTCCCTGCCTCTCTCGGCCTCTCCATCTGGTCGGTGCCTCCTGCCTCCAGACACTGCTCCCCGGGACCCTCAGGGGAGCCTGGCCTCCGACCTCCTGCCAGCATCCCCCTGGGGCGGGGAAGCTTACTTCCGGTCACCGTGGGAGAGTGTCTGGGTGGGATTGGAACTCGGGTGTCTGTGTTGTGGGGGCCGCCGGCCTACGTGACTGCTCTTCCGTGTCTGGTGCTTTTGAGGTGGTGGTAGTAATTGGTGGGGGAGGGGAGAGCCTTGGCCCACTCTGTCCTATAGGTTCAGGCGGGCAGGAAAGATGACAAACCGGCAGCCACTTTGGGCGATGAAACAGAAAGGACCATGGTGTAGGATAAGATCCAGGGAGGGGGTAGAATGCAGTCACTTGTTGGACTGTAATGTCACTGCGTGGCAGGGGAGATTGCGTAGTTGTAGGCAGCCAAGAGGGAGTCGATACATCTCCAGCGGGGGGATGAAATGCTCAGCCAGCGACTGCTGTTGATGCAGTGCTGGCATCCATGAGCTTATGTAACGGGTTACGCAATGTACGGATACGGAGATGCTGCCGGGCGGCAACCACAAAGCTGAAGATGAGCGGGCTACAGAAAGCACCAGGGTTGCTCGGGGGCACGACACACTTTGGGGGGTTGTGGATTGAAAGTATAGTAATCACTCCGGATTCAGGCACCCACTGAACTGGAGAAAAATTGACACAGATGGGCACCTAAGTGCAGTGAAAGGGGATAGGGGACACGCAACGTTGTTTTTTTTATAGGGGGGGATTATTTGGCAAATTCACGGCTCCAAGTGAGTGTGAGCCTAGTGTTTCTTTAACAAAACTGTTTGTCTCCGCTGGGTTTAATGAACTTATAAAGCTTGCGTGTTGCTTCAGGCCCAAGCAGTAACCCGGCATCCCCATGTAGCTTGACTTTCCAGTCATAAATCATAGAGATGGAGAAAGGTTACCAGTCTGTTAGTGTAGGGTTTACCAGTGATTGGTAAATTATGCTCCTTTAGGATTAATGAAATGAAGATACGCCCGCAGTATGAAGCGACAAGGCCACCAGGCAGGTACAAAGCTGCCTCCTGAAGCGAGATGCGGTGTCTGGAGGAGCGCCCTTCTTCATGCCAGGAATGTAGACTGTTGATTATTATTCCTCTCTCATGAATGGGGTGAAGCCTGTCTGGGCAGAACTGCTTTACGGCCTCGAGATGTCAGGCAACATCCCCACCCGGCCTTTGGAAAGTGAGGCAAAGTCATGTTGCAAGGGCTGAAAAAGCAAAACGTTATTACTGCCTTGAAGATGGGGCAAAACCAACTTGTCGTTTGCAAGGGGGGCTGCAAAGCTAATGTGATGTCTGGATGGAGCACTTCAAATCTGGCTTGCCCTGCAAATAGCGAGGTCCACACATTGTGCTAGCAGTGAAAACATGCTTGGTACTTGTCAATATTCAATAAAACAGCTGGCTTCGAGTTGAGGGGAGCTGCGAAAGCCCACTGGCGTGTGACGAGCAGTGGAAGGAACTTGGAAGGAAGCCCTAGGCTACTTATTTGTGGGACAGAAAGCCTTGGGCCCTATTCTGGGAGGGTGGGGAGATGATCCTGTCGCTAGCCGTGGGTTCAGAATCCAAACACCCTCTTTATCAAGGTGGAAAGACCTGGTGCAAGCATTCAAGACCTGATGATGGGCTAAGCTGGGAGGGGGGTGGATGGCGGGCAGGTTCCTGTTCCCTCGTTGTGCTGCCCCCCTGTTTCCTCGTTGTGCTTGCTTTTCTGCCCCCCCCTGTTCCCTCGTTGTGCTTGCTTTTCTGCCCCCCCTTGTTTCCTTGTTGTGCTTGCTTTTCTGCCCCCTCCTGTTCCCTCGTTGTGCTTCCTTTTCTGCCCCCCGTTCCCTCGTTGTGCTTGCTTTTCTGCCCCCCGTTCCCTCGTTTTGCTTGCTTTTCTGCCCCTGTTCCCTTGTTGTGCTTGCTTTTCTGCCCCACCCCGTTCCCTCGTTGTGCTTGCTTTTCTGCCCCCTGTTCCCTCGTTGTGCTGGCTTTTCTGCCCCCTGTTCCCTTGTTGTGCTTGCTTTTCTGCCCCCTGTTCCCTCGTTGTGCTTGCTGCTTGCTTTTCTGCCCCCCGTTCCCTCATTGTGCTTGCTTTTCTGCCCCTATTCCCTCGTTGTGCTTGCTTTTCTGCCACCCGTTCCCTCGTTGTGCTTGCTTTTCTGCCCCCTGTTCTCTCGTTGTGCTTGCTATTCTGCCCCCCCCCTGTTCCCTCGTTGTGATCATTTTTTCAGGCCTCTGTTCCCTGTGTGTGTGTGTGGGGCTCTCTGTTTGTGTGTGTGTGTGTGTGTGTGTGTGTGTGTGTGTGTGTGTGTGTGTGTGGACCTGTGCGTGTGTGTGTGAGTGTGTGGCTCTGTGTGTGTGTGTGTGGCTCTCTGTGTGTGTGTGGCTCTGTGTGTGTGGGGGGCTTTCTGTGTGTGTGGGGGGGGCTCTGAGTGTGTGTGTGGAGCTCTGTGTGTGTGTGTGTGTGGGGCTCTCTCTATGTGTGGGGGGCTCTGTGTGTGTGTGGGGGGCTCTCTGTGTGTGGGGCTCTTTGTGTGTGGGGCTGTGTGTGTGTGAGTGTGTGTGTCTCTCTCTGTGTGTGTGGCTCTCTGTGTGTGTGGCTCTCTGTATGTGTGGCTCTGTGTGTGTGTGTGGCTCTGTGTGTGTGTGTGTGTGTGTGTGGCTCTGTGTGTTTGTGTTGCTCTGTGTGTGTGTGGCTGTGTGTGTGTGTGTGTGTGTGGCTCTCTGTGTGTGTGGCTCTGTGTGTGTGTGTGTGACTCTGTATGTGTGTGTGTGTGTGTGGCACTGTGTGTGTGTGTGGCTCTGTGTGTGTGTGTGGGGGGGGGGGGCTCTGTGTGTGTGTGTGTGTGTGTGTGTGGCTCTCTGTGTGTGTGGCTCTGTGCGTGTGTGTGGCTCTCTGTGTGTGTGGCTCTGTGTCCGCTAATACTCTCTACTACTCTCTAATGCTCACCTCTTGCCATTGTAAATGACAATACCATTTATTTATGTTTTAAAAAAAAATGAAACAAAATTCCATTTGCATAGCCAATAGCTCTAGCTTTAACAAAGCCGAGGCCATTGCATTGTAAATGCTTGTTTGTTTTGGCTGTAACGGTGTGACTGTCTCCACGGAAAGACTGTAGTAGTTTGTGAGATCATGAACATCTGACATGTCTCCAGGAGAAGGCAGTATGCTATTACTGAAAGATGTCAATTCATTGTGGTTGAAGTGTTGCATGCTCCTTTTCCAGAGTTTGGGTTTTGTTAGTTGAGCTGTGTTTGTTCTTACAACTTCAGGAATGAGGAATGTGATGCAGTGATGGTCAGTCCATTCACAGGGGAGGATAGATTCAAGTTGAATGGTGTTGGTCTTCGCAATAATACGATCTAAGGTCACTCACTTGCTGTGTGTGTGGGACTGACATAGATTTGGATCAGGCTGAGATCAGGGATAAAGATTTTAAAGCTGTGAACAGCAAGGTCATCATTTAAATCATTCCAGCGGAGGTTGAAGCCTCTGAGGAAGATTTGAGTCCAATGTTGTCCCATGTTTGTTGCGATGATTTCCATAATTTGTTCTATGAAAGCAAGGTTATTTCCTGCAGGCTGGTAGATCATGTGCAGTTTGCATAGTGGCCTATTGTTGCATGCATGTTGAGGCATAAGTATTCACATGGGGCTAAAACCAGGGATTGGGAATGTTTAACTGATAGGCTGTTACGGTGTATGCAAGCAATGCCTCCGCCAGGTCTGCTGGGTCTAACTTTTTTAGTGATGCGATGGTTAGTAGAGACAAGAATGCCAAGGCTAGAAGCAGAGGAATCATGATTCTCATTCTCATCTGCACTTGCCACCAAATCCTATATCCCCCTTTCACAGTCTCAAAGCTAGTCTTTTTGTAATTTCTTAATTGCATATTTCTCAGGAACCATCCCTTAGCCTCAGATCACAGTGTTATCTCAAGTATAGCCGGTGCTATTTTTAAAATGTAACACAATTTATACTAACAACACTAGCACCTCAAATCAATATACTAACTATTGTATATTCTTAATGAAAAAAAAACAATGTTTATTACAAGCTATTAAAATAAACAATATTAATTATGTTCTTAAAAAAACAATGTTTTATTCAGAAAAAACAATATTCTTACCTTAGATATTCTGCTCCATGATGTTTTAGTAGCAACGATATTTCTGACACAATATTTCTGTCACTATATTTGTAAATCAATATTTGTTTTGTTCTCCTCCATGGTAGCGACCTGGGCAGTTTCAGTGCCATGGGAAGCGCGAAACCCTAACTGAACAAGGTGTAGTAAGTTAGGAGTTCAATGAAGCCTGACATCTGTCTGTTAACATACTTTTAAATAATTTTCTTTGGAAATGGCAATAATGATGTAAAGCAAAAACAACTCAAAACAGATGGCAGGCAGCAGGCTTTTTCCAGTAAAGGAATAACCAGTGCCCTTTTCCATTCAACTAACACCAAAGCTTCTAACAAAGAGTTATAACAAATAGCCATGTTTGGAGTGGCCAAAGGACCAGACATTTCATTCCAGGTTCAAGGAAGGAGTAGATTCAAGGTTCACCTGAAGAGATGGAATTAGCTTTTTCTAGAAAAGAGTCAAGACTCCGCTGGTCAAAATCAGTCAAGTTTGGAACATCCTTTTAGAGTTGCAAAAAAACTCCTTCTAACTCTGTACTAGGCCTTCAGCTATTAATGATAAAATAGATGATTGCCCCAAAATGCCAAATTTGACACATCATCACAAAGATGCTGAGAAGGTTCAAATATCTGTCTCATACAAGACAGACTAGCCATGGAGCGAACAATGGAAAAAATGTGCTTTGCTACGTTAGAAACACCTAGAATCTTCTCATCAAAAATTGTGCCTTAGTGGTAATACTTCATTTTTCATAGGTTTTCAGTGCTTTTTTAAATTTCAATTTTGAACTCTGGAGAGTAGCACATCCGTCAACTTTACTCTAACCTCTTATAGCATAACTTAGTTTCTCTCAATCCTTCATTGTACCAGAAAGTAGATGGTCAAGAGTTCTGCTGTTTCAGTTTCTTTAAAAGAAGAACTTTATTGAGGGCCTGATTATTCAGTTCAGGAAGTTTCAGTGTTTGGTAGTTATAGAGTCAGCTGCTATCAACTCTGTGGTGTCAGCTGGTGAATCAGCTAACTCTTTTGAAGACAGTTTTGACCAGGGTTGGACCAGGGTCCCAGGGCTCACCTTGCAAGAAACCTTAACTTGAAAATAAATCAGGGATGGTTGGTCCACACCTGAGGATCGCTTCTAACAGATACTTGTACAGGTGAGGCACAAACCAAGTCTAACAGTTAGCCATTCTTCTGTGAGGGTCTTGCGAAGAAATGTGGGAGTTCTAGCACTGCAAGAGAGTTAACAAGATTCATAGCTTGTGTATTAGTGACCATGTCCGCCAATGTGCTAAAATCACCCAGTCGCAAAATGCTGAATAAGGTCTTATAGGTAGAATTGTAAAGATTCAGCAATGAATCAATAAAATTCGGGCCAGAACCTGGAGGGCGCTAACATAAGGTACCTCTTATGGATACAGAAGCAGTAATACAAAAAGAGCAGTCCAGTAATTCGTCATGAGAGAACTCACACAAGTTTTTGACTTGCACCGTCCAACTGGCCTTAAACATTACAGGTAGCCCACTCTACCTGCGATTGGAATAGGGGAGATGTAGGTTTTTGTACCCTGCTGGGAAAGCAACTGCCAGGTTGTGGTTTGAGTCATCGGGCTATGCAACCCACAATCAGTGGGTGGCCCAGCCCACTGCATAGGGCCATCCAACGCCCTGCAGCTAATCCCCACTGCTCATTCTTCAACTTAATATTGCTGGTCTTCAATATCGCTGCAATAGTGTTGTGATGCCAAGAATATCATGAGACATAATATTCTATGTCAGAATATAATTTATTTTACTTTCTTAACAATATCTATGTAGTTCAAGCATTCAAAAAAGGGGAGAAGATTCAAAGTAGGCTCTGCTTACATTATACTTACAATTCTTCTCAATAACAGAATTTAATTATATATTTTCAATTTCTCTTTTTTCTTTACACATTAATATAAAAACATATCTACCTCAACATGAATGGTTCACTTCTCAAATATTTCCCCTTGTTCATCCCACATTTGAATCAGACAGCAAAATCTCTCCAAATCCATTCATGAAAAATTCATTAAGTCTTTACGCTACAGTCCTCAATCATTATGGACCCCACAATGAATCAGACAAAACCTCTCCATTTTTAGTTCAAGAATAGATCATGCTATAATTGTGTCTGAGCCTTAGCCAACACGTGTTTTGCGGATTTCTGCTGCTTCTTCAGGGCTCTTGTAGGTAGAATCACATTATATTTCACTACAATAATTATGAAGAAAAAAACATTAAATTACAGACAAAGATGAAAAAAAGAATCAAAAAGGATCACTTTGTAATAAATTACAGTAGCCCTATCCTAAGTGACATATTAATTTACTTTACTAACACTATTACAAAGTTACAAAGATTAAATTATGTTTCAGCGAATGTTCTTAATTATTGTAATACATAGGGTGAGGCTAATACCAAAATTTATTTTAATACCCCATGAATCTTGCATAATCAATAGCAAGTAATAAAATCGATCATTCAATATGAGAGGAGAGCAGAACTTAAATCAACCCAATCTGAAAATATTGGCAACACAATCCATATATGTGTAAGAACTGAAAAAAGACAAATCCTTTCATGGTCTCATCACTTCTCATTTTTTAACACAATGATTGCTAAGCACTTTTCAGTCATTTATTTGGAGACTAGGAATGTTAAAAGATAATCATTAACCAATAAGTTCTATTACAGTGTACCTACATTTTGTCAGTTCAAAGATGTTCTTAAACATATCAAATCTTCTACAATGTACCTATATCAATTGTTTAATGCCCAATTACATTTATAGTAGTAAACAACTAATAACAGGAAACTGGAATGAAATAACAATGAAAAACAGAAATCAAAGAGCAAGCCTGGAAATAGTGCAGCAGGATCACAAGAGAGAAAGGAGACTCAGCAGGAAGGCCAGTTGCAAGCGGCTGCACTCTTGGCTCACAGGACTGAAACAGCTGGAGGCTCAGAGAAACAGCACAGCTACAGAGAGCCAATTGCAAGGAATGAACCAGGTGCAAGGAATCATGGAATTACAAATGAAGGGAAGGCTAAAGTGGGACATGTAAAAGAGAAAACTGGAAAAACCAGGAGATGCAAGACGGGAAACAGGAAAGCCAGGAATTGAGAATGGATCGCATGCAGGAAAGAGAAAGGTCCAGAATGCAGATACAAAATGGTTTGAATGGTTGTTTAACCTAGACATCAAGATATGGCATAGAGTACCACCACCAGGACCTGAAGTACTTTTACACAACATTCCAAGTTAGACCGTTCTCCACGACGCGAAGTGTTGCCCATTGGTATTGGTGTGCCAGGAGACGTACAGGTTGAGGGGTGGGAGGAGGAGGGAGGTGGGACGGGTCACGGGCTTAATCTATTACACGACTTGCAAGATGCGGCTATTGTATAATGTTGTGTTGCATAATGATGATTTTATAATTGAGGTTTTCTCGCACGCTTTGTATCATTAATATAAGATTCCTTTTCCTTTTTCTGGTGGCTTCAGACAAGGTAATTGTGCGGCCAATGTTATTTAAGCCGGTTTGGTAATAGGAGGGGTAAAAGTTAAAAAGACTGTATTTTCGTAAATGACGAATATGATTGGATGTATGTCTTTATGCAGTCGCAAATAAACAGTTTAAAAAAAAAAAAGAGTACCACCACCAGGACATGAGCGAGTGTCATAAACCTCCATAGGAGTTCATGATGAGACCATAAACTTCGGTCTTACAGTACACTTAGGGGCCTATTAGGATGGCGGACGGATCGCCACCAAAAATGCAGGTGGTGGCACGGGAAGACCGTCCGCCGCTTTTCCACCACAGTCGCCTTGCGACCTAGGGTGACCAACTGGCATTGGTGCAAATTCAGGACGGTGAGTGTAAAAATTCAGGACAAAGGGTCAAAATTCAGGACACAAATTCAGGACAGGAGGTCAAAATTCAGGACAAAACTTCAGGACAATTGGATAAGTTTTACAGACACATCAGAGGTCGCGCAATTGTATATAAGTAAGCCCAGCAATATCTAGACATATTCAGCCATTTGCAAACCTATCCATCATGTATCCTTCCATCTTTCATTTCACTCATCCATCCCTTCATCCATCCTTTCACTCATCCATCTATTATCCATCCATCCGCCCTTTCACCCTATCCATCTGTACACTCAGCCATTTACTTTTCTACCCATCCATCCATTCATTCATCCAGCGATTTACCCTTTCACCTTTCCAGCCATCCTTTCACCTACTCATTCATCCACCCAGTCACTGATCCTTCCACCCATCCACCCTTTCAGTCATCCATCATCCTCCCTTTCTCTCTCCATCGACTCTTTCACTTAGCAATCCTTCCTTCCATCCATCCATCCACCCACCCTTCCATCCATCCATCCACCCACCCATCCATCCACTCATCCGCTCATGAATCCATCCATTGACCCTATCACTCATTCATCCTTTCTCTCCTCCATTTATCCTTTCACTCCTTCACTGGTCTATTCATCATTTTGTCCATCTACCTTCCCTTTCACTCACTCATCCATCCTTACATCCACCCTTTCACTCATCCGTCCATCCATTCGCCCTTGCACTTATGAAATGAATGAGACTTATATAGCGCACGACTTACCCTGGGGCATCTCAGCGCTTGCTTAGGGAACCCGTCCTGGTATTCCCCTGTGAGATAACCCTGGCAGGGTATCCACAAGGTGAAAGTCAGGCATCCCACCGCGAGGGGCCGTTGTGGAGATTAAGCAAGCTATTGCCCAGAGTCGCAGAGTGTGAACCCGTGAGTCGAGAAGGCACCGGAGCGAGAATTAACGAGTCCGTGGAATTTTGAGCCCAAGACCCGCCGAGGCGGGGAATTGAACCCTGGTCCCGGGCCGAACTCAAGCTCCAAGTCTGCCGCCTCTAACCCCTGAGCCACACTTCTCCACATTATCAATTCATCAATCCATCCATCATTTCACTCATCCATCCACCCACTCACTCATCATCCACCTTTTCACTCATCCATCCTTTCACTCATCCATCCACCCTTTTACCCATCCAGCTACCCTACCACCCATACATCCAGCTATTTCCGTCTTCTCTCTTCCATCCTGCCACTCACTCATCAATCCATCCATCCCCTCCCATTATCCATCTATTCAATCTTTCATTCATCCATTCACCCTTTCACTAATTCATCCAGCCATCCCTTCACTTACTCACCCGCCCACCTTTTCATATTCATTTTGAGCTGAGCCTTTTTGAGAAGAGGCCCATCAAGAACTTCACCCTCGCTGCAGGAGACATTCCAGGACTGGGACAGAAGCCACCCAGGGCAGAGACAGGATCCACTACAGGAGGGGACAGGAGCCATCACACGTTGGGGCAGGAGCCACCACATGGTGGGACAAGAGCCATCACTGGAGGGGGAACAGGATCCACCAGGGTGGACACAGGGGTGGGTATGCAGTATTCTAGTATCATCTTGTTCTCTTCCAGGGTGGGGGAGGGCTCCTTACCCCCTCCTGAATAAGACACCGAGAAGACAGGCTCTGTTTCCAAAATGTTAGTGTTGCCCCCCTCCCCCCACACTGATGTACAGTACTGAAAGGAGATACTCCAAGAGAACTGATTTAACTGATTGTCCTCCATACTTTGATAATCAGTGTGAGTGTGATTGTGCCATTTCTCTATTTTATTACAATATAGACTGCATGTTTGAAGAATCGAGGTTTGTTTGACAGTAATTAAGCTCTGGGAAGTGAGCCACGTGATGCCTCGTTGTAATCAGGGCCGGTTCTAGGATATTTGGAACCCTGGGCAGAAAGGGAATGTCTCACACCAATTGAAAATACAAGAGGCATTCAGTGCTGTTTGCATCTGAATAGATGCCCCTGCTCCGAAGCTGCTGCCCCTCCCTCTGTCACCTTCAAGCACCTTTAGCAGCTCATCAAGGGCTGAAGGTGTGGGGGTTGCCATCCCACTGTGCCTCGCCAATGTTGATGGGTATCTGAGCTTTTGTACTGCCTCCGAGTCTGTTACACCCGACCTCAGCAGCATCGCAGTCAAGAAGGGAGGTGGGGGCTAGGTGTGCCGGTTGTTCGACCAGTTAAAATTACGGACAAATGGCGTCCGTTAAACAATCCTTCACGGACAACGGACAGACGGCCAAAATTATGGACTGTCCGTGAAATTTACGGACGGTTGGTCACCCTATTGCGACCGTGGCGAAAAAGGGTCCAATATGGCTGGCGGTGTCTATCAGACACCGCCAGCCATATTAGGATGGGCTGAGGGGAATGCCTTTCCGTGGTGGCAATGCCGCCACGAAAAGGCATATGGTTCTTGCTTAGGGGGCCAGTTGCGGGCCCTGAGGGTGAAGGGGTGCACATCGGGATAGGTACCCCCCTGCGTTTCAGAATACAACATGGCAGGCACCGCGCTGTACCTGTCATGTTGTGCTTTGAAACGCACAACATGCATTTTTTGCATCGCGGCGGGCGGTGCTTTCAGCACCGCCCACCGCAATGTAAAAAATGCGGGATGCACCCGGCACTGTGGCGGGTGCATCCTAATTTGAGGCACGGGTCAATTAGGATGGCGGCCGGACAAAGTCCGTCCGCCATCCTAATTGACCCCTTAGTACTGATCAGAACCTTTTTATAAGAGAAAACCCACCCCTTTACCGTGCACCAGCACTCTCCGGTTAGTCAGTGTGATTGGTGAAAACATTCTGTAAACAGCATTATTGCAAATGCGTCACAAAGCGTTATTTAATTATTTGTCTTGAAGGTGCCACATTGTGGGATACTTATGTTTTCAATGTAATGCAGGAATATGTTTTCGTTTATTTCGTGCCTTGCTAATGTGTTTTCCGTTTACCGTTTAGAATTGCCTCAAGGCTGGAATACTGTTATTGTTTTCTTTTGAACTACATTGAGAATCTCTGCGCTCTATCTTTTACCGGTGAGGCCCAGAGTTCTGAGATCAGGCGCATCACCGGCCTGACTTGGCCGTGCGTGCACTCATTTTGGGTGTGGTCGGGTGCGGTCTTCTATTTAAACCGCACCTGATGTTCCAGAAGGCGCTTTGCCTTCTTCTACACATCGAGAGAGGTCGCGTCTGAAAACTCTCGTTCCTGAAAACTGAAACTTACCTGATAGGATAGGAATCCTTTCCCCAGACGAGTCTTTGGTGAACAATACTTCTGATGCTCCCATTTCTTCAGCCGGACCAGCAGTCTTCAGCGGAACCTGCAAAGACAAAGAAAAGGAGATAAGTACATTTTGCTAAATAAAGGCGCCCTACGAAAGAAAGGCATTTAGAACAATTTTTTGAACTTTTCACTAAATGAAGATATCGAAATCTGTTGTTTCATTTTTATAGACAACTACAAAAACTCTGTAAAGACTTTGTACAAGTATTGTATACATGAAGAAATCATTCATGCAAAAGGTTAAGAAAGTTAATATCTGAGGTTTGATGTAAGAAGCTTTCAGGCATTTTAAGTTGTACTTGAGAGGGGTGTTATGTTCTCTTGTATTTTAACTGTTTTCTAGAATGTTCAGACATCCCAGCAATTAGAGAACAACCACGACTATTCTAAGTAAGTTAAAGGAAGACCAGAGAGTTTGAGTTACATTTGAAATGCAGGAAAAGAATGTAACATTTTCCTTTGTCCTTTTAGGTAATTCCTACTCAAAAGAACTACAGAACAACAACTAGAAGCTGCCTGACAACTTACTGCTCATCAATACCAGACAAGACATTCTGGACGTCAGACTAACGACAGCTGCTCGCAGGTAGGCGCAAAATAGAAAACTACAGGTGCAAACTCAGTATTTAGAATGTGATGGTTTTCTAATGTGAAGACCCTAGAAAAGAGTAATTGGTCTGACCCTTTGATACTTGTTGCTTCGCAGGTCGACAGCAAGAAACTCTGTCACGCCCAGTACCCGGCCCTTCTCCCAAATTCCTCATTTTAATCTTGTAGAGTTAAAATCACAAGTCTAAGGTTAGTTGTTTGGGAAGTTGGCCCCTTGCGTCCCTGCGAAATCAACTACGTCATCAAAAGAGTTCACGTAAGAGACAACGTAGTATCCTTTGACAGCAAGTCAGGCTTTGAAGACAGAAAGGACTACATGGACTATGATGCATCAGGAAGGCGGTGCGGAAGCCTGGACTGGGATGCTAGAAGCTGAAAATGCAAGGTGTTGGAAAGAGTTATGTCACAATTTGGTATAATATCTGGACCCCACAGGACACATGATTGCAAGATGGCAGAATTTTTAAAATGTTGGGCATTGGCACATCATGCTTTTCAAAAACCTCAAGTTCTTGAGATCAGTCCACACTGTGAGAGTATGTGGTGACTCTTCCAAGTAAGGTCCGCAGTGTGTAAACGTCTCCATGATAACAAATATTTACAATCATAAATGGTATCATTCTTTGTTATGGAGCAGAAAGAGTTCCCAAAAAATAGGCTTCAGGATGAATATTCTTTCTCAAACTTTTTGTGATACTATAGCACCAATAGCAAAAGAGAAGGTATCCATCTCTAAGATGAAAGGCTGACTTCAATCTGTGTGTCTTTAAGATAAGTTGTAAAGGCTGTCTTTAAGTTCTGGCTGTTTCCTCCATCTGAACAAGTGATTCTTCTTGATCAACTCTGTTATCAGTGTGATGATTTGCATGAAATGTTCAATGAAATACTGGTAAAATTCGGCAAATTCCAAACATTTCTGGGCCAATGCGCGGCTGCTTTCACCTTGTCCGATCCATCAGAATTCCTTGATCATATATGGCAAAACCAAGCAAGGGCAGTTTATAGGTCATAAAGATGCATTTTTCAGTGTTGGCATATAAAACATTCTGTCTTAGGGCCTTTTTACGTGTATGGCGGTCCTGGAAATGCCATATTAGCGGTGGTCCAACCACCGCCACCACTGTGGGTCCACCCGCAGTATTTCGAAAGTAACATTTAGTTACTCCTCTTTTATGTTTGCTTTGCGCATTGAGGGCGGGCGGGTGGGTGGGGCGACTCTGCTCCTTGAGCAGGGCAGGGGATGAGTGGTTTTGCCCACTCCTAAGTGCGCAAAGACTGTTTTGTCAGCCCATTAGCCCCTGGCTGGGCACCATCTCGACCACTCACAACGCTGCTTGCACCACTGTGTTTGGCTCAGGGGAGGGAGCCTGGATGCCTGCTTCCTGTTCCTGTCAGAGTCAGGAGAACAGGAGCCGAGAAAAGGTAAGTTTAATTAAATGTTTTTCCCCATGACACCCCTCACGAATGACAACCCAGCGACCCCTCGCGCCCACCCCTCCACCCGCCAGCAATACTGGCTGTTTCTGGAACAGCACTTATTTTTCCTCATCAGACTTGGTTCCAGAACAAGAAAGAGAAAACACACAAGGAGGCAAGAAGGAGTAACCTAAGAACTGGGAAAAAATGTGACAGCGGGAGAAAGCTTTGATGAAAAAGAACCTCCATGATTGAGATAAATGGGAAGAAAGTGGTAAGTGGAGTAAATTAAAGGTGCATGAGGTGGATTCAAGACTATGCAGCCTTGATATTTGCCACACTGACAGTCAGTAGTATCGCTGCAGATTTCTGAGCAAAACATTTGGCCCTGGCACTTAATCAATTACAAATTAAGCGCTGTACAAAGATTGTGACTAAATACATAATTTTTAAGATGGTAGAGGCCAAAAGGCATCACCAAAATGTCGTAATAGTAGTATTTAGAATTGAATGCTGTCTTCCACTCATCCACCTTTCTGAAATGGTCTAAGCTGTAGAATGCCTTCAGGTCTAATTGATTCTGTTTTTACCATATCCAATAATACAGATACAAGGGGGAGAAGATATCTATTGCGGATGACAATCACATTTAACTTCCTATAGTCTATGCATAGTCTCTGTTCACCATTGGGCTTGGGCATGTAAAATATAGGTGACCCTGCAAGAGACAGAACAGCACATAAATCTTTGGGCAAACTCTATTCTAACAACTCCTTTAGTACTCAATTTTCTTTAGGCATTCATGGATGAATTCTCCCATTTGGAATCTGGGTACCAGGTTCAAGGTTGATAGCATAATCATTCACATGATGAGTGATAAAGTATCCACTACAATCTGGATATGCCAGAGGTATATGCACTGTTCCTCCAGAGCGAACGCATCAAACTCTGCCTGAAATGTAGGGTAGGCTGTAGCTAGCATTTTTGCTTGTAGTATTAAAAGATGCATAGTGATATATTCTTCTTGCGGATCGATCTTCCAGTTGTGCAATCTTAACCATGTAATTCTTCATATTATTTCTTTGTTTGGTTACTTGAAGCCTTTGCAATCAATATCAGCATGAACAACAATAACATTTCATATCAAATAATTTTAAAACATTGTACATATATCAATAATGTTGGTGCAGACAACCTGCTCGAGTAAAGCATAAAAACAAAGTGCAAAGTACAATATATGAAACAGTAGTAGACTTTTGTCAACAGGAGTTAAGCGGCAGAGCTTATCAAAGTGAAGAGTCCAATGTATTAATTAATAGAAAACTTTTGTTAGCAAAAGATAGGTGCGTGAGGTTGCAATTCCCTTTCGGAACTATGCATAGTTAGGTGCAACTTACTTAAAAGTATTTACTCCTTTGCCCAGGCCCCCCCTTACCTGCTGCACCTTGACCACGACGGAACGGCACCCTGTTTTGACAAACCCGAAGGTTGGTGTTCGTGGTGTGTGCCGGTATACAATGCATGATGTATGTAGGTTGGGAGGGTGCAATGCTGACTGTTCAAAATATGCTCATTATATAACCTACATACACATAGATTCACATACAGAACATATATGTGTTTAAGTAAATAAACATTTTTTACTAACGTGTCTCCCCACCACCATGGTCGCCCCCGTCGGCACTCTGCCAACAGGACACCGCCAGCCCATAGGGAATATCCAAATCTGCTTGGCGGGACCCCACTGTTGAGACTGCGACGGCGAGCAGTTCGCCGGGTAAGAAGACCACCGCTGTAACAGTCTTGTATTTAGCACGTATACATTGAAATATGGCATGTGGAAGACCATCAGTTTGGTAAAATACTCACTCCCACCAGAGTCGGACTGCCAGGATCTAAATCCGACCCATACATTGACTCGGTGTGTCTTCAATAAATGCATAAAACTCAGAGTGCATTTACAGTGCTTTTGACACAACTCATTAAAACAGAAATGTCATAAATGTGCTCACTTGTAGGCAAAAATCAAATAGATAACACTGATGCAGGAAGCATGACTTCCTCAGGGCTGTATAATAAACATTAAAATAAACATTTATCAATATATGTTTAATTCATATTCCTCATAAATCACTGGAACGTACTATTGTGACCCTTTACTTTCTTCGCTGACTCTAGAGCTACTAAAAATAAATTTGGAGTTATAACATATATTGATAAATGTTTATTTTAATGTTTATTATACAGCCCTGAGGAAGTCATTGGCTAATGTGTAAAGCCAGACGAAACACGTGTTGGCTGTAGACTGAATGTATTGGAGTTTGATACGACAAGCTAAAGAAACTGAGAATAAAGAAGAACTCTACGGCCAAATATACAGTCTATGGATATTATTTGTGGACTCTTTGGATATATTGAAAATTTCTTTGAGGAATGTACATTGTTTTTTGTGACCAGTGAATTTTGGTCACAATATTGGGATTATAATTGTGTGATATAACTGTTTTATGTTCACTTTCAAATTTTGCTAGCCTTTACTGGGTTTACTGTTGAACTTAGATATACCGGAGCGCAGGTGAGAACCCCCATTGTGTAATGCATTGTAGGTAGGATTGTTTCTTGGAGGAAGGAGAACCTTCTTGCCCAAAAATGATCCTGAGGCATTTCCCTCTTTCTATGTGTGCTGCAGAATGCAGAAAGAGAGGAAAAAATCAGGAGAAATGAAGATATTTCTCCTCATTACGCCTCCACTGGGAAGGTGTAGCATTTTGGCGCATTCCCAGGTCTACCAGTAATGGTTAATCTTTGAATGAAACAAAAATCCATTGGTTTTGCGTAGGAACACCCAAGCACCACCCATGGAACACCTCTCTGGGGCAGCGTGACTCAACATAGCGATTTGCCCTGCGTTACTCTGGATTTAACAAGCTACTCAGGGCCATGCAAACTGGCCTTGCCTGGCTTCATAAATCGCATTTTAGTTTTGCATCGAGCACGCACCCCAATGCGTGGCGCAAAAGTGATGCAAACCATACAGAAATATGGACCTGAGAATCTACTTTGAAAGAATAAGATGGAAAAAGTAAAAAGATGCAATATATCTTGAAAAATCTGGTTCACCCACAGCCTTTAAATTATTACTCCTATCTTAATTGTAAAGCTTTGAAAATTCTACGCATTAGTGCTCTGTTATTTATTTCCTTTTATCAAAGAGAAAGAGCATTTCTCATAGATACCTGTCACCTCTGAAAGTTGCTCCTTAAATCCTCCACATCAAAAATGTCGGACGCCTCAATGATTGATGTCTCATTTCTTCACTGATGTTATACTGTCACTGTGCCCTATGGTGACTGGTTCTCGTGCAACTGCATTCTGATATTTATGGCTGCCTTTTCAAGACCGTTAACCTGATTCCTATGTTTTCCAGAGCCTGCAGGAGTGAGAAGGATTCCGACAATTCTACTTCGAGGTATGCTCGTCAACGTCTGAGTGCACCTAATTGGGGAAAGAGGGGTGGCACAAAGGGGGGTGGCCAGGTTCTGACTGCCTCTTGTTTACTTTTCGGACTCGATTCTCACTCGTATTTTTTCACTCACCCTGGCTGGTACCAAATATCTCTTTAGCTACCTGCGGGGGATTTCCTGGATAATAGAAAACTTAAGTTTAATCATAATTTCACTTTACAATTAGCTTCATTCTAAGGAACTTTTAAACATTCCCTGAATCAGAGTCATCTGCTATGCAAACTGTTCAATTGTAACCTTTTTTCTTAATTCCAAACAAGTCCACTAGCATATTTCTTCAATTAACTGATAGAAAAGATCTCCTGATCCATTCCAACTTCCTTAATATCCCTTCAATGAGCATTTAAATGGTGTGAACCAAATATCAGTTTAGTCTCTTCGATTTGAAGTAAAATAACACAAACAAACATTGTCTTTAAGTGTCTATTTTTAGGTCTCCTTAATTCCTTTTCTTTGCTCCAGCACAGGTTGGAGCTCAACAACACGTATTTAGATATTGTACCAATGTGAATTTGTATTCTGGTTGACTGTCCTTTTAAGTCTTACTTGAATTATGCCACTAACCTTTGGTCTGCGTTTGTTCTTGTTTGCTGGTTGTGGACTTGGCGAGCTTCGGTACAGCAGCAATGGGAAGATTCTAAGCCTGGAGTTTGTGGCGAAGAAAAGGATCAATAACTGGAAACCAAGCAAGCAAAATAAAAACCTCTCTTTTCTGTAAGCCGGAGAGCAAGCGCCCGTCACATGCAAAGCTTACATGGGGTCCCGAGTTCCACAATGGTCATCCGGTCATGTGACTTTGGGAAATCTCATTACAACCATGTGAAATCCAATTCAAGTCTCTGGGGAACAGATAGAAACACTCTGTTGGAAAGGTTAGGTTCTGCAAGAGGGTCACTTGGAATTCTGAAAGGTGGTCTTTGTGTGGGACTCGGACAAAACATCTACAAAGAAATGCTGTGGATTGTATTGGGTCATTGGGAGACACATTTTAGGGGTCCATCGGGTCGTTGCACTTACTAGTGATACAGGTGGTGCAAGTTGTGATACCCCTGATATCATTATGTTTTGTTCTGCTAACGTCCCATTCTCGAAGACTGTGGCATACGCTTCTTTAAAACCTAAATCTTCAGTACCTAATCCAGTTAAACTCTTTATCATCCAAATATCCATGCCGTTTCTGCCAATGACCTTTTTAGGTCTCACCAACCAGACAGAGAGCAGGCTGGTTGCAAAAGACGTGTTCTGAATTTACGTTGGTTGATAAAGCGCAAGTTGCTTACTACTGGTTGGCTTTATTGCCACTCTTGCTTGCTTCTTTTTCAACTGCTTTTCCTTATCGGTTTTTCTCCATCTTGAGCTTATCTCTCCCCTGAAGCACAGCCTCTTTACCATTCTTTTGCTTGGCTGACCTGTTTTCTTCCACTACTCACTTTTAAGGACCTCCTTTTTTTTCTTTTTGCTTTTGGTTAAACACTCCATGAGAGTGCATGTGTAATCCAGTTTTCTCCCTCTTGTGCTTTTCTACCAGCCTACCTCTTCCCTATGCACTGTGCTGCTCTCTCCCTTGTGTGCTTCTCCTTGACCTGGTGCTCTGTGTTGCTGTCTACCTTGAGTGCTTTACCCCCCACAGAACACCACAGCACAGTGGCGGCCGCCACAGGTAAGAGCGGTGGGGAAGGGCTGAGGCAGGGCGTGGTGGGGGTCGGGGAACTCGACATACGACAGAATAAATTAACTTAAAATAAAAAAGAAATAAAACCACTTACCTTGTGCTCGCAGCATCGCCGAGTTGGCAAAATAAGTGTTTTTATTTATTTTATATTTTAAGTTAACTTATCCTGTCGTATGTCCAGTTCCCCGACTCCCACCCTGCCCCGCCTCAGCCCACTGCCCTTACCTGTGGCGGCCGACAGTGCCACAGCATTGTGTTGCTCTCTACCTCGTGTTTTGTTCCCCCACAAAAAAAATACTCTATGTTGCTCTCTCCCTTGTGTGCTTTCCTCCCACAAATCCACCTGCGCTCTGTTACTCTCTCAGTGATGTGCTCTTCCCAGAAAACCACTCGCCCCAGGCACTCTGTGTTGCTCTTCCCTTCAGTGTTTCCCCTGCTGTGTTGCTGTCTCCCTCGTGTGCTTCTCCAACCCAAAAAAACACACCACACTTTGTGTTGCTCTCCCTCTCATGTGTTTTCTCTGCAACCTTCCACTCCCACATGCCGTTTTACTTTCTTCCTCATTCGCTTACTCCCACCCTCACGATCTGTACTGCTCACTCCCTCATGTGCCTCTCTCCTAGAAAACACTCTGTGCTGTGTTTTGCTATCTCCCTTGTGTGCTTCCCCTGCAAACCTCCCGTGCTCAGTGTTGCTTTCTCCCTCATGTGCTTCTCACCCTGAAAACACCCCCAATCTGTGTTTCTCTCTCTTCCATGTGCTCTCCCTTGCAAATTCCCATTGGCTGTGCAATCCGTGTTGCTCTGTGTCATTAAATGTAAGATTCCTATACTAATCAAATCAAACATAAAGATATGATGGAAGAAATACTGACTAAATTGACAAAACTAAAGCTCATTCAATGGAAGATTCTAAAGTGCTACAGTTTACTCAAGGACAAATAAAAAATGCTGAAAGGTCTTGTGTTATTTCTCTTCAAGCTGTGATTGGTACTATGATATTTTGCCTATTTCTACAAGTGTATGTAACCCCATGGCTCAGGTCACGTTTCTTGCAAAGGCAATACACTTGATGAATGGAATAAATAAATAGAAATGGAAAAAAAATTGCCTCACTCAGTAAGGCCCTTCAATGTCCCCAGCCAATATTAAGCATTAATAGCCCCGTGTAGTATGGAGCATCAATGCCACCTGTCAGTAATAAGGTCGATGTCCCAGTCAGTAATGAGCATGTATGTTTGTTAGTACAAGTGAGGGTCACTTGGGGAGGGTGCCTGAAGGGTCACTTGGGGAGGGTGAACCTCACATCCAAGGGCGGCAGAGCATTCTCTAGCACTGTCTCCCTGGCATGGAACCACCTGCCTGCAGAACTCAGGAAGGAAACAAACCTATTGCTGTTTAGGAAAAAGCTGAAGACAGTGCTCTTTGAGGAGGCGTGGGGACATCTGTGATCTGGCATCTGTACCCACTGATGTTGTGTATCCGCTGACAGCGCTTAGATAGCCCTGGGTGATATAGCGCTCTACAAGCTTATAATAACATAACATAACATAACATAACACAGCTGGGCTTCTCCCCCTGGACAGTCACTCCTCATTCGGGGCAAGCCACTCTTGTTCCCTCTCTGGGCAGACAGACTTCTAGGCTCTAGGGAGACCCACAGTTTCTCAGCACGTTGTGTAGAATTCAGACGATGTCCCCTCACCTCAGGTAGACTTGCTGTCATACAGAAACCAGCTCCGTTCTCACAGCAACTTTTCAAATAGTCTGTGGAACACTTACTTCCTTTGTCCAGAACAACTTTTAATGTGACGATGTACAACTCCGATTTTTTGTATCATAGTTTACTGCATCTAAACTCAATAAAAATAACTTGGAACTGGAACAAAGTAAGATATTTTGAATTCCTCCTTTATACTCTTTTTCCAGGTAGGGCATGTGGATCCACTGTTGGAATGCGTTTGGGGAGATTCCCTTTCAGGTTTTCTGGCTGCAGTGCAGACAAAGCCTTTGTGTAAGATGATAGCTCTCACAGCAGACAGTGATGATTTTGGCTTCAAGGAGGAGCATCAAAAACACGGACACCTCCATTTTTTGGACTGTGAAGTATGCCGTGTTCTCAACTGCGGAGAAGACACAAGATCAGCTGTCACCTGCCCCAGTCATATATGTCCTGGAAAGGATTGTGGGGGCAAAAAGGAAAGGAACAGCTGTCAGCTATCTTGATACTTCTTCATCCTCAAATAAAATGCAGATGAAGGTAGACAGAGAGATGAAAGGATGGCTAAAAACCAGAAATCTCCTGCTAAAAAGCCCTTATGGAATTTCTAAGGGTAGCCCTGTCACAATCCTCCCATTTTTCGGTGGCTGGGTGTACTCACTTCAGATTCAGGATTACAGGCAAAACACTTCCATTGTTCGATAATGTGCCCGTCCTCCATCTTGTGCTATGTGTAGCCAGTGTCTATACCAAATGGATCTCATTGGCCCCAGACTCTCACTACAACATGAGGTCTTGCCGCCAACCACACCACTATCACATAAAAAAGGAAAACTGCCACCACTGCTTCATGTTAACAGCTCAGGATATGTACAACAGTCCCATTTATGCAACAAGAGTTCATCTGGCGCCGCCACCAGATGACCGAACAGGTTCTGGACCGTGGATTTACCATGGATTAGCCTAAGTCTCAGCACACATCCTTGATTAGTGTGTTGGTTGGGCCAACAAAGTCAAGATACAAGATTCACATGCAGCAGGGTCACGCAGGGCAAGGGTGCGTGCCTGTTTACCATACACGGAAAATGTATGTCCCAATAAAGAACATTTCCAGTGCTGTAGAGTCTCATAAATTGGAGCATCTAACAAAGGAAGTCCATGTATTCCACTGCAGGCGGAACTTTTAGCAGCAGTACAGCTGGGATGGAGCATCCTATACCCTATCATCGAGTAATGCTGTTCGTTATTTGTTTGGACCATTGTGGCAGAAAAAATCTTCTTTTCACTTCAAAGAGTTTTTTTGTGGACACCAATTGAAGTGGCCAAAAGGAAATTCAGATTAACTCGAGATGCAACTATTGCCAGCTTTGTTCCTCTTTTGGGATGTGGTGGCAATATAAGCACTATGTGCTTTCTGTACAGGGGTAGCTAAAACAGTGTTACAGAAAGGCATGAAATAGCTGGATAAAAAGATTGTATGCAAACACTATGCGGATTCATATGCTCAAACACACTGGTGCACACAGCAAATGAACACTGACAGACCTCAGCTTCTTAGAATCTCATTGGCTGTCTGACTTCTGAGGTGCAGTCGAATGGCACAAGTGGACACTGGCACACTATCTCCTGCAGAGATGCATAATGTAACTTTGTTAAGGCCCTGTGATGCAGGGGGATGTTTCCTTTGCGGGTCATTTATCAGTGAGACTTTTGCATACCTGTGAGGTACCAGGGCTACGTCAACTTATAGAGGCCGTTCAACCTATGTTGCACAGGGACTCATCAATTTGATTTACACTGTGTGGCGGAATGGTGTGATGAGACCTTGACATTAATCTATGCTAATGATTTTCATATAAATACATTTATGTTCATGTTATACTAATACCTGGAGATGAGGTGTTTTTCTACATGCTTGGGAGGAAAGTTTGAAGACACAGTCTTCCCCGTGTGAGCTGCCACCAACTGAGTGCAAAGGTTAGCATGACTGAGTCCCAGCACTGCACCAGGAGCACAGTCTGTGTAGGTCTGTGTTCTTTGCACTACCTGGGTTAACTCTCCGTGTATTGGTACATTCCTTGGACTGTAATCTCTTGGGCCAGGAGCTGCAAGTTTGTGTTATTCTGCTTCGAATGGCTAAGTACTTTGAAGAAGTCCATAAGCAAAAATGTATTAATTGTTCCCCTAATTTTATTTTAGATGTTATTGAATTCATTACTCAACACACAATTAAAACACCGCTAGGACGAATTCATCATGAGCTCTTCGGTGGCTCTCACCACGTACAGCAGTTTAATGCCTGCCATTAGTTGCTGTAATGCAATTACAGCCAAGAAGTCAGTCTGGTCCTCCAGCATGGTTTGCCGCCTTACAATGCCTGCTAATTTCTACTAAATCCAGCTCGCCACTTGTATCTATAATGCACGTGTGTGTGACATTCCTACCTACCTATGCATTTGTTTCAGTGGTATCATATTACCAAATTGACAGAGGTAGCAGATCTTACAGTGCGCAGATATTGATGGTAATTACAGCAAAGAAAGGGGACATGGACATATCCATTGTAACATGTGACTAAAAAGAAAACATTTCTGCTTTCCATATACCAAGGCTACATTGAGTCCAGAGAAAAACACAAAGAGATGATGGAAACTTTTCAGACACTCACCCCCAGTCACAGATCTTGGTTGAATCCATCATCGCTCTTTATCTCACTTCACCACCCTAGTGCAGATCCAGCCATATGCAAATCAGTCTTGACCCTGTTCCTTATGGAAACAGTCCAGCCCGAACTGGCAAGCCAGGTTTTCCTGGACCGGAAACAAGCATTCTGGGACCAGTTTCGGGATAACACCCCTCCTCAGCCAGGCTAGCTTGAATCCAGTGGCAAAGTGAGCAAGTGACCCACTTCTGGGCATACTCTGCCAACTTAGGGCGAACAAAGCAAACCCAAGGAGATGACAGACGGAGCGCTGAAACTTTTCAGACACACCCAGTCCAGGACACCCCAGTCAGACGTTTCCTGCCTCTTCCGACCCTGGATCATGTCACGTCAGCCTTCAATCCTTCAACTGGATCCCTGTGGCTGGGTAGCTCTCGTTTGCATACCAGTCAATCCATGATGTAGGCAAGATCTTCCTGCAACAGAAGCTTCAAACATATTACCCAAGAAAATACCTGACATCCTAGGCCACTAATTCTTAGTACCAAAAGTATCAGCTTTTAGTTGCAAGCCTTTCAGTACAAACCACCAAACTCTGGATCACCCTATCAATCCGAATAAAAAGCTTTTAAATCATATGGAATTTCAAAGAGCAATGAAAGCATGGCTGTCCCCCCTATGAAAGAAACCTCATAACCAAAGAGAATCAAGGCAGAATCCAAGAGCAAGCTCCAAGAAAAGCCTCAGGTCTACTAAAACACCACTATGAAGTGGAGGAATGGTATGTACCAAAAGTCTGTAAGGCCATAGGCCATTTTTATGGGGGTATGGATTTCCGAACTGCAACACAGTCAACATGGCACTTGTCACTGTTATTGTACAAGTTAATGCAGTTCCATGTTTACAGCAACAAGACTGCTCACTCCTTTGGTCCTCATGTACACAACACTCAATGCTTCCTGCAAAGCCCAAACAAGACCCATTACTTAGGCCTGGGTGTAGTTCGCTGAGTTTTGCTACATGGAACTCCACGAAGTTACAAAAAAACTCCACGAGTTGCGGAGTGCTGTGAGAACTGCAGTTTGTGCTGGTATTCCTGCCGCTCGGGTAGAAATTCTACCCGAGCGACAGCTCACGCTCCCAAACTTACAGTTTGCGAACTTACTGTTCGCGATCGGGGAAAAAACTCTGCTGCACATCGCAAAGAGGAGTTTTCTGCACTCTGCAAGCTCCGTGGAGTGCGGAGTGCAGAAAACTCCACAAACTCCGCATACGTAGTGAATTTCACCGCCCGGGCCTACCATTGATTCTGCTTAGCATGGATGCACGCAAGCAGTTGCCATTAACAAATGGGCATGTCTGTACGGCACTAAGGCAAGACTAATGGAAGTAACACATTATCTATACATTATCTGGATATACCCAGTACAATACAATCATTCAACGCTGCTACGGGCCCTACTTTCGCAAAATATACCAAACCAAACAGTTCAAGTTGGGACAGAAAAAAAGAACAAGCCGAGGATATAAGACAACAATGATTCATCTTGTGTAATAGTCCATTTAAATGACAAACATAATGAAGCTCAACACTAACAAACGCACAAGTCACATCTGGGTACCCCGCCAGCACCAGAAAATGCAAAATAATTTAGAATCAGGAGATCCTGGTTCCCACTCTGCACACTTCCACCACAGGTGCTTCTAATGCGAAGGCCCATAAAACAGGCAAACCTCTAGTTGAGCATCCCTATCCCTTCTCTGGTATAAACCCAACCTATATGTTTTGGAATTCTTCACCAATGCTTTTCAGATCCAAAAACTAAGAGCAGCTGTGGGCAGCTTCAATCACTGACATACTTCCAAAATCCATTGTGTAAGCAGAAAAAACAGCTCATCTTTCAAATGAGAGGAACAAAATTTCTTAGGCAAAAAACCTGATACACAAGACATACCCAAACGTGACCATGAAAGAAGAAATCAAAGCTCTTGGGCCATATAAGCCATGCATTGAAGTTAACACACTTAGAAAACAGAAAATAAAAGGCAAATGATTCAAAGACACATATTACAGGGGCTTCAAATGTGAATGACTGCAGCACACCAACCCGAATGGCAAATCCCAGAAAGATAGGGCTAATATATGAGCAGAATTAAACAGAAGAGTCACATAACTCAAAGATCCATAGCCCCCACAATCCCACCCCATGGTCCCAAATTTCTCATATTGCTGTCCTTTTTAAACTTCAAGTTGGTTCTGCCAAGCCCTTTTGAACTCATTACAACAAGAAATATAGGATTCTGGCAGCATCACAAGATGGCATTTAGCTTGGTACCATGCCTGAAAGTACTCTCAAAGATTTAATGTTGAGATTTGTCCTCAACATTAAAAAAAGCGGGGGTGCTGAGGGTAATCAGCCAGTGACTAAATATATAAGAGACTAAACTGTTAAAATTGGAGGGCACTGACGACCCACATGCAGCCCTGCAACAGACTGTCCAAGCTGATCTTAATTATCTAGGCAGACAGGCAACAGTCCAGATACACATAGAGAGAGAAAGGCCTGGTCAAACTCTAGCAGCGGTTATTCGTCAACATGGGGCCGCATCAGTGACCTCACGGCTCACCCTGCCTGGAGGCGTGGTGCCATTGAAACCAAATACATTTTGGCAGCTTTCCAGGAGCAGAATGCAGATCTCTAGACCCCCAGATATTTTCCCAGAGAAGGCATCACTAGACCAATACTTTAACACAATTGCATTGGCGTTGCTGGTGATGGGTCATAAACAATACCTAGACAGACCCATAACAGTGGGGGAAATTACTGCAACGATTCAGTCCCTCCAGAGTGGCAAAGCCCTGGAGCCCGATAGGCTATCGTACCAATTTTATAAAGAATACACCCTCCTCCTAGCCCCCAGACTACAGGCAGTCTACGAAGAGGCCTTCACACAAGGAGAATTACCCTCTTCAATGAAGAAAGATCTCCTGATGACACTACCCAAACCCAGCAAGCCCTTTAAGGAGATTGACTCTAACAGGCCCTTCTCCTTAATTTACACAAATAGGATTCTAGCAAAATTGATAGCAACCTTTAATTCCCCTATTGATCCATACTTATTAGTAGGGGGTTTGTTAAGGGAAGATCCACCTCACACAATCTCAGAACTCTATTTGTACTAATACAACAGGTGCAGCGGGACTGTCAAGTGGCAGCAGTCTTCCTTGACGCCACCAAGATGTTCCATACAGTTGCATATCATGGAGTTTGCAACAGTACAACCATAATAAACATACACCCACTACCTCCAAAACAGCATCTTTAGTCAGAACAACACAGTTCAGAGGTATCATATAGTTGGAGCTCACAACAGCGTCGGGACACTCCTTGTGAGTAGCTGTACGCTATACAAAAACTCAATAACATAACATAACATAACAACAGCACCACACTCTTCATAAAACAATATAACACTTCATGAGAACACATAATACATTGAATGACAGCAACATTTATCCTGTTAGTCGTAACTATTGATTTAAAAACTGGCTAACCAAATAGGTACAGCTTCAGGGTTTTTTTCTGAAGCTTACTAGATAACAAGAGAGCTTAATCTACGATAGAAATAAATTCCATGGCAGTGGTGTCTGTGCAATAATCAACCACCCATCCAACACCACACATCCAGTCTTGTTTAAAGGGCAACTGTGGCTCCTAACAAGGCTTCATACTTCCAATTGCCATCACTTCACACTAATAGCCAGACAATACACATACCAATCCTCCCAAATGACATGTAGCCAAACTTGTAAAAAACCTTTAGGTACACACACCAAACAGGGATCACTGACAGAATTTCGACCTCATAAATATCGACCTACAAGAATATCGAGTCAACAATATCGAGGGCAAAAATATCGACATCCTATCTACAACATGGTAAGTACAAAAATATCGAAAAAAATAATATAGATGTAAAAAATATCGATGTTAAAAATATCGATTTTTTTTCTTTTAATATATAAATGTAAAATTAAGTATATAATACTAATAAATTAAATATACATATTTAAAAGTATCTACTAATGTTTAAAATTAATAAATAATACATATATATTAATAATACATTAATTAAATATATACACTAAATATATAATATATATGTACTGAAAAATCAGTATTAATAATTATTTTACTAATTTATAAATTATTAAAATATATTCTAATTTACTAATACATTTACAAACATAAAACAATAACATAAATCAAATGTAAGTAATATAAAAAATAAAATAAACATTTAAGTTTTTTTACAATTAATTATATAAAACGTTGGATAGTGTAAGGGTAAGAATTACTATTCCTACTCCAGAGAGTGCAACAGTAGGGAAAGCGTTTGATAGTGTAGGGGTAAAATTACTATTCCCACTCCAGAGAGTGCAACAGTAGGGAAAGCGTTGGATAGCGTAGGAGTAAAAATTACTATTCCCACTCCAGAGAGTGCAACAGTAGGGAAAGCGTTGGATAGTGTACGGGTAAAAATTACTATTCCTACTCCAGAGAGTACAACAGTAGGGAAAGCGTTGGATAGCGTAGGAGTAAAAATTATTATTCCAGAGAGTGCAACAGTAGGGAAAGCGTTGGATAGCGTAGGGGTAAAAATTACTATTCCCACTCCAGAGATTGCAACAGTAGGGAAAGCGTTGGATTGCGTAGGGGTACAAATTACTATTCCCACTCCAGAGAGTGCAACAGTAGGGAAAGCGTTGGATAGCGTACAGGTAAAAATTACTATTCCCACTCCAGAGAGTGCAACAGTAGGGAAAGCGTTGGATAGCGTAGGGGTAAAAATTACTATTCCCACTCCAGAGAGTGCAACAGTAGGGAAAGCGTTGGATAGCGTAGGGGTAAAAATTACTATTCCCACTCCAGAGAGTGCAACAGTAGGGAAAGCGTTGGATAGCGTAGGGGTAAAAATTACTATTCCCACTCCAGAGAGTACAACAGTAGGGAAAGCGTTGGATAGCGTAGGGGTAAAAATGACTATTCCCACTCCAGAGAGTGCAACAGTAGGAAAAGCATTGGATTGCGTAGGGGTACAAATTACTATTCCCACTCCAGAGAGTGCAACAGTAGGGAAAGCGTTGATAGCGTACGGGTAAAAATTACTATTCCCACTCCAGAGAGTGCAACAGTAGGGAAAGCGTTGGATAGCGTAGGGGTAAAAATTACTATTCCCACTCCAGAGAGTGCAACAGTAGGGAAAGCGTTGGATAGCGTAGGGGTAAAAATTACTATTCCCACTCCAGAGAGTGCAACAGTAGGGAAAGCGTTAGATAGCGTAGGAGTAAAAATTACTATTCCCACTCCAGAGAGTGCAACAGTAGGGAAAGCATTGGATAGCGTAGGGGTAAAAATTACTATTCCCACTCCAAAGAGTGCAACAGTAGGGAAAGCGTTGGATAGTGTAGGGGTAAAAATTACTATTCCCACTCCAGAGAGTGCAACAGTAGGGAAAGTGTTGGATAGTATAAGGGTTAAAATAACATACTTAATTATAAAACACATGCTTAACAAAATATATTTTACCTAAAATTAATGTAAATTAATACCATTTATTAATATTTAATTACCAATTAATAATTAATTAACAATTATATTATTAACAATACAATTACTTTTAATACATTATTAATTAATTAAATTTACTTTACTTCCCACCATATTTCCCTATAAAACGACTACCCATAATATAACACATTTATCCAATAATGAATTAATGAAAAATTATTATCAAATAAATAAAACTAATTAAGTATTAAGTAAAAATAATTACCAATTAATTAAATTTATTTTAGAATTCCTACTAATTATTAATTAATTAACCTTAATTAAATTACTCCCCACCCTATTCCTTATAAACCCACATCCCGCTACAGAAAATATATATCAATTAATCAATTACATTTTTTTTCCAATTAAATATTAATAATTAGCATTTAATTATAATTAATTAATTAATCCTACTAATTATTAATCAACTTACCATAATTAAATTACTTCCCACCCTATTCCCCTATAAACCCACAACCCGCTACAGAACATATATATCAATTAATAAATTAAATACAATTCTTTTCCTATTATTTTCAAATAATTACCAATTAATTATAATGTATTAATAAATACTACTAATTAATAATCAATTTACCATAATTAAATTACTTCCCACCCTATTCCCCTATAAACCCACAACCCGCTCCGGTACTAAAACATACAATTTTCTTATAAATTAATTTATTATTATATAAAATTAATACACATATAATAGTAAATATTTTAAATACTTAAATTAAACATATAAAGCATACATAATAAAAAACTATAAAATAATACAAATATCGATATTAGTGTCATCGAAATTAGTAACATCGATATATATGCTATCGATATTACTAACTTCGATATTACTTACATCGATATTAAGAATTTCGATATTACTTACCTTGGGTCGATATTCTGTCCTACGATATTCTTGACTTCGATATTATGCTCCTTCGATATTTCAGACTCGATATTATGGTAGGTCGATATTTCCAACTCGATATTTTGACTGTGTACCACCAAACAGCACTAACTATCAGAACGCATATATACTCAAGTCACAGATCAACCACACACACACAATGCTGATGACACAACTTAAATAATCAGACTTTGATCTGTGACAGAAATCTCAAGACCAGACCATGAAAGTACCTAATTCCAATAGTGCGGTGAGGTTATAATACCAGAAGTACTAAAGCACTAAACACATCTCCTTAATATCAACATAAAATAGCATGGTTCCCTGGATGCAAGGATTACATTTGTGATCCTATGTACCATGTAGAAAGCATACTTTGAAAAAGCGCAACATATCTGCAGAAACTGGCAACCCCTGATACACCACACTTAGAGCCCATCATTTAACATCTGCCTAACGGATCACTCAGTGGCCATCTAAGAGGAAGATCATTTAGGGACATATATACAAAAAGTGGGAATTGGGGTTTCCTAATGTAAGAAAACTTACAAATATTAAATAGCGGATCCAAGTGGGTCGCAAATTGACCTAACTCATGAACATTAATGAGGTAAGTCACAGTTTGAGATTTGTTAGGAATGATGGCAATCACAGGGATAGTGGTCTGCTGGGTTCAGCAGACCCCCATGTCTATGACTGCTTTTCAATAAAGCAATATTTTTGTTTTTTTTAAATACAGCCTGTTTTCCTTTAAGGAAAACGGGATGTGTTTCAAAGAAGAAAATGAGAGAAGTGTCATTTTTTAAGAGCAGCAAATGAATGGTCTGTTGGACCTCTGACGCCTCTTAAAAAATATTTATTTTAACATTTTCATAGTGGAAGGGAGTTCCATGGGATCCCTTCTTCTTTGCAAATGGGTTGCCACCTCCTTCCAGGTGTTGGTAAAATATTAATGTTTGCAATTAGAATTCAGTCATCAAACATTAATACAATACATTCAGATTTGTTATTTGGAAGGGACGACCTAAACACGCCTCTTCCAAATACCAAACAGGGATGTATTCTCAATTCCAAATTGCTATTCTGTAATATGCTACTGAATTGTAATTTGGGGATCATACAAACCAAAATACTGTTTTACATTCGCAAACGGGTTGATTATGGGTCAGTTATTCGAACATTAGGAATAGCGATTTCCTAATTGCAATTATTTGCGAATGGCAATTAGCAGCATCGGATTGGGATCACAATTAGGCCCGGGCACTCCCAAAAAAGCATCCCACATTCACAGATCGTCTCTTTCATTTATCACCATCTGTTAGTCTCATTGGAATCTGGCCAGTTATTTTATGTTAATAAATGTTTTGTAGTTTTATATAGTGGGAGCTCAGCCCTAAGGTATTGGGAGCAATGCACATGAGCATCACTTACGTTACACAATTCATTCCTATTTTAGGAATGGCGATTAAGTGATTTGCTCAGAATCATAGGATGTTGAGCTGACATATCAGCAGCTCTAACTAGAACGCCACACACAACTTTATGCAACCCCACTCTCCCCTCCCCAACAAAGGCCTAAAAGACACTGGGGCCTAGGTGACAACACCTGGCCAATAGAGATGCCACTTCTTTACTCACCCCCTCCCCAGCTGACTATAGCCTCAGGGCGCGACGTGAGAATGCCCCAAAGGCCAAAGCAACACTTGGACCCCGGCCTCAGTTTAAAGCATGGCAGGAGAGTGACCAATGTAATGGTGTCACATTACAGTGACCTGGCGGAGACTGGTGAAGAAATTAAATCTCTGGGTCTGGCATATAGAGGCCCAAAAACCAGCCCCCAGGTGACCTCGAGGCATTGGCCTATCGCCCAATGCCCAACTGCCCGCTTTTGCAATCCGACCGTGGCAATTGGGGAATTGGTATTTCTAGGGCTGTATTACAGACGTGCCCGCTTTGCGAAACCCCTGGCCACTTTGGTATTATAGAATGGGATGCAGACACTTGAGTGTCCCCTACTATATTACCGATAGTGGTGGCGCAATTAAAGCGCCAGTGCTATCAACATAGGGTGTTCACTCATTTGCATAGGAGCGTGCCCCAGGCAAATGAGGGAATTCCTTTGAGTATTCGCCCACGCCATATTACAGACGGGGGCGCAGCCAAAGAAACTCCTTTGAAAGTGCAGGCGGGTGCTACCTGCACTGTGAAAACATGGAGCCGCTGCACTGTGCTTTCTTATGGATGCGCTGGCCCCAGTGCAATGCAAGTTTGTGGCTGCCCTGGGGGCAGCACATACACCATAATATTTTTTTCCCCAGATAGCTATTCCTAGTAGGTCCCAAATTGACCTACCTCATGAATATTAAAGAGGTAAGTCGTAATTTGCTACCCATTAGGAATCTGTTCCTTCACAAGGACGGTGGCCTGCTGGGGTCAGCGGGCCACCATGTCTGTGGTTGCTTTTTAATAAAGCATTTCTTTTCCCAATGCAGTCCATTTTCCTTTCCCACTTTGCTGTATTCCTCAATTACTGCCAAATAACCGAAGTAACTAATAAACGCAGCGCTTTATGAAAATAAGAAATACATGACTTGGACTAACCAAGCCTGTGAGACAGCAACCTCCTGCCTGTCAAGCCCATCAGTGCAAGCAAATGGCTTTCGAGGCCTGCTCGAAACAGTCCTCTCCTTCACGCTCCAGAACGTCACCTCTGCGTCAGCTGCTTGGGAAAAACGCGCCATCGACGCGCGAACAAGACACTCTGCAAGTGTTGGAGTTTCAACAAAACTTTTATACCTTCAAATCTGCATTCTTTTTGCCAACATTTCTAAACTCACTAGAGTACTCGCGGAACCTACATTTTTCCAATTTATTTTTTTCAGGTTTCATTTTTGATGCCACTTAGGGAAAATAAATCACATAATGTTTTTCAATAATACATTATCTGGGACAGGGTTTCTGAGACCTCTTCCTGTTGGCCGGGGACATCTTCTTACGCCATACATCATCAAAGCTCCGTTGCCCTGGTGATGTATGAGCGCGGCGCCTGATCAGAGCGGCGCGGCTCCCATGATGCATGGCTCGCCAGCCTAGTGTCAACTGGCAAGAACGTTTCCAGGCCAGCCGGTGAGATTTCATTTATTATTTTGAACCTGAACTATTTTGAAGCATTTTTTTTCTTTTGAAGAACAGCCGTTGTTGAACGGGAGATGCGGTAGCGCCGTTGGTAGAGACTTCAAAAGCGGGTCCTCGCCGAAACAAATATTGTGTGGAAATTAATAACAAAGCTGTCACAGACCGCTCTGTCACTCGTCTGAGTGGTTACTGGAGAAAGTCTCTTTTTCGGTTTTTTTTACCCCGTTGGCACACCACTCTGATTCTTCTTCTGGTTTAAGTAGGTCGGCCTTGTTAGTTCTTAATCCTGCCTGATTTATTTACCCGCCCAATCGCTCCTGAGCCATCTGAGGATATTTTGGCGGGTATGATTAGCATGCACAGAGATAAGGCATTTTGGACAGGTCTGGTGTTCCGCATGTGTAATGATGTATACGCTGTACAATAAATAATTAAGAACCTACTGGACGCCTAGAGTAAGTTATTGTAGCATGTACCATCGGAATTTTAAGGCGCATGATTCTGACCTCATTCAGGTGCAAATATGCATTTTTCCCCTAAATTTACATAACGAGACCTACCATAGTCACGGGTTTCCAGGTGTACACCTGGGAATTTTGGGGAATTCTATTCACAGCATAACTGCAAATGCTAGGGTGGCCAGGTTTGAAAAACTGAAAAACCGCACATTCCAGAAATGTAGAATGAGTACAACAATTTTGCAACGACCAAGAGGCCCAGAATTAGCTAATCAACAGCGCTCACCAACATAGAAAACACGGACGAGGCACTAAGAGAAATTAAATGCAAGTTTTATACACAGCATGAACTGTATTAACTACTTTTTGCTATTTCCTAGGAGCTTCTAATTCTGCGATGGATCACAAGTAAACTTTTCGTGCTGTATTTTCAGCCAATCCTCTCTGAGAACATGTGCTACTTTTTTTTAAATTTCCAGGACTGGTGTTAAAAATATAGGGCTCTTCCAGCAAATCCTAGATGTTCGTGAAAGATCCTGTGTCAAACACTCAATGGTCCTTTTTTGCAGCATGAAAGTGTAACGGGGAGTAAAAGTTTCACAAATCAAATCTAGGGTACAGTGTAACAAGCGTGGCTACACATTAACTCCACCAAATGAAGGTTAGTCAATTTAATTACAAGTTTAAAAATAGGTGGACATACACGAATCTCAGCATTAGTGTATTAAAATACAAAGGAAACAGAAGGAATCCAAATATCCGAAAGAAATTCACTCTGTAGAACAAGAACAAGACAATAAGTTATATAATTACTACATACGTAATAAGGAAGCAAACATTGAGTTTTCCCTGCATCAGTAGTTCGTTGGAGAAAAGCATTACCTTCTATGTAATCCTACTCTTCTAAAGTGTTATCCTTATTCTAGAATTTAGATCAAAAGGTTAAGAAAAGGTGTCAGTAGTTATAGCCTTCCTAAGAAGTCACCTTACCATCATATGTGTCAAGCAGTGTAAAGCCACTAACAGGAAAAATTTAGCACTCAAGTGCATTCTATCTAAAAGGCAAAATTGAATGGGCTGCCTTTCTCTCTCTACAACGCATCATATACCAAATCTCTTTCAACAGATGTCCCACAATACCTCTCTCAAACTTTTTGACAATAAGCTCAACCACGTTGTTTTTTTCCATGATGTTGATTCCTTCCATGGTCTTCTCCATGTATACTTCTTTGAAACAAATTGTCCTTGGTCTCCTCTTCTTCTCCCATGTGAACGCACCTCCTTTCACCTTATCTTCGCCAATCTATGCCAACTGTAGCTTCTTCATACCTCGACTGTCCAATGAAACAATTTCCCTACTCTTCACTAACAAAGCATTGTCCACCTGCAGTGTAAAGCACAGAAATATGGAACATTTCTACCAAACTCACATGGAAATGTAAGCATTAATTCAGAAGCATGAACATCCAATAAATGTGTTCTGAAATAAGTCCTACGACATATGCTAAAATAATGAAGGCACCAAGTTGGTTATGATTCACGATTAACATTTTCATAAGTTCATTTGCATGTTCAATAGACGCTTTTCCTAAACTACATTATTTCGATTATTTCAACTACATCATTAGCATAATAAACATTCAAAATGCCTTTAATGTCAGTTTGTCACATCACTATTAAACCCTATGTGAGTAAGTTCATCATTTGTAATTACTATAAATCTATAAATCATTAGTTAAGCTCTCATTGAATCATGTTAATATCACAAAGATATGCTAATTAGTTTGCATATCCTTTACTGTCTAATTTTATCTATAATGCTAAAGAATATGAGAGTGTATACTACAAGTGGTTATTTAGCACTCCTAACACGTATCCCACACAGGATAGAATTTCAACTCTCTCACCTGGTCACCCTAGTAAATAGACTTGCTAGCTTTTCGTTGTCTTTTATGGGGAACATGCTTGCACCCTGTCGATTAACAATTTTTCTACTCCTCCGCTTTCAGGATGAAGAGGGGTTGGAGATCAGAGTCCATCAAGCTTGTACATTTGTGGGTGTTCAAAAACTCACAGTGCATTTCAGCCCTGTAATGCCCACTCACTGACCACTATCCAGACTTGTTGATAGATTTACTCACACGAAAATCTGTATAAATAAATACATTTGTGTTCAAAACCAACTTTCCTATTTGAAAAAGTAGCTTTGCCTGTGCACGACTTAAAAATCCCAATTGTTTTGCAGACCAGGCATGATGTCTCTAAAACCTTGGGTGCCCCCCTCCCTCTGCTAGATTAAGAAAGATGAGTCGATTCCCATGCTTGTCAGGTCTTCTTACACCAGAACTCCGCCATCAGAGCACTGCCTGGAGCACAACTGCTAGCCTGATTTCTGAAGTAGGCTGAAAAGGGCTTCCAGCATCTAAAGAATTGTCATCTCCAATCCTTTCTTAGAGAGTAGACGTTACGTTGTTTGACCATGCTAATTGGGCACTTTACAGCCAACACCGTCAACTTACTGACCTTTATGCCCCTTCAATGTCAAAGGTATAAATCCTGGCAGAGTGACAGTTGGTCAAGTCAGCAAATTTAAGAGGATATCCAAGTCAAGTCTGAGCCAGGGCAGTAGGCTGGTAGATCCCTGAAAATACCTAATAGGAGCCAATTCATCAAAAGATTTGGCTCCTTGGCATGTAAGTCATGGAACAGATGTTATGTAAAGATTAGGCCTGGGTCAAACGTCCCTTGCACCTGCAAAATCTTGTGTCATTTCAGTATGTTTGCATTACGCTTGTTACATGAAATTCCCGAAATTACACTATTACACCATGTTGTGGAAATACACGTCATTCTCTGCAAAAATTTAGAACACGCGTACTGGAACAATGCAAACTACCAGAGTACTAGCGGGAGCTGTTTGTGACGCTTCCTTTTTAGTCACTTTATTATGGTGCGAAAATTCGTCCTCGACCCTAAAATGGATTTATAAACTTCACCCCACATTAATTAGACATATTGTGTCATTTACAAAACTTCCCATAATTACACAAAGGCAAATTAAGTACTCTCCTAGTAAAATTATGAGACAGGTCTTTCACAAAAAAAAACTTTATTTGTAAGTGATTCACTTTATCACATTCCATTTAATTAAACATTAGATTTCTGTACTGAATTAATTGTGTCTATACATGAACGTAGAAAAATGCAGGGATCCCCCTTCCCTGAATACTTGGCAGCATCATCATAAATAAACCAAGAGACAAATCACTTTGTAATTTGCATTGTATATATGACAAACATTGATATATTTAATAACATAGGGCCAGATGTAGGTATCCAAATAGGTATCCAAATACCGTTCGATAACGGCTGAAAATACCGACCGGTATTTGGATACTGAGATGTAGAAATTACATCAGTACCGAATCAGTAAAATTACCGAATCAGTAAAAATAAAGAATCTGTATTTTGAGATGTAGGTGGCACTGTAAACAGTGCCACAGGGCTTTAAGGATTAGTTATTTACCACCAATTATTAGTTAGTGGTAAATAACGAATACCTGTGTAGATGCAAATCTGTGCATGTACACCTGTGCCATGCCCTTAGGGCATGTATGTGTGCCACATAACACACAAGCCCTAATCAGGGGTGCAACAGGGTGTGAAAGTGACACCCTGCCACCCTTGAATTTTTCGGTATTTATCGAATCGGTAATTACCGATTCGGTAATTGACATTGATTCCTATAGGCCTACAGGCCCATAGGAATCAATGGTAAATACCGAATCGGTAAATACCGAATCCTACCGATTCAGCATTTTATACCGAATAATTACCTACATTGGATTCACCGATTCATAAATACCGAATTGGTAAAATGCGGTATTTATGAATCGGTAAATCCAAATTACCTACATTTAGCCCATAGTCCATTATAGCACATAAGACTCAGGGTTTTGTTGTATGAAGATTGCACACTTTGAGTTGTATTACTGCCAAGTGGTTCCAAATATGCGGTTAAGAAAATGAGGCACAGTTATCTATACTACTATTATAAAGAGAGAACTTGCACCTTTGGGCAAGGTAATCTCGGGAACCACAGCGCCAATCTACACAACCAAGACATCTTACAAAACCTCAGGGCAAGCAGAAGGACATAGGCTACATAAAAATAAAAATAAAACATTGTTTAAAATATTAATAAATTAAAAAAAGTAGTCCCTTGCAACTAGCGCCGGCCACGACGTCTGCGTGAGGGGAGGAGCGGCGTTCACCAGAACCAGGAAGAGCAGACGACATGAGCGACGTCTGCGTGAGGGGAGGAGCGGCGTTCACCAGAACCAGGAAGAGCGGAGGACAACAGCGCCGGTAGGAGCTGCGGAGCGGCGAGAACTGGAGGAGCAGTGGCAGCGCGGGGAGGAGCGGCAGGAAACGGAGGAGCAGAGAGAGGTACGTGGCTGGAGATGTTGCTGGGGCGGGAGGCGGGAGGGAGTCGGCGGGTGCACCACGTGGGCTGCATCGGATGTTGCTGGAGTCTAGGCAGGAGGCGGGAGGCGGGGTGGGCCGGGGGGGGCGGGAGAGAGTCGGCGGGTGCACCGCTCAACATGCTGCCCCAGCCACCTTCTGCCCCGGGGTAAAAATGCAGCCCCCAGCCCCCTTCTGCCCCAGGCAACGCTGGGGCGGGCTGCTAGTGTACTATTATTTTCCTAAGATCACATAGTTTGATCAAGTGGTGTAGTTGAAATTTGAGCTCAGGTTACCTGTTAGCATAATGTACAAAACAGATACTAGACAATAGCTCCTTATCACACAAACACCAAGGAACAATGCTTTGTTTTTATTTGCTTTTCAGGCATTAAATTAGTTCACAGTGTTCAATGGAGCTGACTTTCAAAATACATATATTACTGTATTGATGCTCCACCCCATATTAATTAAGGATGGTTGATGGGCAGGAAAGGGAGAACCCCAAAATGTTACGCTTAGTCTAGACCATTAAGAACACCTGCACAACAAGGTTTTTCCAGTTCCTAGTATTATAAATGTTTTTAAATATGAAAGTTATTGTTATAGAAAGCAAAAAGTTAGTTAGAATCAGGTGCCAATTCATTAATAAAATGCCATGGTGTCTTAAAGAAAACACATCTAATACTTGTTGAACTACTTCAGTCTTGTGTGATGCACATCACTCAAACTATTGAATATGATAGATTTTAGGAAATACTAAAGCTGAATAACAGGAACCTTCCCAATCTTGTGGAAGGGTCAAATAAGAACTTTTGTTAGAGATTTGGTAAATACCCTTAAACATAAGATCAGTACTACCAAGCGTATGTGACTTATCTATAATATAATTGTAAGCACACACCATTCACTATAATAACTGGGATATGTGTTTCACTCATTTTGATTTTCATTATTCACACATTCCTTTCCTTCTTTTTCCCCATTGGAAACATAGGATGCATTTGTGATTTTTTAAACAACAGTTTCTTTCCTCAATTCAATTTCCATCTGTTTCAGATTCATTTAACCTTTCATACATTTTCTTGTTATATTTTTTAAGAAAGTTACACTCTGCATCAGTCAAGTTACACAAATTCTGTATGTTGTGACTTCTAATGTTGGTATCATGTCACTCAATTGAACCTTGAACCATTCAGTTGCTTCAAGTTTGATATAACAGGCAAGTCATTTATTAACATTTATTAAACTCTTTCTTTTTTTAAATATATTATAAAATATTTCTTCGAAGCAGCTACAAATCAGCATAATAAATACAAGGTAACATCTCAGAATAAATAACAGATCTTATGCAACAAATCATACATAGGTTAAAAAACTTCAAGTAATATACAGTAATCTTGGGTGAGGTGACATTCCATTTTTAAAAAGGCAATACAATTATCAGTAATAACACTTCATATTTGTAGCATGTAACCAGGTGTGAGATCAGGTGTGAGATCGGACAGTCCCTAACTGACAGATTCCAAAAGTTTCTTTTAGCTGGCTGTGTCTCGTGTTGCTCTCTATCACTGCTATTTCCAGCCCACACAGGGATACAAATTCTTGCTACCAAATAGAGGAGTTTGGGACCTCTTTCTGAAGCCATGCCCAAGTGATCATCAGCTTTGTTGTAGTTGAGGCAAAGAAAAAGACACAAACAGCATTACCTGGAGCCTCAGGTGCATAGCCCAGCATGATCATTTTAGGTTCCAGGCTCAAGCTAAAGACATTGGGTGGGAGAGGGAAGAGGAATTCTCTCAGCTGTAAAAAAAAGTCCCATTTATGGGGCCCAATAATTGCCAAAGTCTAAAAGTACATGACGAGATGTAATAATTCCAGAGTGATACACGTGCCAATCCCCTCGATACGAGGAAGCTGTAATAAGCCTACGGCACACCAGATTTGTTTTATTGCCAGATTCATTTTTGCCAACTATTTTCTACCTTTTTCATGAAACCTTTACAGAGAAAGGGGGTGGGCCTATATCAGTGGTTCTCAACCTTTTGATTTGTGTGGCCCCCCGTCTTAATTACTGGAACCAGAGGAACCCCACTAAATAATTATTGGGATCTGGGGTCCCACAATTAAACTTTATTGAATCCAAGGCTCCTGGTCTAAGAATTATTTGATGATTTGAACTGTAAAACAATACACAAAAAATACAGAAGCTCATTCACCAAAAAAATATACATATGATGAAATATTCACAAACAAATATAAACAAAATAATTTTAGTAGGAAGGTAGGAACTTTTATAAATTCAATTGAGGACACACATTGTCCATGCTATATTCTGTTTGATGAAGTTGGACTGCTCCCACAAATCAATATGAGGATACTAATTTAATCTTTAGCCTCCAGTTACAAATTCCTGCACATTTCCAGAATGTTTTAAAAATTGTATTTTTAAATTTTACTTAGTTATTAATATACACTTTATTAGTCTGTTAATGATATGTAATTTTCTAAGCAGCTACGGACCACCTGATTAGGCTTTGTGGACCACCAGGATCTCTGAACCACAGATTAAGAACCACATGCCTAAATAAAGAGATACCTGGACAGAATGATCATTTTGATAACATTGTAAATGTGGGTGTACTTGTAAAGCGCACTGCGACTCCATGGATTATCCTGGCGCTGAAGACCGCTGGGGAACCCGTCCTGGTTTTCCCTGTGAGATGGTCCCTTTCTGGGTATCTCCAAGGTGAAACCAGGTATCCCCGGCGTCTGTGGGGGGCCGTTGTAGAGATGAGGCAAGCTTAATGCCCAGAGTTGCCGAGTGTGTTCCCTGGTTAGAGTAGGCACCGAGGTGAGAATTATCGAGTCTGTTTTGACCCTGGTCCACGACCCTGCCGCGTCGGGAATTGAACCCTGGTCCCGGGCCATTCTCTGCTTACAGGTCTGCCGCCTCTAACCAGTGAGCCACACCACTCCACTGTAGCTTCCTATTAAGCCCAGAGGCAGCCTGTTCAATTTTAAAAAATGGAAAAGTACTGCATGTATAAGGCATTGATGTAGCCGGGTTTCACGTTCTAAACTTAATCTGGAACCCCTGGCCGATGGCTAAAAGTATAGAAGAGAGAAAAAATGTTTGTCAATCTCATATCACAGTTTTAATGAACCATGACTCCAAAGAATCACGACTTCTGATTCAAAGTTTAGTTAGTTTATTACAAAGCCAAGAACAACTGGACATACAGGCACCTCAAGATGAGGGTGTAGAAATACATTGGAACCAATACAAATCGAAACCTACGGGCAAAGTTGAGTGTGTGAAGCATACAAAGGATGACCAATTCTAGAATCAGGAGGCAGAATATAACTGCAACTACATCGAGAGTCTTCTTCATTGGAGGTTCATAAGTAACAAGCATTAGTCTGTCCTTACACTACCACTAAGGTGACATCCCTACTTAGAATTCCACAGGAAAGGTCAGGAAAAAGGTGTCAGCATGTGACGGCTCCCTAAGAAGTGAACTCACTTTGAATGGGTCGAGTAGCATAAAGCTACAGAGCTCGTTCTAAGATGCTCCTTCCTTTTCAGGCACGGCGGAAGATCCCGGACTCTTTCACTAACCCCATACCAAAAATCGTAAGACACACCCAACATCACATTATGCGATCATCCCATCCAGCTGGACACCTCCTCGTAGGTAACTTTCCATACGGCAGCGATGCTCCCATCCTCTTTCTCGATGACCTGGGTTCCCAGTCTTTCTCCAGCGAGAATGAACACCGTACCACATTATCAGTACCACTTGTTCAAATGTATCCTCTCCTCCCTAAGCCTAACTCCTAAACAAAGGTGTTATTCTAACTAACAAGGATGATTTTCTCCACCTGCAACAGAAATGTGAGAAAGAAAAGATTCTGCATACACATGAATATTACGAACAACTCATCTAGAGAGCCAGGGAAAAATAAACATGCGGCCTACAAATTCAGCTAACATAAGAATCAATATGAAACCTCATTCAGTACACGTACACATGAGCATTATTACCATGCACTTTAAATCAGTGAGTTATGTGACAGCAAATTCATTTCTCGTTAGTTCCTTGTAAAATAAAAACATTAAGGCTTCAACAAGTAGATCACAATTACAATGTTAATTTCGCCACGTTCGAAAATATCTCTATCACTTCATTTTACACGTTATTACACTACACATTTTAATAACCAAATGTTATTGTGTAGTTGTGAACTACTCGTGACTATAATGCACCCCTATAAATGAAAGAGCACAATGACGCTCTATCAATCCCCCTTCTGATGACTAGTTTTATCACCATCAATTGCATCTCCCTGTAGAAAGAACTGACCTAAACAGAAGTTGTAGCCAGTCTTCCCTGTCAAAACCTTTTTAAGTTCTTGAGATTCTCATAGTAACTGTCCTGCAGTCTCTCTCTTCTCCTCTCACATTGCCTTAAAGAATTCTAAACCTGTCTCGACTTATGCCACTTATAAGCTCTCATCACTCCAAGCGACAAAATCCCACTGATTACGAATATTATTATTGCCTTCAAGATGTAACCAAGAAATCCTTTCACAATGCTTGCAAACCAACTTCCACTCCTCCAAATCGTTTGCCAACTGTATCCCAAACTCCCTCTATTGCCAAATCAAATACCTCATGGTGTATCCCAGTACTGTTACTTCCTAAGATCCTTGCTATGATCTGGGATATAAGTACAACACTGTCGAACCCTCAGCATTTTACAGACTCCGCCCTCCTTTGTTAACAACACATCTAAAGATAGTTCTGCATCACCATAGCTCTTAGCGACACCATCTCTCCATATCCAAGCAACAAAGACTGAGCTGTATTTGCTGACAACTTATCCACAATAGTTGATAACCTTCCAATTTTTATGTCATTCAGAACCACTCCCAAACTTGGTATCATCACTCCAAACACATCTCCAACAATCTCTCCTTCACTGGTATTACGCCTTTCTCAATGAGATGGCTTCCCTTCCAAAGGTCCTAAATCTTCTTCAGGATATATCTTGGAAAACACAACAGCCACAGAGCATGTACTATACCAATTCAGTGGCAATAGGACATATGCATTTTTCCCACGCACAAAATACAAATTCGGCATCACTTGTACTGCATCCTGCAAGAACTTCTTTGCAGTGGCTTCAATTGTGAAAATGTGATCACACACTCACTCTGTTCCATAAAACCTTATTGTAATAGGTTTGTACCTGTCTTATGGAAATGTTATTCACTGCCCTAGATCCAAACCTATTGGACCATAACTCCATTTCGCCTTATGTGCCAACTCCTCTTTGGTCCACTCAAATTACCCTTCTCTATTGTTGAGCTTAACTGTTAATTGTCTATGTCTATCTTCTACTTGATCTACAAACTTCTTTTCTCTGTCAGTCAACATACAAGTTATATTGTGCCGGTGTGCATAAGCTGTGTCTAATATTACAAATACTTCCATATCCTCTCTTCCTGCTTATAATATACATACTAGTGAGGTGCTTGTAAACTGGAACCTCTGAAAGCACCACATTGTAGTTTGAGAAGTAATATTCATAATGACCCTTACCATAAAACATGCTAAGCAATAAACTACAGGTGCTACCATACGTCAGCGGCAACTGGTAACAGGTACCCTCCTCAACAGACGCCTGGTAGTTGCATACACACATAACAATCTCTCACATCCATCGTATTTACATACTCATACAATAACCTTGCATAAGCATTCAACATGTAATCACCTTTAGACAAGTCTACATGCAATATGTGACTAGCCTTGTCAATCATAGCATTCTCAGCTCCCAATGTACCCTCTTTCGTGTTAGAAGTGGTAGGTGTGGCTTTCCTTGAACTAACATCCCCATCAGCATCTGCTTCATCTGGAATTTTCACAAACATGATAATAACTACTGCTATAACTATAATCACTCCTAATATAAGTGTGAGTATTACACATTTCGCTCTATGGTTCGAATTTCCAGACTCCCATTTTCAACAATTTTTAAGATGCCACAGCAAGAGAATCACTGCAACATCTCTTTCTCTGCCTCCCACTGGTGGTCAACAAAGTTCATATACAATCCTTGAAGTCACGGAAGCAGTTACACAGTTCGTTGTACAACTATTTACACAGTTTGCAAAGACTTCCCTAGCCCACTCTCTTATTCTACGGACAGAACCCTAAATATATTCTTCTTTCACTCAGGCCTAAGTTATCTTCTCTTAAGAGCAAAACTTTTATATACAATTCACAGATCACAGTTCAGGTGCATCCCTTATAATGAGAAAATATCCAAAGGAACAGACCAGGTCTATGGGACGGTGTGTCGCCATAACAAGAGACTGTGGAACAATAGGATGCGTGTATGAGCTAATGCTGTCAGAGACATAAGCTAGATCAAAACCCATCAGACCACCCTTATAGTGGAGTTAACGTCATGTGGAAATTGTTGATCATTCAATACCTCAACCGACCATGTATTGCTGGTGTGGGAGTGAATGTCCGTGATACTAGCCATGTTGTCTGTGCTAGAATGAGATTGGTGAAGGTGCAGTGCTATGGTGAAAGTGAAAAATAATAAAATTGACTACATAGACTTTGAAAATGTTTAAAAGAAAGTCAGTGTGTCAAAGGTTAAAAACAAGCCTAGTAGTAAGACTACCTGGTGGCGCTATGAAGAACGGTCGACATGTTTCAGCCATAGGGGCACTGCCCCGGCTTTCTTCAGGGCCAAAGATGTAGAAAAAGCTACTACAAATAAAAGTGAAGTGTAAAGTGACACGTAACAATAAATGTACTCGAAAACAGTTACATATCTACCAGGAGTTTATCGTGTTTGGATGCCCACTGGAAAGAAAGAAGGGTATCTTCTTCCTAGAAAACAAGAATGTTTGACAATAACACTCAGTAGCACACACAACCACAAAGGTACACAGAGACTGTATTAACAAACACACCTGCATGAATAATTTGTATTCAGCATTTTGACAAAAGCATACTAGCTTGATCAACTGGAGGCATTTCCTCACAGTGATACTCACCCAGCTTTGTGTGGGTGACGGCCTCACCTCACCCGGCAACCGCTCGGGAAGTAAGAGGCCCCGCTCTGTCGTGTGGAAAAAGGACACTGTAAGTGCACAGCTCAGTAGTGCCCACTCTAATTAGTCCACACAATAACCCAACAGACGTGTGTAAGTGGCCAACTGTCACAGCAAAAACTAGCCCACATTAAAAACTACTATAGCGCACTCTTAAAGGCACACTAGCTTTGATGTTCATAATATACAGGAAACCAACAGTGACCCTGATCTGTGCCAATAGACAACTCCTGTCTGGCTTCTGAAAGATTATTTCAAAACAAAGTCCATTAACCTAAGTAGGGAGTCCTGTGGGGTGCCATAAGCGTAGCTATCTATGGCACCAATAGACTGAAAACAAAAGTATAATGGCGCTTCCAAGGTTCTTTCTAATCCTTTCTTATTCAACAGAGGTTGTACTGATCTATTCATGAGCAAAAACTGACTAAGTAGGAAAAAGAGAAACAGCCTACAGGTTTACTGACCTGTCCGTCGGTACCTCCCGTCATCGACCAAGCGGAAGTGGAGGTGTGTGTCAAAACGACCCTCCCCCTTATATGGCCCCCTTTAATTGGATAATGAGGCGTGTCGGGCGTGTATTTCGAACAGTCAAAATACACGGATTCTAAGTGCAGGCGTGTCATGAGACGCCGCTCCTGCGCGGTACTTAGGTGTCGCCATGACATATTGAATTATTGCAGCGCAAACCACCGTATCTTAGTAATAAGAGGGGAAACCGAGAACAGGCTCCATCTCACTCGTACAATCCGATGTAGTACGGGCTGTGTTGCATCAGACTCCAATGTAATAAGGAGGGAAGCGTGACAAGTGCAGTGTCTATTTCGATCACGCGCATGATCAGCACGGGTACACTGCTCTCATGACGTGCACATCGCGAATTACCCCAAATCGGAATCCATTCAGCACCAAAGGTACCCTCAAAAAATGTTTTAGGGGCACACCCTCTCCGAAATTGAAGCCGGCAGCACGCGATGAATCTCAAGGCATCCCCGCTACAAAGTCAAGTTGCCCACGAAGAAAATCACGTGGCCATCTTCATAATGGGAACATCTACACTCAGTCAGAGGAAGGCCAACCTACTATATGCGTGGTCATGCATTAAAAAGGACAGACATGTGCAGAGATACTTAAAGATGTAAAACAATCTTGTATACTACTACATATCATAGATGCTTGTGCAGTTTTTTCATAGAATGAAAAAGAGAAGAATGTATATAGTGTCAAGAGTAAAGAAGGGCTAGATGTGGTGGACAGAGTGGATATTTGGTGATATTTGGTGGGGTATTTCTAGAGCGCGACGTTCGCTCCGGAGGGAGCATCTTGGCGCTAGGAAACCTGTGAGAACCAGTCCAATAGGATTAGATGGAAGCTTTGGAATAATCGTCCGGGAGATTAAAGATCCATGTCTTTAGGAGCTTTCGAAAGGATTTTTCCTGGGTTTGTTGTCTGAGGGTTTTGGGCAGTTTGTTCCACGCTTTAGTTGCCAGGAAACTGAGGGTCTTCTCACCCTTCGTTTTCAGATTGTATTTAGGTAGAAGGATGAGGTTATCATTGGTTGAACGAAGGTGACGGCTGGTCACGTAGTGGGGAAAGCGCTTGTTGAGGTTTGTAGGGCCAGTTTTGTTGTAGGCACGAAAGGCTGTGATCAGGATTTTGAAGAGAATCCTTTTATGGAGTGGGAGCCAGTGAAGTGAACGAAGCGCTGCAGAGATGGAGGATCTGCGGGGTAGACCCAGAACAAGACGGGCGGCTGTATGAAGTACGCTCTGCAGTTTTTGGGTGGTGCTCTTTTTGACTCCTGCGAGCAAGCCGTTGCAGTAATCCAGTCGCGAGATTATTAGCGCAACTGTCACCGTCTTTCTGGCATCGATGGGGAGAAAGTCAAAGAACTTTCTCAGGGATCTGATTGTTCCGAAGCATTTACCTGCAACGTTTCTGGCATGCTGATCAAAGGAAAGATCGGAGTCAAAGGTAACGCCGAGATTCCTAGCAGACGAAACTGTCTGGGGGGGGGGCGACGGAATTGTCCGGCCACCAAAGTGCTGGACAGAAGGAGATATTTGTACCAATCGGGAGGATCTCCGTTTTACTTGAATTGCACTTCAAGTGGTTATTGTCCATCCATCGGAATACTTCAGTCAGGCAGTGTTTGAGGTTAAGTTCGGCTTTGGTGGATGATTCGTCCAATGGCACGATGAGTTGTGTGTCATCGGCATACGAGGTGACAGGTATGCCGAATGAGGCACATACAATTATGTTGGGTGAGCTATGGGGTGCAACAAAAGTATGATGCACTTATTTAAAGACCCGCAACTGAACAGTTGCTCTTAATTTAACAAAAACAAAAAATGTGTATGGAGGGTCGAGGGGAATATTTAATGACCTGTCTGTTCATACCCCTAATATCTAGACAGAAAATACCCAAAGGAACAGACCAGGTCTATGGGACGGTGTGTCGCCATAACAAGAGACTGTGGAACAATAGGATGCGTGTATGAGCTAATGCTGTCAGAGACATAAGCTAGATCAAAACCCATAAGACCACCCTTATAGTGGAGTTAACGTCATGTGGGAATTGTTGATCATTCAATACCTCAACCGACCATGTATTGCTGGTGTGGGAGTAAATGTCCGTGATACTAGCCATGTTGTCTGTGCTAGAATGAGATTGGTGAAGGTGCAGTGCTATGGTGAAAGTGAAAAATAATAAAATTGACTACATAGACTTTGAAAATGTTTAAAAGAAAGTCAGTGTGTCAAACGTTAAAAACACGCCTAGTAGTAAGACTACCTGGTGGCGCTATGAAGAACGGTCGACATGTTTCAGCCATAGGGGCACTGCCCCGGCTTTCTTCAGGACCAAAGATGTAGAAAAAGCTACTGCAAATAAAAGTGAAATGTAAAGTGACACGTAACAATAAATGTACTCGAAAACAGTTACATATCTACCAGGAGTTTATCGTGTTTGGATGCCCACTGGAAAGAAAGAAGGGTATCTTCTTCCTAGAACACAAGAATGTTTGACAATAACACTCAGTAGCACACACAACCACAAAGGTACACAGAGACTGTATTAACAAACACACCTGCATGAATAATTTGTATTCAGCATTTTGACAAAAGCATATTAGCTTGAACAACTGGAGGCATTTCCTCACAGTGATACTCACCCAGCTTTGTGTGGGTGACGGCCTCACCTCACCCGGCAACCGCTCGGGAAGTAAGAGGCCCCGCTCTGTCGTGTGGAAAAAGGACACTGTAAGTGCACAGCTCAGTAGTGCCTACTCTAATTAGTCCACACAATAACCCAACAGACGTGTGTAAGTGGCCAACTGTCACAGAACAAACTAGCCCACATTAAAAACTACTATAGCGCACTCTTAAAGGCACACTAGCTTTGATGTTCATAATATACAGGAAACCAACAGTGACCCTGATCTGTGCCAATAGACAACTCCTGTCTGGCTTCTGAAAGATTATTTCAAAACAAAGTCCATTAACCTAAGTAGGGAGTCCTGTGGGGTGCCATAAGCGTAGCTATCTATGGCACCTATAGACTGAAAACAAAAGGATAATGGCGCTTCCAGGGTTCTTTCTAATCCTTTCTCATTGAACAGAGGTTGTACTGATCTATTCATGAGCAAAAACTGACTAAGTAGGAAAAAGAGAAACAGCCTACAGGTTTACTGACCTGTCCGTCGGTACCTCCCCGTCATCGACCAAGCGGAAGTGGAGGTGTGTGTCAAAACGACCCTCCCCCTTATATGGCCCCCTTTAATTGGATAATGAGGCGTGTCGGGCGTGTATTTCGAACAGTCAAAATACACGGATTCTAAGTGCAGGCTCGTCATGAGACGCCGCTCCTGCGCGCATGCGCGGTACTTAGGTGTCGCCATGACATATTGAATTATTGCTACGCAAACCACCGTATCTTAGTAATAAGAGGGGAAACCGAGAACAGGCTCCATCTCACTCGTACAATCCGATGTAGTACGGGCTGTGTTGCATCAGACTCCAATGTAATAAGGAGGGAAGCGTGACGAGTGCAGTGTCTATTTCGATCACGCGCATGATCAGCACGGGTACACTGCTCTCATGACGTGCACATCGCGAATTACCCCAAATCGGAATCCATTCAGCACCAAAGGTACCCTCAAAAAATGTTTTAGGGGCACACCCTCTCCGAAATTGAAGCCGGCAGCACGCGATGAATCTCAAGGCATCTCCGCTACAAAGTCAAGTTGCCCACGAAGCAAATCACGTGGCCATCTTCATAATGGGAACATCTACACTCAGTCAGAGGAAGGCCAACCTACTATATGCGTGGTCATGCATTAAAAAGGACAGACATGTGCAGAGATACTTAAAGATGTAAAACAATCTTGTATACTACTACATATCATAGATGCTTGTGCAGTTTTTTCATAGAATAAAAAAGAGAAGAATGTATATAGTGTCAAGAGTAAAGAAGGGCTAGATGTGGTGGACAGAGTGGAGGCATACACAATTATGTTGGGTGAGCTATGGGGTGCAACCAAAAGTATGATGCACTTATTTAAAGACCTGCAACTGAACAGTTGCTCTTAATTTAACAAAAACAAAAAATGTGTATGGAGGGTCGAGGGGAATATTTAATGACCTGTCTGTTCATACCCCTAATATCTAGACAGAAAATACCCAAAGGAACAGACCAGGTCTATGGGACGGTGTGTCGCCATAACAAGAGACTGTGGAACAATAGGATGCGTGTATGAGCTAATGCTGTCAGAGACATAAGCTAGATCAAAACCCATAAGACCACCCTTATAGTGGAGTTAACGTCATGTGGGAATTGTTGATCATTCAATACCTCAACCGACCATGTATTGCTGGTGTGGGAGTAAATGTCCGTGATACTAGCCATGTTGTCTGTGCTAGAATGAGATTGGTGAAGGTGCAGTGCTATGGTGAAAGTGAAAAATAATAAAATTGACTACATAGACTTTGAAAATGTTTAAAAGAAAGTCAGTGTGTCAAACGTTAAAAACACGCCTAGTAGTAAGACTACCTGGTGGCGCTATGAAGAACGGTCGACATGTTTCAGCCATAGGGGCACTGCCCCGGCTTTCTTCAGGACCAAAGATGTAGAAAAAGCTACTGCAAATAAAAGTGAAATGTAAAGTGACACGTAACAATAAATGTACTCGAAAACAGTTACATATCTACCAGGAGTTTTTCGTGTTTGGATGCCCACTGGAAAGAAAGAAGGGTATCTTCTTCCTAGAACACAAGAATGTTTGACAATAACACTCAGTAGCACACACAACCATAAAGGTACACAGAGACTGTATTAACAAACACACCTGCATGAATAATTTGTATTCAGCATTTTGACAAAAGCATATTAGCTTGAACAACTGGAGGCATTTCCTCACAGTGATACTCACCCAGCTTTGTGTGGGTGACGGCCTCACCTCACCCGGCAACCGCTCGGGAAGTAAGAGGCCCCGCTCTGTCGTGTGGAAAAAGGACACTGTAAGTGCACAGCTCAGTAGTGCCCACTCTAATTAGTCCACACAATAACCCAACAGACGTGTGTAAGTGGCCAACTGTCACAGCAAAAACTAGCCCACATTAAAAACTACTATAGCGCACTCTTAAAGGCACACTAGCTTTGATGTTCATAATATACAGGAAACCAACAGTGACCCTGATCTGTGCCAATAGACAACTCCTGTCTGGCTTCTGAAAGATTATTTCAAAACAAAGTCCATTAACCTAAGTAGGGAGTCCTGTGGGGTGCCATAAGCGTAGCTATCTATGGCACCTATAGACTGAAAACAAAAGGATAATGGCGCTTCCAAAGTTCTTTCTAATCCTTTCTCATTGAACAGAGGTTGTACTGATCTATTCATGAGCAAAAACTGACTAAGTAGGAAAAAGAGAAACAGCCTACAGGTTTACTGACCTGTCCGTCGGTACCTCCCGTCATCGACCAAGCGGAAGTGGAGGTGTGTGTCAAAACGACCCTCCCCCTTATATGGCCCCCTTTAATTGGATAATGAGGCGTGTCGGGCGTGTATTTCGAACAGTCAAAATACACGGATTCTAAGTGCAGGCGCGTCATGAGAGGCCGCTCCTGCGCGCATGCGCGGTACTTAGGTGTCGCCATGACATATTGAATTATTGCTGCGCAAACCACCGTATCTTAGTCATAAGAGGGGAAACCGAGAACAGGCTCCATCTCACTCGTACAATCCGATGTAGTACGGGCTGTGTTGCATCAGACTCCAATGTAATAAGGAGGGAAGCGTGACGAGTGCAGTGTCTATTTCGATCACGCGCATGATCAGCACGGGTACACTGCTCTCATGACGTGCACATCGCGACTTACCCCAAATCGGAATCCATTCAGCACCAAAGGTACCCTCAACAAATGTTTTAGGGGCACACCCTCTCCGAAATTAAAGCCGGCAGCACGCGATGAATCTCAAGGCATCCCCGCTACAAAGTCAAGTTGCCCACGAAGCAAATCACGTGGCCATCTTCATAATGGGAACATCTACACTCAGTCAGAGGAAGGCCAACCTACTATATGCGTGGTCATGCATTAAAAAGGACAGACATGTGCAGAGATACTTAAAGATGTAAAACAATCTTGTATACTACTACATATCATAGATGCTTGTGCAGTTTTTTCATAGAATGAAAAAGAGAAGAATGTATATAGTGTCAAGAGTAAAGAAGGGCTAGATGTGGTGGACAGAGTGGAGGCACACACAATTATGTTGGGTGAGCTATGGGGTGCAACCAAAAGTATGATGCACTTATTTAAAGAGCCGCAACTGAACAGTTGCTCTTAATTTAACAAAAACAAAAAATGTGTATGGAGGGTCGAGGGGAATATTTAATGACCTGTCTGTTCATACCCCTAATATCTAGACAGAAAATACCCAAAGGAACAGACCAGGTCTATGGGACGGTGTGTCGCCATAACAAGAGACTGTGGAACAATAGGATGTGTGTATGAGCTAATGCTGTCAGAGACATAAGCTAGATCAAAACCCATCAGACCACCCTTATAGTGGAGTTAACGTCATGTGGGAATTGTTGATCCCTTATAATGCCAGAGCCAATTTCATCATTGATATGCTGTAGAAGTTAAAGACGAATTGCTGCAATATCCTGAGCTGGTGGCTGATACCCAAAAGTCGGAAACAAAAAATCCCACATTATCAATCTCCGCAAGCCACTCAATACTGGAGGATTTCGTACAGTCAGTGTCCGCACTCCATTAGCTTTTATTCCAGGGACCAACAGTTCGATCTCAATTATCAGTTCTGAGGCTCTGCGAGTCACTTGCCCAGATTTCAGCCTCCAGGACTTCACTGTTCATGGCATCTGTGATCAGATAAGACCACTCTGGGGAAGCATATCTCTGGCACAGTGCTCTTGCTCTTCTCGAACTCCTCAAGCCCTCGTGTGCTTGCTTTGTGTCACTCAGTTCTGATTCAGATGTTTCAGATATAGGGCTAGGGTCTCTTTCAGGTGCAAGTTTCAAGTCCTGTCTCTTCTATCTCAGAACACGAGTCTGTTGTGACTCCTGTTCTCTTTCTTTGCACACAACCACTTTCCAGTGTCTTCAGCTGAGTCTGACTCTATACCACTCGCAATGTTATCATCTCCTTCAGAGTCAACACCTGGGCATCGTGTAGCTTGACTCCCTCAGCTTGTCCTGGTGGATAACCAGCCTCGTCAGGAACCCCCAGAGCTTGGCTTGCCCTCTCCAGTGACCCTGCAACCAGGGCTGGATTTTCTTCAGGGAAAGGGGCTGTTTCTTCTGATGGTCCTGACGCTCTTCGGGTATGGGAGATGTGTATCCAGTTTGGCAAGTCCTGCACTTTACAGCTGTATTCGTCACCAAGATCACCTGGTATGGACCTCGCCAACGGGCATCAAGACAGTTCTTCCTCACATGCTTCCAAACAAGTATCCAGTCACCTGGACACAGGTAATGGCAGGGTCCTTCGAGGTCTGTGCATCGCAGCTTCAACCTAGTGATACACAGAACAGACCACGCCAGCCTGTGCCTTGAAATAATCAAAGATCAAATCATCAGTGATATTTATCAATGCTATGGATGGCACTGCTGGCAAGCGTATCACCCTCCCATCAATATTTCATGAGTCGAGAGTCCTGTCCTCCTATCTGGAATGCTATGCACACTCATTAGCACCAAAGGCAATACATCAGGCCATTTCAGAGACATTGAGGAGCACACTTTTGCCATTCTCATTTTGAAAGTCCCATTTATCTGCTTCACGATACCAGAATCATCCGGTATAACCTACAGTGCAATCTCTGGTCAACTTACAAGGCAGTACACAACAGCTTCATAATCTGACTGTGGAAATGCAATCCTCCATCCGTCGGCAATGAAGTTGGAAATCCGAAGCGCAGAATAAGTTCCCCAAGCAATAGCTTTGTTATTGTGAGACTATCACACCTACGAGCTGCTTATGCCTCTACCCACCATGAAAAGACACACACCACCACCAAAATGTAACTCAGCCCATTGCACCTAGGCATCTCAATTAAATCAAGTTGAATTCTGTTGAAAGGACCCTCCGACTTTCCAGTGTGACTCAGCACAACCACAGTTGTCTTTCCAGAATTCATCTGTTGACACATAACACATCTGTGACATACTGCTTCAGCAAACACTTGAAACCTTGGGTTAAACCAAGTTTGTCTGAACACTCAGACCATGGCATCTCTCCCAACGTTAACTGCTCCATGAATATGCCTCGCCATAGGGCTCAGTAAACAATCTGGCAACACAGCTCTACCATCTGTGGAAACGCAAATACCATCATCTCTATTCTCACAACCTGCTTCTTCTTGATCTGAAAATTCTCCCTGCAGACGCTTGACCTCATCCCAAGTGTCCGCTATGGCTAGCATCATGTTGAGCTTGGTTCTCTCTGTGCTCTCTTCTGTATAATCCCCATTGAAAATGCAACCTTGTTCAGCACAAAGCGTGCAACTTCATCGGAATACCTATTGCCCAATGTGATTTAATCGCCCCCCTTCCCATGGTCGCTACAAAGCTTCCAGCAATTACCTCAAATATTCCCCATTTCTGGGAGATCCTGATCAAGGCATGTACATGTCAAAGTGATGATTTCAGCTCCCTGTGCGTAGTTTACTCCCAGTAAACAAGCAACTTCCACAACTCCAGAAATTGTACAGACAGCAAAGGCCTCTCTCAAATAACTGACATTTTCTCTTAGACATGAACCATCAACAAAAAGGACTTGAGCTGACTCAGGTAGAGGTTCCTCAACAATGTCGGGTCTCAGTTTGGTGCAAAGTTCAGTCACAGCCAGACAGTCATGGTCCTCACAATCTTCCCCTTCAACACTAGGAGTAGGCATCAAGGTAGCAGGATTTAACACAGAATATCGTTTCAAAAGTAACATTTTCAGAGGCCAGGATAGCCTGCTCATATCGTGGGAGCCTGATATTGGTCAAATGCTGTGTTTTGGTTCTCATCATCAGGAGCTTAACTGAGCGTGGAACATGGACACTAAGAAGATGACTCGGGTGAAGAGGTGAGGGCCCCCCCCCTGACTGGCGAGGTCCCCTGGAGAGAGGGAATTGGGCCGGAGGTGTTTCGCTCCACAAGTCAGCGGTAGGTCAGGCCGCCAGGGATACCACACCGGTACTGTCAGGCACAGCTGGGGAAGAGTGGCGGAGGGCCAGGCAACTCCCAAGACTTGACGAACGGCCGGGCTCGAGAGGGTAAGGCATGGTGCCTGTCTGGTGACACTGGTGGGGAGAGAAGGAAGGCCAGGTGACGGCAAAGAGCGACAGCCGAGGGGCCTTCCTGATCAAGACACCGCAGAAACCCCCAAGGGGAGGTGGACTATTGGAAGGAACCCTTCCCTGGACTGCTTGTGGCACTACTGAATTTTGGTTGGGGAGCCCGCTGGGAAGTACTCTGGAGTGGCCTCGCTGATTATGGGGAGAGAGCGACCCCTGAGAGGTGCCCAATCAAATCAACTTGTGCAAAAAACGGTCCCGGGGCCGACTGCGGTGGACAGCCCTCATGCAAACATGGAGCAGGGGGACCACCAAGACTCGGCCACTCGGGACAAGGCAGATATCTTGGAGGCGATCCGAGACTCCAGTGTGGCATTATAAACCAAAATGGATGGGATGGCCATGGATATTAATCACCTCCGCCTGGATCTCAGGAAGGTTGCAGTCAGGGTCACCGTCATGGAAGGAGACCTGATTGCTCTGCAAACGGAGGTCAGGTAGCTGCGGGAGATGGTGACGGCACTTCAGGACCATATGGCCCGCCTGGAGGAAAGGGCGGAAGACACGGAAGGCCGCTCTAGAAGAACTAATCTCTGCTTTTTGGGATTCCCTAAAAAGGCTGAAGGGCCGGCAGCGGACTTGTTTCTGGAAGACTGGATCGGCTGACCGTTCCCCAACCTTAGGCTCTCTAAAATTTTTGTTGGGGAAAGGGCACATAGATCCCTGGGGCCGCCCCTGAGACGGGATCCGCCTAGAGCCTTGATTGCCGGGAAACTCACTGCAGGTAGCTGTGCACTATACAAGTACAAAAAACATTGCCCGGATGTTCAACTTCAGGGACCGGGACATGATCCTACAGCACATCTGTACCAACAACCTGCCGAGATTTGAGAACCAAGACATTCAGATATACCCTGATTATACTAAAAAAGTACAAGACCTGCAGAATGATTTCCTGAGTGTTAAACACCGGATGCGTAGCCACAATATTAAATATAGCCTGATGTTCCCGGCTAGGCTCTGAGTGCAGTACGCAGACAAAATCCACTTCTTTGACACCCCAGCGGAGGCAGCAGACTGGATGGACTCGTTGGGCCTGGCCAGCCCGGACCATAATCTGGGATGACAGGAGCAAAGGGGCCGGAGCAATCGGCAGAAAAGCCAGCAACGTCGTACAGCAGGACAACAGCGGCGGGAACGAGATAAGGTGGACGGAGGACGCATCGTGGTGGGACCGGATGGCACCCTTGGTACGGAAAGGGAGGCGATTCCGACGCAGAACCAGTTCTCTCCACTCTGTCTGGTGCAGGAAAAACAGTCTGACGTGGACAGTGCCACAGGCCCGGCTGTTGAGGGCTCTAAAAACGAGTGATCGAGGATCCGGATGATGGGGTCATGGGGGTTGTTACACATGGACACTGTGAGTACTGGGTTCGGCCCACGGGGTACTTGACTTTACCATGTGACTTATAAGAATGGGCTTGTGCCCATTGAACTTGAGGGGGGAGGGTCTGATAAATGTTGCAAGAGGGTACACCATTACGCCAATAGGCTGGTTAGGTTCGCCAGCTTTGGAGTGCTGAGGCAACCCGGCTAGACCTCGGTCAGGCGGGGCTGCGCGGTGCCATTCAATCCTCTGATTCATAAAGTCTAAGTGGGGAGGGAGGTTTAAACGGACCTGGGTGGGTGAGTGTGGTTGTAATCGTTTCCTTTTCAAGTTGAGTGGGGTATTCTAGGGGGTAGGTGGAGCTTTGGGGCCGGGTTCGGAGTCTCCAAACTAGGGCTGGTTGTGAGAATGAAGGGCTACCGCCTGTGGGTGGGGGTAGTTGGGGTTTCCAGCTGTGGGGTTGTTGGGGTTACTGCCGGGTGCTGGTCTATATTGGTACACAGGAGATGGAAGGCGTCCTCCTCCGGGGTGACACGACATGACGCTTCTGGGGGGTCCCCACATAAGAGGCGGGGACTGAGATACCGAATATATACTCATGCCAGGGGATAACCAGAAATACAAACTGATCACGTGGAACGTGAAAGGGCTCAATAATAGGCTGAAAAGGATCCGGGTGGCATCATACCTTAGGGGTTATGGGGTCAGCATAGCCCTACTTCAAGAAACCCACCTATGGGGAGACAGTCTTCAATTCATTCAAAGCAGGTGGAGAGGTCAGTTTTTTGCTACATCCTACTCGGGGTTTGCTAGGGGAGCGCTTATTTAGGTGGCAACGGGAGTCCCCTTTAAGGCTGTGCATGTTAAACAGGATTCCGACGGGAGGTTTGTGGTGTTGGTGGGGACCCTAGATGGGTGCAATATGTGCCTTTTCAATGTTGATGCCCCAAATAGCGATGATGGGGGTTTTTGAGCCAAGTTATAGGGCAGCTGGATCTGGATCTGGATACAGAATTGGTAGTGGCAGGTGACTTTAACTGTGCCCTGGACCGATTCCCCCCGAAACTAGATGCCAACCCTAGAGTCCGAGAAGCGATGGGCCAAATGCTACACATTTATGGTTTACTGAATGTGTGGCGCCACCGTAACCTTTGTCGTAGAGTGTACTCGTGTCACACTCCTGCTGCCAATACTTATAGCAGGTTAGACTATTTCTTCATTCAAAAGACGGCGGAATATCGGGTAGCGGAGACGCAATACCTAGCCTGCTACTTATCGGATCATTCACCGCTCCTAATTGCATACTCGCTGGACCGGCCGAGATATAAGGTACCGCTCTGGAGGCTCATTATAGAAGCCTTTGGTGACCCGATTTATAAAGAGGCCATATCGAAGGGGCTGGAGGAGTATATGGAGGTCAACTGGGGCTCTGCTGGCACCAGGGTGACAGAGTGGGATGCCATGAAGGTGGTGGTACGGGGATATGTATGTCCACGGAGGTGGGGTTTAAAAAAGTGTTGGAGCGTGAATTGCGCCGACAGGAGGAACGGTTAGCGGCTTTGGAAAAAGAACTTCCCACGAATAGAGAGAGGTTGGCGGAATGGGATGACGTGCGACGGCAAATAGGGGACATATGGGACTCGCTGGACAAATACACTAGAACAGCGAGTAGGCGTGGATGGTATACGGAAGGGAATAAGGCAGGGCGGCTGTTGGCACGCCTAATTCGAGCAGAGACTCAGCCTTGCCCCATCCTGGCACTTAAGAACGAACTTGGACAGACGGTGTATACTCAACATGGAATAAACAACGTAATCCTGGCCCACTTAACTAAAATATACTCTGAGAGCTGGTCACCCGCGACCCTTGAGGCAATGGAGGCCTATTTGGCAGAAGCAGCCCTGCCAAGTATCGACTCGGAAAGTCAGGAGGCCCTGGGGGGCCCCTTTAGTTGGGAGGAAATTTGAGCAGCAATCGCCCACCTAAAGATGGCAAAGTCCCCGAGAATGGATGGTATGGCAGCCGAACTCTACAAAGAGTGCGGCAGAGTGCTGATTCCCAAACTGCTAGAGATCACAGTGGAGGCGGAGGAACGCGGTATGCTCCCTCCCAGGCTCCATGTGGGAAGCACTGATTTTGATGATCCCCAAACCTGGGAAGGACCACCTCCTCCTATAGGCCCATCTCTATGCTAAATGTTGATCTTAAAATTATCAGCCAGGCGTCTAGGCCCCTCCCCTATCTTCAGCGGCTGGTTCATGATGACCAGTCTGAGTTTATACGGGGCAGAAATACGTTGCGGAATATCCGCCACCTGGCGCATATTATGCAATCTTTGGAGGGACGGGCCACACAGAGGACCTTGGTGTTCCTAGATATCGAACAGGCGTTTGACTCCATTAGTTGGGCTTACCTTTGGCAGGTACTGCTTAAAATGGGCCTAGGGAGGGATTTGTCAACTGGATTAAGCTGCTATATGCTCATCCGATGGCGATGGTCTGTACAGGACGTTACGTGTCCGACGCATTTCCTATAGCAAGGGGGGCGCAGCAGGGTTGCTCGCTTTCCTCCTTGCTATTTGCCCTGGCAATGGAGCCATTGGCGTATCATCTGCCCCAGTTACTGGTGGGACAGGGCATACGTGTGGGGGGTTCGGAGCATGTGGTGTCAATGTATGCCGATGACGCGTTAATATACCTGAACCGTCATTGATTCGCTGGTGCCTCTGGGCTTCACATTAACAGAACAGAGTCACAGCTCTACGCGATTGGGACAGAGAGTGACTGGGGGGGCCCAACGCTCGGTGTTGGAGTTTCCATGGGTTGAGGACACAGTGCGATACCTAGGGATATGGGTCGGGAGGACTGAGGCAGTGTTTTATCAGCACAATATGGGGAGGATAATTTGGAGGTTGCAGGGTAGTATTACCTTTTGGAACACTCTTAACCTATCCCTGATGGGAAAAATTGCATTAATAAAGATGGCAGTCCTGCCCCGATGTCTCTATACCATGCAAGGCTCCTTCTTTGAAATTCCGCCCCAGGTTTTTAGGGAACTCGATAAATTGCTGGTCCAATTACTATGGAATGGGAAGCGGTGCAGGGTTAGTTTAGAAGTCACGAAGAGCAGCTGGGGTAGAGGAGGTTTGGAGATCCCGGACTTGGAACTTTATTATTTTGCATCACAGTTGCACCATGTCATTGCCTGGTTGGACGCGGATCCCTCCTGGGAGAAGTCCTTGCTGGCAAGAACGTACGGGGACCGGCAGCTCGGGGTGCTGTTATGGCGGGCCGGGGGGCTCACGGTACGCGGTCCTCCTTTGGTGCGGCTTGGGGCTGCAATTTGGAACCGAGTGGTTTGGAGAATCATTCGGGATAGACCTTTCGCCCCGGAGGCGGACTTCTGGTTGATGTCGCCCTTTGCTCGGATTAACCAGGTGATGTCAGTAGAGGCCTGGAAGGCAGGGGGCTGCCTATTGTTGTCGGACCTTTACCCAGATGGTAAATTTATCACTTATCAGGTGGCAGTGGCCACCTTCGAATTGGGGACAAGGCAGTTTTTGCAGTATGCCAAACTGGCGGCAACAGCGCGGCAATTGTGGCCACCATTTCCCGACGCTCCGGGGCACACCCAAACCCTGGTCACCATGATTGCTATAGCGGGAATGAGAAAGTGTGTTACACACCTCTGTAGAGCGTTGAGGGACGACAAAAATAACGGCTCTCTAACCATAGCAGATAAATGCAGCAGGTGTGTCCACAGGAGGTCACGACGCGAGACTGGGAAAAAATACACAAGAGTGTGCGGAAGGTGGCGGTGAGCAATCGCTTTAACAAAATCCAGTACAACATAATACATATGACGTACCTCTCGCCCAGGATGCTGCACAACATTGATGGCTCCAGGGACCCTCACTGCCCCTGGTGTCGCTATGACCCGGCACATTTTCTGCATAAGGTATGGACGTGCCCAACGATCCAGACGTATTAGGGGGTGGTTATTGGGGATCTTACCCGGATAACGGGATGAACTATAGAATTGGATCCACGAGCTTGTCTACTATGCTTGATTCCTAGGGACCCAAAACGTAAGATAAGCAGATGGTTCCTGGTCCTGGGTCTAGTCATAGCCAAGAGGCGTATTGCGATCCACTGGTTATCTCTGCAGGGACCACAACTGGTAAAGTGGAGGATGGATTTCCGGGAATGGACCCTGGCAGAGGAGGGGCACATAAGGAGCACCAGGAGGGATCCCAAGCTTCTCTAGGTGTTAATGGCATGGGGAGCAATGATGCAGAAGATAGGGGGACAGGCCTCTCAAGTCACTATAGATAGCGTGATTGAGACGTCCTCAGCAGAGGGGAGAGTTCCAGGACAGGAGAGGGAGACGCAGGGTGACCCGCATGATGGCTTAGATACATGGACCTTGAGTTACATAGACCCCGTGGAGATTACGCACTCAGTGCTCTGCCCCCTCCCAGGACCTCCTGCAACTCATCTCCAAAGCCAGAAAAGACCTAAAAAAAGACATCAAGGCAGCCAAAAAAGCATTCCAAGAACAACTATGGGCCAAACTCCACCATTCTACTAAACAAAGGGACTCAAGGCAGTTCTGGTCAATAATTAACCAGTTAGAGCCAGTTAGAACCAGTTAGAACCAGTTAGAAAACGGCAGGAACCGGCACCACAATTCTAATATCACGGAGGACTCCTGGAGTGCCCACATTGATTATCTATACAACGACATGCCAATGGTTTGTCCCGTAACTCACGGCCTGGAATTAGGGGAGAAGCCAACTGTTGTAGATCATACCAAATCCGAAGCATTTGAATACTCTCTGCAAATCCGGAAGGAGCAAGTATTAATAATCATTAAAAAACTAAGACCCGAGGGAGCCCCAGGACCCAACGGGCTGCCAAAAGCCTTGTTTCGGTACAACCCTCTATTCTGGTCTGATGTCCTCACGCCACTTTTTTCTTCAATTTTAGCTTCTTCTAACATCCCAGACTCTTGGAGGGGCAGTATTTTAAATCCAATATACAAGTCGGGTCCCCGCTCCGACCCCTCCAACTACCGTTTGATAGCCTTAATTGATGTGGAGGCCAAAATGTATGCATCAAACTTGCTGGCTGACCTGGAGGACTGGGTCGGAAGCAGTTACCTCATCCCCTATACCCAAACAGGATTCAGGGCAGGAATGGGTACACTCACGAACATCTCTGCGGTTACCCTGCTAGCCAACCAAGCTCTTGCAAAGTCCAGGCCTTTGTATGCTTGCTTCATAGACCTGAAAGCAGCCTTCGACAAAGTCCCAAGAGCCAAGCTATGGGTAAAAATGCGCAACTGGGGTGTTCCAACCAAACTCCTGGATGCCATAATCAACTTGTATTCCCAGGGTTCAGGTCAGGAAAGGCGACGGGCACAGCATCACCAAAAAGATTCAAACCCTTAACGGGGTAAAACAAGGGTGTGTGCTGGCACCCTGCCTCTTCAACATCTATATCGCCGACCTAGATAACCAACTACGGTCAATTCCATCAGACCCCCCAAAACTGGGTAACGTCCCTATACCCAGTTTTCAATACGCTGACGACATTGTGCTCCTCGCTCTAACACCAGTAGGCCTGCAGCGACTCATCACCAAATTAGGAGCTTATACCACCAATGCCCAATTAACCATCAACCATCAAAAAACAAAAGTGATGTGTTTTGCCAGAAGAGTTAAATCCAAGGCTCATCGCAAATTTACCTGGCACATGGATGGGCAACCCCTGTCCCCAGTAGACTCCTATAAATATCTAGGTTTCACTATTAACCGTAACCTCAACTTCAATCTACAACTGGGGCAAGGCCGTATCAGAGCTAAACAACTGCAGTTCACCTTCAGTGTCCTAAAGAAAAAACTTGCGGGGTGCTCTACAGGCCATTTGCTTGAAGCCATTTCAGCAAAATTTTTACCCTCAATTTCATACGGCTCGGAAATTCTAAACACGAAAGACGTCATCTCCTTACACTCAGCACAATCAACTCTCTTCAAGGCCCTGTTCTCAATCCCCCGACACATTTCGCCATCCCAAATTCGTCTTGAGTATGGCCTGAGAAACCAGACCCCCGACAGACAAGGGGCATTAGCGAAATACTACTGGAGAATGAGGGACGCAGAGGATAACACCTTAGCACACTACTGCTGGAAGGAAATTGAAACCCAATCCAGGCTAAGTAATTCAACGTTCAGCGTTCTGAAAGACTCTCTCGCTGCACTGCAAGTCGAGGAGGCCTGGCTTACCCTCCCTACTTACTCCAGTTTCAAAATCGTAGTGAACAACGCAATTAAAAGGACCTCCCTATTAATGGACAAAACAGCTGTCTCAAAAAAAAAAACACGCCTGGACCGTGATTCAAGGCTATCAGCGGCTGAAACTTCAACTATATTTACTCAATCATTTCTCCCAGGAGTTCTTAATGTTATTGCGGCTGGGGTCATTTCCATCAAAAGATCTGACACCAAAATGGAAATACCTCTGGCAATCCAAGGAATGTCGCTTATGCGGAGGCTGGGAAGAGTCCCTTTTAAACCTGCTATGCATATGCCCCTCCCTAGCAGCTACCCGAAGAACGGTCCTTCGGGAAGCCTTAAGGAAGGAAGAAATATGGACATGCAGAGCTGCTGTCATCCAATGCCTTGGAGGGTCATCAATCCAACTGTCCTGTAGAGCAATAACATTTCTCAAAATGGCAGCAAGAGAGCTGGATAAAAAGGAAGTCATTCACTAATTTAATTAGTTCCAGCATACCCATCAACGGCATTGTCTTAATGTTTTAAATTCCTCTGTTTTAAAATTTAAAATGTATTTTTATTTAAGGTCGTTCCCCACCCATTTATGATTTTTTAATTGAAATCAAATAAAAGTATTCATGACAATTGACATTTGACATAGACCCCGTGGAGGAGGGAGGGCAGGGAGGAAGGCTGTTGGGAAGGGTAGTGGGGATGGGTGGCGGGGGGTTCTCACAGTTGGGTATGATTCTGTGTGGAACAAACAAAAAGAAGACTAATCAAAGATAAAGCTGAGGTGATTCTCAACAGTGGCGAACTTAGTTATTATTGTTGTTGAATACTCTTACAAGGCTGTTTTTCGCCTCGGCGGAGGTGGACGAAATGTAAACATGTTGTTTTGGATATGCACTGCTGATCTGGAGAAAACCCAATAAAGAAATCATTTTTTTTTTAAACTATCGTGCTCGCAACATAATAACGAAAATGGTTTGTTATAATCAGGCATTTCTAGAGTCGGAGTGGGACATACGCTTTCTCTCAGCTCCAAGAAGGCAAGCAAACAGTCGTTATCCCATGGTACCGGATCACTCATGTCCTTGTGTGTCAACCTCTGCAAAGGCTTTGCTTTCAATGAAAAGTTGGGAATCCACTGGCGACAGTAATCAACTATTCCCAAGAATATTCTGACTTTCTTTCGCATGGTAGGCATATTCATTTTCATAATCGCCTCAATGCGGTCTGGTGACACCTTCCTATTGCCTTCCTCAATGCGATGACCCAAATACTGGACTTCAGGCAAACAGTACTGCAGCTTGTTCGGGGACACTTTGTGCCTGTTTTCTGAGAGATGTTTTACTGAGCAACAGTATAAACCCTACAAACGTCCTCAGTCTCTGAGGCAATCGGCAATCGGAGCGATATGTAAGGGGATGATGGACGGAGTGTTTGAGCAAATCAAACACTCAACCCCAGTCAACTGATCTGTGTTTATTCCATCATCATTCTTTAGCTCTTTAGCTCACTCCACCACCCCAGTTCAGACATTGCCATATGGAAATCAGTCTGACCCTGTGCCTCATGGGAACAGTCCAGCCCGAACTGCCAAGCCATGTCTTCCCTGGACTGCAAACAAGCATCCTGTGACCGGTTTTGGATTCATAATCCTCATCAGCCAGGCTATCTTGAATCCAGTGGTAGAGTGATCAAGGGACCCAGGTCTGGGCATACCCTGCCAACTCAGGGCGAACAAAGCGATACCAAAGGGGATGATGGATGAAGTGTTTGAGCAAATCAAACACTCACCCCCAGTCAACTGATCTGGGTTTAATCCATCATCATTCTTTAGCTCACTCCACCACCCCAGTTCAGACATGGCCATATGCAAATCAGTCTGACCCTGTGCCTCATGGGAACAGTCATCAATATACTGCACAAATACTGAACTTTGCAGCAATACTAGACTCTTTGCGCCCCCCAGGCCCCACTCCGCTCCTCTGCTGAGACAGCTACACTGGCTTCCTATTAAGAAGCGATCCTTTTTCAAGATCTGCTGTCTTACCTTCAATGCCATGAACGGCAGAGGCCCTCTGTACCTTCAGAAGAAATGCTTGAAGCAAGCCTCACGTTGTAACTTAAGGTCCAATTCTCTTCGAATCCATCTGACCGCACTGGTGGGAGATCCTTCTCTCACCTTTCTCCGCGGTACTGGAATCAGCTCCCTGTTGCTCTACGAAAATGTACTATGTATGCCGCTTTTAGGAAACAATTGAAAACTTTACTGTTCTAACTTACCTTCAACGTGACCGGTTATCTGTCTCAATTCGCTAGGGTAGCGCCAAGATGCCTCATGGTGAGTCCCGCGCTTTAGAAATGCACCTAACATAACATAACTCTCAAGGTTCTTCTTCAGAATCTGATTATAGATCAATGGAATCTCAGTATACCTTTGTGGGATACACCACCACGTTAACACACTGTTTTCCAGGTGGAAAGCACATAAAAATTGTCTTTCCTTAAGGAGGGGTATCAAGATGAACGTCTGACATAGATCAATCACAGGGAACCATTCAGCTTCACAAGGAATTTGAAACAGGATCCTACACGGATTCAGTACCACAGGACAACATGGGATCATGATCGTGTTGACCTTTTGCTGGTCTTGCACGATCCTGTACATCCTACTCAGCTTCTGCAGCCCCATTATGGATGAATTGCACAGACTCCCCATGATTTCCTTCAAAATGCCCTGCTCAATCATTGACTCAATCACAGGTGTAATTCCTGCCACAGTTTCCGGGGGCAGGTTATACTGAGGAGTTCTTGGAAACTCAGCATTCGGCTTGATCTATATCTTAACTGGCTCAACTCCTTGAATCAGTCCTATCTCTTCTCCTGTGAAGCCCCACACTACCGGAGAAACAGAGTCCCTCAAATCATATGGCAGGTCATCCACTGTTAACACACGGAACCTCTCTTCACAGAGATTCTGATTCACCAGTTTAAATGCAATGTCATCATCATTGGTCTGCAACTCCACTCCTTTAGGCATGCAATAGATGGTACAGTTCAAGTTACACAGAAGATCTCAACCTAACAAACAGACTGGACTCCAATCGCACACCACAAGCTGGTGTTGATCATGGAATGTTCCTTTCCTTACAGGTATTTCATCTGTCAATGGATTTGCCATTCTTTTATTAGCAACTCCTACAACTTGGATCGATTGTCCCGAGAGGGGTAGGTTTGGGACTATTGCGGACCTCACAGTAGAACGGGTAGCATCAGTATCAGTCAAGAAAGTGATGGGATATCCGTCCACATCTGCCCCCACATACAATACTCTCTGGTCTACCTCCAAGACTGCTCCAAGGGTACAGTCCTCCACCCCCTGAGGCACCGTCATTGCAACGGGTCTGGATCATACTCATCTAGAGTTTTGATAAAGGGCATCTGCCGGGACACTCAGTTTCCCGGTGAAATTATTTGAGGCTGGGGTACCTGCACTTGTTGACTCGGACCCACCCCCCACCCCCTTCATGAACAGATCTAGGCAGTGGTCTTCTTTAGGTTACCGACATCTACCCCTGTCTTGGTGTGGAAATGTGCCTTTTAATGAGCACACCGCCGGTGCAGGGGTCACTCTTCTCTGTCCAAGGGTCCGTAGACCAACAAAATAGAGATTGGCACTAAAGCTGGAATTCAAATAACAAGTTTATTAATCACTCATTAGTGGGAGTATGTCCACATAGCACTCTCAAGTGCTGCCTGAGGTAGTACATTGAAGTCACAGAACACAGGGCTTTTATACAGGTTTTGTGGAGTGTAAGCACCTACACAGAAATAGGGAGAACATGTTTTAGGAATAGTTACCAACAAACATGGGCAAATAAAAACTACATAGTCAGCAAAGTGGGAGGGGGAGCAGGAATGCTTATGGCAGCAGAAATGATTGACAGCAGGTGTACTGGCAGCTACAAACTCTCAGCACATACATTACTTTTAGCTGAGTCAGGAAGTCAACTAAAATAGATAGCGCAACAGAGTGAAAGAACAAAAGAATTATGAAGGAAACCTAAATGGAAACCACAGCCAAAATGGCTGCAGCTTATGCCAAGTAAAATATTACATGTTTTCCACAGACGGCCCTTTTGGCATAAGATAAGACATTTTCTTTTGCTTTAAAAGGGGTACGATAAATGTTATACATATCAATTAGCATCATGTTGCTGACATCTTGATCTACTGCTAAACGGGCATTTACATTTTGGACATTTGTTTTAAATGGTAGACAAGTAGTACAAGTGAAAATCCAGAAGGAACAAAGCATTGGCCCCCATTGGATACATAAACAACAAGAGAAGAGAATTGCAATAATTATCAATAAGGCCGAAAATATTTTTTAGCGCCATACAGAAAATACGCTCCAGAAACATCTAGCCCAAGTCCATGTTCTTGAATCTTGATATATCTCAGTAACTATATTGTGTAGTTTGGAGATGACCCCATATACAGAAGGTGAATTGTCCGGTGTGGAGACACAACAGCGGGATCCGATGATACAGCATGCTCCAGTCTATATGGTTCCCATGTGGTCTCTGTCTGGTCGACTACACAGATATTGACTGCACGTTCTCTCCTACTACTAGTATAGTGATTGAACAATTGCAAATCTTGATGGTAGGTTGGCAGAGCTAAAAACACAGGTGGTAGAAGGCATGCTATGTAACAGGTACCAGACCAGCCTGAAAGGTAGGAAGTAGTATGCCTTAGTTCCACAAACAAAAGAAGTGTGACGTGATGCAGGGAAGCTGCTACGGCCTCTCGTAGACATCTGCAACACTGCAGTACAGTTACTGTAGCCCACTGGCACAACACTTGTACTTTGTACACAAAGGGTGCCAGTGGTCATGGCAACAGAGATAACAAGGGGTCCATTTACTTTAGCCGACCTAGAATTTGGATACACATTGTTTGTTGCTGCACTTTCTTTATTATATTCTTCCATTTATAAAGCAGTCCCTTTTGATTATGGATCCCCATCTTAGTTGGGGTAACAGACTTTGTTCATTAGAGGCATATAGAAGTTTAAACCAAGCTGGGCATGAGCCTTTGTGAGAGAATGGAAGTGGTAACAACAGGATTCCTTTTATGTTCTCATGAGGAGGAATCTTGCCACAAACCCAACAATTAGTAGCATTGCTTGGCTTGTGTGTCTGATGTAACATTTGAAGAAAATAATTGTTTCTCAGATTTTGCCGGTATCCCAGTTCATGTTGCGGCAAATCAAAATGATGGTGCTGTTTTGCACCAAGTGATGTAACAGTAATGTTAGGTCAGGAGGCTCGAGGCATTACTTCCTCCACTACCCACATTACAGTAGCGATGATGGCAGCAGTCAAAGTCAGACCAAGGATGCAGATTGCGCAGCTGTTGCACATTGTCGCAGCGATCTCCTTCTTAGTCAAGCTCTTTTTCATCAGCAAACAACAAAACAGATGGTGCCCTAAGGTCCTGGGCAGGCGTTGGTTTCTTCACTAACATTGAGACGAGTAGTTACTAATAAGCTACCCCCCTTTGTAGTCAGTATATAACCACCCAGGACAGTGGCTCAGACAGTCTCTTTCTGCACTGAAATGTCTTTCTTCCTGGAACGAAGCGGCTATCTAGATGTACCAGGAAGACTCCTGTCCGGCACAATAACATCGATAGGATTTGATGGAACACCTACACCTAGCCCACTTTCCCAGCAATTGGTTATGTACCGGTCAGATCTCTTAGATCCGCCCAACAACATCTTATGGTCATCCCGAAGTATTGCAGGGTCCGCAAAGGAGGCCGCTCTTTTCAAGTGCAAGTGGCAGAACTTTGGAATAAGCTTCCCCTTTCACTTAGGCAAACCACCCATCTGTTGACTTTCCTGAAGCAACTGAAGACCTGGCTGTTTCAACAAACAACCTAATTGTCTCTTTTTCCTTTTCTGTTTTTCTCCTTTCACTTCTCTCCTGTGCTTTTAGCTTTTGTTTTTTGTCTGTCTTAGCGCGGGGACTAGCTGTGCGCTCTATAAGACTATTTTAACATAACATAACCACATTATGCACAGTATCACATGAGGCACCAAATCCATTGTGCGCCACTCTCGTCATTCTAACATATTAGACCCTAACCTCCTAAGCATCACTCTCATTAGGGGTATACTCACAGTAGGAAATAATCTCACTGGCATACACACATTACGCACATAATCTCATCTCCAAACGCATTTAGAGGCTTGGGTCGCCGCAAAGCAGCACATTTCCTAATATTATGTAAATCACTGATCCCCTGACCAACTGGAATTCTCAAAAGGGGCACAAATGCCCTGTGTCCAGAATGTTAGGGCTGCTGCCTGTGCAGCATAGTTCACACGTGAGCCATTGCGCTGGGGCAGAGGAGTGCAACTCACTCCTATCTCTCATAATGCCTCCAAAGAACTGTGGCCTAAACGTAGCAGCTGCCCACTACTTGCTGGGCAGCTGTTCAACAACCAAGGCCTGGCACCACTGTGCTTCTTCCGTCCCTCTCAGGGACTCCCTCGCAACAAGGCGGGCAAATGGGCATGGGCCCTACGAACAAATGCGCCTTTGTGGCAACTGCCCGCTACGGCGGCGCATCTGTAACATTACTTAGAAGGGGGCCAGCACCTCTGGACCCCCATGTGGCTCTTAAACCATGCCACCATCCTTGGAGTGGCCCGCTGCCAGACGGGGCCGCTCAGGATCTGAGGACCAGTCTGTGCTTCCCTCCGCACCACCCAACTGAGAAGCCCCTACTGACCGGGTTCTCCATTGTGCCTGGATTAATGCTCTGCTCACGCGGCGGGGGCAGGCCCCAACAACATGCCTCAGGCACCTTCCGCCGTTGTCTTCTCCTATGCAGCCACCCGCGGGCTCTTTCTTTGCCATGGGAGCCCCGTGCTGCCATCGGCAGCCTCTGCTGCCTTTCCTCTTCAACCGAGCCCCCTCCTGGGACCCAAGACATTACTGCGGCGTTCGTGCAGGAGGGGTAGGCTCCAATCCTCTTTTCCACGCCGGGGATCCCATCTGCTCACCGGAGCCCCGATGCACAACACGGGGACCTCTTCCGGCCCTGCCATCGGCTCCGCCCATGACCCAGGCAGATGTGCCTGACTTCCTGTTTGCGGCGCGGGCCATGGTTGCGATTTCTCTCGGGTTGTGGCAGTGATGAGGGGTAGGCTCCCTCGCATTTGAAAATATAAAGCGGGGTGGGCTCCCGCTACCAGAGGCACCTTAATGCAGGGTGGGCACCCGCAACGAGGATCAATAAGGTCGGTGGGCACCCGCAAAGCACCTAAATCCTATCAGGCATGAATCTCCTTGGCATACCACCTTAGGGCACCCGCCATTTCTGCATCACTGGGGTAATACCTAAGCCAGGGGATTCCCTCTCTCTATCCATATGCAGCGTAGCACTGCGAGAGCCCACTCGCTCCTCGCAGTAAAGAGCCAGGTGCTCTTCAAAGTAATATTCAAGCGACCCAGGATGTTTAGAAGCAAACCAAGGTCCTATAGTTTAAGAGAATAATTCCTTAATGATGAGGGGGAAATGCAGGGCCCAGGGAGGCAGTCCTCATGGCAAGTCCTCCTGGGCCCCAGCAGCAGAACGCCCGAGCAGAATTAGTACAGCATTTTCCCATCCTGGAAATGAACAACCTCATGGGGTCCCAGCCCTTTTACTTATACCACCAAAAGACTTTGTTCTCAGAAAAGTTGCAAATCACTGAACCCAGCCAGAACTAGTTTGGTGTCGTCCTGGAGCACTTTATTTACGATGCTGCATCCTGCCTTTGAGGAAGAGGTGGTCTATTATCAGACAGACTGTGGGAGGTGGAGCCATCATTCACTTTGCCTTGGCATAGCCCTGCTCAGATCAAAGGGTCACTCCTCCCCATACTCCAACTGCAGATCTCTCTATTCAACCCACGTCTGTCTCAGCATGCCCCGTCCCTCCAAAACCAGATATGCAATTCACATAAGGCAGGCAGACACATAGCACACAGTAATGCCAACTTCTATAGTCATAATAAATCTGCGCACACCATTGCACAGCATTTATTCTCTCAATTTCATACATACCAGACTTGATCATACTGCTACTTTTATAACAGGAATTACCACTGACACCCACTGAGCACGGAATCCCCCATGCATTCCTATGGGAAAGCAGGCCACTCTCACTCCCACTAAATGTAACACAGAGTGCACTCACTTTACACTAGGCCACAGTGCTAAAGTGCCCAGTGGCCTAAAACCACTAACAATACACAGAGAAAAAGGCTGGGAGAAATGCAAAAGTTTAGGGGTGAACCTGCAAAAAAGGGCCAAGTGCACTTTAAATCAGTGCATTACCTGACAGCAAATTAATTTCTAGTTAGTCCCTTCTGAAATAAAACTTTAAGGCTTCATCAAGTAGATCCCGATTACAATCTTAATTTCTCCACGTTGTATGAAAATGTCTCTTTCACTTCATTTTACATGTTATTACATTACACATTCAAATAACCAAATGTTAGCACGACAAAGGATTATATGCGTAGGTGCGAACTACTTGTGACTATAATGCACCCCTACAACTTAAAGAGCACAATTGCTCTCTATCAGCATAATAATTCAAAGAAATAATTGTTTTCAAGGAAATATGAATGCCGAGATATTTAACTGAAGTGGTGTATCGGGCCTTGGGAATTTCGGGACAGACATTTGCTAGAATTTTCGTCTTATCAAGGTTCAAGTTGTATCCCAAAACTAACCCAAAAGTTTGCCAGTAATGCCTTCATTGAGGATGTCACTAATATAGCAATGTCGTCAGCATATGCTAGGAGCTTAGCTTCCCAATTATACAACCTTAGTGGTGGTTCATCCGCTAAGGAGGAGGAGCATCGCCCCACTGTTCGAAAGGAAAAATAAAATGATAACATATCGTTATTATCATTTTAGTTTTCCTATTGCAGTCAGTGGCTCTTGGGGGCGGGCGGGGGTGGCCAGAACAGAAGAGGAGTGGTTTAAACTCCCTAAGTGCACATGACTGCTTTGGTGGACCTTTTGGGCCGGCCAAACAGTCCGGAGCCCCACCAGGTTGTAATGCTCAGCCTGGTGAGGAACATGCCCAGCCTCCCATTCCCCATCGGAGCATCGAACCACAGCGCTCAGACCAATCACAACATTGAATTGCAGTGTTGTGATTGGCTCAGGTGAGACTGGGCGCTTCCTGCTGCCGGACCAGAGACAGGACGAAGAGGACAAAGGAGAGGCGGTGGTCGGCTGCTTTCAGGTAAGTGTTTTATTCCTTCTTTTTTCGTACCCCCAACGTCACCACCCGGGTCTGGTAGCAGCAGCTACTAGAAGGTAGATGACTTTAAAAATCGTATTAATGGTCGGGATAGAGTGTAAATAAAAGCAGGGGTAGGGGGCATCACTGCGGTGTGCAGTTCGGGAAGAATGGAGGGTTCTACTCTATATTTTAAAGGCAAACTCAATATCCATCAGAGCCATAATTGACCCTGCCGAATGCCTTTTTGGAATACAACAGGATCATCCAAACAGGCTGTGTCTAAAGCAAATTTTGCTAAGTTTATATGGGAAGCAGCATCTTATGAAGGAATGAAGCCATGTTGCATGAAAATGATTAGGGAAGTAATTATGGCTGCCAAGCAGTTAGATAGTATGCGCATATACATTTTCAAGTAACAGTTTATTAAAGAGATTGGTCGATTTGAGCCACAGTTTAGCCGGTCCTTATTATTTTTGTACAAGTACTGTAATAAAGATTAGCCTCCAAGTCAATGGAGTTGATTTTAAGAAAGCTGTGGATTGGACAAGTTCCAGGAGGAGTGGAATCATTATTTCTTGAAATTTCTTGTAAAATTTAATTGAAATGGAAAAAGGGCCGGCGACTTACTTGATGCTAATTATGAGATGGCTCTATCAGTCTGCTCCCCAGTAATCGGACCATCTAAATCTACCCTCTGTTCCCCTGTAAGTTTGTTAAAACAAATTGCTCGACAGTAACTATCAACTATGCTACGGGTAGTCCTACAGTAATCTGTATACATGTTGCTGTAAAAATGATGGAAGGGTGCCTAAATTATCGACTGGCTTGTTACGATCTTCCCTGTTTGATCTCTGATACCAGTATAAAATGCCTACTATTCTTATCTTTTATTTGAAAGGCTAATAGCCGGTCACATCGTCGCGGCTTTCAAATCATGACCTTTGTTTTTTTGGTATTTTTTGCTAGCCCTGGCCCTAATAGTTTACTTTAGTTGCATTCTCAGTGTGGTCCCCTGTTCACAGATTCTGGATGCTCTAGCTGAACTACTTTGAGGCTGTAGAGTAAGGGAAGAATCTAAATCAAATTGAAGAAGTTTATCGTGCTGTTGTACCTCAGCGCCTCAGTCCTCTTTGCCCTTGCAAATGGTATAAATTAGGGTTTGGCCATGAACAAAGGCTTTGAGGGTATCCCAGACATTTGTGGGCCTGTCAGAGACTCGGTTAGTGTTAATAAATTCACTTAGGTATGGACCCATATAGCTGATGTCTATTGATAGCTTTGGGTCAAAAGTCCAGTGACGATGCAATATGGCATCAGTCAATTAACTCATCTTCACTTATATGACTTATCCTTGGATCCATTTTAATGACCAGAGCAGATATAAAACTATGACAGAGTTTGGAAATCCTCATTCATTGGGTATTAACATTCACTAGTGCCTATGCTGAAGGACATTTGCACTTATTTATGGTTAATCCCCTCTTAAAAAAGGGTTGTTTTGCCTATATATTGCACTATTATTACACCAGAATAATTTTGCGGACATGTCACACGATTCTATTAGTGATCGTAACTTTTATGGTGCCAATCGGGCGCATCGCGCTGCATATTAATTTTTAAATGGTAAAATTATCTACAGTGCATAAGAGAGCCTTTTACACCGGGCTGTTAAATTCTGCCACATTAAGTTATTGAAATCTCCAAGTTTCCTTCAATTGCATAGGAACATATGACATTGTCTAAGCTTACGCGCATGTCTAATGAGGCGCACTATATTTGTTTTCCCAAAGGATTCTCCTTAATAAAATTGATTAAACAGATATCCGTTGAATATTATTATTAAGGATTTAGTTGGTCCTTATTTCTTGCCACAATTACAGTTACAATTATGTTGCAACACTGGTGCATTGTGCCACAGCTTTTAATTTTACCTTTAAAGTGGTCTGTTGAGTAAATTTGGGGTTTCCATATTTTTGTAACTGTGGCAGTATTCTAGCTGAGGAAATGTTTTAACTAATCAGTTGGGTTTCCATACGCACAGTCTTTTTCAATTTCTGTGGGGAGCAGTGCTACTTTAGACGCTGCTGCTCACACAGGCTTCACTGAATCACTCGGGGAAGTTTGCGTGGGATGAGCTGGATTTTAATACCAGGTAACAGATCTTGCACAAAGGTGGTTTTATTCATTGTTATTAATTGTGATTAATTTCCCCAGTTAATATGAAACTCTTTTGCTCTTATTATTAGCTTGTATGCTAAAAGTTTCTAATGCTTGCAGGAGAACCCTGCATTTGGCTCATTTATTGCAGTTTTTATTATACAGTTTGGTTTGTATACATTTGGTGATGGTTTTTCATTACAATCCTCGCACAGTTATTATAGCCTGCATGATACTTGATTCTTTTGGTTTTGTGTTATGCTTAATAGTTATTTGTAATTACAGAATGACTTTGATGGTTGCTACCAACATTTACTTTATGTCCTGATGATGACCTAATGAACCAATAAGGTTGAAGCACCATCAACGCCTTCCTTTGGTAAATTAAGAGGAAGCATATTCTCCATCTTGTTACTGTGACTTGCCTGACTTATTTTTGTATTGCCTTTCCCTATGCCATTGTCCTTTGTCCACGCTGCAATTTGTAATTTCAATTTTTTCCTGTGTAACTTTGTGAGCTCCATTTGTTTATTGTGTTTCTGTATTATTCATGTTTTAAAAAATATATTTTGCAATAACAAAGGATTTCCCAAAATAATGGTTGTGGACACCTTATTATTATTTTCTTGCAAGATTTGTATTGAGTGATTGTTATTATTATTGTTTTTTTGCTCTTTTGTCTAGAATTATCTCCCTGAACCATTACTACTGTAACATTATTTATTGGCCTCAGGCTCTGGGGAGTAGGGCCACCCCTTTTTGTTGTATTCAATAAATCTTTAGAATCCTAGTAATCACTGCAACCTTTCTTATAGTCCAAAATGTTATCAAGCGACATTGCTTGCCAACACATCAAGTTGCAAACTCAAATGCAGATTCAAACCAAACACAAAAGCTGAAACAAAACTTCAAGCATCTTTCTTCACTGGAACTTCCATTTCACTATATTGCCTGTAAATGTGCGTCAACCTCTCATAATGGTCTTGAACTGACTCATTCGCATTTTGTGTCGCTCTCATTAGTTTTGACTAATTAATCAGTTTCTCTGGATACTTTCACTTCAAATACTCGATGACCTCAGCATATTTATTCATAACCATGTGTGAAGGCTTATAGCTAGGTGGACTCCTACGTGATACTTTATCTAGCCACTTCACTACTGCCTTACATTCAATCCAAACATTCTTTAGTACTATGATTGAAATCAATTCATCCAAACCTTCCCACAATACATTCAACTTAGTTACATTTCTTTCCACTTAAATATACTATTTCTCAGGTTCTTTTCTAAGCCTTGAAAGACCTTTGTAAAAGTCCTTAAATTCTGTCTGCTCTATGGTACATGAACATAAACTCATCCTGGCACTTCTCTCAATGGAAATTCTCTTTCCATAGTATCACCCCTCAAATCACTCATAACTCTCCTTCTTTATTCTTCAGTGACTGAAATCCATTCAAGCCTGTAGATTTCCACATTCTGCAAATCACTAATTCTATCCACAATTCCTCTTAAATTCACTTCGAACTGTATAAGTTTCTCTTTTTGTATTTCATTTTCTATTTGCTTAGTTACATATGGCTTACAAATTCGTTTGTTCAAACCTACAACCATATTATTCACCACTCTTTCAAGTTTCTCATGTGTATGACAGGCACACTTAGCTGCTTCCAATTTTAAATGTGCCAATTCATCAACTGTTCATTTCAAAACCCTATTTTGATCAGTTTTTTAATAAATGATGTGTTGCAAATGTAATTTACTTGTTGAAGCACCATCCTAAGCAACTGCTCTCCCACTTTTCTGTGAAAATTCTAATACTGACATTTAAATCTCTGTACCCATCTCAAGTTTACCATCTCATTATAAGATGGTGGAGTAGTCACAGGCAGCAATCTATTCATAAATTCATCCTCTTTATCTGTATAACTCTTTTTCTCATTTTTATTTTAAAATTGATTTTGGATTGTGCTTTACTGGATCATTGGCAATCACAAGAAAGCCTCCCACTCCTTCTAGCACATCAGTACGCCACATATTTTACCAAAAATGCAACCTAGTATCCATCCAAACATGAACAGCTTAACCTACCTGAACTTTCAACATTTTCTGTTGCGCTTTTATTTTGGCTACTTAATCCCATTCAATACTTGAAACAGCGCAGGTCTTGATTGCAGTTTCGTGTTAAATAATCTATGTCCCAAGAAAGAAGGTTTTTTCAAATCCAACTAATGATTATCAGGAAATTGCTACTTTTTGTCATTTGCAGTACCTTTGTACCACTCTTTAAGCCATAAGCAAGTATGTATGCCAGAATTTACAAGCATCTCGTAAGCAGAACTTCCAACTGGCGGGGAAGTTTGCGCTTCTGTCAATGAGCTCTTATTTGATTTACCGACATCCTCAACCATTGTAAACAAACAGACTTCAAAGTACATCACGCAATCAAGCACCAAGCCAGTAAGTGAATGTATTTGCTTTTGATTACTTTACTTCTTTACAAATAGCAAAAATATATGTTTAGAAGTGACAAATACCCACGGCAATCAAGTTACATTTGAAGAAGTAGGTGTAAAAACTGACAAAACGCTTAAAATAACGATGGATTAATTAAGAGGTTTGTAAAAGGTTTTTAAAGACTATTTTTAGACATTTCTTATAGCGGTAAAGTTTGGATCTGTTCTTTGTGTTTAGGCAGTGGCTTAATGACTTGTTTCAATGTGTTAATTTGTTTGAAAGCATGTTCTCTTTTATGTAACTTGCCTCTCTAGCTTGACTGTCGGGCAACAGCATAGACGGTGAAGTAAAGATTTGTGGACAAAGATTATCTAAATAATTTTATTGCAAAAAAGCATTAATCATATTCATGGTATTTTCTTTTGTGCTGATTTATGTACCCATTCCGAAAGGTAATATTGACCAAGTTGTAGGATTCCAGAATTAAACTCTAAAATCTCTTTTTCGCCAACAAATACCAATGTATTCACAAAACAGTATCTTCAAACAAAATTATTTGTAAACCAAAAACAATAAATATATACAATCTGTCTGTGTATAGGGAAATGGGATGGAATTCAAACCCACTACAAGAGGGAAGTAGCACGTTAAGGCACTCCCCCTCCAGATACACACTGAGTTAAACTTCAACCAGCGATGTCCTAGCCTAAAATCAGTATAGTTTACATTTGTGCATAGAATAAACCACCACTATTTCACTATTAATTAGTGCTCACTAACACTAGACTGTTAACGAATTCATAAGCTTTAACTTCTACTTAATTCTCTTAGTTAGCTCGAGTTCTCAAAAAAATCCAATGCCTTCACATAAAATACAGTCAAGACAAATAAATCATCAACAATACTTAATAATGCACCTTCAACAGACCACAGTAAGCCACATAACATGCATAATATAATAACCGAAACACACACTGATGCAGTCACCAAACACACAAACACCAGTCGCAAATCATACCAAGCAAGACACACTACTGCTGTAGTAATACTCACCAATCCAATATTCTGAACTGCACTGACAAATCACCTCCAGCAGACTCCCAATGTCTGAATTACAGCTTCACCGCACAGCAATATGAACTATTCACGACCAATCCAGTATTCTCCAACTTGAGGGTCGAATTGTCCACTAATTAGCCTCCTAATTAGCTCTAATTAACATTAGCCGTTGTCCATGTTCCTCTACCAAATACTGTCGAAGCCTCACCCCTTACTCAATAAGGAAGGTCGATGGGCATGAAAGGGAGAATCCTGAACTTTAACACTCTGTCAAGATCATTTAGAAAACCAGCATAATAAGGATTTTCCAGTTCTCAGTATTGTAGATGTATTCAAACTTGAAGGCGATCTTTACTGAAAACAAAAAGTTAGTATCAGAAGCCAGTTTATTTATAAAATGCATGGTGCAGTATGTCTTTAAGAAAAAGATGTACCACAGCACATTCAGTGAATATTCAAATTTCACGTAAATAAGCCTAGCTACAGAAAGGACCATACTGCACCTACAGGTACATGCATCAAACTCGGCATTTGCGATTCCTTAATTGCGATTTTTAAGGAATCGCAATTAAGGAATTGCAAATGCCTATGCATCAAGAAATCGCTAAATAAATTGCGATTTCTTAGAATTCCTTAATTGCGATTAGCATTTTGCGAATCGCAATTAAGGAATCCCTTCCCATTCATTCCTATGGGCCTAGAGGCCCATAGGAATGAATGGGAAGACAATCTCAATTTGCGAATCGCAATTAGCTAATCGCAAATTGAGATTGCGATTTCAAGGGTGCAGGGGTGTCCAAAGGACACCCTGTTGCACCCCTGAAATCAAACAATGCACATATGTTGTGTACACACATGCCCTAAGGGCATGTGTGTGCACAACATGAAAGTTAAAAAAATGCTAAAAAAAGCATTTTTCTAACATTTCGCAAAATTACCATGAGGTCCAACCTCATGGTAATTTTTTCTCTCTAATTGCGAAATCGCAATTTTTTTTAGGTTCATGCATTGCTTTTGAGGAATCGCAAATTTGCGATTCCTTAAAAGTAATCGCACTTGAAAAAAATCGCTAAAATAGCGATTTATTCACTTTTAAGTTGATGCATCCCAAATAGTGATTTGGGAATCGCAAACGGCCGAATTTTGCGATTCGCACCGTTTGCGATTCCCAAATCGCTTGATGCATGTGCCTGCTAGTTCTCTCTAAATAGCAAAAACAGAACGCCAAATGCAAGTAAGTGAGTTAACGTCTCCCTAAATAAAAGCACAACACGTTTAAGTAACATGCAATATTGCAATGCAAAATGTCTAAAATAAAGTCTAATAAAAAATATCTAACTAGCCCATTGCATCTCATAAGAAACCGAGAAAAAGGCGCAATGCACTCTCTACTAGAGCAGCAGAATTGACAACCAAAACAAAATTAAGCAAACTGTTGTCTCTACCGTAAATAACACATCTTTTATAATGTTCTGGACAATGAAAGCACACAAGTTTCATTCTGCAACATTACATAAAGAGATAACGCTAGTGTGTTACATGCAAAGCACCAATAGCGTGCACACTTCTGCAATGTGACAAACACTTTTGTTAATTTGGCCTGGTTACGCTGACTAAACCAAACCAATGCTAAGTACTGTTTTCTAATAAAATATTTTACTTTAACAACTGTAAGTAAAATACTTCTAGATTAAAAGAAAGATTAAGTCTTAAGAGGGGTTAAAGACAAAAGAAAATAAACATCTAGAATAGATAAAATATTCTAGAACATGAAGCAGATTAATGTGCGTCAGGATTTTCTGTGTAGCACAAAGAATGAGGAAGGCAGTGTTCTCTTTTGCATATTACCATTACTGGCTTCTTGCTTTTTAGAACCAAAAGCATTTAAGAGGAGAGCCATAACTTTAATGACGGCAGTTTAAATTGATGAGCAAAACAAAGAGGATACAGAGACCACCCAGATTTTGGACTGGCTTTAATAGAGAGAGATCAACAAATACATTTTGCAGCAGACTTTAGACAAGCTGTAACATAAATGCTCTTTATTTGAACTGCAATTGCAGAGCAAAAGTTTCCAGCAGAAACGCACTTTCAGATTGTATGTATGCCCATGAACACCATGCTTGCCAGATATCCATTTCAGTAAGAGCCTAAATTCTCCTTTCAAAACTACATCATAGAAGGAAGGTTGCACTGCCTGCGGTGCTGGGCTCAGCTCTAAAATGTTTCACCAGACTGGTGGAGCATGGGATGGGCCAAAGCCAAACATTTAGCTCATGCCAGGCTTTGCTAGGACAAATATAGGTAGGGCTCAGCCTGCCTCTTCACCTGCTGAGGTATATACACTAGGGGCGTTTGCATGAGTTTGGCGGTCCGTGGACCGCTGTACCGGCGGTGGCGGTCCAATGGCATTGAGTTTCAGCAATCCAACCACTATATAACGAGTTGGGCGGATTGTGTTTCCGAAGACCGCGGCTGAACCGCTGACTCTGCCAGCAGACCGCCGGGTCTGCAGTTGGGGAAAGGCAGCCGCCATAGAGAGGTACAGAGGCGTTGGACTGCCGTGCATATTACAGCTGGCTTTTCTCCAACCAGAGCGGCGCTATACGACCGCCTGCTTCAAGGCGGCCGGAACAAAGGTTCTCCAGTATTAGGGGTGTCTTTCATAGATTCACATGCTTGAATATTCCCCGTCGTCGAAGTGGGAGTCCCACGGTAAATAAAATAGCAATAATGCTAATAAATATATATATATATAAATATATAAAGTATCATATAAGTAGTAAAACAGATAAAATATGTACTGAAAAACCTTTACAAAGGTTACTACATAGGAATGCATTAGAGAGAAAAAACTCATTTGTAACATATCAGTGTCATTATGTTAGTCCAAACTGCAGCCAATCAGGCTCAAGCACCCTCTAGAACCTTCTCCTCAGAAGCTCAAGCCCTCAGATTTTCTACCGCACGTCGTGTGAAGGGAGTCTCCCTGAGCTCTGCTCAGTTCTTATCTACTCTTCTCAGTTTTTCACAAAGATGTCAAGTAAGAAGTCTTTATTTAGACCTTGTTCCTCCTGTGGGAAATTGCGTTTATTTGAGAAAGACCCTCCTGACAAGTGCATTTACTGCTTGTATCCTGATCACAAAGTGGTGGATTGTAGGTTATGTAGAACTTTCAATCCTAAAACCCTTAAGGACAGGGAGGGTCGCCTCCTATTATGGCTTAAGCGCCTTCAAGATAAGGACGCTGTTGTTTCTGACGCAGAAAGCCTTCAGTCAGCTCCTTCTTCTGTGGCTTCTAAGCGTGGCAGTGTTCAGGAGTTACCATCTCCTTTCCTGAAGAAAAGAAAGCTGGCTTTGACTGTGGCTGCAGTGCCACCTACTACTTCTGTGCCTGTTATAACTACGCCCACGAGATCTGGCTCTCAGGCGTCTTTTCCAGCTTCTATTAAAGTGGTTACACTTTTAACAGCGCGGTCGTCGACGGGCTCGTCGACGACCACTCCGACGACGAGATTGACTGCTGTGGCTTCGTCTACAACTACAGTCATGACGACATCGGCGTCGTCATCGTCGACGAGAATCTCGACGACGGCTCTCACGTCGACGAGAGCCTCTGTTTCTTCAATCTCGTCGACGATCCCTATCATATCGTCGACGAAGAAGCCATCGTCGTCAATTCCATCGTCGACGAAGGCCTCGTCGACGAAGCACCCGTCGACGGCGACGACGAAGCTCCCGTCGACGAAGATTCCGTCGACGAAGATTCCGTCGACGAGGATTCCGTCGGCAAAGATTCCGTCGACGAAGATTCCGTCGACGAAGATTCCGTCGACGAAGGCGCCGTCGACGAAGGCGCCGCCTGCAACACAGTCACCGTCGACGGCCCAGTCGACGTCTACTACATCGTCGACGACAGCATCATCGACGGGCTCGTCGATGAGCAAACCAGCGACAGTAGTGCCTAAGCCTTCTAGGTCCACGGAGGCGCCTATAGACTCACCGTCTACGGCGACTGCTTCAATATTGTCATCATCTACGCAGGGCTCTGCGTTGACAGCAACTTTCAGTTCTTCATCCTACGCCAACATGCCGTTGGTGCCCTTGGACACTTCAGTTTCTGCTGTACAGTCCTCATTCAATAAGGAGGAAGATTCCGCTTTCCACTTTCAATCCCCTGCTCTACAACCACCACTCCAGTTGTTCGTGTCTGACCATGAGACTGAGTCAGTTCCAGATGACACTGTTTATGGGGATGCCCGGAGTCCATCAGATTTAATCATTAAATGCCAGGACACTTCTTCTTCTGAAGAAGAAGAGGTTGAGCAGGTAGATCAGCACGAAGACCAATGCGTGCAAATCCCAATGACGTCTATTCCAATGACACTTTTCTCTAACCTCCAACACATGTTGGACGATTATAACAGACGTTTTCCACCTACCCCCCAGGGTACTCCGGTTCATGAATCTGCTGATGTAGCACTTTCGCATCAACCTCTACAAACACCTCCAAGACAGTCGGCTCCGTCAGTACATTTGAGTGCTCCTCTGTCTACTAATCCACTTACGGACACTGATTCAGAGCCAGAGAGGGAGGAAGGAGAGGTTTGTCAGGATTCAGATGGTGAGCAGGATCCTTATTTGGCGGAATTTGATAATTATCGGGTTCAAACACCCTCGCCGCAACAGGGCACTGCAAGTGATTCACCTCCTGTGGACATTGCTAGTTTTCATAAGCTTATGGACAAGGCGGCGGACCGCTTCAAGTTGTCAAGGGTCCAGCGTGATGAAGACTGTTTTCTGTATGATTTCAAAAATCAGCCTTATAAGCAGGTGCATACAATACCAATTATTGAATTTATTTGGAAGGAAGGGCAAAAGATTATGAAGGCTCCTAACTCCTTGCCGGCCCAGATACCTAGATTGGAGAAAAAGTACAAGGCTCCAACTGGCTCGCCTGCTTGTCTGCTCTCTCATCCAAAGCCAGACTCAGTGGTGACTCAGGCAGCACAACGTCGTGCACGTAATCCTACAGCGCCTGTCACTTCCCCTCCCGATAGAGAGGGTCGCCGATTGGATGCAATCGGAAAGAAATTTTCGTCCATGGCTTCAACTTCAGCCCGTGCTGCGAATGCTCTCGCAATTTTGGGTCATTTCGACCGACAAATGTGGTCAGACATGTCCATCTTTCTTGCGCAGCTTCCAGAGTCATCCAAAGCGGAAGCGCTCCAGGTCCTTCAAGATGGTCAAAGAGCTTCGGAGGAGATTATAGACTGTGCTGTGGATGTGGCGAATACTGCATTCCGTATCCTTGCCAGTGCGGCGGCGCTCCGACGCCAGGGATGGTTAAAATCTACTTCTTTCAGGCAAGAGGTCCAGTCAATGATAATTGACATGCCGTATGATGGCGAATCTTTGTTCGGTTCCCAAATCGATGCTTCTTTGGAAACCATAAAGAAGGATACCGACACGGCGAAGTCGCTTGGATCCTTACAATTTAAGAAACAGCCCTTTCGTGCAGCACGGGGGCGGGGCACCTCGTCCAATTTTACCAGAGGAGGACAGTCACAGTACCGCCAGTACAATCAGGGAAACCAACGGTACTCAAATCAACAATCTGCTCGTCAACAACAATCCAGACCCTATAGAGGGAAGTCCAATTATAGAGGTGCCAACAACGCCAACAAACGACAATGACTTGCCAGTGCAACAGGATGTTGGAGGTCGAATCTCGCAGTTCTACTCTCAGTGGTCTCAAATAACATCGGACCAATGGGTGTTGGACATTGTGCGCAAGGGTCACGCCTTGGAATTCACAGAGTTTCCTCCTCCATCTCCGCCTTCGGGTCCGCCACCTCCCCATCTAGAAGAACTACAACATCAAGTTCAACTATTATTAACGAAGGGTGCAGTCGAAGTGGTTCCTGTATCACAGCGGGAGAAAGGCTTCTATTCGAGGTTCTTCCTCATTCTAAAGAAGACGGGGGAGTGGCGTCCCATTATGGATCTGAGGTATCTCAACCTCTTCCTGAAACAACAGTCCTTCCGCATGTTAACATTGTCAGAAGTCTTGCGGTTTCTCTGCAGCGGCGATTTTTTGACGACAATAGACCTGCAGGACGCCTATTTTCATGTACCGATCATTCCTCAACATCGAAAGTACTTGAGGTTCAAAGTAGGACACAATCACTATCAGTTCAAAGTCCTACCGTTTGGCCTCAGATCAGCTCCTCGTGTGTTCACGAAGGTTCTGGCTCCGGTCATGGCTTACCTGCGTCTTCAGGGAGTCCAAATATTTCCTTACCTGGACGATTGTCTTTTGAAATCCCAATCCGCAAGTCAGCTGCATCACGACACACGTTTGTGTCTCACCCTCTTCAATTCTCTAGGGTTGACCATCAATGTAAAGAAGTCACATTTCACACCTCTACGAAGCAGGACATTCCTCGGGGCTGTTATAGACACGGACGTGTCAAAAGCGTTCATCTCCGCCGAGCGGAAACAGAAGATAGTTCATCTGGTCTCCACCATCAGATCAAGAAAGTCAGTTTCAGTGCGAATGTTAAAATCATTTCTGGGGATGGCATCATCTTGTATCGCACTGATCCCGAATTGCAGGTTACGTACCCGTCCTATTCAGGAGGAATTGGACCTACAATGGCGACAGGTGTCGGGGTCGTTCAACGACCAAGTGACAGTCACAGCTGGCATGAAGACCAGTCTACTCTGGTGGGAGCGACGGACCAATCTGAACCAAGGGGTCTCTTTCCTTACCCAGACTCCAGATCTGACATTGACCACGGATGCGTCCATGGACGGATGGGGAGCCCATCTCCTGGACCTTTCCATCAAAGGAAAGTGGGCGGCGACTCAGAAAACCTGGCATATCAACAGGCTGGAATTGCTGGCGATCTTCCTAGCGCTGAAGGCCTTCTTACCAGTGGTGCACGGAGAATCGGTGCTGGTTCAAACAGACAACACCACCAGCATGCACTACATGAACAAGCAGGGAGGCACAAAATCTCAGCCCCTGTCTTGTCTTGCCCAAAGGATTTGGGAATGGGCACTTCGTCACCACATTTCTTTGACAGCAGTCCATTTGCCGGGAGCGTCAAACATACTGGCAGATTCCCTAAGCAGGTCTGCGTCATCCACTCACAAATGGGAGTTACACCAGCCGACTCTGGACCTCGTGTTCCACCAATGGGGTCATCCCAAGATGGACCTCTTTGCAACGCCAGTGAATCGGAAATGCCAGACTTTCGTCAGTTGGCATCCACATCCGGAATCCAGCGGCAATGCCCTACTCATGGATTGGACCGACCTATTTGCCTATGCGTTTCCACCACTCCCATTGGTGCCAAGAACGTTGTGGAAGATGCGCAGGCAACCCTGCCGCTTGATTTTAATCGCCCCACGTTGGCCCAGACAGGCGTGGTTTTCAGAACTCCTTCTAATGTCCCAATGCAAACCAATTCACCTCCATCCACGTCCGGACCTTCTGACAATGGACGGCGGACAAGTTTGTCACCCAGACCCGTCAACGCTTCAATTGTGGGCATGGAACCTGAATTCATTGAATTTGCCTCTTTAAGTATACCTCAGGACTGTAGAGACATTCTAGCGTCAGCTAGAGCTCCATCAACAATCAAAACATATAGGTTAAAGTGGAAACGCTTCTGTCATTGGTGCGCAGCATCCAACGTACACCCTATCAGTTCCACTCCAGAACAACTGTTACCGTTCTTTTTAAGTCTTGCTCAGTCTGGTCTTTCACATGCCACATTGAGAGTCTTTTTGGCGGCCATCTCCCCCTACCGTCATGATGGCTCTACGTCTCTCTGTTCATCCAGAATCATTAGACAGTTCTTTAAAGGACTTTTCAGGAAGTTCCCTCTGTTAAGGCGCCCTCCTCCAGCTTGGCACCTCAACGTGGTGTTATCACAACTTATGAAACCTCCATTTGAGCCAATTCATCGTTCAAACCTCAAGTTTCTAACCTGGAAGGTGGCTTTGCTTTTGGCTTTGACTTCGTCTCGTCGTGTAAGTGACTTGCACGCTTTCACCATCAAACCTCCATATTTGCAGTTCAAACCTGATGGAGTGTCACTTCGTACCAATCCTTCTTTTCTCCCAAAAGTACCTACTGACTTCCATTTGAACGAGCCAGTTTTCTTAAAGACTTTTTTCCCGGATCCTAAATCCCCTGCGGAACAGCGACTACATTCTTTAGACATCAAACGGTGTCTAAAATTCTACATTTCTAGGACAGCCTCTTTCCGTAAATCCAATCAGCTATTTATAGCATATGGACTACTGCGCAAAGGACACTCAGTGACTAAACAGACAATAACACGATGGCTCTCTTCAGCCATATCGTTTTGCCATCAGCAGGCTGGCAGGCCTTTACCTACTCCAGTGAGAGCACATTCTACGAGAGCGATGGCGTCGTCCATCGCATTGTTTGCCGGAGTGCCTCTACACCAGATTTGTCGTGCAGCGACATGGTCCAGCAGGCACACCTTTACCAGACATTATTGTTTGGAAGCTGTCAACGAAGCGGATACCGCAGTGGGGCAAGCAGTGCTTCGTCATCTTTTCAAATAAGGTGAGCCTCTTTCCCTCCTCCATTTTTGAGATTGCCTTGCTTTTATGCTATATATTGTTCTTCAATTGTTTGGAAATTTTGCAATCTCAGCTCTAGGAGGTTACTGCTATCTATTCTATTCAAGCATGTGAATCTATGAAAGACACCCCTAATACTGGAGAAGAACAATTGTTACTTACCTGTAAACAGGTGGTTCTCCAGTATTGGTGTCTTTCATAGATTCACATGCGACCCACCCATCCTCCCCTCAGAGGCTATTTTCTCCTCATGCGCTATTATTACTAGTGCTACGAAAATCTGAGGGCTTGAGCTTCTGAGGAGAAGGTTCTAGAGGGTGCTTGAGCCTGATTGGCTGCAGTTTGGACTAACATAATGACACTGATATGTTACAAATGAGTTTTTTCTCTCTAATGCATTCCTATGTAGTAACCTTTGTAAAGGTTTTTCAGTACATATTTTATCTGTTTTACTACTTATATGATACTTTATATATTTATATATATATATATATTTATTAGCATTATTGCTATTTTATTTACCGTGGGACTCCCACTTCGACGACGGGGAATATTCAAGCATGTGAATCTATGAAAGACACCAATACTGGAGAACCACCGGTTTACAGGTAAGTAACAATTGTTCATTTGGGGTGCGCACTCACCCCTTTCTGGTTCTTCCAGGAAAACCTGACATGTATCCTTTTCTTCTGGCAGCCCTTCATAGCAGGATCTCAACCCAGAGGATCACAACTCCTTCTGAAGGGATGTACAGGTAAGTCCTTTATATACCATATACCCATTGTGAGGACTGCCCACATATGGGCCAAACTCCAGCAATGGGTAGATGCCATATTTCTACATATATCATGCATATATGGGCATCCAACGCATATGCAGTCGAAATGCACACATGCACGCGTCAATATATTAGGTAAAAGTACTCCCCCCTGCCGCAGGAGCTCCGCATCCGTATCACCCGCACCGTGGTCAACTCGTAATATGGCAGTCTTAAGACCGCCAGCCCCGTGGAAACTGGTGGGTGCGGACACTGTTCTTGGATGGTCAGAGCGTCAAACTTGTAAGAAGGCTCCAAGTGTTTTTCTACTGTATTACAAGGAGCAGGAGAGAGAAAGGCAGAAATGGAAGAAGGAGAAAGGAATAGAAAGCTATAACTATAGTGACAAAAGATAAAAGGAGCGGTAAAAAACAATCTACAGGGGCCAGATAAAGCAAGAGGAACTGTAGGGTGGTGAGAGGAAGAGGAACGAGGTGAAATCACATCTCTTTAATAATCATGAGGTTCGATTGGACTGGTGGCTTGCTCCTAAAAAAAACTTTGGGCTCCTGCACTTGTATCTATTTTTTTTTTAATTAAGGACTGACACTAACAGCTAATAATATGGCATTACATTGCTTTTCGGGAGTCTGTGTAGCTTTTCAGTTGGTTTCAAAATCTTCAACATATAGCAGAGCCTGATTCGGTTCGTAGAGGTGTGCATTCAGCAGAGTGAATGATGGATCTCTGGTAGGTGAATGTGTTGATGTTGAGGAATTCAGAAGTTGATGAACGAAACTGGATGACTGCACAATGTTGCTTACCAGACTGAATGTACTAAAAATTAAAGTTTAGGTTTAAGGGTCCTTTTACTGAAGGCTTTGTACTTATGGAACATAACCCACAGATATGAGATATTTCTTTATTGAGGAGGTCAGTCAGTGCAGCTACTGAAACACTATTTGACGCAGCCTTACTTCCACATGCAAGGTTGCAAAAAAAGGCTCACTGACAGCTGGCAAGCTGGTGGCAAAAACATATCAACAACAACAAAAGGTATCCAGGAGTCACGACTTAGTGTTTTAACTCGAGACTTGCCACCATGTGACTTAAAAAAGTAGACTGTGTGTTTATTCAAGTGTAAACCAACATTCAGTATGCAACTTGGGTAGGAATTTTTCCCATCAGTTGCCGCTCTGTACCACCATTATCACATCATTTGGGTCCTCCTTACCCAGGAGTTAGTACACAGAATCGGTCACACTGTGAATGGTGTGAGGACTATGTGAGTAAGGAGACCGATGTCATATGTGTTTGTTGGATGGTGTCTTAAAAGTGATGTCGACAAGGTTACACCTGAGGGAAGCAGTGCAGTGAGGATAAAGTGAAGGTGAGTAAAATTAGGTGGAACTGAGTAGAAGAAGTGATTTATTAGTTTCTCTCAGACCCCTAAGACTAAAAACAAGTGAAAAAAGTAGATTTAACAAAATATCTACAGGCAAGTGGTCAACATGTTTCTGCATTTAATCGGAGGGTTTCCTATGCATTCTTCAGGACCAAGATATTGCTACTGCTTGCTTAAATAAGTGAGAACAAAATTAAAAGGAAAAATTTCACCTGAATATCAGGTGTAGAATCTCCGCCACAGTCTAAAACAAGTCACATAAGAGAAAAAGAAAAGAGAAAAACAACTTGTAATTATGGAATGCACTACAGACATTGCGCTATTCCTGTGTTCACGTATATTCATTTTAACACAAACATGATAACACTCACCCAATACTTGTGGGGAAGGCGCCTCACCTCACCTGGCAGGAGCTCAGGTAAAATAGGAGCACCGCTCTGTTAGCAAAAAAACAATCACAGGGACACTCAACCGATTCGGTAGAACAAAGCAAGAGGAAAACTTAATTGTTAAAAGTATACCCGGTATTAGACCGAGATTAAGGTTTTTACGTGTAACAATAAAAAGCCACGAGATCGTAGCGGGATATTACTGTTTATGCAGCCCGTATTGCTGCTCGTAAAGGACTACTACACGCATTCACCTCTCCGTCGGTGTCTCCAAACGTCCCTCTGGGCTCTTCTGGGGAGGCACCGAGCAAGGGAAATGGGCGGGTATATCAATGGAGATTATTGGGCGAGTGTGATGTATGATGGGAAATGTAGTTCCAAGATAAACGATAAACAGTGGTATTGGTTCTTTGAGGAAGGCTCTATTGTATTATAATGACATCCATGGTATAGGTTCGTTAAGACCATCTTTGTCACTATTCAATTTGTACACCCATTTTTGTTCAATTCTGAATAGGAATTTGCCGACATCTGGACAGTGATCCGGTATCGTGGGCTGTTCCAGTATAGTCCATTGGAATTCACTCGGCCCATGTCCTTTTTCCAAGAAGTGTGCTGTTAGGCGAGTCGCTTGTTTTCGACAGCGGACTGTGCTTTTATGTTCACCAATTCTTATTTTGGTTTTTCGGGTTGTCATCCCAACGTACCTCTTTGAGCATGGGCACGTGATCATATAGATCGTATTCTCGCTGTTACAATTGGTGAACTTGCGCTGTTGCCATGGGCGCATGGTTCCGATGTCAACACTGGTGGATTTCGTGGTTTGGGGGCATGCCGAACAATTGCCACATGGGTGGTGACCTTGTACGGGTGGCAGGTCCCACAAAGTACCGATCTGTCTTGGTGTCTTATTTCTCGGTCTAGTATGGACCAGGTGGTCTTTTATATAAGGTCCTCTTTTGAAGGCAAAAAGGGGCGGCGGTAAAGTGTCTCTGCTGGTGTTTAGAATTGACCAATGTTTGGTTATAATCTTCCGAACCTCATTCGATCTTGTATGGAAGGTGTTTACGAAAGTCATTCTCTTAGTCTTTTCTTTTTGAATGGCAACCTCCAGCAAGGCTTCTCTATTATTGTTAGAGGCCCTTTTCTTGGACTGGCGAATGATCTTTGCAGGATATTTCTTTTCTCGCAGATACTCAGAGAGTGTCTCTGAGTGTTTTTCAAAGGATTCCTTGGTTGAGCAGTTCCTTTTGAGCCTAAGGAATTGCCCAAATGGCAAGTTTTCTCTTAGCGCTCTCGGGTGGCAGCTTTCAAAATTGAGCAGTGCGTTACGTGCCATTGGTTTTCTATATAATTCCGTTTTTAGCCCATCTTCTGTGACCACTATAAGAATGTCTAAGAAGGGCAGTTCTTTCTTGCTGCATTCCAAGGTGAATTTCAGAAACTCATTACAGTTGTTCAACCAGCTGTGGAATTCCAAAAGACTGGTCTCTGAGCCCCTCCATACAAAAAGAATATCGTCTATGTATCGCTTCCAAAGTCGGAGCGATACATAGTGAGGGTTATCTTGATGTAGTATTTTCGTTTGTTCCAGTACATGGACATATAAATTCGCCAGACTCGGCGCGAAAACGCTGCCCATGCTGGTGCCAGAGGTCTGGAGGTAGATGGTATCCTCGAATCTGAAGTAATTCTCTTTCATTGCCAGCTCTGCCAATTCCATAATGAAAGAAACCGGAGTGATCTTTTGTAGGTCCCTTTCTTGGAGGATGTTGCCCACCACTTCCAAAGTCTCTGTTTGTGGGATAGATGTATACAGGGACTCTACATCGAAGGATACTAGTAGGTCCATAGTGGGGTCAAAGTCTACAGTTGGAAGCAGTCGCAGCACGTCTTTTGTATCCTTAAGGTAGGTTGGCATTTCTTTAACAATAGGATTGAGGAAAAAATCAACAAATGTTGAACGTGGCTCCAGAATAGATCCAATACCAGAGATGATTGGTCTCCCAGGTGGTGGCCTCTGTGGTTTGTGCACCTTTGGTAGGCAATAGAAGTAGGGGATCGTTGGATGGGAAGTGCACAGGAATTGTCCCTCTTGAGGAGTTATCCATCCTTGTGATGAGGCCTCTTCGACTAGATGGTTGATCTTGGTTTTCAATCTCTCTTTTGGGTCGTCTTTCAGTGGTCGATAAGATCTGTGATCTTGTAACTGTCTGAGGCATTCCTGTCTATAGGTGTCTCTGTCCAAGATGACAATTCCTCCGCCCTTGTCTGCAGGCTTGATTATGATCGATTCATTAGTAGTAAGGGCCTGCAGAGCTAGTTTCTCTTTGTTGGGTAAGTTTACATAAGATCTTGGTTTCTTGGTTTTATAGAGTAAGTCAATGTCAGTTTCCACGGCCTCCTCAAAGGTTTGGACCCTTGTTGGTAGTCCAATTGTCGTGGGATTGAAGGTAGATGGTCTTTTTAGACCAGTGTTGGCAACAGATTCAATATTGTCTCCAGGATTCTGTTTGGCAAAAAAGTAGTGGAGTCTCACTTTCCTAAATAATTTGGAAACCTCCACTTGAGTGTTGAATTGGTCGCCTTCGTGGGTAGCCACAAAACCTAGCCCACGATTAAGGAGATTTTCTTCCTCATTAGAAAGTACATGAGAACTCAAATTAATCACGAGGCTGGTTGGTCAGTTGTTCCGCTCGTTCCAGCTCCCTCTTGTGGTATCCTCTTGCCACTCCTCAAGTCCATGGTCGGTTGTTGTACCGGAGTTGTCCAACGGACTTGGGATCCTTGACCTTGTCTTCTTCTCCCTCTGTTGATCCTCTGGCCATACCCTAAAAAAGGCTGTTGTCCTTGGATTTGTTGCATTTGTGGTGGGTAGAAGGGATGTTACATTTGGGGGAAATTAGGGCCATACATCCACGGGCCTGGTTGCCAGAACGGTTGGAAGTTGTTCTGACCAAAGTTGTTACCTCTGCGGCCTCTTCTGTTACCACGTCCTTTGAAAGGACCTCCACTTCCTCGCTGGGATGTATCGGAATCGCTGGAGTTGTCATCAGAGCTAGAGGTAGCATAGTTGGAGCCTCTTCGGCCTCCACTTTGATTGTATGTCGGTGCTACATACGAATCGCTGGTATATGGATATACTTTTTCACTGGAGAATTTGGCCAAATCTTTTTTAAATTTCTCCATTTTTGTAAAGAGAATTGATTCCTTGAACTCAGTGTTCTTCTTGTTGGTATCGTCCTGTCCAGATTTGAAGGCAGGGTTTTTTAGGGTAGTCTTGATTTTACCTTCTAGGAGTTGTATCTCAACCAGGATCTTGTCAGCTACCCGTTTGGCCGTTTTTATAATAAGGACTAACCAATCCCTGGTGCACCGCCAGGCAATTAAGGACCAGTCTTTAAGGAATTCCTTATCGTCCAAGAACAATCTTGGACTGTTGGTCACAATGAGACCTGATGGTGCACAGTTCCCATGTAGATATTGTGCCATAATTATGCCGTGCACTATTGTTCTTGAGTGGGATTTCTTTAGAACCAAGATCTTATTCCAGCCCTCGTCTGGAGTATTTGTTGCGAGGGGAATATTCTCTAGTAGACTGGGATTTTCATCCAGAATATTTTGGATTTCCGCTTCCTCAAAAGCCAAACCACTGTTTGATGCCATTGTAAATGTTTATCACTAAATCGCTTGCCAAGTTTCTACGTAAAGGGAGTGTCCTGTGATTGAAACCAACGTCAAAAACAGAGCTGGAAAACAGACAAAGAGGTTGTATGTCTGTTATTTTTCAAAAGGAAGACCCACAGCCGAGGCTGTACTCAATCACAAAAACACACTACTTAGGGGAGGATCTAATGGCTAGTTTTATGACTCTAAACTGGATACATGCCCCACTCATGAAGTAACAACAACAAAAGGTATCCAGGAGTCACGACTTAGTGTTTTAACTCGAGACTTGCCACCATGTGACTTAAAAAAGTAGACTGTGTGTTTATTCAAGTGTAAACCAACATTCAGTATGCAACTTGGGTAGGAATTTTTCCCATCATTTGCCGCTCTGTACCACCATTATCACATCATTTGGGTCCTCCTTACCCAGGAGTTAGTACACAGAATCGGTCACACTGTGAATGGTGTGAGGACTATGTGAGTAAGGAGACCGATGTCATATGTGTTTGTTGGATGGTGTCTTAAAAGTGATGTTGACAAGGTTACACCTGAGGGAAGCAGTGCAGTGAGGATAAAGTGAAGGTGAGTAAAATTAGGTGGAACTGAGTAGAAGAAGTGATTTATTAGTTTCTCTCAGACCCCTAAGACTAAAAACAAGTGAAAAAAGTAGATTTAACAAAATATCTACAGGCAAGTGGTCAACATGTTTCTGCATTTAATCGGAGGGTTTCCTATGCATTCTTCAGGACCAAGATATTGCTACTGCTTGCTTAAATAAGTGAGAACAAAATTAAAAGGAAAAATTTCACCTGAATATCAGGTGTAGAATCTCCGCCACAGTCTAAAACAAGTCACATAAGAGAAAAAGAAAAGAGAAAAACAACTTGTAATGATGGAATGCACTATAGACATTGCGCTATTCCTGTGTTCACGTATATTCATTTTAACACAAACATGATAACACTCACCCAATACTTGTGGGGAAGGCGCCTCACCTCACCTGGCAGGAGCTCAGGTAAAATAGGAGCACCGCTCTGTTAGCAAAAAAACAATCACAGGGACACTCAACCGATTCGGTAGAACAAAGCAAGAGGAAAACTTAATTGTTAAAAGTATACCCGGTATTAGACCGAGATTAAGGTTTTTACGTGTAACAATAAAAAGCCACGAGATCGTAGCGGGATATTACTGTTTATGCAGCCCGTATTGCTGCTCGTAAAGGACTACTACACGCATTCACCTCTCCGTCGGTGTCTCCAAACGTCCCTCTGGGCTCTTCTGGGGAGGCACCGAGCAAGGGAAATGGGCGGGTATATCAATGGAGATTATTGGGCGAGTGTGATGTATGATGGGAAATGTAGTTCCAAGATAAACGATAAACAGTGGTATTGGTTCTTTGAGGAAGGCTCTATTGTATTATAATGACATCCATGGTATAGGTTCGTTAAGACCATCTTTGTCACTATTCAATTTGTACACCCATTTTTGTTCAATTCTGAATAGGAATTTGCCGACATCTGGACAGTGATCCGGTATCGTGGGCTGTTCCAGTATAGTCCATTGGAATTCACTCGGCCCATGTCCTTTTTCCAAGAAGTGTGCTGTTAGGCGAGTCGCTTGTTTTCGACAGCGGACTGTGCTTTTATGTTCACCAATTCTTATTTTGGTTTTTCGGGTTGTCATCCCAACGTACCTCTTTGAGCATGGGCACGTGATCATATAGATCGTATTCTCGCTGTTACAATTGGTGAACTTGCGCTGTTGCCATGGGCGCATGGTTCCGATGTCAACACTGGTGGATTTCGTGGTTTGGGGGCATGCCGAACAATTGCCACATGGGTGGTGACCTTGTACGGGTGGCAGGTCCCACAAAGTACCGATCTGTCTTGGTGTCTTATTTCTCGGTCTAGTATGGACCAGGTGGTCTTTTATATTAGGTCCTCTTTTGAAGGCAAAAAGGGGCGGCGGTAAAGTGTCTCTGCTGGTGTTTAGAATTGACCAATGTTTGGTTATAATCTTCCGAACCTCATTCGATCTTGTATGGAAGGTGTTTACGAAAGTCATTCTCTTAGTCTTTTCTTTTTGAATGGCAACCTCCAGCAAGGCTTCTCTATTATTGTTAGAGGCCCTTTTCTTGGACTGGCGAATGATCTTTGCAGGATATTTCTTTTCTCGCAGATACTCAGAGAGTGTCTCTGAGTGTTTTTCAAAGGATTCCTTGGTTGAGCAGTTCCTTTTGAGCCTAAGGAATTGCCCAAATGGCAAGTTTTCTCTTAGCGCCCTCGGGTGGCAGCTTTCAAAATTGAGCAGTGCGTTACGTGCCATTGGTTTTCTATATAATTCCGTTTTTAGCCCATCTTCTGTGACCACTATAAGAATGTCTAAGAAGGGCAGTTCTTTCTTGCTACATTCCAAGGTGAATTTCAGAAACTCATTACAGTTGTTCAACCAGCTGTGGAATTCCAAAAGACTGGTCTCTGAGCCCCTCCATACAAAAAGAATATCGTCTATGTATCGCTTCCAAAGTCGGAGCGATACATAGTGAGGGTTATCTTGATGTAGTATTTGCGTTTGTTCCAGTACATGGACATATAAATTCGCCAGACTCGGCGCGAAAACGCTGCCCATGCTGGTGCCAGAGGTCTGGAGGTAGATGGTACCCTCGAATCTGAAGTAATTCTCTTTCATTGCCAGCTCTGCCAATTCCATAATGAAAGAAACCGGAGTGACCGTTTGTAGGTCCCTTTCTTGGAGGATGTTGCCCACCACTTCCAAAGTCTCTGTTTGTGGGATAGATGTATACAGGGACTCTACATCGAAGGATACTAGTAGGTCCATAGTGGGGTCAAAGTCTACAGTTGAAAGCAGTCGCAGCACGTCTTTTGTATCCTTAAGGTAGGTTGGCATTTCTTTAACAATAGGATTGAGGAAAAAATCAACAAATGTTGAAAGTGGCTCCAGAATAGATCCAATACCAGAGATGATTGGTCTCCCAGGTGGTGGCCTCTGTGGTTTGTGCACCTTTGGTAGGCAATAGAAGTAGGGGATCGTTGGATGGGAAGTGCACAGGAATTGTCCCTCTTGAGGAGTTATCCATCCTTGTGATGAGGCCTCTTCGACTAGATGGTTGATCTTGGTTTTCAATCTCTCTGTTGGGTCGTCTTTCAGTGGTCGATAAGATCTGTGATCTTGTAACTGTCTGAGGCATTCCTGTCTATAGGTGTCTCTGTCCAAGATGACAATTCCTCCGCCCTTGTCTGCAGGCTTGATTATGATCGATTCATTAGTAGTAAGGGCCTGCAGAGCTAGTTTCTCTTTGTTGGGTACGTTTACATAAGATCTTGGTTTCTTGGTTTTATAGAGTAAGTCAATGTCAGTTTCCACGGCCTCCTCAAAGGTTTGGACCCTTGTTGGTAGTCCAATTGTCGTGGGATTGAAGGTAGATGGTCTTTTTAGACCAGTGTTGGCAACAGATTCAATATTGTCCCCAGGATTCTGTTTGGCAAAAAAGTAGTGGAGTCTCACTTTCCTAAATAATTTGGAAACCTCCACTTGAGTGTTGAATTGGTCGCCGTCGTGGGTAGCCACAAAACCTAGCCCACGATTAAGGAGATTTTCTTCCTCATTAGAAAGTACATGAGAACTCAAATTAATCACGAGGCTGGTTGGTCGGTTGTTCCGCTCGTTCCAGCTCCCTCTTGTGGTATCCTCTTGCCACTCCTCAAGTCCATGGTCGGTTGTTGTACCGGAGTTGTCCAACGGACTTGGGATCCTTGACCTTGTCTTCTTCTCCCTCTGTTGATCCTCTGGCCATACCCTAAAAAAGGCTGTTGTCCTTGGATTTGTTGCATTTGTGGTGGGTAGAAGGGATGTCCCATTTGGGGGAAATTAGGGCCATACATCCACGGGCCTGGTTGCCAGAACGGTTGGAAGTTGTTCTGACCAAAGTTGTTGCCTCTGCGGCCTCTTCTGTTACCACGTCCTTTGAAAGGACCTCCACTTCCTCGCTGGGATGTATCGGAATCGCTGGAGTTGTCATCAGAGCTAGAGGTAGCATAGTTGGAGCCTCTTCGGCCTCCACTTTGATTGTATGTCGGTGCTACATACGAATCGCTGGTATATGGATATACTTTTTCACTGGAGAATTTGGCCAAATCTTTTTTAAATTTCTCCATTTTTGTAAAGAGAATTGATTCCTTGAACTCAGTGTTCTTCTTGTTGGTATCGTCCTGTCCAGATTTGAAGGCAGGGTTTTTTAGGGTAGTCTTGATTTTACCTTCTAGGAGTTGTATCTCAACCAGGATCTTGTCAGCTACCCGTTTGGCCGTTTTTATAATAAGGACTAACCAATCCCTGGTGCACCGCCAGGCAATTAAGGACCAGTCTTTAAGGAATTCCTTATCGTCCAAGAACAATCTTGGACTGTTGGTCACAATAAGACCTGATGGTGCACAGTTCCCATGTAGATATTGTGCCATAATTATGCTGTGCACTATTGTTCTTGAGTGGGATTTCTTTAGAACCAAGATCTTATTCCAGCCCTCGTCTGGAGTATTTGTTGCGAGGGGAATATTCTCTAGTAGACTGGGATTTTCATCCAGAATGTTTTGGATTTCCGCTTCCTCAAAAGCCAAACCACTGTTTGATGCCATTGTAAATGTTTATCACTAAATCGCTTGCCAAGTTTCTACGTAAAGGGAGTGTCCTGTGATTGAAACCAACGTCAAAAACAGAGCTGGAAAACAGACAAAGAGGTTGTATGTCTGTTATTTTTCAAAAGGAAGACCCACAGCCGAGGCTGTACTCAATCACAAAAACACACTACTTAGGGGAGGGTCTAATGGCTAGTTTTATGACTCTAAACTGGATACATGCCCCACTCATGAAGTAACAACAACAAAAGGTATCCAGGAGTCACGACTTAGTGTTTTAACTCGAGACTTGCCACCATGTGACTTAAAAAAGTAGACTGTGTGTTTATTCAAGTGTAAACCAACATTCAGTATGCAACTTGGGTAGGAATTTTTCCCATCAGTTGCCGCTCTGTACCACCATTACCACATCATTTGGGTCCTCCTTACCCAGGAGTTAGTACACAGAATCGGTCACACTGTGAATGGTGTGAGGACTATGTGAGTAAGGAGACCGATGCCATATGTGTTTGTTGGATGGTGTCTTAAAAGTGATGTCGACAAGGTTAATCCTGAGGGAAGCAGTGCAGTGAGGATAAAGTGAAGGTGAGTAAAATTAGGTGGAACTGAGTAGAAGAAGTGATTTATTAGTTTCTCTCAGACCCCTAAGACTAAAAACAAGTGAAAAAAGTAGATTTAACAAAATATCTACAGGCAAGTGGTCAACATGTTTCTGCATTTAATCGGAGGGTTTCCTATGCATTCTTCAGGACCAAGATATTGCTACTGCTTGCTTAAATAAGTGAGAACAAAATTAAAAGGAAAAATTTCACCTGAATATCAGGTGTAGAATCTCCGCCACAGTCTAAAACAAGTCACATAAGAGAAAAAGAAAAGAGAAAAACAACTTGTAATTATGGAATGCACTACAGACATTGCGCTATTCCTGTGTTCACGGATATTCATTTTAACACAAACATGATAACACTCACCCAATACTTGTGGGGAAGGCGCCTCACCTCACCTGGCAGGAGCTCAGGTAAAATAGGAGCACCGCTCTGTTAGCAAAAAAACAATCACAGGGACACTCAACCGATTCGGTAGAACAAAGCAAGAGGAAAACTTAATTGTTAAAAGTATACCCGGTATTAGACCGAGATTAAGGTTTTTACGTGTAACAATAAAAAGCCACGAGATCGTAGCAGGATATTACTGTTTATGCAGCCTGTATTGCTGCTCATAAAGGACTACTACACGCATTCACCTCTCCGTCGGTGTCTCCAAACGTCCCTCTGGGCTCTTCTGGGGAGGCACCGAGCAAGGGAAATGGGCGGGTATATCAATGGAGATTATTGGGCGAGTGTGATGTATGATGGGAAATGTAGTTCCAAGATAAACGATAAACAGTGGTATTGGTTCTTTGAGGAAGGCTCTATTGTATTATAATGACATCCATGGTATAGGTTCGTTAAGACCATCTTTGTCACTATTCAATTTGTACACCCATTTTTGTTCAATTCTGAATAGGAATTTGCCGACATCTGGACAGTGATCCGGTATCGTGGGCTGTTCCAGTATAGTCCATTGGAATTCACTCGGCCCATGTCCTTTTTCCAAGAAGTGTGCTGTTAGGCGAGTCGCTTGTTTTCGACAGCGGACTGTGCTTTTATGTTCACCAATTCTTATTTTGGTTTTTCGGGTTGTCATCCCAACGTACCTCTTTGAGCATGGGCACGTGATCATATAGATCGTATTCTCGCTGTTACAATTGGTGAACTTGCGCTGTTGCCATGGGCGCATGGTTCCGATGTCAACACTGGTGGATTTCGTGGTTTGGGGGCATGCCGAACAATTGCCACATGGGTGGTGACCTTGTACGGGTGGCAGGTCCCACAAAGTACCGATCTGTCTTGGTGTCTTTTTTCTCGGTCTAGTATGGACCAGGTGGTCTTTTATATTAGGTCCTCTTTTGAAGGCAAAAAGGGGCGGCGGTAAAGTGTCTCCGCTGGTGTTTAGAATGGACCAATGTTTGGTTATAATCTTCCGAACCTCATTCGATCTTGTATGGAAGGTGTTTACGAAAGTCATTCTCTTAGTCTTTTCTTTTTGAATGGCAACCTCCAGCAAGGCTTCTCTATTATTGTTAGAGGCCCTTTTCTTGGACTGGCGAATGATCTTTGCAGGATATTTCTTTTCTCGCAGATACTCAGAGAGTGTCTCTGAGTGTTTTTCAAAGGATTCCTTGGTTGAGCAGTTCCTTTTGAGCCTAAGGAATTGCCCAAATGGCAAGTTTTCTCTTAGCGCTCTCGGGTGGCAGCTTTCAAAATTGAGCAGTGCGTTACGTGCCATTGGTTTTCTATATAATTCCGTTTTTAGCCCATCTTCTGTGACCACTATAAGAATGTCTAAGAAGGGCAGTTCTTTCTTGCTGCATTCCAAGGTGAATTTCAGAAACTCATTACAGTTGTTCAACCAGCTGTGGAATTCCAAAAGACTGGTCTCTGAGCCCCTCCATACAACAAGAATATCGTCTATGTATCGCTTCCAAAGTCGGAGCGATACATAGTGAGCGTTATCTTGATGTAGTATTTTCGTTTGTTCCAGTACATGGACATATAAATTCGCCAGACTCGGCGCGAAAACGCTGCCCATGCTGGTGCCAGAGGTCTGGAGGTAGATGGTATCCTCGAATCTGAAGTAATTCTCTTTCATTGCCAGCTCTGCCAATTCCATAATGAAAGAAACCGGAGTGATCGTTTGTAGGTCCCTTTCTTGGAGGATGTTGCCCACCACTTCCAAAGTCTCTGTTTGTGGGATAGATGTATACAGGGACTCTACATCGAAGGATACTAGTAGGTCCATAGTGGGGTCAAAGTCTATAGTTGGAAGCAGTCGCAGCACGTCTTTTGTATCCTTAAGGTAGGTTGGCATTTCTTTAACAATAGGATTGAGGAAAAAATCAACAAATGTTGAAAGTGTCTCCAGAATAGATCCAATACCAGAGATGATTGGTCTCCCAGGTGGTGGCCTCTGTGGTTTGTGCACCTTTGGTAGGCAATAGAAGTAGGGGATCGTTGGATGGGAAGTGCACAGGAATTGTCCCTCTTGAGGAGTTATCCATCCTTGTGATAAGGCCTCTTCGACTAGATGGTTGATCTTGGTTTTCAATCTCTCTGTTGGGTCGTCTTTCAGTGGTCGATAAGATCTGTGATCTTGTAACTGTCTGAGGCATTCCTGTCTATAGGTGTCTCTGTCCAAGATGACAATTCCTCCGCCCTTGTCTGCAGGCTTGATTATGATCGATTCATTAGTAGTAAGGGCCTGCAGAGCTAGTTTCTCTTTGTTGGGTAAGTTTACATAAGATCTTGGTTTCTTGGTTTTATAGAGTAAGTCAATGTCAGTTTCCACGGTCTCCTCAAAGGTTTGGACCCTTGTTGGTAGTCCAATTGTCGTGGGATTGAAGGTAGATGGTCTTTTTAGACCAGTGTTGGCAACAGATTCAATATTGTCTCCAGGATTCTGTTTGGCAAAGACACTCTCTGAGTATCTGCGAGAAAAGAAATATCCTGCAAAGATCATTCGCCAGTCCAAGAAAAGGGCCTCTAACAATAATAGAGAAGCCTTGCTGGAGGTTGCCATTCAAAAAGAAAAGACTAAGAGAATGACTTTCGTAAACACCTTCCATACAAGATCGAATGAGGTTCGGAAGATTATAACCAAACATTGGTCCATTCTAAACACCAGCAGAGACACTTTACCGCCGCCCCTTTTTGCCTTCAAAAGAGGACCTAATATAAAAGACCACCTGGTCCATACTAGACCGAGAAATAAGACACCAAGACAGATCGGTACTTTGTGGGACCTGCCACCCGTACAAGGTCACCACCCATGTGGCAATTGTTCGGCATGCCCCCAAACCACGAAATCCACCAGTGTTGACATCGGAACCATGCGCCCATGGCAACAGCGCAAGTTCACCAATTGTAACAGCGAGAATATGATCTATATGATCACGTGCCCATGCTCAAAGAGGTACGTTGGGATGACAACCCGAAAAACCAAAATAAGAATTGGTGAACATAAAAGCACAGTCCGCTGTCGAAAACAAGCGACTCGCCTAACAGCACACTTCTTGGAAAAAGGACATGGGCCGAGTGAATTCCAATGGACTATACTGGAACAGCCCACGATACCGGATCACTGTCCAGATGTCGGCAAATTCCTATTCAGAATTGAACAAAAATGGGTGTACAAATTGAATAGTGACAAAGATGGTCTTAACGAACCTATACCATGGATGTCATTATAATACAATAGAGCCTTTCCTCAAAGAACCAATACCACTGTTTATCGTTTATCTTGGAACTACATTTCCCATCATACATCACACTCGCCCAATAATCTCCATTGATATACCCGCCCATTTCCCTTGCTCGGTGCCTCCCCAGAAGAGCCCAGAGGGACGTTTGGAGACACCGACGGAGAGGTGAATGCGTGTAGTAGTCCTTTACAAGCAGCAATACGGGCTGCATAAACAGTAATATCCCGCTACGATCTCGTGGTTTTTTATTGTTACACGTAAAAACCTTAATCTCGGTCTAATACCGGGTATACTTTTAACAATTAAGTTTTCCTCTTGCTTTGTTCTACCGAATCGGTTGAGTGTCCCTGTGATTGTTTTTTTGCTAACAGAGCGGTGCTCCTATTTTACCTGAGCTCCTGCCAGGTGAGGTGAGGCGCCTTCCCCACAAGTATTGGGTGAGTGTTATCATGTTTGTGTTAAAATGAATATACGTGAACACAGGAATAGCGCAATGTCTGTAGTGCATTCCATAATTACAAGTTGTTTTTCTCTTTTCTTTTTCTCTTATGTGACTTGTTTTAGACTGTGGCGGAGATTCTACACCTGATATTCAGGTGAAATTGTTCCTTTTAATTTTGTTCTCACTTATTTAAGCAAGCAGTAGCAATATCTTGGTCCTGAAGAATGCATAGGAAACCCTCCGATTAAATGCAGAAACATGTTGACCACTTGCCTGTAGATATTTTGTTAAATCTACTTTTTTCACTTGTTTTTAGTCTTAGGGGTCTGAGAGAAACTAATAAATCACTTCTTCTACTCAGTTCCACCTAATTTTACTCACCTTCACTTTATCCTCACTGCACTGCTTCCCTCATGTGTAACCTTGTCGACATCACTTTTAAGACACCATCCAACAAACACATATGACATTGGTCTCCTTACTCACATAGTCCTCACACCATTCACAGTGTGACCGATTCTGTGTACTAACTCCTGGGTAAGGAGGACCCAAATGATGTGATAATGGTGGTACAGAGCGGCAACTGATGGGAAAAATTCCTACCCAAGTTGCATACTGAATGTTGGTTTACACTTGAATAAACACACAGTCTACTTTTTTAAGTCACATGGTGGCAAGTCTCGAGTTAAAACACTAAGTCGTGACTCCTGGATACCTTTTGTTGTTGTTACTTCATGAGTGGGGCATGTATACAGTTTAGAGTCATAAAACTAGCCCTTAGACCCTCCCCTAAGTAGTGTGTTTTTGTGATTGAGTACAGCCTCGGCTGTGGGTCTTCCTTTTGAAAAATAACAGACATACAACCTCTTTGTCTGTTTTCCAGCTCTGTTTTTGACGTTGGTTTCAATCACAGGACACTCCCTTTACGTAGAAACTTGGCAAGCGATTTAGTGATAAACATTTACAATGGCATCAAACAGTGGTTTGGCTTTTGAGGAAGCGGAAATCCAAAACATTCTGGATGAAAATCCCAGTCTACTAGAGAATATTCCCCTCGCAACAAATACTCCAGACGAGGGCTGGAATAAGATCTTGGTTCTAAAGAAATCCCACTCAAGAACAATAGTGCACGGCATAATTATGGCACAATATCTACATGGGAACTGTGCACCATCAGGTCTCATTGTGACCAACAGTCCAAGATTGTTCTTGGACGATAAGGAATTCCTTAAAGACTGGTCCTTAATTGCCTGGCGGTGCACCAGGGATTGGTTAGTCCTTATTATAAAAACGGCCAAACGGGTAGCTGACAAGATCCTGGTTGAGATACAACTCCTAGAAGGTAAAATCAAGACTACCCTAAAAAACCCTGCCTTCAAATCTGGACAGGACGATACCAACAAGAAGAACACTGAGTTCAAGGAATCAATTCTCTTTACAAAAATTGAGAAATTTAAAAAAGATTTGGCCAAATTCTCCAGTGAAAAAGTATATCCATATACCAGCGATTCGTATGTAGCACCGACATACAATCAAAGTGGAGGCCGAAGAGGCTCCAACTATGCTACCTCTAGCTCTGATGACAACTCCAGCGATTCCGATACATCCCAGCGAGGAAGTGGAGGTCCTTTCAAAGGACGTGGTAACAGAAGAGGCCGCAGAGGCAACAACTTTGGTCAGAACAACTTCCAACCGTTCTGGCAACCAGGCCCGTGGATGTATGGCCCTAATTTCCCCCAAATGGGACATCCCTTCTACCCACCACAAATGCAACAAATCCAAGGACAACAGCCTTTTTTAGGGTATGGCCAGAGGACCAACAGAGGGAGAAGAAGACAAGGTCAAGGATCCCAAGTCCGTTGGACAACTCCGGTACAACAACCGACCATGGACTTGAGGAGTGGCAAGAGGATACCACAAGAGGGAGCTGGAACAAGCGGAACAACCGACCAACCAGCCTCGTGATTAATTTGAGTTCTCATGTACTTTCTAATGAGGAAGAAAATCTCCTTAATCGTGGGCTAGGTTTTGTGGCTACCCACGAAGGCGACCAATTCAACACTCAAGTGGAGGTTTCCAAATTATTTAGGAAAGTGAGACTCCACTACTTTTTTGCCAAACAGAATCCTGGAGACAATATTGAATCTGTTGCCAACACTGGTCTAAAAAGACCATCTACCTTCAATCCCACGACAATTGGACTACCAACAAGGGTCCAAACCTTTGAGGAGGCCGTGGAAACTGACATTGACTTACTCTATAAAACCAAGAAACCAAGATCTTATGTAAACTTACCCAACAAAGAGAAACTAGCTCTGCAGGCCCTTACTACTAATGAATCGATCATAATCAAGCCTGCAGACAAGGGCGGAGGAATTGTCATCTTGGACAGAGACACCTATAGACAGGAATGCCTCAGACAGTTACAAGATCACAGATCTTATCGACCACTGAAAGACGACCCAACAGAGAGATTGAAAACCAAGATCAACCATCTAGTCGAAGAGGCCTCATCACACGGATGGATAACTCCTCAAGAGGGACAATTCCTGTGCACTTCCCATCCAACGATCCCCTACTTCTATTGCCTACCAAAGGTGCACAAACCACAGAGGCCACCACCTGGGAGACCAATCATCTCTGGTATTGGATCTATTCTGGAGCCACTTTCAACATTTGTTGATTTTTTCCTCAATCCTATTGTTAAAGAAATGCCAACCTACCTTAAGGATACAAAAGACGTGCTGCGACTGCTTCCAACTGTAGACTTTGACCCCACTATGGACCTACTAGTATCCTTCGATGTAGAGTCCCTGTATACATCTATCCCACAAACAGAGACTTTGGAAGTGGTGGGCAACATCCTCCAAGAAAGGGACCTACAAACGATCACTCCGGTTTCTTTCATTATGGAATTGGCAGAGCTGGCAATGAAAGAGAATTACTTCTGATTCGAGGATACCATCTACCTCCAGACCTCTGGCACCAGCATGGGCAGCGTTTTCGCGCCGAGTCTGGCGAATTTATATGTCCATGTACTGGAACAAACGAAAATACTACATCAAGATAACCCTCACTATGTATCGCTCCGACTTTGGAAGCGATACATAGACGATATTCTTGTTGTATGGAGGGGCTCAGAGACCAGTCTTTTGGAATTCCACAGCTGGTTGAACAACTGTAATGAGTTTCTGAAATTCACCTTGGAATGCAGCAAGAAAGAACTGCCCTTCTTAGACATTCTTATAGTGGTCACAGAAGATGGGCTAAAAACGGAATTATATAGAAAACCAATTGCACGTAACGCACTGCTCAATTTTGAAAGCTGCCACCCGAGAGCGCTAAGAGAAAACTTGCCATTTGGGCAATTCCTTAGGCTCAAAAGGAACTGCTCAACCAAGGAATCCTTTGAAAAACACTCAGAGACACTCTCTGAGTATCTGCGAGAAAAGAAATATCCTGCAAAGATCATTCGCCAGTCCAAGAAAAGGGCCTCTAACAATAATAGAGAAGCCTTGCTGGAGGTTGCCATTCAAAAAGAAAAGACTAAGAGAATGACTTTCGTAAACACCTTCCATACAAGATCGAATGAGGTTCAGAAGATTATAACCAAACATTGGTCCATTCTAAACACCAGCGGAGACACTTTACCGCCGCCCCTTTTTGCCTTCAAAAGAGGACCTAATATAAAAGACCACCTGGTCCATACTAGACCGAGAAATAAGACACCAAGACAGATCGGTACTTTGTGGGACCTGCCACCCGTACAAGGTCACCACCCATGTGGCAATTGTTCGGCATGCCCCCAAACCACGAAATCCACCAGTGTTGACATCGGAACCATGCGCCCATGGCAACAGCGCAAGTTCACCAATTGTAACAGCGAGAATACGATCTATATGATCACGTGCCCATGCTCAAAGAGGTACGTTGGGATGACAACCCGAAAAACCAAAATAAGAATTGGTGAACATAAAAGCACAGTCCGCTGTCGAAAACAAGCGACTCGCCTAACAGCACACTTCTTGGAAAAAGGACATGGGCCGAGTGAATTCCAATGGACTATACTGGAACAGCCCACGATACCGGATCACTGTCCAGATGTCGGCAAATTCCTATTCAGAATTGAACAAAAATGGGTGTACAAATTGAATAGTGACAAAGATGGTCTTAACGAACCTATACCATGGATGTCATTATAATACAATAGAGCCTTCCTCAAAGAACCAATACCACTGTTTATCGTTTATCTTGGAACTACATTTCCCATCATACATCACACTCGCCCAATAATCTCCATTGATATACCCGCCCATTTCCCTTGCTCGGTGCCTCCCCAGAAGAGCCCAGAGGGACGTTTGGAGACACCGACGGAGAGGTGAATGTGTGTAGTAGTCCTTTACGAGCAGCAATACGGGCTGCATAAACAGTAATATCCCGCTACGATCTCGTGGCTTTTTATTGTTACACGTAAAAACCTTAATCTCGGTCTAATACCGGGTATACTTTTAACAATTAAGTTTTCCTCTTGCTTTGTTCTACCGAATCGGTTGAGTGTCCCTGTGATTGTTTTTTTGCTAACAGAGCGGTGCTCCTATTTTACCTGAGCTCCTGCCAGGTGAGGTGAGGCGCCTTCCCCACAAGTATTGGGTGAGTGTTATCATGTTTGTGTTAAAATGAATATACGTGAACACAGGAATAGCGCAATGTCTGTAGTGCATTCCATAATTACAAGTTGTTTTTCTCTTTTCTTTTTCTCTTATGTGACTTGTTTTAGACTGTGGCGGAGATTCTACACCTGATATTCAGGTGAAATTTTTCCTTTTAATTTTGTTCTCACTTATTTAAGCAAGCAGTAGCAATATCTTGGTCCTGAAGAATGCATAGGAAACCCTCCGATTAAATGCAGAAACATGTTGACCACTTGCCTGTAGATATTTTGTTAAATCTACTTTTTTCACTTGTTTTTAGTCTTAGGGGTCTGAGAGAAACTAATAAATCACTTCTTCTACTCAGTTCCACCTAATTTTACTCACCTTCACTTTATCCTCACTGCACTGCTTCCCTCATGTGTAACCTTGTCGACATCACTTTTAAGACACCATCCAACAAACACATATGACATCGGTCTCCTTACTCACATAGTCCTCGCACCATTCACAGTGTGACCGATTCTGTGTACTAACTCCTGGGTAAGGAGGACCCAAATGATGTGATAATGGTGGTACAGAGCGGCAACTGATGGGAAAAATTCCTACCCAAGTTGCATACTGAATGTTGGTTTACACTTGAATAAACACACAGTCTACTTTTTTAAGTCACATGGTGGCAAGTCTCGAGTTAAAACACTAAGTCGTGACTCCTGGATACCTTTTGTTGTTGTTACTTCATGAGTGGGGCATGTATCCAGTTTAGAGTCATAAAACTAGCCCTTAGACCCTCCCCTAAGTAGTGTGTTTTTGTTTTTGGCAAAAACATATCACCTTGTACAAGTAATTGATCCTGGCTTTCAAATCCATAAACGAATCCTCTCTAAACTACCTCTGTGTAATACTGAGTAAGTACTTGCAAACACATAATTTACCATCAGCCAATAAAAATCTTCTAGTTTCCGGGGTCGCGAACCATTGGAGGGCCAGCACCCGATTTCTTGTGGGTCATGAAATATCAATCAAGAAAGATGCTTTTGCATTTTGTATTTATATTGTCACATTTTCTGTGCTTCAAAAACAGAGGTCAAATGCCAGACTATGTGTTCTGAGAAATTGCTGCTTATTCTTTTAACATGGAGTTTGCGTTTAATTTTCTTTCTCTGACTGCAAAGTGAGAGGAGCTTTTAAATTGAACCGTGGGACAATCTTACTGGGGTACAAGGTGTGTGAAAGGAAAGTCTATAGGATGTCATTTTTGTACAACCCAACACAATTTAGAATCCTGTAAATGGACTGTACACATTTCAGCATACATAAGCAGTGAGGAAAGCAAAAATGAAGCTAATTTTCACAAGAATTGCCACTTGCCTCCTGAAGAGACTGCCAACCATTCAGAACTCAGTTGTCAGACTCAGTCCGACCTCCCCAGACAGACCCACATCACCCCTCACCTAAGGAAACTCCACTGGCTCCCCATCTACAAGAGATGCCAGTTCAAGGTTTTGACTCACACCTACAAACCCCTGCACAACCAAGGACCAGATTACATAAACCACTGTCTGAGCTTATATCAACCTTCCAGCCTCCTGCGATCTGTCTCCCTCTCCCTTACTCACACCCCTTCGTTCGCCGAAGCACAACTGGAGGACGCTCCTTCTACTACTTTGCAGTGAAGTCCTATAACACCCTCCCCCTCCATTTCAGGGCTTCACCCTCTTTTCAGGAATTCAGAAGGGCCTCATTTGATGCCACCCGAGCAGCTTGTACCTCAGCTCCTGGATATCTTCGCAGGTGATAAGCTGCTCTTTATAAATTCCATTTGATTGATTGATTTTTTGTAATTTTTAAATGTGATAGAAACAAAGATTTTAATAGGATCAAAAGAAATAAAGGCACTTTACTTGGTGATGTGCAAATAATAACTACATTTACTGAAACTTGATTTCCGCACATTATCAAGTGTATGCTATATAATTTTATAAGTAAAACTGTTATCTTTACAAATTTAGTGGCCATTGCAGTAAAACATGTGCTTCCTGTAAATCACAGTGTGCTACAGCTTAATGCTTTAGTAATATATTTGCGACAGTGTGATCCAAAATGCACCACAAGCTACATACTACACAGTTACGACTCTCCTGCTGAATATATTTGCTACACTTTGTGTGAAGCTAGGATTTTTCTGAATCCCTATGAATTCAATGATGCAACATTGATGTCACCACCCACACTGAAAACTGTTACAGCACCACTAGCACAAAGGTGCTGAACTATGTACCTAAGTTCAGTTTTCATACAAACCCTGCCAGGTATTCCGAAGCAAGACTCCGAGTGAACCTTCCAGTATTATGTGCTGCTGTGGTTTTACGGTAGAAAGACATTTTAACAGAGAATGTGCTCATTATGCACAATCATCCCAATTATGTATGACTTTCACACATAAATTGAGAAATAGGGATGTGACCTAGCAGCCAGAGCTGCCGACTCTGGAGCTGGGGAACCAGGCTCTAGTCTTGGCATTGGCTCTGGGCAAATCAGTGATGTCATCAGTGATGTCACTGACCATGTCATGAATGATGTAATATGTGACATCATCAGCAGTGGATTGCGGGCGCGTGAGTTATAGTTAGTACAACTAACTATAACGGGGGCATTTCAATGGTTTTATGTGAGTGAAATGTCCAGCTAACTATAACACCCCTGAAACCTATGTTTTTTTCAGTTAATTTCTAAGGTTTTTTAAATGCTAATTCCTAACTATAACATGTCTGAAACCTATGGTTTTTTCACTGAATTTCAAAGGTTTTTAAAATGCTAATTCCTAACGATAACATGTCTGAAACCTATGGTTTTTTCAGTGAATTTCAAAGATTTTTTTAAATGCTAATTTGTAAATATTTTTTTAATATATTTTCTAACTACATTTTTTAAATCTTTTTATTTTTAGATGTTATTTTTTAAATTACATTACACATTTTCTTATTACTTTTTTTACATACATTTTTTTTCTTTATTATATATTGTTCATAATATACTTAAATAATTTTTATGTATTTTTTTCTTTTTTATGGAGTTGAACATCCTATGGGTAGAAATTCACTTAGCAGGTAAATAGTGTTTTTGTTACCTTTTCTTACTCAGTGGTGGATCCTGGATACAGCACTGCTGCATCTCTTCTAAACAGATGAAAGAATGCAAATTACCAAAGACGCGCAGAAGGCCGCGTCTCTTTTTAAAAAAAAATATCGCTAGAATGCACGGATCACACGCGCACCCGCAATTTTTCCCAAAAAAAGAAAAAGAATTGGGGCCGTGGGAGACCTTGGAGGGCCCCCTGAGGAGACCTAGAGGATCAGGGTGTGTCTACCCTCCCCTTTTCACGATTTAAACACACATTTCACACGCTTCTTCAGCCTCCCCTGTACAGAGACATAAAATGGCTGCCAACAGTTTCTAGTTTCGAATGTTGATAACCACTTGACAACCAATTAGCCTTCAGCGCTTGATCGGAAGGGTGCGCTTATGGTACGATAACATTAAGCGGAGCATACGTATTCAATTTTTTTATGGGAAGTGGGCCTCCTGAAGCCACTTCAAGACCACAGGGATATCCAAACTCCATCTATGTATGTACCACGTAGGAGTTGCCTACACTTTGCGCATGCATGTTTGTGGTAACGAATGCGTGTTAATGTTACGCATGTGCACAATACGTCCCACTGTCTGGCTATGTACCCCTGACGTATTTCATTTTATTTGTGCATGCTCAATTACAACATGCCCAATCACAGCTCTCACACCCAGTGACACCATACTCAACCAATCATCCTTCTGCAAAGCATTTATAAGCTGCCAACCTTCTTGAACTTTTCCTATTCCGCAGTCACAGCCATTGAGAGTGTTCGTATCCACTTCTTCGTAGGTGAGCACTTTTTTAAGAGTAATTAAATTAATTAATCTGAACAATCTTTAAATACAGTGTAAATGCAAATTCATGTTCGATTTGGCAGTGCTGTTTTTAAGCACGCTTTCTTGCTCGCTAAAGTTGACTTTGTAACTTTTGTTTCTGTGCAAATCCCTTAAACCTGGTGCGTTTGTTTAATTTGCTAAGCCTCACGTAGCCGCTCCTACAGCAGTGTGCTACGTGCTGTTCAAGTGAATGTGATGTAGTTTTTCTAGTGTAAGTAGCGCATCTTGTGCCCCATGCATTGCAAAAGTAATGCTTTCGGCAAAAGTGTATTTTAGCACGGTTTCCAGCTCTTATAACTTAATATTTTGCCTTGGAATGCGATGATGCTGGGCAAATTACTTAATCCGGCCGCATTTCATTATTTAAGTAGTGCGTCACGTGCTCCTTCCTCCCCATGCACTGCACAAGTAATTGATTGGTCAATGTTGTATTTTAGATTCAAACAGAAACGGGGATGAGGCTACTATGGCCGCACCGGTAGCCAAGTTCCTAGTGTTTATATAGTGTGGGTGCAAGTGGTCTGGGATACAGTCCCCTAGATCCCAAAAACATAAAACAAAATTCTATTTGTTTTATACATCAAATTCCACAAGTTGACCCTGCACACCAAAAACAATTAGTGAACACAATATTAATGCTTAGTCTGCATTTGTTCATAAGAGTGTCACACTAGACGACCAGACGACCGCATGTTTACGAGACGCTGATACCAGATATATGGCATATACTTCATTCTTCTTTTTCTGATTGGAAATAACGAACTGAGGGTATATCTTGAACGCATTATCCGTTTCCACTACACTTGAAAACCTTACTGAAAATACAATTCTCAAGACGGACGGGAAGCTGTGCGTAAAGATATATTTGAGTCAAGCCCTGAAGAAGTCCGGTTTCGGACGAAACGCGTTGGCTATTGTTTTTATCTACAAATTTTGAATAAAAAGGAAAGAATAAAGAAGAATGTTGTATTTTAGCACGCTCTCCATGTTTTTTAATTACCTTAAACTTCATTTGCCCCCTGTTCTATCTCATTATACAGATATCTCAACCATGAGATGTCCTGGTCGCCACAAGCTGGCCTGCCCATACACTATACCACGTGGTGGTGAACAACTCGACACACCAGATCCACTGACTTCTCTCCATATGTTATCAGCCGAGAATTGCAATGTTAATAAAGTGAGTGAACAATCTCGGCCTAACATTTGTATAATGAAATGCTATTTCCTATTTTGCTTGCCAAATATAACGTCTGATAATTGCTTTTCATCCCCAATCCTATTGAGAACAAATGTTTTGATGTACATTTAAATTAATCTTGGACATATGTACAACATATACATTTTTAACTCTTTTTTCAGTTTGCAGAATGTTTGTTGCCGAGGTTGAAGAAAACTATGGGGCATATTACCAACCTACGGCGATATTTATCGCTAAGTAGGGTTAGTGGTAATATTTTTATCGCCGCCCTTCACCTGTTTTTATCGCTGAGACAACTTGCTATTAGCAAGGTTTATCTCAAAAGCGATAAAAATCAGGCGAAATGCGTGAATATCACTGTCAATACAGCGATATTCACGCATTAGCGTGACAATGCTCTTAGCCATGTTATCCACCTCCCATTGGATAACATGGCTAAGAACTGGTCAGGGCAGGCGTTAGCTTTTGGAGATATTCGTGCTTAGCGCGAATATTTCCAATGCTACACCTGTGTTGATCATAGGCGATAGCGATGTTAGCGACTGTTTTCAGTCGCTAACATTTTGGCACGCCCACTTTGCATGTCATTAGCGATAAATATCGCAGACATGCAAAGCGGGCCCCAAAATGCTCGCTATCGCCTACAAGCTGTCGCTAACTGGTGTTAGCGACAGCTTGGTAATTGGCCGAGAAAATTATCGCCGCTTTAGCGGGAAAAAGTCCCACTAAAGCAGCGATAAGGGCCCTTGGTAATATGCCCCTATATCCTCCTGTTCCAGCTAATTACACCAATGTCTCAAGTATGGTATTTACTAGTTGTCCGAAGCCATGCACATTCACAAATTTTTAAAGGACAACGTTAAGGTAAATACTCACAATACGACTACTCGACGAAGTTAAAAAGTAACGGATATAAGTACTTGAGGGGTTTTCGGTGGCAAATAATGTCAAATTCACACTTCTACGAATGAGTCTGATACAGGGTGGATCTCTGTATAACTAATGGATAATTAGATTTTAGGATGGCATACAGAGCTCCAAACCTTCTTAATTTTTTTCTTAAAGGGTTACAAAATGGGGACGAATATTAAGCTGTGCAGTAGAGGTTGACGGTGTTGCTCCACTGGTACTTGGGCCTCCTCATGAGGCAGGAGGAGCCTCTATCAATCTCCTTAACTCTTCCCTTGCAAAGTTGACTGGATTCTTAGTCTGCAAGGGCCTCCGCATACTTGCAGCTCCACACCAGTCCTCTTTATTGGGGTCTCCTCCTGAAAGCAGAACCTCTGATAATTGCTTTTCATCCCCAATCCTATTGAGAACAAATGTTTTGATGTACATTTAAATTAATCTTGGACATATTTACAATATATACATTTTTAACTCTTTTCTCAGTTTGCAGAATGTTTGTTGCCGAGGTTGAAGAAAACTATATCCTTCCGTTCCAGCTGATTACACCGATGTCTCCAATATGGCATTTACTAGTTGTCCGAAGCCATGCACATTCACAAATTTTTAACGGACAACGTTAAGGTAAATACTCACAATACGACTACTCAACGAAGTTAAACAGTAACGGATATAAGTACTTGAGGGGTTTTCGGTGGCAGATAATCTCAAATTCAAACTTCTACGAATGAGTCTGATACAGGGTGGATCTCTGTATAACTAATGGATAATTAGATTTTAGGATGGCATACAGAGCTCCAAACCTTCTCAATTTTTTTCTTAAAGGGTTACAAAATGGGGACGAATATTAAGCTGTGCAGTAGAGATTGACGGTGTTGCTCCACTGGTACTTGGGCCTCCTCATGAAGCAGGAGGAGCCTCTATCAATCTCCTTAACTCTTCCCTTGCAAAGTTGACCGGATTCTTAGTCTGCAAGGGCCTCCGCATACTTGCAGCTCCACACCAGTCCTCTTTATTGGGGTCTCCTCCTGAAAGCAGAACCTCTGATAATTGCTTTTCATCCCCAATCCTATTGAGAACAAATGTTTTGATGTACATTTAAATTAATCTTGGACATATTTACAATATATACATTTTTAACTCTTTTCTCAGTTTGCAGAATGTTTGTTGCCGAGGTTGAAGAAAACTATATCCTTCCGTTCCAGGTGATTACACCGATGTCTCCAATATGGCATTTACTAGTTGTCCGAAGCCATGCACATTCACAAATTTTTAACGGACAACGTTAAGGTAAATACTCACAATACGACTACTCAACGAAGTTAAAAAGTAACGGATATAAGTACTTGAGGGGTTTTCGGTGGCAGATAATCTCAAATTCACACTTCTACGAATGAGTCTGATACAGGGTGGATCTTTGTATAACTAATGGATGATTACGTTTTATGATGGCATACAGAGCTCCCAATCTTCTTACTTTTTTTCTTGATGGGTTCCAAATTGGGGACGAATATTAGGCTGTGCAGTAGAGGTTGACGGTGTTGCTCCACTGGTGCTTGGGCCTCTTCATGAAGCAGGAGGAGCCTCTCTCAATCTCCTTGACTCTTCCCTTGCAAAGTTGACTGGATTCTTAGTCTGCAAGTGCTTCCGCATGCTTGCAGTTCCACACCAGTCCTCTTTATTGGGGTCTCCTCTTGAAAGCAAGTCTTGCATATGTGGCAACTAACTTTTCTTGCATTCACCTTTTTTAAGACTTGTGAAAACTAAATTCAAAACATTCAATAAAGACGGTGTCACTATGCATTGTGTCAAATGCTTTAAAAAATAAATATGCAGAAAATGTTCCCTTTAATTGTTGTTAACGTCTTTACAATTTCAATTTCAATTTTAAAGCTTTATTCGATTTTCACCTTTTTTTTAAAATCATAAAAGCATTTCATACAAAAAGTATCACATTACAAATACACATAATAAATAATTTAAAAAGTATTAAATCAGTTGAGGTGATTAATTGATTAGTCATTAGTACATAGAGAGTTCCGTTGTTTCAAAACACTTTTTAAAAAGATCTACATAGTCCTAATACACAGAGGGTTTCCTAGTTGTTGCAGATTCAAATAAGCTGGTCTACATTGCCGCCATGCCCCACCTCTCAAATATTGTTTCACTAGCACGCTCTTTCTTATACAGTTTGCATAGTAGTACAAGATGGAAGGTGGACTGGACGGATACATTGTCACATGGACAGGGGGCCAGAATTCTATTCCAGTCATTTTTGTTGGGGTATGAAACCAAGTGATGAAAAATGTTGAACCTGAATCTAGTCAGGACAAAGCGTTCAAACCCCAAAGTCATGATGGTTAAATATGGTTGTATTTTATACGTAGTCAGTAACGTCTTTACAGAAGAATTTGAAATGAGAAAGTTGGAGATGAATAACAGAGATATAACGTTATATCTCAAACTGCAAAAATTTATAAAAAGGGTGGACCAAAGTCTGCATGTACAATGCCAGTGGAAGCGTTTCATGCACATTGGAAACATTAAAAAAATATATATTGTCAAGTGTTACTTTGACTTGTAATGTTTGACCTCATTTTGTCACATCAATTTAATTTTAAACACTAATTTTCTTTTTTGTTTTGCAGATTAGCTACAATACTTCTTTTGGGCTCCATATTATATGTTGTTTATTATATTGTTTTGTTAGTTATACTTCTAGTTATTTATTGTATTGTTATCTTTTAGTTATAGTTCCAGTTATTGTTTTAATAAAAGTTAATTAAAAAAGTACATACGTCTGTTTTTTTGTGGGGGTAGCAGTCATCAATAGAAATGATATTTATAATTTGAAGTATAATTCTGAGGCTAACTCATTAGCAACATAGTGTGGTGCTCTTTTAACCTCTGTGCTCACGTAAGAGTTCCATGAACTGTTACTATGGTAACAGGCAGAAAGCCGTTTTGGGGGAGGGTTAAAAGTTACTGGCTGTACAAAAACCTTTTATATTTACCCAGGATCTTCTACATCACAGAAAGGAAAGCAAAGTAAAACAAAACACTGTGTACCAGATTTACAACCCCCTTGCACCACTTTCGCAGCCATACCCCCCCAACAACATTACAAGTATGTGGGCTTCAACGACCCAACTCAAGCCCGGGGAACCATCACCCCCTGAAATTTGTATATTACGGGACGCAAACTGCGTGGCCTATGTTTATATTTATTCACATGCCACCTTGTGTGATGGACCACTAGGATGCAGGAGGCCTTCAGCCCCAGGAGCTGCAGCGTCAACCTGACTGAGACCCGGGATAATAGCTGAAAGATCAGAATCAGAGCCTAAATATCCAGAAGCCACTGTTCGGAGTGAAAAACCCCAAACTGCCCCGAGTCCAGAACCGCTCCGATGAAGAGGAGCTTCCGAGAGGGGCACAAGTGCGACTTCGGCACGTTCATGGACAACCCCAGCAGGTGCTAGAGGTCGACCATAGTCGGGAGGTGGGAGACGACTGTATGGGTCGAGCCCGCCTTCAACAACCAGTCTTCGAGATAGGGGAAGACTGGAACACCTGATCTGCGCAGATAAGTGAATAAATGTGAATAAATCTTTCTACTTTTCTACGAGACTATAGCATATTGTCCATATAACACAACAATCTGCGTTTCAATATGCATGGCATCTATTAAAGAGATAGTGTACATTTTACAGATGAAGGAAACCGAGTCTTCCTCATGAACTTTAGACTCGGCATCGGTACTTACTTGTAATTACTAAAATCTCTCAATAAATACAAGGGCTCTTTGTAGAACCAACATCTATACGCATAAGCTTGATATATATCTCAAAAATACATGCTTTGTTTTTTTCATTGACCAAATGCGTGGATACTACCAGCATCTTGCGACTTTTTTTGTAAAAACATTGTCTTACTTTTTTTGCCCTACGGGTCCCTATGTCACTCCCTGAGCAGGCCTAGGGGGTTGGGGTGTGTCTAACCTGCCCCTGTTCACGTTTTGCCAACATATTTCACAGACTTCTTCACCCTCGCTTCTACCGAGGCACAAAATGGCTGCCAACAGTTTCTGGTTTCGAATGTTTACAACCGCTTGACAGCAATTGAGCGCGTGATCGCAACGGTGCACTCATCCTACGAGGCCAATCCTTACACAATCCGCTGATCCTCCGCGCCCATAGATATATAAATGACTTTAACCACAATTTTCAAAGAAACTGCTGAACAGATTGACACCAGATATGCCAAAGGCACAAGTCGGAATTGAGGACTACCTCTCTGCCAAATTTGGTGTAATTCCGTTCAGCCGTTCGAGCTGTAGCCGTGGCTAAAGGTCCTATGAGAAATTGCATGGGGAAAACACATTTTGGGACCCCCTTTTTTCTCTGCCCCCGCTTCACCAATCACCCCCAAACTTTCAGGGAAGGAGCGGAACTGAGCTGGCCAAAATTTTGAAAGATTTCAAGAAGATTCCTCAATCGACGCCAATGTTATTGCCAATAGAATGTTGCGGTTTTCCTATAGATAATAGGTCCTAACTATAACTACCTACTGGCGAACCCCAGTAGGTAATATATATATATATATATATATGTATGTATGTATTAGAAATAAGGCAGCCCCTCCTGGGATATCTGCCCGTAGTCTGGTGGCGCGATAAATGTCGGTGGAGCCACTGCCGACAGTAATTTCATATCCAAGGATCCAAATAACAGCGCACTCTCAGTTATGCAGGAAAACAAAGTTTTATTATCCAATGTAACGCGTTTCGAGAACCAGTCTTGTGGTTCTCGAAACGCGTTACATTGGATAATAAAACTTTTTTTCCTGCATTACTGAGAGTGCACTGTTATTTGGATCGTTGTATATGATGTATATATATATATGTATATTTATATATATATATATTTCCTCTCACTTTTTCCCGTCGCAAAGGGAACAGCTTTTGTCGGTGACCGCGTTAGAAACGTTATACATTGTATATGATGTATATATATATGTATATTTATATATATATATTTATTTCCTCTCACTTTTTCCCGTCGCAAAGGGAACAGCTTTTGTCGGTGACCGCGTTAGAAACCAGGGAAGTGTCTCGATTTAATTTTCAATACAATAATAGCGTGGCACGCTTCTTGGTGGTTTATAAGTTGTTTATTTCAGTTCGCAAGCAGACTCCTACGCCTTTCGAACCGTAGTCCAAGTGTAATACTGTAAACTTCACCCCACTGAATATCCCATTACCCTTTCTGACAACCATAAGCGTAATTCGCGAGGGTACAATAAAGTTGGTTGAAACAGAACCACAAAGCCCATAATGCACCATTGACAATTAAGTGTTGCATAGGTATAAATAGTGAAATAGAAAAAGGACATTTGTAGAATACTGCCGTGAACAAGGACTACGGATCGAAACGCGTAGGAGTCTGCTTGAGAACTGAAATAAACAAGTTATAAACCACCAAGAAGTGTGCCGCGCCATTATTGTAGTGAAAAATATATATATATACTAGCAGCCCGCCCCAGCGTTGCCTGGGGCAGAAAGGGGCTGGGGGCAGTACACCCGGTCCCGCCCCGACCCCCTCCCGCACCGACTCCCTCCCGCCCAGACTCACTCGCGCCACCCTCCCGCCCAGACTCACTCGTGCCCCCCTCCTGCCCAGACTCACTCGCGCCCCCCTCCCACCCCAACATTTTCATTTACTGCTGCCTCCTTCTTTCCTCCCCCTGCATCAGTCTCACTTTCCCTTTCCTTACCTGTGCCGCCGCTCCTCACTGCACAGCCGCTCGTCACTGCGCCGGCCTCCTCCTTGTCGTCATCACGCACGTCCCGGCCAGCGCTAGGTCCCGGCCGGCGCTACTTTCAGGGGACTACTTTGTTCACAAACGTAATTTTTTTTATTTACTTTTTTTTTTATATAGCCTATGTCCATATACACACCCTGACATTTTCATAGATGTATCGGGTGTGTAGATTGGCGCTGTGGTTCCCGAGTTTACCTGGCCAAAAGGTGCAAGTTCTCTCTTTATAATAGTAGTATAGATTTATATATATTAAAGTTAATCATTTGCTGCCCCCAAACATCCCTTTTATATTTACTACTAACATCCCTTTACCACTACCTACCCCTAATCCCTAAAAATACCCTTACCACCAACCACTCCTAAACCCTAAAATTACCCTTAGCACTCTTTATCACTACCCACCCCTGAACCCTATATGTACCCTTACCACCCCCCACCAAACGCTAAAATTACCCTTACCAGCCTTTACTACTACCCATCCCAAACTCTAAAATTACCCTTACCACCCTTTGCCAATACCTACCCGTAAACCCTAAAATTACCCTTACTGCCATTTACTATCCACTCTAAAGCCCTAAAATTACCCTTACTACCACTATATGCTAAAATTACCTTTGCCACCCTATACCACTACCCACCCTTAAACCCTTAAATTACCCTTAGCTCCCTTTACCACTGCCCACCCAAACACCCTTACCAGCCCAAAACTCCCAAATTACACTTAGCACCCTTAGCACCCTTTACCATTACCCACCTAAATACATTTACCACCCCAAAACCCTAAAATTAGCATTAGCACCCTTTACCACTACCCACCCAAAACCCTAAAATCACCCTTAGCACACTTTACCACTAACCACCCCAACCCTAATATTACCCTTACCACCCTTTACCACGACCCATTACCTTCTGGTAGTTGCCAGTAGGTCATTATAGTTAGGACCAAGTTTCAATAGGACAAGCGTTTTTTTGGTATGGTTATAACTCTGGCGCTGTTTGACAAATTTTCACAAAAAGTTTCCAAAAAAGTGGCCTTCTGTTTCTAAGTTGTGCTTGGGGATCAAAAAACGTGTATTTCTCGTGTAATTTCCCACAAGGATTTTAGACTTGACTACAGTCGGAACTGCTGGACAGAATTACACCAAATTTGGTAAAGAGATAGCTCTTGGTCCAGAAATAGACCTTTTTGTGATTTGGTGTTAATCCGTTCAGTAGTTTTTGAAATATTACAGGAAAAAGAAATATAGATATATAGAGGTGTGGACCTTTCGTAAATCCAACAGATCTCATGCTGAGGTCTGATTGGCTGCTAACACTTCAACCAAGAAGTGTTGGCAGCCATTTGGGACTCGGACCAAACAAAAAGGTTAAAAAAATAGAAGGGGCATGGGTTGGAATACCTTGACTCCTTGTGCCTGGTGCTGGGGTCCCCCAGGGACCCGGCCTGGGCCAAAAAGCATTGTTTTTTAATTTGTGTGAAGAAATTGTGGTGGATTTGTGAATTTGTATTTTATCCCCCGGGTGGGTCAGGTCCTGGGCGCATACTTAAGTATATATTATAGGGAGGAGGCCACATGCAGCCCTCCTCCCCTTGGCCAGTATAGGACCAGGGCTCAACCACTTCCCTGGGGCCAAGCCAATGTGCAATTGTAAGGAGGGGAGCCATGCGGCCCCCTCTGAAGGCCTTGGGCAAGAAATTTCACATTTACAAGAGGGGCGTGCAGACCCCATCTAGGACCACCACCTCCCTGGGGCCAGACCGATTGCAGTTGAAGGGGGAGGGGGACCGCCCTCCCAGGTCATTTACGACCCGAGGACCATCAACAGGTCCCTGGGGTTTGGCTATATTTTGAAAGGTCGCTGGGGTTTGGCCATATTTTTAATGGGGAAGGGGGGCCACAAAAGCTCCCTCCTGGAGCCATTAATGGCCCTGGGCACCACCACACCCTAAGGTTACCTATGTCCTGAGAAGCCCACCCTCTGGACATGGATGCTTGCTTGCGCTTGGCAGGAGCTTTGAAAGCTTCCATCAAGCAATAACAAACAGTATGCTCCCAACTGGCGGGAGTAGGAAAACTGCTCTTGCTTGCTGGGAACAGACTTTTCCCTGTTTTCGTTCCCACTCTCAAGCGGGCAGGAGAACAGATTAAAGGATTGCTCCTGCACACAGGGTGAAAATTGGTGTGGAGTGCAAATAAACGATGAATTTAGGCCCAGATCTTTGTACTGGGGTGAATGTAAGACATTGTTCTGCATTCTGTCCATCAACTGTGTTTTTTGCAATTTTCACTTCGAGTGGGCTGGGTATGCTCAGACGTGAGTCCCAGGCTCTCCACATCACTGGAGTCAAGCTATCCAGGCTGAAGAATGCTGATAGCCAGAAACTGGTCCTTGGATGCTTGATTCCGGTCTAGGAAAGACATGGCTTGGTAGTTCGGGCTGGACTGTTCCCATGAAGCACAGGGTCGAGGCTGATTTGCATATAGCGATTGTCTGACCTAGGGTGGTGTGGAGTGCAAAAAAAGCGATGGATTTAGACCCAGATCTTTGTACTGGGGTGAATGTAAGACATTGTTCTGCATTCTGTCCATCAACTGTGTTTTTTGCAATTTTCACCCCTAGTGGGCTGGGTATGCTCAGACGTGAGTCCCAGGCTCTCCACATTACTGGAGTTCTGCATTCTGTCCATCAACTGTGTTTTTTGCAACCTGCACACAGGGAGCAATATTTTGGCTGCTATCTGCATACAGGAGCTTGTGGACCGACACAGCCACTCACTTACACACACACCTATACAGTCAGTCATACATTCACAAAACCACTTCCCCACTCACTCACAGACTCATGCAGCCACTCACACACCCACTCATGCACCCAAACAGCCTTTCACACAGACACAAAACCACTTACACACCTACTTACAGACCCATAGAGTCCCTCACAATCCCACTCACATACCTACACAGTCACTCACAAACCCACTCCCACACCCACAAAGCTACTCAAATACCCACTCACAGACCCATACAGCCACTACCCACTCACTGGTGTCCGCTCACAAGGCCCTCAAAATTACTCACACACCCACTCATACACCCATACAGCTACTCACACACCCACTCACAGACCCATACAGTTACTCATATACCCAGTCACGACCCATACAGCTACTCACACACCCACTCACAGACCCATACAGCCACTAATAAACCCACTTACGGACCCATGCAGCCACTCAAACACCCACAAATCTGCTCACAAACGCACTCACAGCCCCTTACAGCCAATCACACACCCACTCACATACCCATATAGCCCCTCTCAACCCACTTATCTCCCTATACAGCCACTCACACACCCATTCTTAAAGGTTACAGGTTACAGTTATGATATAAAATGTTAATAAACGTCAAAATTAACTGGAAAAAGCAAAGCTTATAGGGACATAATAGTTAGGAAATATAATTTTTTTTAAACTTAGAGGTTCACTGAAAAAAGCAAAGGTTACATGTTATAGTTAGGTGCATATTTTACAGGCACAAAACCATAGAAATTCAGCAGTTATACTTACCCGAGCTAACTATAACGTACACCCCGGCAATGCACTGCTTTGGACTTCACATATTACTTCACTCATGACTTGATCAGTTAGCTCACTAATGCCATCTCAAATGACATCACTGATTACATCATCCACAGAATCACTCACACACCCATACAACCTATCACATACTCAAGACCTGGCTTTTTGACTGAACAGAGCTGCTACCCCCCCCCCCCCCAGCTTCTTTAGACTCTCATGGGTGAGTAGTGCGCTTACCATTCCCCTGATTGATTCTCACACCCACTCACACACTCAGAAAACCACTCACACACCCATACAACCACTCACAAACCCACACAAATACTCAGACACCTACTCACCCACCCATGCAACCCCTCACACCCATTCAACCTCACACCCATACAATCACTCACACACCCATACACCCACTCAAACCCCAAAAACCACATACCCATACAGCCACTCACATACCCACTGACAGACTTCCACAGCCACCCATTCACACATCCATACACCACTCACACATCCATAAAGTGACTCAGACACTCACTCACACACTGATACAGCCACACAGCTACTTACATGACACGTTAGAAATAGTACCATCAGTAGTACAGAAAGAACAGAAATGTAAGTGACGCAGTAACTTAGTATCTATCGCTAAGTCTCAGTCACTGGATAATTTTATCAGTGATCTCATTTGAGATATTCTCAGTGATGTCATCAGTGATATCACTGACCGTGTCATGAGTGATGTAATATGTGAGATCATAAGCAGTGCATTGCAGGGGCGTAAGTTAGAGTTACCTTAGGCAAGTCGGGGAAGGCGGGGGGCGGGGACGGGGATTGACTCAGGCCACGCGAGGGACGGGCGCTCCCGGACAAGGTCGGGGCGGGCTGCTAGTATATATATATAATATGTGTGTGTGTAGCAAAGACATGCGTGATATGGGCACAAATATTACACTGTGTGATGAAGGTATTGCGTCGTGAAGACAGCATTTTAAAACCAGTTTCCCTTCCGACCCTTGTCACTATACACTGGAATGCATTTCCGGCTGAAATTCGCTCAGATCCCTGGCTGCCACTATTCAAAACACCCTTTAGGAAACCCTTCATCCTACAAGAATCATCTTAACTGCATCCCCATACAAATCCGACACTATAATTGTTAATACATATGTTGATGAATGTATGCAATGATAAATGTAAGCTATGTTATGATAAATGTTGTAATGTTGTGTTTGTAATGTAGCGTTATGTAAATAAGTATATATGATGACAAATGTATGCACTGATAAATGTAAGCTATGCCATGATAAATATTGTAATGTCATGTTTGCTCATCATCAGACATCCATCATTGCCCACCATATCTAAATGTAATCACCCAACTCTGCTAGATGTCCTAGGTACCGACTGGCTGTTGCTGTGTACAGCATTTCTCATGGAAATCCTTCGAGTTGAATGAATAAATAAATACATCTGAATAAATAAAATGAAAGTCAGATATATTGCTCTCACTATTGGTGCTCTTCTGAGCAGCTGAGCAAAGCAAGGGTCTTGGTAGGACCATGGAAAGAGTGGATTGCGCCCAAAATAAAGCCATTTTGCCACACCTAGTTTATTACGCACAGAGCCCCGCAATGACATCACTACTAATAAAAATATTATGGTATTCCTCTACTGTAATCATTCATAACAACCAGGTGGACATCACAATGTCTGATTTGTATGACTATTTCACCTTAATGGATAGTTAGCATCTCAGATTCTCATCTCCATTGCTCCAGAACGTACTTTCTTGAAAATTTGCAGTAATTTCCTGCTAGACATTTATGGCACAATAATTATTTTTCTCATTGCTGGACGGTAATGTAAGAGAGCAGGAATCTGTTGATATTTAACCCACAGATTCTATGGGCCAGATGTACAAACCTTAAATTTTACAACTCGCAAAATGCAATTTACAACTTTCTCAGATACTGTTAGCGATTCCTAATGGGGTCACAAATTGCCTGCCTCATTAATATTCAGGAGGCAGGTGCCATTTTCGACCCCATTAGGAATGGCCAGCACTCACAGGGATAGTGGCCTGCTATGGTCAGCAGACCACCAGCAGTATTTCTTTTTTTTTAAACCAAACCCGTTTTCCTTTAAGGAAAACGGGATGCATTTAAAAAAGAAAAATGAAACGTTTCGTCCCTGGGAACACTGCCTGCTCTTAAAAAATATTTTCGCACACACTCACAAAGGGGAAGAGGTCCCTGTGGGGACCCCTTCCCGTTTGCAAGTTGTTTACCACCTACTTGAAGTAGGTGGTAAACTGCGAGTGTTTTGCAGCCGCAAATGCGGTTGCAAAACAATAGTATGTAGCATGGTGAGTCGCTATTAGGAAGGGTTGCTCCTTCCTAATTACGAGTCAAAAACGCTATTTTGCGAGTCACAGAGTCGCAAAATAGCATTTGTGCATGTCAAACCCTTTTTTTGCAGTTGCAAATGAGCTGATTTCTCGTTTGAGACCGCAAAAAACAGTCATACATCTAGCCCTAAATCTCAGTTGGTTTTAAAAGTACATATGTGGGGGAGGAGCTACGCGGGCATCCAAGATGGTCGCGTGAGCAGAGAGCTCCCGAGACCCGCGCCGCCCTTCTTTATCTATCCTGCATATATCCTGATCACTTCGACGGGCTTTTGGAGTACTACTCTCACTGATGCTGTCGATCCTTTTTTGGTCGAAATCGGACCTTGGGGACCATTTTTCTATCGTCTTCAACTTTTTGGCCTAACCACGGATGCAACCGGGGTCTCGGCTGCCTGTTATGGCCGAGCTGTAATGCAACAACAACGGCTGCCTGGCATCTGGCTCACCGGCGGTGTGCCACTTTCACTTTCGGTTTCCGGCCTCATCGTCTCTGTCTCCTCCTACTCTGTCTTCGCCTGCCACTCTCACAGTGAGCACTCTCCATCCTTGGGCTGGCGAGGTGGCCCGTGGCATTCTCTCTTAAAGCCACACTTCAGAGTTTTTGGACTTATCATCGTCCCGCTGCACCTGAGTGTCTTCGGCCGCCGCTGAATGCAATATGGCGACAAAACCTGAGGCGGAAAAACGCAGGAAGACTGTAACTCGGGGGGGGGGGGGGGGGGGGTCGATCCAGTCTAATATGATCAAGCGCTACACCCAGCCGAGAGGCTCCCCCGGTGTCACCAGTGTTGGCTCTGAAGGCCCTCAAACGGACATGTTGTCTTCCTCTGAAGTGTCACTCCAAGACCTTTTGGCCGCCATCTCTGGACTTAAGGCCGATATGAGTCAACAATACGAAGATAAAATAGACACGGTGGCTGTGGATGTTACTCTTATTCGAGCCGATCTGGCCAAGACGAACGAGAGAGTGAAGGCGCTAGACCTGAAGGCGTCGAGTCTGGTGACGGACATGGCGGAGGCGCAATCCGAGATTGGGAATCTGCGTTCCTCTCACGACCTACTGCTCAAACGCATGGAGGACTACGACAATAGGGCCAGGCGGAACAACATACGCCTGGTTGGAGTGCCGGAAAGTGATGGTGCTGCCTCGATCGATTTACTGGTCGAGGAACTTATCGTCGCTAAACTCGCTCCTGTTGGACTCAGCAAGTTCTTTGCCGTAGAGCGCGCCTATCGTTTCCCAGGAGGACAAGCGAAGCCAGGAGGCCCGCCGAGGCCTATCATCGCCCGGCTATTTCACTATCGAGACAGAGACGCTATCCTGCAGGCCGCTCGTAAACACGGCCCGTTGAAATACGACAATAACTCTATCTCCATCTATCCTGATTTCACTCCCCAAGTGCAACGACAGCGATCTGGGTTCCTCGGAGTGAAACGTCGTCTAAGGGACCGGGGACTGAAGTACGCCATGTTGTTTCCAGCTCGATTGCGGATTGAGTTCAGAGACCGAGCCTATTTTTTTGATCAGCCGGACCGTGCTACTGACTGGTTGGACTCGTTGCCGACAGATGACTCTGAGAGCGGAGGCCCTGGTGGTGCGGAAGGTGGGGCAACGGCCCAGGAGTGATGTGAGCCCCCGGAGGTCCGACTTGAGATTACGAACTTTACAGAGTAAATTAACTGTGTGCTCTATATTTATGCCCGTGGCGGTGCGGGTGCGGGTGATTTCTCCCTTCCTCCTCGGGGGGTTCTTTGTGTAGATCAGATGGGGCGACAGGCACACTGCAGTTTGGGGTGGCTTTTTAGTCAGCAGGGGTGCAGGGTGGGGGGTGTTGTAACGGGTTCTTGGTTGGGGGACGGTTCATGGGGACTTGGTTGTGTTTCGTTCTGTTTGTTATGTTCTCTTTTTCATGGTATGTCACTGATTGCAAATATTCCGAAATTGGGGTTGTGGGGGGGGGTTGGGGCAGATTGCCTTTGCTGTGATGGGTGGGGGGGTGAGATGCACGTTCTTTCTTGGAACGTCAACGGTTTGGGTGACAGAATCAAACGTGGCATTGTGTTACAGTTTCTGAGGCGCCATGCCCCTGATGTTGTGTTCCTTCAGGAGACCCACTTAATCGGTAATGCCTGTAAAGCTCTCGACCGTCGGGGCTACCGACTGGTCGCCCATGCTGGTTTCACCTCTGGGTCCCGGGGAGTGGGTATCATGGTAAAATCCTCCCTAGCCCTTGCGATTGATGATGTTACTTTGGACGATCGGGGGCGGTATGCTGCTGTCTCCGGGAGGTGGGGGGTAAACCAATTGTGTTAGTGGTTGTCTATATTCCCCCGGGGCTGCAAGCTACCACCTATGCCGACCTCGGCAAAACTCTTCTTGGTCTCCCTGATGGACTGTTAATTATGGGCGGGGACTTCAACTCAGTTATGTCTGGCGAATGTGATCGGCTCCCCTCTAGAGTCCTGCCGCCGTCCCAGATGTGGCTCAATGAGAAGGCTGATACTTTCGGTCTGGTGGATGTTTGGCGTTCACTACACCCGTCGCTCCTGCAGTATACCTTCCACTCTGGTGCGCATGGCAGCCTCTCTCGTATAGAATATTTCTTTATGCTGGCTTCCACTCTGTCCACTGTCCGGGAGGTTCGACATCTTCCCCGGGGTATCTCGGATCATTCCCCCTTGATGGTTAGGATTTCGGTGGGTGGTCTGCTTGGCAACAGGATTCCCCCTGTCCCTCCCTGGCACTTCCGAAACCCCCGACTCCGCTCTGATATGGTGAAGGCAATTGACTGTTACTTTGATGAAAATGTGGGCTCGGTCACCTCCCCTACTGTTCTGTGGGAGGCTTTTAAAACGGTCATCAGGGGTTCCGCATTATCTCTCATTGCTGCTGAGCGAAGGATTAAGAGGGAGGCTGTTCTGGCCCTTGAGACTGAGATCACTGCGCTTGAAAGTGAGTTGTGTGGGGACGATACGCCTGCGCTGTTGCACACTCTGGAACTGAAACAGGCTGATTACAAGGCTTGTGTTACTGATGCTGCTAAGTTAATGCGAGCGAATCAATTGGGCCGGCTGTATGATGTGGGTGACAAAGCTAGCAAACTCCTGGCATGTCTGGATAAGGCTGAACGAGCGAGTCGTGTGGTGCCTGAATGTCTCCGACCCCGGCGAGATTGTTGATTGTTTTGTGGACCACTTCCGGAAGGTTTATACCCCGGTGAGTGATCGTGATGAGGCTGATTCCAGGCTGTTATTGCGTGATATAGCTCTTCCTACTGTATCGGAAGAAGATGGCCTTGCTTTGGAGGCTCCCTTTACCGTAGATGAAATTGCCCTTGCCATCCGATCGTTACGCTCGGTTAAGGCGATGGGCCCATCGAACTTTACAAACTCTGTCCGGACAAGATGGCCGCCCATCTGCGCAACATGTTTCTCGACGCGTTTGAGGCTGGCAGCCTTCCACTTGAGCAGCGCCTAGCTACCATAGTGGTCATTTATAAGGATGGCAAGCCTCGTGACCATTGCACCTCCTACCGCCCCATTTCTCTGCTAAACGCGGAACCCAAAATCCTGGCCAAGGTTCTGGCCAATCGGTTGTTGAAGGTGATTTGCGACTTGATCCATCCGGATCAATCCGGTTTCATTCCGCACAGGAACACAGCCCTTAACCTGCGTAGGCTTCATGGTGTTCTCGCGAGGGCTGCAACTCTCGCGGAACCGGCAGTGGTGGCTTCTCTGGACGCCACTATGGCTTTCGACACCATCGAATGGCCCTATCTCTGGGCGGCCCTCGCTAAGTTTGGCTTTGGTCCTAACTTTATTGCATGGGTCAAGCTCCTTTACGAACAACCACTGGCTCAGGTTGTGGTAAATGGTAGATGCTCTGACCCCTTCCCATTGGTATACACCTGTTACAACACAACTTTTACAACTACCTACTATTACAACGCAACTTTTACAACGCATACCATTACAACGCATTGCGCTGGGGGGCGCTCTAGGATAGGGAATAAGTATAATTTACTATCCAACACCATCCCTAGTGTCCACGGGGACTGGAGTTAGAATAGTAAATTATACTTACCACTATCCAGCACCTCAAAGCGCTATGCGTTGTAATGGTATGCGTTGTAATGGTCGCGTTGTAATAGTAGGTAGTTGTAATGGTATGCGTTGTAACATGGTACATCCTTCCCATTAGGCCGTGGCACTCGTCAGGGCTGTCCGCTTTCCCCGCTTCTATTCGTGCTGGCGCTTGAACTCCTTGCGGCGTGGCTTCGGTGGGAACCCTCGATTAAGGGGATCCGGTGGTCGCCAGATCTCGAAGATCGCGTCTCATTGTATGCCGATGATATCCTTCTCTATCTCACTTCCCCTCAAAAGTCTCTTAACGTCCTCTTTGACGTTCTTACATCCTTCGGTAAGAACTCTGGATTAGTCATCAATTGGACCAAGTCCTGTGTCTACGTTATAGCCGGGGTTCTGCCACCTCTGCCTCGCAGGTTCCCCATTTTGGTGGCGACGGACGGCTTCAAATATTTGGGGATCTATATCTCTACTGTCTCTTCGGTCCGCTATGAGCGGAACCTGTATGCCCAGCTCCGCCGACTCAAGCAGGATGTAAGAAGGTGGCGTGAATTGCCCCTATCCCCATTGGGCCGAGCGGCGCTCTTCAAAATGATGTCGCTCCCCCGATTTCTTTACGCCCTGCAGAATTTCTTTGACCCTGTCCCTGCTCGCTACTTTCGCGAGGTCGAGAGTCTACAGCGACAACTAATTTGGGATGGTCGTGCCCGTATTGCATTGTCCAAGCTCACCCTCTCATGGTACCATGGTGGTATTGCTTTGCCGGATATTAGGCGCTATTACTAGGCCTCACATCTGAGCGCTGTCAATCATGCGACGTACTCTTCGGACCCTGCTCCCGCCTTCGCTTTAGATAAACTGTTATTGCCCGGTGGCAACTTTAATAGGGCTCTGTACTCAAAGTCACCCATCCGTCTCCTCACAGGCCCTACGAAGTGTGCGGTGCGGGCCTGGAGGGATGCTACTGTGGCCACGGGCTGGGGTGGTAAGCTGACGCGTATGACGCCGCTGTATGACTCGGATCGGTTGGGCAGCCTGTGGAAGACGAAAGGGTTTGATAAGTGGGACATGATTGGGATTAGTAAGGTGGAGGATCTGTGGGCACGGGGCGCTGTGAAATCCTTCGCTGTTTTGAAACTGGAATACCGGCTCGATGACGGGGAGCACTTCCGATATATGCAGATTCGACATGCCCTGTCCTCCGTCTTTCCCCCTGCTACCGATATTCCGCAGTCCTCCCCCTTGGAGGACCGTGTCTTGGACGGCCATGTCCTCGATAGCACGATTTCCTTAATATATAAAAAGCTTATCAACAACAGGGCTGACCAACTGGAGAAACTTCGTCCTTCTTGGACGGCTGACGGGCTCGAACTCGACGATGAGGACTGGCAGTCCGCTGTGTCCTCTCCTAAGGAGGTGGCTATTCCGGCTCGGCTTCGTTTTGTCCAGCTGAAGATCCTCCACCGTGTGTATGTGACTGGAATGCGTCTGGTACGAATGGGTTTAGTTTCGGACGGACTATGCAGGCGTGGGTGCGGTATGGATGGTACCTTCCTTCATGTTTTGTGGGAATGCCCGTTGGTCTCGGCCTTTTGGTCTAGAGTACATGATGTTATGGGTCGTGTCACCGGAATCCCCCTCCTTCCCGAAGCACGACGTTGCCTGCTTAATGTGTGGGAGCCTTCGGATTGCAATGCTGCTCAGACGCTTTGGGTCACTTTGGGCAACATGGTCGCGAAGAGAGATATAGCTCAGCTCTGGGGCTCCCCTAGACCACCATTACTTAGTGCCTGGAAGGAGAACATGGACTGGTGCATGTTCCGAGAAAAAACAGTATATGAGACACGGGGGCGTCCCAAGAAATGGTCCAGGGTCTGGGCTCAGTGGAATTCGTACCGCGGAGATATTTGCTCCCCTCCACTTGACTATGAGGCTCCTCTCCCCTCTTCCCAGTGATTGACTTTCCGTTTCCTGTTTTCCGTATGGCCTTTGTTTTTCCCCTTCATGCTCGCCCCCCCTCACCAGACGCGTTCCTCTATTTATTTGTTTCATCCCCCCTTCCCCCCCTCCTACGACCCTTGCCAGTATGATACCATGTGTTTGTGTGTTGTTGTTCTTCTCAACAAAATCATAAAATTAAACCTTTTTTATCCTATTTGATATGGTGCTATGTTCTACATGACAACGTATGCTCAAGAGATTGTTTTAACGGCGTACTGTCTCCTAATTTCTTCTTTATCCTTCCGTCTGTGTCATAGCGGCCGGCCCCGCGGGGTTGTAGGCGGACGCTGTATACTGTGCTTATATAAATAAAGGTTTAAAAAAAAAAAAAAAAAAGTACATATGTAAAACTGTTTGTTCATATTAGTGTGTGTTTCACAGTAGAGCTTTCACATTTGTGTCACGTTTATTATAAGAAATAAAATACCACTGATCTTACAAAAAACAGGATTTTGTGACTCGCCTCAGAGTTATGTTACTTTGTAAAGGAACTCTGTCTCTCCTTTATGACTTGCTATAAATGATGGTAGGTGGCACTTTACCTCATAAGTGGTACAGAAAAGTAGGCGCTCCAACATTACAAGAACATGTTTCTGTGTATTTGCATCGGTTAATGCCACATTTTTTATTTCCCACCTAAGTCTTTCTTCCAAGTCTCTCGCCTTTCCTTTGAGGGCAGTACATTTTTGTTTGACTTGGTACTAGTACATTTATTAAAGACATGTAAGAGAGACTGAGTAGCTTGGGTGAACACCAATAGTATGAATGTCGTTAACCCATTGCAGAGGTGAAGGTGGCTCAAAGTTAAAACTACTTTCTGGAGTATGTCATTTTTGCAATCCCATATCTACAACATAGCAATATAGCACACTGCCAATGACTATACTAGATGTTAAAAGCCCGAATTTGAGTTATAGTCATGAGCCTCTGGCAAGGGCTCATAACGAGGGAGAGGGCATTTAACAACCAGTTTAGCAAGTGTTGTAACAAAACTTGAGGGGACCCCCTGCAAAGTACATGGAGGGACTCCTCCACCCCTGCCCACCACCAACCACTTTTGTTGAGTGGTCCCCTGGAGCTCGGCCCTCCCACACCATGGGGGCTTTTGTTAGGTCACTGAGTATAGCCCAAGGCAGAAGGGCGACAATGCTATTCCATCCACTGAGGGTAGAATGTTCTAAACTAAAAAGAGAGAAACACAAACATTGGAATGTTGGAGCGGAAAGCCTATGCATGCCATTAATGGCCCTTAGTTATTCCATTGATTTCAGTAGAGCTCTCAACAGTCTTGTGTTAAAACTAGGCCAAAACTGCCCACATCCTTTGGTAAATAAGTGTAGGGTGAGTACTCATGAACAAAGGTAAAACAAAAACGGCCGTAATCCCCCCCAACACAGCATGCCTCTCATAGAGCCCACATGTAGATATATTCTTGGATCCCTCATTGTGCCGTCATGTTGTGGCTGCCTACGTTCGTATTTTAATATCCAACAGAGCCTCAACAGTACCCATTGGAGCCAGGACTACGCCTCTATAATTGTCCCAGTGCTGCCATATTTTTGGACATTTTTATGGGCAGCGTTTTGCCGGGTACACCGCAATCTCTAGGCCTATATAATGATCCATGCCTTTCAACAAAAATGCCCAGCTGACTGAGCCGAAGGCCTTATCTATATCGGCCAATAAGGCAACTGCTGGCCTCTAAAAGTCATCAAATTTGGCCAGGGCATTACAAACACGCCGAATATTGTGGCGTGTGGCTCTATGTGGCATAAAGCCTGCCTGGTCCAAATGGACTAGGTCAGACATATATTTAATTAATATGTTAGCCATTGTTTTAGCGAGGAGTTTCACCTCTATGTTGAGGAGAGAGATAGGGTGATATGAGGAATGGTCTTCAGGTGGGCGACCTGGTTAAAGGAAGACCACAATTTTAGCATGGCTCCAATCTGTTGGGAGCACTGATTTCTCAAGCGCCGAGTTAATGACTTTTAGTAAATGTTTCCCGAGTTGTGGCATATAGGATTTTAGAAATTCACCAGGGAAACTATTTTGCCCCGGGGCCCTCCCAGTCCGCGTCTCCGCCAGGGCCGTGGATAATTCCTCTTCAGTGATTATTTAATCTAATAGGCCACGGGCCGTGTCTGACAGGTACCGAGGGGGCAGGGCCTTAATAAACTCTAAAATCTTGTCCATATCTAATGTGTCCCTTCGGACGTATAATTTTCTATAGAAAGCAGCAAAACTTTGGGCCACTTCCCTTGGACTCGATAGTAGTGCACCGTCTGCGTCGTGCACCACTGGAACTGAGAGGCCATGTGTGGTCTGACAAAGCCTATGTAGCATCCTAATTGATTTTCCCCCACCACTGGTATATGCGGCTCTGTGCAGTCTGCCATGCCAGTTTAGCGTTATTGAGGAGCCGCTGCTCATAATGCTGCTGAATTAGACGCAGCTGCCACTGTGTGGCTGCGCCACCCCCTTGGCGTTTTCTCTTTTCCATGGCAAGCATCAGAACCTCAAGGGCCACTAATGTGCAAGTCTTGCACTTACGTTCGGCAGTACAAAAGCCAATATTGACCTCCCTGTAATGTTGGTTTAAGGTTTTCCTATATAAGTATTCTGGAAGATGTCATAGGAGTGTTGATGGAGTAAACGTCTGTAATAGACTGATATTAGAGCGTTTTATGTGACGAGTTCTGCAAATGCCATGTCGACTTGCGCAACTGGAATGAAGGGCGCTCCGGACCCATATGAAGACTAAGGGCCACAGAGGAATGGTCAGACAACCCCCTCTGCCAAATATCAACATGCGACACCCTATGCGTATAGCCAGTGTGGATCATTAAGCAGTTGAGCCTACAAAATGAACCATGAACTGCTGAATAATATGTGAAGCCCGCTTCAGCTGGATGATATGCCCTCCATAAGTCGGCTCAACCCAGGGCAGATATTAGCGAGTTCATTCTGGACATCCCCATCTGGACCTCCCCCTCCCGGCACTCCATCTGCCTACCTCTAGATTCAATACATCGTTCCAGTGACCACCCATAATGGAGAGGCCACCTTGCAGTTCTCCCCACGGACCAATACATTTGTCAACCAAAGTCTGTCCTAACGGTGGAGGGGCAAATACACTACCCAATGTGAGTGGTTTCTCAGGAAGTGCAACGGTCACAATGACATACCTACCATAATCATTTGCCCATATTCTATTGAATTGAAATGATACTCTGCGATGGATTAATATACGGGTTCCCTCTGATCCCTTCGTGAACCCAGAGTGGACTGTCTGTGTGTATATGAAGTGAGCCAAGCATGGTACATTGCACCCTAAGAGATATGTCTCCTTAAGAGGTGAATGCCAGCCCCAAGGCTCTTAACCTACTTCAACACAGTGCCACATTTAATTTGAACAAGCACACCTCATGCATTCCTTGTAAGAATCCTAATGTGACCCACAGGGCCATCCCACTCTGTATCTGTCATTAGCAGCTATGGCGGGTATCACCGGGGGCTCCGGCATATGGGTTTCCAGGGGTATCAGTACCAGAGCTATGCCATGCCACAAAATAGAAAACAGAAAAACAAATTCATTCCCCCATTCCCCCTACCCCAATACTTCAGGGAACAATAAATATTTGGTACGATAAAAAAAACTCCTCTGGAACCTAGTCGGGGCCAAGGAGAGGAAATCGCCAATGAATCCCCATATCCCTTACCCAACTCAATGCTTGTACTAGAGAAACTACAACAGTGCCTCTCTATGAATGCAGTCTAATGTGCATTGCTTACGTTATAGATATATGGGATAGAGCCACCACTCAGGCATTGCCAAGGAACCTAGGGCTAGATGTAGGTAATTCCCATTTACAGACTCTTAAATACCGAATTTTACCGATTCGGTATTTAAGAGTCTGTAAATGGGAAGGGGGCAGATTTAGGTAATTTTAAAATCTGAATTACCGAATCTGTAAAATTCGGTATTTACCGATTCTGTAAATACAGAATCGGTATTTCCCATTGATTCCTATGGGCTTTGAAGCCCATAGGAATCAATGGGAAATACCGATTCTGTATTTACAGAATCGGTCAATACCGAATTCTGCAAGGGTGCAGGGGGTGTCACTTTGACACCCTCTAGCACCCCAAGTACAGGCTTGTGTGCAATGTGGCACACCATACATGCCCTAAGGGTATGTCTGTGTGTCACATTGCACAGGTGTGCATGCACAGATGTGCATGCACACCTGAATTCGGTATTTTACCACACAATAGAATTGTGTGGTAAAATACCGACTCTTAAGGGCCTGTGGCACTGTAAACTGTGCCACCTACATTTGTAATTACAGAATCGGTATATTTACCGATTCGGTAATTTACCGAATCGGTAATTTTACCGAATCGGTAAATATACTGATTCTGTATTTTTCAGCCCCCTACATCTGAAAACCCTAATACCGGCCGTTTCCGACCGGTATTAGGGCTCCTACATCTGGCCCCAGGTCTTATGTGCTGGATTGTTGTGTTTGAGCTGATAGTGTTCATCAGTTTAAAGCTTACCTCACCAGAATGATTGTGAGCGATCACATCGTTTCATTGTGGACTTTTTGGGAGGATGGTGTTGTTAACTCAAAGATTAGTCCAGCACTTATTTTTTCTCTTCAGACATTTCCTGAGCGCAAGAGAGGAAAGAACACACAAAGATAGCAGAAAGAGGAAGTGAAAGATTGAAAAAACCGTCACAAATGGAGAGAGCAGTAACTTGCAAGCAAGCGTAAGATAAAGGTGCAGGGAGTACCTGGCAGTGGATTAAAGAGGCATGAGGTGAAATCAAGACTACACAGTTTTGGAAATCTGTGCACCAACATTTAATAGGGTTGGCCACAGACTTCTGAACAGAGATTTAGGCACCAGCACATTTTGTTTTACAAGTTAAACACTGATCTTTCTCTTTCACCGAGCTCACAGTTTCAAGCTGTGGGAAAGAGCAAAGAACCATACTGTTAGGATCCCTCAGACACGGCCAAACAGCCCTTGTCGGGAAAACAATACAGATGATGCCTTGCAGACAAAAAAGTACAGGAGTTATTTTGTGTAGCCCACCATATATAATATATCTTCTGGTAAAAAGGAAAAGAAAACAAGCATTGGCATAGCCAATAAGTCTCGCCTTTGGGACCTTATGTGTTTAGTCAGAACTTTTGGCTATGTTGTAGAGCATTGTGGCCGCTGTGCATTATGTTAAAAAGTTTTAATAAAAAGTGTTAAGCATTTTTGTTACCTTTATGCAAACGAAGAGGACATTATATTCAACTGAAAAACCTAATTAAAAAAGATTTTAACATAAAACATTTCTTCAAGTTTTTTTGTACTTGCACTGCTGGAAACTTCTTCCTGCCTGTTCTCATGCTTGTTTGTTATAATTTTTTTTGTTATGGGGAAGCGGGACATAAATAACGGGGAGTGGAGTTTGAAAAACAGTAATTTAATTAGAACACGAGCAGCGGACGGGCACTAGTGGAGAATCAACAGATGCCAGATTCCAAAGGCAGACTGACGTGATGCTTAGGTGGTGCGCTGATGCAAAATGGTGGTGGTGAATGATGTTTGGTGTTAACACTATATGGTGTGGATTGGAGGTACGTTGTGCATTGTGGAGTTCTGGAGTTGAAATATATTGTTTGGTGTGTAATTATGTGGTTTGTATGGGAAATGTGTGGAGTTGGATTGTGTCGCCTGGAACTGTGGTGAGTGAAATTATACTTAGTGTGGAGTGCATTTATGTTGATTGAAGGTATGTAGTATACAGTGCATTTATGTGGAGTGTGTTTATGTTGCATTGAGTAGAGTGCAGTTAAGTGGCATGTAATTATGTGGCACCGAGTGGTATTATGTGGAGTGTATTTATGTTGCATTGAGTAGGGAGTCATTATATGGTGTGTAATTATGTAGTACTGAGTGGTATGTGGAGTGTATTTTTGTCGCATTGAGTAGAGTGTAATTATGTGGCGTCTAATTATGTGCTACAGTGGTATGTGGAGTGTATTTATGTTGTATTGAATAGGGTTGCCTGCTGAACTCGGAGGGGCTGCGGTGAATCTCACCTTTCTTCCCGCGGCCGGGCTTTGTTCCGCCCCCCTCCTTCATCACCGGCCGGGCTTGGCTCCGCCGGCCATCCTGCCTGCTCCTGCCTACAATCTCCAGGATCCCCTAGGGGCACCGGATTTCCATGCGCCAGGAGGCGTACATAACTGCAGCTTGGGGCCGAGTCCCCTGTTGCCTGCTGAACTCGGAGGGGCTGCGGTGAGTCTCACCTTTCTTCCCGCGGCCGGGCTTTGTTCCGCCCCCCTCCTTCATCACCGGCCGGGCTTGGCTCCGCCGGCCATCCTGCCTGCTCCTACCTACAATCTCCAGGATCCCCTGGGGCACCGGATTTCCACACGCCAGGAGGCGTACATAACTGCAGCTTGGGGCCGAGTCCCCTGTTGCCTGCTGAACTCGGAGGGGCTGCGGTGAATCTCACATTTCTTCCCGCGGCCGGGCTTTGTTCCGCCCCCCCCTCCTTCATCACCGGCCGGGCTTGGCTCCGCCGGCCATCCTGCCTGCTCCTGCCTACAATCTCCAGGATCCCCTGGGGCACCGGATTTCCACGCGCCAGGAGGCGTACATAACTGCAGCTTGGTCCCTCGCCCCGCGAGGTCGTGCGCGGGTAGAGCCCGGGAGCAGCCCGGGAGAAGCCCGGGACAAGGGCGGGACCATCTGTGGCCATCAGAGGCCAGAGGAGGCCGGGTCGGGGCACCCCCTTTGTTTCTGAACCAAGATGTGAAGATGTGAAGAACACTGATTAAAGGTACCGCTACCCACTGACTATTTCTGGTTCCTTCTGGTTCTTTCTACAGGTCCTTCCTAAGGGTCACTACAGTTCGGTAGCCGATACTGACTTATTTTTACTGTTCGAAGCTGTCACGTTATGTCTTGCAAGGGGGGTATTAGAAAACTTTCCTCCCAGGGTGACTTGCTTAGGGGAACAATGGACTATTATATCAAGAGTGCTATACTGCCTATTGCTAGTGAATTAGAGAGAATAGAACGATCCCCTGCTATGGACAGTTCTCTTAGTATGGGTTCTCCTCCACAGACTGCTGATACAGTCCCAGCTATATCATTACTAGAAGAACTAAATCAAATGTGTAAATCCTCGTATGCCTCTGTGGAATTAGAAAATGTGCAAACTACCGTTCCAATCTCCCCTATGATTATGACTAATCCTGGGTCCAGTTGTTCTTCCCAACTAACTCAAACTCTACAGCTTACGCCCCTCACAATACGACCAATAGCAATTTCTCTGCCCGCAGTTCCTACCCAGGTGCTCTCTGCCAAAAGGAAAAGAGATGAGGCTAAACAAACGGGCAGTCAGGCCAAGCAACAAAAATTAAACAGAAATCCATCATTACCCAATACTCCTAGCACTGCTACACCAAAAGCATCTATACAGATTTCTCTATTCTCCGCGCTCGAAAATATGATGAATTCAATTATATCCCAGTTGATCGATAAAATGACTAGCTTAGGGGACAGGCTCACGAGCGTCGAGGAAGCAATAAAGGCTAACTCGATACTTACAAAAACTATGGAAGGATCCGTACAATTACAGCGTCCAGTCCCCATAGAAACACCTAATTCCATTATACAAAGCAAGACCACCCGTAGCCAATTAATTGCCCCACATATGAAAACCTTAAATATCTCGAAAGCCGCCACAACATCACAGAGTTCTTACCCTAGGGCTGGGCAGAATATAGAAACGTCATCTCAAGAAAGAATAGCGGCTAGTCATAACACTATACCACACAAAACTAACCATCTTCATTTGCCACCAGAGGCAGCTCCTATCGTATGTGTCCTTTCAGGAATACCAGAACTCCCAAAGGGGAAACACGAAAGACAGCAGGACCTAAGGAACAAGGTAGTGTTCTGGCTAACCAAAAATAGACCTTTGCCCCCCAATATAGATGGCACTATACTAAGCGTTAGAAGGGTGGGCTGGTTAGGACCTCTCCCAAAAAATACTGTGGGCGATTTGGTACTCGTAAAATTTATCAAAAAATGTGTCGTCCCATACCTCCAATTTTGGCAGCCACAAATAGGTGACGGACCTATATCTATTTGGAGTCTAAGTGAATTCTACCCTAGAACATTATATGTCCCGTCGCAACACCAAGCTACACAGAGTAATTTCCGAACGGCTACAAGTGGCCACCTCTCCCCTGCTTTTAATTAATTTGTTCACTCTTCCTGCTGTTTGCTGAATAGCTGATTTAGTCTATTGATTTAATCTTTTTTTAACAGACGTAAATTTTTATGAAATTAAATGTATTGATGTATTGGTGTATATTTATGTACTGTTGTTGCTTTTATGATTTTTATACTGAAATCGAATAAAGCTATTTAGAATCAGAATCAGAATAGAGTGTAATGATGAGACGTGTAATTATGTGGTACTGAGTGGTATTATATTGAGTCTATTTATGTTGCATTGAGTAGAGTGTAAATATGTGGCATGTAATTATGTGGCACTGAGTGGTATTATATGGAGTGTATTTATGTTGCATTGAGTAGAGTGTTATGTGGCGTGTAATTATGTGCCACTGAGTGGTAATATGTGGAGTGCATTTATCTTGCATTGAGTAGAGTGTAATTATGTGGCTTATGGTATGTTGGTGTATTTGTTGCATTGAGTAGAGTGTAATTATGTGTCATGTAACTATGTCACACTGAGTGGTATTATGTAGAGTGTATTTATGTTGCATTGAGTAGAGTATAATTATGTGGTGTGTGATTATGTGGCACTGAGTGGTATTATGTGGAGTGTATTTATTTTGCATTGAATAAAATGTAATTGTGACGTGATTATGTGGCACTGAGTGCTATTATGTGGAGTGTATTTATGTCTTCAAATCTCAGAAGGAGAAACCCTTTGTTGAAAAGGGAAGGGGGTTCTAAACAGACAAAAAAGCAGGTTCCCTTTTCGTGTGGTCTAGAGGAAGAGACTTTCGTCTCTGGGGGTTATATAAGGGGTTTGGGGTGAGCCAAAACACGTATTAAAGTTGTTCAGGGATCGACAAATTCACAATCAATTGCAATCTTCATTAATAAACAACATTTTGCCTCCCTTTGAACATAACATGAGGTAATGAGGATGTAAACACTATTTTTATTAAAAGAAATTCTTTATTATTTTCTGTTCATACCATTTATTAGAGCAGGTCCATACATTTTTAAAAAAAATTATTAAAAACAGTTATTGTGGCATTATGCTCCACAAACATGAAAAATTCAAAATCACAGTTTAAAAATGGTTCTTTCAAAGCAACAAATTTATCATATAAAACAAAAATTGTCAAATTTATTACACAAACACAAATTGTCGATGCGGCGTTTCGGTGATTCTATATCTTCACCTTCTTCAGGACAGTGTGTAAGTTAAAAACTCTCCAGTAAAGTTGTTGTTTGGTCAGTCGCTTTTTTAAGAAGAAATTGGCGAATTGTGACCCTGTCGGATGTCTCGACTTCTTGCTCTAAAGGGATTTCCTCTCCCGTGGAGTGGTGTTGGTCCGCCTCTTCGATATTGTTTAACAAAGGCGTGCCTGGGGTTCTCCACAGACAAGTCTTTGTCCTTGGATGGTATCAATTTTCTTCACCCGGTCTGTTTGGTGAGACCACACGAAAAGGGAACCTGCTTTTTTGAGTGTATTTATGTTGCATTGAATAAAGTGTAATTGTGACGTGATTATGTGGTACTGAGTGGTGTTATGTGGAGTGTATTTATGTTGCATTGAGTAGATAAAACCGATCAGGACGAAAAGAAAATGAAGGCTCTGCTAATTAAAGCTTTTAATTGTGTAAACTCGCTGTCAGGCGAGTTTATCAGGAATCTGGGGTTGGAAGCTGCACGTCAGGCTCCCACAAGAGCACTTTCATTAATGGAAGGGACGCAGAGCCCCACACCCCCGCCTCTCCGAATGCAGAGCGAGAGTTCCCCACCCATTTTTAAAACACTGCTTCAAAAGCAGTATATAAAGCTTTCCAAAAAAAATTAAAATATTTTTCTTTCCATCCCGAGGACGAGTCCGAATGTAGTCCTTCCCACCTGGGTGCTGCAATTACCGAACTGACACAGTTGTTAAGGTGTTTCTCCATCAAAGACCCCTCCATTTTAGCTGTTGTTACCATTTCTGGTCGTGGACTGCTGCTACCACAGGAAGACCAAGAAACCCCACGGTCCAAAAATCAACTTACATTGGATAAATGCGCCTCTGGTTAACACACAGATGCGTGGGGCAACACAATGTCTTCACGTCATGAAGTGTGGTGTCACCCCTAATCGAGAATGGCAGAGCTCTGTGGTCGATGCTCGGGTAGATGCGGAGAAGGTGCATTCTGGTATTTGGAGTCCTACATTCGAAGGTGAGAGATAACTACAAGTACCAGAGCTGCCAAACAATCACCAGAGCTGGATTAACTACTAATGGTTATGAATGCATATAAGCACATTTGAGGTTTGGGCCTCTTGGCACTAGGTAAATTACGAACTGGCACAAGGAGAAATCAGTAGAAGCACTTTGGTCTGGCATACAGTATGGGAGACAACATCGTAACCAATTCGAGGCAGTTTTAGATTAACTGAATGATGAGCACGAGAAATGCAAAAGAGCACACAAAAAGGTACAGACTGTACACAGTCAGTATTATTTTTCCTGTCCAATCAGTGATGCACCCATAAAGAAGGCCATTGTTATTTTGTGGTTATGATCAATTAATCGTGTTATTTTGTTTTTGTTTTGAATTTTTTTTAAAGAGAGAGATCACCGAACACTAGGACTTAAGTACAATTATTTCGCTGGCAAGAACAAAGACTATGGCTCCTGGAATGCACTGGTATGCTCCATGCAAGCCGAGGTTGAAATACAGCCATCCTGCATGCGACACCTTGGAACCCGCAGGTCACCCGGCTGCTGCACACACAGCACCGCAAGGAGTCACACGTGGGTTACAGGAAAGCATTGCCCCATCCCCTCCCTTCTCCGACCTCAGTCACTGCTCTCCGACACCCCCATGCAGAGCTTCCCACTGACTGAGAAATGAGAGACAAGCAAACGTGCATTGGTGCACAGAGTTCTTTTTCTCCAAGATCACGTACAACCATGCCCTGACCACACAAAGTATTCATTTAGTACTTGGTCTTGAGCTGTTAGGGGCCAGACCAACTTCCTAAATGCATTAACGTAGAGTGCTGCAAAGGCATTAAATAGCGCACTACGAAACCACAGTGTTTACATGTGGCAGGGGGAGCCACTCCTGCACGAAACGCCTACTTAGAAAACCGCAAAATCATTCTCTGTGTGCCAGGGTGGAGTCCGACAACACGAGGGTGAAGCGTTACATTACTACTCATCAGTACACATGTGGTGTTTTTGCTCACGTTCACCACCTCTTTCCTCCATTCTTAAGCGGGGAGATTAGGCCCAGAGGTCCTGCAAGAACAAAACACGAAGTGGCTGATTTGGAGGGGGTTTCAGACGAATCCATGACAGCGCCTGGACATCCTCTCCCCTATTTCCTCCTTTAGTTAATCGAAAGCTTTTTCTTGGTCAACACTTCAAATTTCACAATCTTCCTCAAAATCTTTATTAAATGCTCAACCTTATGAGCATAATTTTGTACAAACTTTGAATAGAATTCAGTTCAGCATAAGAAATAGGACAATTGTTCCTTGAACTGCGGTGCAGGTGCATTTCAACATGCTCATGCCAAGTCAGTCTACCATCCTCTTGGCTTTTCTAACATATATGTTCTTCCAATTTTAATGTTTTTGAAGGGAGCATGTTGCATTAAGGGATGTTGTAAGGCCGTTTCCCGCCCATTGCATCGCCACAACGGGAATCATTTGTAATATGTATCTAATTAAATTGGGAATAGTTGCTTTGTTGAAGAGCCGCTCAAAGTGCCACACGCATGACATTGAAGTGTCACACACAAGTACAACGAAACCCCAGAAATGTCATGCACAGGCAAAGGTAAAACCTGACAGCTAAGGGTGAGTGGCATTATTTCGACAAGCCTGCGCCATTGCTGAGGGGGGAGTCTATCACAGCAGAGAGAGGCCCAGGGCTTATGACAACCTCTGAGCGCGCTGGCACCAGCCCAATGGCAAGGAAGGCAAGACTTAACTGCAAACCAAAAGGAATGTTCAGAGTAAAACCCCTCGTTCTGAGGGGCTGACACCCAAGTTTTGCAACAAGAACAACCTGAGGCCCACACACGAGCAGTTGCCCTGGAAACCTGTGACAACAAGTGCTGAAACACAAACACGTGGGGCACTAAAAGCCAGCGGCTGTGTGGACAAAGGCGTTCCTGTGGTGCACGGCGTTTACCTTGTGGGAGCCAGCAGATAATTGCTAGCATATGGCACTGCTGCTCGCTCCCGAAAGGCAATCGCCGAACGTGCACGAGGGCTCATTGGGAACAGTGCAAAACATGCACGAGTTCCAATAAAGCCTGGAGCGATTCCAAAAGGTCTCTAAAACAGCGCTCGCTTCCGCACTGCTAGTCGAGACCTAAAAAGCAACAAAGATAGTTGTCAGGGAGGCAGGGCCTCATTAAAGGATGTAATATATAAAGGTAGTGAAACTTCACTTTACAATGGATAAGTGTGGCCGATCGTGGAACTACATGAAAGGCTCTTATCTCTTTCAATGAAATGGCGTAATGCATGCAAGGCAACCAACCAAACTCCTGCATAATTATTTTCTTGTATTCAATAACAGTGAGACATGGGGGACCTCCATGTGAGCACCAAAGACAGAGGAGAAGCACTTTTTAATGCTGGGCATTAGAATGTTGAGCCTCTGAACGGGCAGGCAACGGTGAGATTTGTCGAATGATGATTGGCATAAAAAAGAACAAATAGTGGTGCAATTAAAATGAACATGAATGTATAATACAATTTGTGTTTTATTAGTTGGATTGATTTTACTTGCCTTTAGGCTAAGAGTTCTATTGCAAAGTCAATCAATAAAGTGCAAACTACATGTCAGTTAATCCCCTGATTAAATCCAAGGCAAGCGACTTGTAAAAACCTTGCTCTAAAAATAATTTTGCAGGTGTGTTCCAGAGAGCTTTTTCTAAAATATCCACTTTTTTCCTTCACCCCAAAGCTAATATAATGGGTCAGTGTATGAGGCGTCTGCCCTTGGGTTCTATTTGGAACCCGCGAGTCACTGGTTTAAATCCTAGTTAATCTGTTTCGATTTTCATGATGTAGATGAAGTTCACTGGGGTTATAATAACAGCAGCTTATATATATTTGCGGTGTCTCAAAGTCGCAAACCAGAGGCACTAACAGCCATATTCATGAACCTGAATTGCGCTCGCAAAAGGCCAGATTCTGAGAATCTGGCCGTTTGCGAGTGCGATTTTTGCATTTGGGATTCATCATCCCAAATGCAAAAATCGCTATTTGCGAACTCGCATATTTGCGAGGAATTGGATTTAAGGAATCTCTAATAGAGATTCCTTAAATGCAATTCATCACCCTATTAGAAATTGCGAATACGCAATATTTGGTCGCAATTTACCACGAAATCTGACTTCGTGGTAAATTGCGATAAACGAGTAAAAAGCACTTTTGTGCATTTTTTACTTTTGCATGTTGCACACACACATGTCCTCTGGACATGTGTGTGCGCAACACCTGTTCAAATGTACATTTGAGGGGTGCTACAGGGTGTCCTTTGGACACCCCTGCTACCCTTCAAATCGCAATCTTATTTGCGATTAGCAAATTGCTAATCGCAAATAAGGAATACTCCCCATTCATTCCTATGGGCCTTTTGGCCCATAGGAATGAATGGGGAGTTTTTCCTTATTTGCGATTAGCAATTTGCTAATCGCAAATAAGGAATCAGTAGAAATCGCAATAATTTTTGCTAATCCTACATGAATCCCGTTTTGCGAGTCCTTAATAGCGAATCGCTATAATTCGCTATTAGGGCCTCGCAAAACGGGAGATTGATGAATATGGCAGTTAGACCACTATAAAATACTTTATTATAAATACCCCAAGCAGCAATTGTGCCAAAGCAATATAGCAACTCTGGGCTTTCACCAGACTGACTGTCGATTAGCTGGAGCCGCCACCCCAACCATGCCGGGCTGACAGAGTTTATAGTTTGCTGACCATCGATTGTCCTTTTATCCCCTCTGAGCTGCTTCCACGTCCGCTACAGGAATCATTTTGCGGAACACAACATGATAACAGATCCACTAGGTACTAGCATAATACATACCAGTGATCACTTATGTTTTAATCGACGACTGAATCTACAGTGATTTAAAGCTGGAAAACTTAAATACTGTCCCTCACATGCCAAGATGGTTTCCCCTGGTATGAGGGGGGCATTTTATGTATTTTTCTGTAAAGGACAACCATAGTTATCAGGCCTCGAAAAATCATAAAAGTGTTACCAGAGCTGCAGGTCTAGTGACTTAAATAATCTACTTGACCTAACTGTAATGCACTTGACCTAGTAACTGGTCACAAATTGAGTGATCCTAGGGAAATGTTTTATTTCATTGAGCCACCTTTTTCTTAATTATCACATGTGATCACCTTCAAATAAGTGAGTTCAGCCTGTATGCTGTATAAAAAGGCTCTTTTGTTTGATTTAATAGACTAAACTTTTGCTTCATGTATAATAAGAATCTAGTACACACATAGGGGACACATGACCCCTAACTTGCCTCTTAGTTCTCTAACATCATTGTCATCAGGGTGGGGGCAGGAATGTTTCTCAGTTCATTGTTGAAAAACTCTAACTTTTAATAAATATATTATGAAAGCATGATGTGGTCGTGCAGTCATTTACAGACAGCACATTTTCCATTGAAATGGACTCAAAATATCCTACTTACATACAGTTTTGCTGATTAAAACTATATAGCATAAAAACGATAATGTGTGGAAATCGGTTTTCAACAAATGTTTATCATTTGCACATCACCAATTAAAGTGTTCTAATTTGTTTGATCCTATTAAAATCTTTTTTTCCATCACAATTAAGATGTACACAAAAAAAGTGTTTTCATAACTGCTGATATATTTTGTAATATTTGTACAGTTGATTTACAAATGTTGTGACTTAGAAAAAAACCTGAAATGCTACAGTTTTTCATTTCACATTCCCTGTACTTCAGAAAGATTGTTAAACAGTTCACTTTACAAAGTCCTCAGGCTTTGCAGCCACGGAAAAAGAAAGGTAAACACCAATCCCCAGGACAAAATAAGCAGCAATTTGTAAGAAGACTCAATCTAACATTTGACCTAAATCTTTGAACACACAGCAAACATGACAAGATAAAAGCAAGATTTAAAGACATCTTTGTTGCTCATTTACTTTCTGAATGAACAGAACTCTTGTTTTTTGCCAGCTCAAGATGTCTCGCCAGAACGGGAAAGTATGCCCTAATAATAGCTTGTCCTAAAAAAATCTGGCTAACCATAGCAACCGGGTGAGTAGACATTTTGAGCCTTTGTTATCATGGGGGTCCCAGACATTGTAGTCATGGTGATCACAGACAGTGGATACCAATGGATAACAGTGTTATGGCTTTTGCCAGGACACCTCGGAAGTGGTGGCGAGTCAGAAGTTGCTTTTGCTGGCATCAAGCCTGCTGCATGGGCTTTCGAGATGGTGAAGCACGGAAAGTCTCTGCTGCCAGGAGAACCACGTTCCTGAAATCTCTAAATGAGTCGAGGAAACCCAAAGGATACCCTACAACTTTTGTAGATGTTTTCTAAATGCCCCCCTGCCCTGTCCTTACATTTTCAAATTTTTGTAATTGTAATTGCAGTGCTATGTAGATTGTCTTCACAATTTTTAACTCATAAGTCTTTGATTTTGTTTCATTTGATGTTAAAGAAGTAACATTGTCTGAACAGCCCCATTGTGTAAATCTGTTGCCACACACTATTTTTTGAGATCTGGTAATTCTCAGCAGCGATGCTTGGCTATATCCATGCCACACAGGCTAAAGAAAAATGTATAGCAAGAAATGTTACTATAGAGAACACAATGATAAGTGATATGTAAATGTAGCAGTAACCAGGCTAATGTAAGTATTTCACTGTACAGAAATGTAGGGGACAGCATGCCTACCCTATGACCACACCACCCAAAGTAATGGCACTTTACTGAACTGCCTTTGGAGATGACTCTGATTTAGGACCTTAGCTCCTACTGAAAACTGGTCTGCCCAAGTGTGGTGAAAAACTGTTCATCAAGTAAATGTTCTAAGAGAAGGCTCCTGAATGAGTCGCTGTATGTGCGCTTCATTGAATTCTGATGTGACTTGTGACAGCGCATACTTTGCTGACAGCAGTGACCCGTGCAGGTAAGAGTGGCGGGGCCAGGTTGAAGGGGGATTCGACAGACGACCATGAGGGAAAATGTAATAAATAATGAATTTTCCCTCGTCTTTGTCTGTCGAAATCCTTCCCACCCAGCCCTATCCCTCTTACGTGGATGGCCGCGGCTTTGTGCTGATGAGAAAATGTTGCCACGCAGTCGTGAGACAGAAGATATGGAGAGCGGTCGTGACTGAGAGGTTGTCAGTTTAGAATTAGCAGGTTGCTGGCGGGCCTCCTGCCTCATCTGTTATGTTTTTTGTTTGGTACAATTGGAAAATAGTTATTTGAATTTGTGTCTATATCTCGTTTTTTTCTTATTGCAACAAGGACTTTGAAAAATGCCCCCCACACCACCACTTAACACCCCACACAGCTCAACTTTTGAGTACTGGGCGCTTTGGAAAGGAAAAAAAAAAACATTGAGTCAAATGGAGTGATTTTTTTTGCCTATTCAGTAAAGGCGAGACAGGTAGTTCTTACTTTTGTGCATGATGTGCAGGGTTCCTGTGTGGTGCTGAAAGTGACTGTATGGAGTAGTGCACAGCTTTCCAAACTTTTCATGTTGGTGACTCACTTTTTGGAGATGCATTATTTTGGGACACAGGTAGGCAGTGTAGCGAGCGAGCGTAGTGAGCGGTCCCGAACCACTTACAGGGAGTTCGGGGGGGTTCTTCCCCGGAAGAAATGTTTTAAATAAAAGTAGGCAAGTGGTGCATTTCCAAGCACATTTGAGACCATGAGGTTGAACACAGGCCCCTGCAGAGGGGGGCTTTGTCCACTGAGCCACCAGACCTGGCATACACACATCTTTCTCTCTCTCTCTCTCTCTCTCTCTCCCTCTCTCCCCTCTCTCTCTCTCTCTCTCTCTCTCTATCTCTCCCTCCCTCTCTGTCTCCCTCTCCCTCCATGTCTCCCTCCCTCTCTCTCCCTCTCTCTCCATCACCCTCCCTCTCTCTGTCTCCCTCCCTCTCTCTCTCTCTCCCCTTCTATCTCTCTCTCTCTCCCTCCCTCTGTCTCACTCACTCTGTCTGGCTCCCTCTCTCTCTCTTTAACTGTCTCCTTCTCTCTGTCTCCCTCCCTCCCTCTCCCTCCCTCTCTCTTCGTCTCCCTCCCTCTCTCTCCCTCTGTCTCCCTCCCTCTGTCTCCCTCTGTCTGTCTCGCTCCCTCTGGCTCTCTCAATCTGTCTTGCTCCCTCTGTCGCCCTCTTTCCTCTGACTGTCTCCCTCTGTCTGTCTCCCTCCCTCCCTCCCTCAGTCTGTCTCCCTGTCTCCCACTCTCTGTCTCCCTCTCTCTGTTGCCCTCTGTCTCCCTCTCTCTGTCTCCCTCCCCCTGTCTCCCTTCCTCTGTCTCCATCCCTTGTCTCCCTCCCTCTGTCTCCTTCCCTCTCCCTCTGTCTCCATGTTGCTCTCCCTCTGTCTCCCTCCCTCTGTCTCTCTCCTCTGTCCTGCTCCCTCTGTCTCTCTCCCAATGTCTCCCTCCCTCTGTCTCCCTCTCTCTGTCTACTCTCTCTCTCTGTCTCCCTCTGTTTCCCTCCCTCTGTCTCCCTCCCTCTGTCTGTCTCCCTCTCCTTCTCTCTGTCTCCCCCAACTCCCTCCCTCTGTCTCCCCCTGACTCCCTCCCTCTGTCTCCCCCTGACTCCCTCCCTCTGTCTCCCTCTGACTCCCTCCCTCTGTCTCCCTCAGCCTCCCTCCCTCTTTCTCCCTCTGCCTCCCTCTCTCTTTCTCCCTCTGTCTCCCTCCATCTCCCTCGTCTCTGTCTGTCTCAGTCTCTGCCTCTATCTGTCTTTCCCTGTCCCTGTCTCTGCCTCTATCTGTCTGTCTGTCCCTGTCTCTGTCTGTCCCTGTATGTCCCTGTCTCCCTCCCTCTGTCTCCGTCTCTCTGTCTGTCTCTGCCTCTATCTGTCTGCCCCTGTCCCTGTCTCTGCCTCTATCTGTCTCTGTCTGTTCCTGTCTCTATCTCTGTCTGTCACTGTCTCCCTCCCTCTCTCTGTCTCCCTCCCCCTCTCTCTCTGTCTACCTTCCTCTCTCTATCTGTCTCCATCTCTCTATCTATCTATCTATATATCTATCTATCTACCTATCTCTGTCTCTCCCTCTGTCTCCCCCACTCTGTCTGTCTCCCTCTCTCTCTCTCTCTGTCTCCCTTCCTCTCTCTCCCGCCGTCTGTCTCCCTCTTGTCTGTCTCCCTCAAGACTGTCTCCCTCTTGTCTGTCTCCCTCCATCTGTCTCCCTTCATCTGTCTACCTCCCTCTGTCTCCATCCCTCTGTCTCCCTCCCACTATCTCCCTCTCTCTGTCTCTCTCTCTCTGTCTCCCTCTCTCTGTCCCCCTCTCTCTCTGTCTCCCACCCTCTGTCTGTCTCCCTCTATATGTCTCTCTCTCTCTCTTTCTCCCTCTCCCTCCCTCTGTCTATCCCGGACTCCGTCCTTCTGTCTCCCTTCCTCTGTATCCCTCTTTCTCTGTCTCCCAAGGTTTCCCTCTCTCTCTGTCTCCCTCCGTCTGTCTCCCTCTGTCTGTCTCCCTCTGTCTCCCTCTATCTGTCTCCTTCCTTCCCTCTGTCTGACTCCCTCCCTCTGTCGCCTTCCTCCCTCTGTCTGTCTCCCTCTGCCTGTCACCCTCTGTCTCCCTCTCTGTCTCCCTCTGTCTCCGTCTCTCTGTCTCCCTCCCTCTGTCTCCCTCTACCTTCCTCTGTCTACCATGGACTCACTCCCTCTATCTCCCTCTCTCAGTCTCCCTCTCTCTCTGTCTCCCACGGTTTCCCTCTCTCTCTGTCTCCCTCCCTCTGTCTCCCTCCATCTGTCTCCCTCTGTCTGTATCCCTCCATCTGTCTCCCTCTGTCTGTATCCCTCCCTCTGTCTCCCTCTAGCTGTCTCCCTCCTTTCCTCTGTCTGACTACCTCCCTCTGTCGCCTTCCTCCCTCTGTCTGTCTCCCTCTGTCTGTCTCCCTCTGTCTGTTGCCCTCTGTCTCCCTCTGTCTCCGTCCCTCTGCCTCCCTCCCTCTGTCTCCCTCCCTCTCGCTCCCTCTCTCCTGCCCTGTCTCCCTCTCTCTCTCTCTCTCTCCCTCTGTCTCCCTCTGTCTCCCTCTGTCTCCTTCCCCGTCTCCCTCTCTGTCTGTCTCAGTCTGCACCTCTATCTGTCTGTCCCTGTCTCTGCCTCTATCTATCTGTCTGTCCATGTCTCTGTCTGTTCCTATATGTCCCTGTCTCCCTCCCTCTGTCTCCCTCTCCGTCTCTGTCTGTCTCTGCCTCTATCTGTCAGCCCCTGTCCCTGTCTCTGTCAGCCTCTATCTGTCTCTGTCTGTCACTGTCTCTGTCTGTCTCTATCTCTGTCTGTCTCTGTCTCCCTCCCTCTCTCTGTCTCTCTGTCTCTCTCTCTCTGTCTCCCTCCCCCTCTCTCTCTCTGTCTCCCACCCTATCTCTTTCTTTCTCTCTCTCTATCTCCCTCTGTCTCCCTCACTCTGTCTGTCTCCCTCTCTCTCTGTCGCCGTCTGTCTCCCTCTTGTCTGTCTCCCTCCCTCTGTCTCCCTCTATCTGTCTCCCTCTCTCTGTCTCCGTCCCTCTGTCTCCTTCCCTCTGTCTCAGTCCCTATGTCTCCCTCCCTCTGTCTCCCTCCCTCTGTCTCCACCTCTCTGTCTGTCGCCCTCTCTCTCTGTCTCCTCTCACTGTCTCCCTCTCCCTCTGTCTCCCTCCCTCTGTCTGTCTCCCTCTATCTGTCTCCCTCTCCCTCCCTCTGTCTACTCTGGACTCCCTACCTCTCTCTGTATCTGCCCCTCTGTCTACTTCCCTCTGTCTCAGTCCCTCTGTCTCCCTCCCTCTTTCTCCCTCCCTCTATTTCTCTCTCTCTCCCTCTGTCTGTCTCCCTGTCTCACTCTCTCTCTATCGCCTCTATCTGTCTCCCTCTGTCTCCCTCCCTCAGTCTGTCTCCCTCTATCTGTATCCCTCTCTCTGTCTCCCTCTCCCGCCCTCTGTCTACCCCGGACTCCCTCCCTCTGTCTCCCTCCCTCTGTCTCCCTCTCTCTCTGTCTCCCACAGTTTCCCTCTCTCTCTGTCTCCCTCCCTCTGTCTCCCTCCCTCCCTCGGTCTCCCTTTATCTGTCTCCCTCCCTCCCTCTGTCTGTCTCCCTACCTCTGTCCCCCTCCTCCCTCTGTCTGTTGCCCTCTGTCTCCATCTCTGTCTCCCCCTGTCTCCGTCCCTCTGTCTCCCTCCCTCTGTCCCTCGATCTCCCCCTCTCTGTCTCCCTCCCTTGGTCTCCCTCGCTCTCTGTCTTCCTCTCTCTCAGTCTCCCTCTATCTCCCTCTGTCTGTCTCCCTCTGTTTGTCACCCTCTGTCACCTCACCCCAGCTTCCCGGGCACACACCCAGCTGCACCTGAGTACTTCGCAGGTCTTTAAAAGACAATTTCCTAGGAGACGTTATGCAATAGATGAGGCATAGTGAGAACAACGCTTTCAAAGGAATGCCTCTTAATTAGCAACAGGTATGTGCTAAGTGCCCTTAATACCGGTGTCATCCCGCAACACACCCACCATTTGCAGGTGACACAGTCCTGTATCGGGACACACAGTTTGAAAAGCTCTGGAGTAGTGGCTTCTGCTTTCCTCGGAGGATGTGCATTGGGAGCAGATAACCTTCACTGGTGTACCTTGCAGGTACCTGACGGCATATCAGGGGTGCTTTCACATACATCACCAATTGGTGAGAGCCTTCCATCATGATCTCAGTGCAAGAGCTTTGCAAGAGTCTCTGAAGATGGACTTACTTGGTTTGGACCAGTTCGATCAATGAAAAGGAGGCTACTGGTAATTGAGTACTAGCTAGAACAGCTGGGCAGCTAGTATCAACACCCTGGGCAGAGGATGAAGACCAGTAGAGAGCAATTCATTTAGGTGGCTACTCAAAGAGAGCATGGATGACAGGATACACACTAGGTCGTGCTCGCCGTAGTGAACAAGACTAGGAGATACGGTCAACAGTTTGAGGAAAGCCATGCCCAAGGCGACTGTGTGGCCTGAGGAGACAATGAAGCACCTGCCTGATCTACCTCAGGGTAGGACCTCCCCGCAGGTCTGTCTGTGTGGGAAACAGCATAGGATAACAAATGAACAGGCAGAAGTCACACAGTAGCTGTAAAGACGGTGAAAGATGGGACCTTTTCTTTTCGGCAAGGACCTTAAATGGGTTCCATGCAGGTGAAAGAAAGCCCCTTGCCTGCAGTCCCCTGCATTGAGATGTGTAATCCTAAATCTAACACGATAGGGGTTTCACCCAGACTCAAACTATACGGAGACCTCAAAAAGAAACTTAAAGAACTGGAACTTGACTGTCAAAAAAATAGAAGAAGTGGTAGTTAAAGCCAAGAAGAGCAAAGTACATCTGACACTCAGTATTCAACATAAGCCCTGATACGTTCAGCCTGGTAAAGGATGTAATAGGAAAAAAGAGGGTTAGTCAAATTTCTAAAGTTCTGGATCGCAACCAATTAGCCTTTTACTTTCCGTTTCCTGCCCCCTCCTCTACCTCCTTGCTTGACTTGGTGTGATATGTGGGGCATTTAGGTTAAAACGGAAAAGGGAAGCAGGGTGAGTGTTCAAGGCAGAGCGACAGACTAATCATTTAAAAAAATAGATGTTCTCCTATAAAGGTCTGTCCAGATGCCTGTCCCAAAAAGAGAGGCAAAAGGGAAAACACAATTAAATATAAACAAAGCATGACCCTGCCAATACCTTTGGCTTTTGTGTAATTAAAGGTGTTCTCAAGCATCAGTAAGACACAGAGGAAAGCTACCACATGGGTAGCAGAAGTACGAGCTGCCCTCACACAAATAACAAGTGTAGCATTGACAGTAACTGTAGGCCCTCACATACACACAAGGACTCACAGAACCAACCAAACACACACCAGACATTGCTAAAGCAGCAGCAGTGTAAGCTTCACTAAATCACGTGGTAATGACAGCTGCACTGGAAAGCATTCGTGTGCTCACACAAGAGGGCACACATACACCAATTATTGCTTAAACAGTAGCATTGCAAGCTTCACCCACACACAGAAAAGCAACAATAGAAGGTAAGCACAAAACACACGCACCTCTCTCTCTCTCTCTCTCTCTCTCTCTCCCTCTCACTCAGGCACACACACACCCACACACACAGTATTACTAAGGCAGTAGTCATGCAAGATTCCGTCACACATGGAATCGTTATAGAGCAGGCAGTGGCATCAGGCCCATGTCATGTTGTGTCACTGCTGGCGGCACTTGTGGAATGTTGCGCCCATTTCTGAAAGCACCGTCTGCAGTTCTGTGCCCGGTATTAGAGGCCATATACAGTTTATTGTGTCTAGTTCTGAAGGCCATCCCTGGCACTTGCAAGATACAGCGTGCCCAGGGAAAGCTGGGATTTGAGCGAGTGCCCTTTCTGCCAGATTCCCAGCATTACAGCTGTAGGGAGCTAAGAGTAGTAAGTTTATTGTTTGATTAATTAAAATCATTACACCCCCCCCCCCCAATGTCCATAAAAACATAGTAAAAATATCATTACATTTATAAATACACCTAATTTTAACATGGTTCCATAATTGTATAAAAAGGATATTGTTACTTTTCATTAAAAACTTGTAAGGGGCTACAATTTGAAACTTGGAGTGGCAACCTTTTGGAAAAGATGATTGTATTGTATAAGCCCCAGTGTTCCCAATTTTAATGTTCATGCACCACTATTTGCGACCTGTAGGGAGCTAATATCCAAGTGTTCCTACCGGAGAGAAGTAGTTTATTTAAGAGACGCAGTTGTCAGCTATCTCAGTGCGTCAAGGTACAGTGAAAAGAACGGCGTAGAACAGGTAAATACACTATAAGCCCCTATGTTTGATTTGTGTGTGATGAAGGGTCCATCCTCTTCACCCCCCACTGTTCTGTCCTTTGCTTACACCTGTAAGCACTGTGACATCCATGTATAGCAATACATAAGGAATTACCGGATTTAGGAGCAGCTAGGACAATACAAAAGCTTTTATTAGAGGGCAAGTGGTTGTGAGGCTTCGCGATACATGCCCAGCACTTGAATCAGCGCTTAGTTTAGCTTCTGAGCAGAGCTTTGGGCACCGGCACTCTCTCAAAGAAGACCGCGGCCGACTCATGTAAATGTCGGTGTATCAATTCCACCACTACATACTACCTATCCCTTTTATTTCACATTTGCTGTTTCCTGCTTTGTCACTGCCTTACATGTTTCCCGTCTTGCTCTACCTGCGTCTTTCTGATGTGTGAGTTTTTCCCTCTCTTGCCCTCAATAATTAGCTGATGAGGAAAAGTAAGTCCCGGGACCCAAAAATAAGCACAGGTGGCCCTCCTCGGCAACCACTGGCTTAAATTAAGCACTGACTATGCAATGTTAAAACTTTTTTGTAAGGGTCCAGGAGAGATGAGGAAGGTTATGGGGATACAGCGTATTGCTTGTGTTCCCTTTGAGTCCTCTTCTTGAAATGTCACTGCACATCGTTACCCTTGTGGCCATTAGAGGCCAAAATCTAACAAGAGCTTCTTAGAGAATGACCAGGAGGAGATATCCCGTGCCCCGTGAAGCTTAAGGGCCTGGTTACGAGGCTGGCGGTCTCAGGACTTGACACCGGAACAAGAAGCAGTTCTAGAACTTGGCTTAAAGTTAATCCCCTATATTTTCAGAGAACAAGGGAGACCCAATGGGTGCCTAGGGACCTTGGGCAATCAATTATTATGAAAAACAGTGGTCCATAGGATTGAGTTTTCACAAAGACAAAGTAGAAATATAGACTCAAATCAGTACTATATTGGCAAGATTTTCAGTACCCAGCCGGGCCTGAATTTTTATTTTCAAATATAAGTAAATTTTAAAAGACCATCAAGAAGGTCTAATATAGCAGTTAATAGGGTACAAGCCTGTACCTATCCAAAAGTACACTCAAGAAAAATTCAAGAGTAGGAAGAGAGCAAGAAAAAAGAAGGTAAAGAATATCAGGCAAAAAAAGGTTGCGGAGCCAATTGTCCCTTGCATCAATAACAGATTAGCACTGCAAGTTCAGACAACCAATTCATGTAACATTATAAACACAATGGACAGGTTACATAATCGGAATGAGTGTCGACGGCGTTTCGATCCCCGGCTCCTAGTGAACTGGGATCATCATCAGGACAGTAAAAATGTATTGCCTGTATGTGCTTTCTTTACAACCTGTTAGGAATTACAATATACAGAAATGGGAAAAAGAAGAAAAAGGGGAGAAGAAAATTCTGTTTAAATACAGCACTATTTACAGGAAAATGCACGTGGTGTTCATTTTTGTCATGCTATTGTGATCAAAACGTCCTTTAGTGTTCAAAACACATGCTTTATCTAGGAAAGTGCAAGAGCCGTTTAAGGCAAAGCCGAATCGGGAAATAATACCGTGAGCATTTAACCGCTAACGTTGTTGCGCCTATTAGAGCGAACGTGACTATATGTGTCGCTTTCAAGGATGCCATAGTGGTGAAGCCGTGTGTGGCGCTGATTCTGTGTCTGGCAATAAGTGAAAATAAAACCTTTCCAGATCGTGGCGGCGGTGGCTAAGGTGCTAGGGTGGTGAAATCATGCATCACGATTGCCTGGTTTCTTTGCATGCCTCTTAACATGGCCATACTGATACCATAATGATAATTGAAGGCGCACCTTGTAGGCATTTTACATCAGCCTTCTAGTGGTTATAAGGATAGTTGAATCGAAGGGCTGGTACCTACAGTGAACAAAACAAATTAGCCAACAGCGCTGGTAAAATACGCTAATAGTGAGAGCAGGGGGAAACATAACGTTACCTCGGTGTCCTATTAGGTCGGTTTTGGGGGTGCTGCCATAATTTTCTATCATAAAGTCGATGAAGATTCCAATTATTCTTGGAACTTTGGTCGTGTGTATTCCGTAATGGGCATATACACAGGGACTCGAGGGTCTGCAATTAAACGGGGATTAGAGCGTTAGGGCAAAAGAATACTGATGGCCCATGGTATTGATGCGCAGAGGGTGGGAGGGAGGTCGAGAGCCCTTACCTTGGCGAGGAGACAATAGTCCTGGTACTCGCGGTCCCACAGGAGAGAATAGCTTGTGTAACCCCCACAGGAGAGAATAGCTTGTGTAACCCCCACAGGAGAGAATAGCTTGTGTAACCACTTTTTCTCCCGTGTCAAACAAAATGAGAAAGATGATACTCCGTCACTGGCCTGTCATTAATGCGGGCATACTAGAAATTGAGCGCCCTTTATTTGCTTTTAAAAAGAGCAAAAATCTGAAGGACCATCTAGTCCGAGCAGCACTGCCAAGCCCCGCTCAATCCTCTACACTTGAAAGCATATGGGGTCTGTCCCCCATTGTAGGACATGTGAAATGTGGCAGCTGTAGTGTATGTGACATAACCATTGAAGGGAAAACCAGGGTATTTAATAATATCACCTTTACCAGCTCTTCACTTTCTAATTGTAACACCTGTAATGTTATTTACTTGGTTCAATGTCCATGTATGAAAATGTATGTGGGTCAAACATCGCAGAAGGTGAAAACAAGGATCTGCCAGCACAAGAGCCGCATCCGTTGTCAAACCCAGAATGCACCGCTCGTGGAACATTTTGCCAGTGCCAAACACACAGAAAATGACTTAAAATGGACTGTGCTAAAGGCACTAAGGTTACCACAGAGAGGTGGTTGTATGGCTCAACTCCTAAACAAAGAGGAACTGAAATGTATTTTGTTCTGGACACAATCCGGAATGGTCTCAACCGGACTGAGGATTGGGCAGGACTGCTATGAATTGCCAGACTTTGACTTATGACAGTGTCAAAAATTTCCGGATTTTTACCAACATATTGCTCAATAGCTTAATGTATGATGTGTTCTAACATAATGCTGTCTGCCCTTGAAATTCTAAATCATGCTTTCCAAAACTGAAAAAGTGTACATGCTGAGTCTAATGCGGGGTGATGAAAAAGCTGCAGAATTTCTCATCATGTAATTCGTTTTGCCCTGTTATTGAAATTGCTCTGTAATTCCAGCACATTGCATGACAACGAGCGGGGTGCTGATAAGGCGGCAGAATTTCTCATCATGTAATTCGTTTTGCCCTGTAAATTGAAATTGAACTTGCTCTGTAATCTCAGCACATTGCATGACAACGAGCACTTGCACCTAACGTGAGTAAACAAACACCATGTTAAGATGGCCGCCACGGGGACACTTCTCCTCCCTTTGCGCTCACTCCCTCTTCACTGTTTATTTAATCACACGCGGTGGTGCACGGGCTGACTTCCGTATCTTCGTGAAGCCGGCGCGTTACCATTGTGCACACCGCCTGCTGCCAAACCGGACCGCGAGTACCAGGACTATTGTCTCCTCGCCAAGGTAAGGGCTCTCGACCTCCCTCCCACCCTCTGCGCGTCAATACCATGGGCCATCAGTATTCTTTTGCCCTAACGCTCTAATCCCCGTTTAATTGCAGACCCTCGAGTCCCTGTGTATATGCCCATTACGGAATACACACGACCAAAGTTCCAAGAATAATTGGAATCTTCATCGACTTTATGATAGAAAATTATGGCAGCACCCCTAAACCGACCTAATAGGACACCGAGGTAACGTTATGTTTCCCCCTGCTCTCACTATTAGCGTATTTTACCAGCGCTGTTGGCTAATTTGTTTTGTTCACTGTAGGTACCAGCCCTTCGATTCAACTATCCTTATAACCACTAGAAGGCTGATGTAAAATGCCTACAAGGTGCGCCTTCAATTATCATTATGGTATCAGTATGGCCATGTTAAGAGGCATGCAAAGAAACCAGGCAATCGTGATGCATGATTTCACCACCCTAGCACCTTAGCCACCGCCGCCACGATCTGGAAAGGTTTTATTTTCACTTATTGCCAGACACAGAATCAGCGCCACACACGGCTTCACCACTATGGCATCCTTGAAAGCGACACATATAGTCACGTTCGCTCTAATAGGCGCAACGACGTTAGCGGTTAAATGCTCACGGTATTATTTCCCGATTCGGCTTTGCCTTAAACGGCTCTTGCACTTTCCTAGATAAAGCATGTGTTTTGAACACTAAAGGACGTTTTGATCACAATAGCATGACAAAAATGAACACCACGTGCATTTTCCTGTAAATAGTGCTGTATTTAAACAGAATTTTCTTCTCCCCTTTTTCTTCTTTTTCCCATTTCTGTATATTGTAATTCCTAACAGGTTGTAAAGAAAGCACATATAGGCAATACATTTTTACTGTCCTGATGATGATCCCAGTTCACTAGGAGCCGGGGATCGAAACGCCGTCGACACTCATTCCGATTATGTAACCTGTCCATTGTGTTTATAATGTTACATGAATTGGTTGTCTGAACTTGCAGTGCTAATCTGTTATTGATGCAAGGGACAATTGGCTCCGCAACCTTTTTTTGCCTGATATTCTTTACCTTCTTTTTTCTTGCTCTCTTCCTACTCTTGAATTTTTCTTGAGTGTACTTTTGGATAGGTACAGGCTTGTACCCTATTAACTGCTATATTAGACCTTCTTGATGGTCTTTTAAAATTTACTTATATTTGAAAATAAAAATTCAGGCCCGGCTGGGTACTGAAAATCTTGCCAATATAGTACTGATTTGAGTCTATATTTCTACTTTGTCTTTGTGAAAACTCAATCCTATGGACCACTGTTTTTCATAATAAAAGTTAATCCCCAGCCAAAAACAAGATCTGGTCCATTTAAAAACGAAAGCCATGGAACTGTTCAGGAAAATTAAGCTTCACATATTTTTCAAAGATAAAGAGATGTCCTCAGCCGGTGAACCATGTGGCGAACTATCTGGACTACGTAACAAGTCGACGTTATGTCCCCCCACCTATAGTACTCCTAAGAGCATCCTTACGTTTGAGCAAGTGGTTCTATCTTCACTCAACCAATTGAACTCCCGCAAGGCATTTGACAAAAGTAATATGCAGACGAGCCAAAGACTGGCAATCAAAGAACTCAAAGAAGACAAAGAGCTGATTATCAAGCCGGCGGATAAAGGTGGCACTACAAGGGTTTGGGCCAGAGAAGCATATTTGGAAGAAGGTCAAAAACATGTCCATAATCAAACATGATACAGGAAGATTCCTTCAGATCCAGTACAACAGATCCAACATGAAATCAAATCCATTGTTGATGAGGGACTTGAAGCTTGAATCCTGGGCCCTAAAAAACATGGCTTTTTGATAAAGAAACACCCAAGAATACTGATCATCTACTTCCTCCTGAAGGTTCATAGGCACGCCACCTCACCCCCCGGCCGCCCAATAGTATCTGAGTGAGATTCAGTCCTCGAACCTATTTCCAAGTAAGTGGACGTTTTCCTCAAGCAATTTTTGCAGAATGTAACTTCTTATCTGAGAGACATGACAGATTTTATCTATAAAATCAAATGATTCCATTTCCAACCAGAACAACACAGGTTGGTCACACTGGTCGTTGCATCTTTATACATGCAAATCCCCCAAGAGGAGGCCCTAGAAGTGTTGGAATGGTACTTGGAAAACAGATATCGTCCTCACTGCATTCCCACACAATTGTCAACCTAGCATCCTTGGCACTAAAACGCAACTACTTTAAATTTGAAAAATATTTTTTGTCAAAGTGAAAGGGACCGCCATGGGCTGTCCCTTTGAGCCGGAGATGGCGGTTCTCTACATGGCTAAGTATGAGGACCGCTTCATCTACAATAATAACCCATTCAGCCAAAGTTTGGTCCAATGGCATTGGTACATCGACGACATTTGGTATATTTGGTCTGGCACAAAAGAAGAACTATTGCAATTTCATGGGTGGTCGAATGAAAGAAATCCAGACATCCAATTCACATTAACCTATAATCCCACCAGTCTAACTTTCTTGGATGTTGAAGTGCGGCCAACAGAAACAGGTCTAATCACAACGTTATACACAAAGCCCACTGACAATAACACAGCTCTTCACTTTCGCAGTCATCATCCAAAGAGCCTTAAAGACAACCTTCCCTACGGGCAGTGTTTGCTTATTTGGCGCAACTGCACAACATAAAGAGGATTATGAAATACATTTGAACCTGTTGACAGTTAAATTGAAAGATTATTATTATTATTATCTATCCAGGCTTCTCAAGCACTTGTGCAAAAGATCATGGTTCACACCACGCGAGACTCTACTGGGAAAACAATCTAAAAAACCAATGTTCCGATTAGTGTGTGTCTCCACCTTCGGCCCCCACTCCAACCCGTTCAAAAAGATCATACAACAGAATTGGCACCTGGTAAAGGACACCAACAAAGATCTCCAACTGCCTCCGTTTGCCCTAAAGAAAATTTCAGCATTGGACAACGAATAGGGAGGGCATTTGAAGAGCCCCACAAGAGGATTGAAACCCTACACAGCTTTCTGATCCTTCACCAGTCATAGGACACCATAAATGTGGAATGTGCTTAGCGTGCAACTCGGCCATTGAAGGCACAGAATTCACAGATGGAAGTGATAAGTGGACACCCAATGAATTTTTAACCTGCAAGACCAAAAATGTGGTCTATGCCATAATCTATCCTTGCCCACTCATCTACATTTGAAAAACGACGCAATAAGTAAGACAAAGGATCATTCAGCATTGGTCCAGAATAAGTATAAAACGCACCTCTGGTGGCGCATTTCCAAGAACTCAAGCACACTGAAAGAGACCTTAGATGGACTTTACTAAGTGTTGTAAAATCGAACCCCAGAGGCGGAGACTTTGAAAGAACATTGCTTCAGAGGGAAGCTTATCTAATTATGCGCTTTACCACAGCCTCAAAAGGATTTAGCGAAATGTCTGAAGTTAATAGACTGTAATTCAATCCGAACTTTACCTTGGGTATCCACTTGCCCCCCAGTGTTACAAATTAAGACTAGCCTTGATCACCCGGTTTCAGCTAACATTTATTGGTTCAGTATTTATTACCTTTATCCCCACACGCCAGGTATAAGCCCCCATTTCACCACCTATTATCATAAAGCGAAAGGTCTGACAAAATGCAATAGCATGACACTAATAGAGTTGGTGATAAGTGGAAGGTAACCTCATCTAGAAGACAGGACAGGCAATTGTTAACCCAACTCCATTCTGTTTCAATTCATACAAGCCCCCTGCTTGCACATTTTCTTAATACATCCTCACTTTGTGATCGCTAATAATATAAACACCGAAATGGATTGCGAGATTACAAGGAACACCATAGATTGCGAATTTAAAAGCCTTCGCGTCATTATGGCCCCGCCTTCTTCTGCATTCCGGTGATGCTGGAAAGAATCGGTGAAGGAGAAACGCTGCAGATCCACACGTAGATAAAGGCAAGTTCTGCTAGAACGATCAAATGTTCTACAGCAGTAATTAAATATGACCCAAAGTCCCTTCATGTTAAATAGCATCCCTTTTACATACTATTTTTAGACGCGGATTTGGCAGTTCGTAAATCACTAAACAGCTACAAATTCACGTCACAGCGGCAGCCTAAAAATTGAGGCATGCCTCCGCAAGTTTATGAACAGTGTTTTTCTTCATGTTTGTTCTTTGAAGAAAAAAGCGCAACACACTTATCGGTTACTCCGTCCTTCATCAGTTATAGATCGGATTAACGAATTGAGGCAAAACACAAGTGCTTGGTGTCTGCGACCCCACTGACCCCTGGTTCTTTTCCAAGTAAGACCCACAAACTTTGTATCATATTTCAAACAATCTCAGCTCAACTACATAATTTTTTGTTTTTTAGTTAATGTGAGCCCATATCATTTTTACCAGATATACACAGTCGAATACTCATCACATCACCTGGAACAGAAAATAATAACCGCTGTTGAGACCAAATCATTCACAGAAGGCAAGTTCTGGTTTCCTTTTACTCTTAATTCATCGGCATGTTGGACAATTGTGGCAAATTCTTCGTAGTTTCCATTTAACACTCTCCCTTTACAATGCAGTCATTTTTTTTCATTTTTGTAGCACACCTTCCAACCCTGTTTTTGACATTTTCTAGCAATCCAAAGGCAATAACTGATTCCTCCACTGTAATAGGTAAGCATATGTTGCGCCATGCATAAATGGCCCCCCTCCCTTTAACAAAGCAGGAATTCCCTAATCATAAACACTTCCCCTTTATGTTTTGTAGTGTCATACCTAGTCGTGGCCCTGAAGAGAACCCTTACAGTGAATTGGGTTCAATAACGCGTCGATCCCCCCTCTCAGCTAGTAACAACCACTACCAGCTTATGGAATGTACTGTATACAAACAGGGCATTCTGTCTGTTGCAATTTCTGTGTGATCGAGCTGTATCTGGCATGTGGCATGTTTAATGAGTATTAATTGTTTGCACTGCCTCATAAATAAGTACTGGTCTGTTGTTCATTATATTGTGTTTTTTGTACACATTTGTTGGCTCACTGATGTGTTTCTTTGATGTGTTTCTGTTTGAAATGTGCCATACGTCAATTGTTATTTGTTTACATTAATATTGTACAGTATCTTTCTCTATGACATGAACCAAATGTCGAACATGTTTGTACTTTGAACGAAATAAGAAAAGGTGAAATAAAAGCACCATAACCACTTAATGATGAAAGGTGGTTATTTCTGAAGGTATCATTAGTCAGTGCACGTCCAACCACCCTCTTCTTTCCTTGTAGGGGTGCGGCAGTGATGATCCAGCCACCACTGCACCGCCGGTCCGACCACCTTGTTGCAACTAGTTGCACCACCATTGCACTGCTGCAACTGCAGCGGTTTTGAGGCCACAGTATGCTTGGTGGGACCCCACCACAAAACCCTGGGTGCATGCAGGGAGGCACATGGTGTGCATTCACCCCAGTACCGGCATAGACTGCACCAGTACTATCTTTGATGTTCCCACTGCAGTGCCTATTTTATAGGCACAACCATAGAAACGCCAAAGAACCCCCAACCAGTGACAAAAACGTCATTATATGACAGGCGCTGCACACACTGGTTCCGTGCAGGAGCGGGCCCCCAGCATGACGGTTCTACTCCAGCACTGCCTAACTCGTAATCAGGCCCCTAAGTATGTTCTTGCATACAAACCGGAAGTCTCAGGATGCACAGAGGTCCATACAGACTCTAGCCATGGAAGAAGTGTCGATGTGGATGTGCAGATGATTGCCCATGACAAAGATAGATGCTCCTGCCTGCACTAATGCTAGAAACTATGCGGGGACACAACAAAAAATAGAAACCCGGACAATTAATTCAGCAGTTATTCACGTACACCTGAGTAATCAAGTTCACTGGAGAATGATTGGTGAAAAGTCAAAACACGTTTTTTTGAGACCCAGGTCACAGATTTTCTCCAATCAGAAGATTTTATCAGGGTCTTTTTGTGTCACATACATCTACTTCAATGCTTTCAAGATTTGAAAGGCTTCAAGAGTGCTGTTTACCTTTCAAAACATTGTTTTCCCCTCTGTGGTACAAGTAACACCCTCTAGCCCTTTACCCAGACAGTACACCATGTTCTGGTTGGGTACACCTAAGTGATAGTAGGGAAATGTACGTCTCACACCCCCCCAGACTCGATCAAGATACGCCTCGTGCTTTAGATGCTGTCCTCTAAGGTTGATCACAGAAATTGTTTTGGAGTATTTTCTTCCGAAAGAAAGTTGCCACTAAACCTTCAGCCTTCATCCTTCCAATGCTTGGGATGTGGTTTGAATGACTGGAACTCAGAAAGGCAAGCCGGAAAGGCCATCCTCCTCACTAAGGGACATATTATCAAGGTAGGCGTTAAAAATTATCGCCGGTTTGGCGGAAGGAAACTGCCGCTAGAGCGGCGATTATGGGCTTGATAATATGCCCTTGAGAATTCCCATAGAAGCCCAGGTTCTGGTGTGAACCTGGGCTTTTATGGGAATTCACAAGGGCATATTATCAAGCCCATTATTGCCGGTTTAGTGGCATTTTTCTGCCTCTAAACCAGTGATAATTTTAACACCATTCTTGATAATATGCCCCCAAGATCCTCAAATCTGTCCAACTTGCTACATAAGTACCTCGGATACCCATCTGATGTGTAATGTCGCTTGATATGCAACGGGAAAATTGTTAAAGTTGCATCATACTTTAAGATGTTTATTGCCAAACTTTAGCCTGACTTTTAACATGTATATTAAATCAACTGAAATTCTTTTAAAGCTTAGACACGTCAAAAATAAAAAAATAAAAATAAAACAAATTCATGCACATGCAGTCTACACATACACACAAAATACATGGGTATGTGTCAACATTCAACTACTTTTACATGCATGTATGTACATATAGATTGAATGTAGTTATTTAAGGATTAATTCAGTGGTGGCTGGTAAATTTTAAAAGTGGAGTGGCAGAGTGGGATTTGCATAGAAACTCAGTATAAGGATTTCATATGTGCATATGAATATATAGCTCGATAAATACTGAGTCAATAAGAAACTGTAAAAAAATACTTGTACCCATGCAGAGAAACCCCTATCTCATGAGTGATGAAATATATGAGATGATAAGCAGTATATTGCAGGGGCATAAGTTATAGTTAGCTCAGGTAACTGTAACTGCTGAATTTCACTGGTTTTGTATAAGTGAAATCTGAGCTTAACTATAACGTTCCTGTAACCTTTGTTTTTTAAGTGATTTTCTATGTTTTTTAAACTAGTAGTTGCTTTTGCAGAGGGGTTGAGAAAGCGGGTGGGGCCTCCAGCCAGCTCTGAGAAATCCTGCTTTGTCAGACTTACTGGAGGTAACAGGAGGGCTACAGTCCCCCAAGAATTGTCAGCATTCAAGCAGACTTCATTCCCCAAGCAGCAGTGCACTAGGAGCGTCTAAAAAAACGACTGCAGCCTCACACTTGGGCGTAATATCCTGGATGACAGCCTGGATGGTGCGCAGGTTATGGGAGGTGGCGCGGTTAGGAACGAAGTCCGCTTGGTCAGGCAAAACCAGCCGCTCCATCAGTAAGTTAAGACGCGATGCAAGCACTTTCGCTAGTATTTTTACATCTGTGTTCAGAAGGGAGAGGGGTCTGTACGAGTCGCAAGACTCAGGGGCTTTTCCGGGCTTCAGGAGCGATGTAATAAGAGCTTCCCGCATAGTGGTCGGCAGGATGCCCTCTTCTAGCGCTGCATAGAATACCTGTTGCAGTATCGGGGCAAGAATGTGCATGAAGGCTTTATAAAAATCGATCGGCAAACCGTCCGAACCGGGCGATTTTCCGGACTTCATGGACATAATTGCGTCCATAATCTCTTCTAATTCAAGTATATGGTGGAGGAATTTTTGTTGGGAGGGACCCAACCACGCAAGTGCAGTGTCGTCAATGTAAGTGTTCAGGGGAGTGGGATTAGCCCGTTGGGAAGTGTAGAGCCTGGAATAGTGGCTAGCTAGGATACGAAGCTGTTCCGGCAGTGCTCCCTGAGGTACCCCGTGTTCATCTAACAGCGTCGTTATATAGTTGTGGTATCTAGGGGGGTTTATCGCGGAGGCAAGTGCCCTACCAGGCCTATCCCCCTCGCCGTAGATGCGCGCTGCGTGCGGCTTACCCAGGAATTTGCATTCCTTGTCAGCCAGTTCTGTGTAGTCATTCAGTTTGTCACGGAGGGTAGCCCTAGCTGCATAGTTGGGTGGGTCACTCTCCGCCTCTCTTTCGAGATGTTTCAGTTCTCGTTCAAGTTTCCGCAACTCATCCCTGAGGGACCGAAGGACTCCCCCCTTTGGCAATACACCACCCCCTGACCGTCACTTTAAAAGCCTCCCAAACTGTGGTAATGCTGGAAACTGAGTTTATATTGCGGTCAAAAAAATCCCGGATATTTTGCTCTAGCTCTGCCTTGAAGGCGGAGTCTGTAAGATGTGCCGGGTTAAGGCGCCAACTGAGATAGGGAGACGCGTCCTGTGGAATACACAATGAAACACACACCGGGGTATGGTCGGAGAGGGTGCGAGCCAGGTGGGACGCATCAACTATCCAGGAGGAGAGCCCTGCAGAGCAAAAAATGTAGTCTAGGCGTGCCCAGGAGGAGTGGACAGAAGAGTAATGTGTGCCTTGCCTCTGTGTTGGGTGTAAGTGCCTCCAGGCATCAGTCAAACGGCACTCCTCAACTATATGCGACAATGCGTGCTGAGTATTGGTGTAGTGTAGTGACTGAGGGTGGGACCTATCAGCATTGGGGCGAAGCACGGTGTTGAAATCCCCACCAAAAATGATATGCGCAATCCCCATTGACTGGGCCTTACCCTACACTGTGAGAGGGAGGACGGGTCATCTACGTTGGGGCCATAGTAGCAGACAAATAGCACCCTATGTGAGAATAGCCTACCCCATGCCATGCAGTACCTGCCCGCCGAGTCAGCCTCAGATCCCTCAAGCGTAAGACGCACACCTCGTCACACCAAAATGGTCACCCCTCTAGCATAATTGGAGTATGAAGAGAACACTCTACTCTACAGCAGAGACGTTCCCGACATTAAGTGTGTTTCATGCAACATTGCAATAGAGACACCATGCCTCGCTAGATACCCCAGTACCAGTCTCTTCTTTCGCGGATTATTGAGCCCTCGGACATTCCATGACATCAAGCGTAATGGTTGATTAGACTGTGTCCCCTCTACCTCACCCCTGTCAAGATACACAAACAGTTGTGCCCGCTGTGCAGAGGTGCAGAGCACTCACAGGAGGTCAAATCGCGCATACAAACATCAATCGTCAGTTCCACACAAATCAAACGAACCTGAATGTCCATCAAGTAACAGGTGGTACGACTGTAAAATACCGGATCCCCGTCCCACCCACACCGGCCACCCCAACCCGCCGGGTACTGCACACCTCCCGCCCCACCCAACAACCCAGAGAAACATAGCAAAAAAACACAACAAATCAAAGTCTCATTCCCCCCAAGAAAGGGGAGGTGATATTGGGGATCACCCATTGGGGAAGCATTGCCAGGGGCGCCCGACCTGCCCCCTACCCCACAAGTCACACCCAAAAGGCGCCAGCTGACAGCCGGATCACCCAACTTGGGATGGAGGTAGGTTGTCGAGCTCAGTCTAATATTCAAACCGGAAGTGAGAAAGTCAATAAATGTACCTCACCGGGAATGAAGGTCCTGGGGCCGCCCAGGGAGAGCACAGGCAGCCAGCTAGTATCAGCATACTCTTCCAGGGAGTCAGTCTTGTTGCTCCAATGGCGAACGCGAGCGGAATCTGCCACCCTCCGTGTCGTGCTCAGCTCGGTCTCTGGTGCGCTGTTTCAAGAAATCTTCAACCTGCTGTGGTGTCGCAAATATGTGCTGCTGGCCGTGGTGAGAAATCTTCAGTTTTGCAGGGTAGAGCATGTCGTAAGAGATGTCCAGTGATTGTAGTTTCTTTTTAACAGCAACAAACTTTCGCCGGGCCTCTTGCAATGCAGGGGTAAAGTCTGGGAAGAAGGACAAAGTGGCATTGCCATAGGTCACAGTCCCGAGTTCGCGGGCACGGCGGAGCACTGTGTCACGGTCCCTGTAATTAAGGAAACGGGCAATGATGGGTCGGGGGGGAGCTCCTGGGGGTGGTTTAGCTGCCAAGGACCTGTGTGCTCGCTCCACTATGAGATGCGGGGAAAAGGAGTCTTTCCCAAAGAGCTCCACCACTAAGGCCTCCACAAAGGGCTCCATTTTCCCAGTATTTGTAGATTCCGCCAGGCCCAATATGCGGACATTGTTCCGTCTGGACCTAGCTTCCAAGTCCTCATTCTTGTCTGCAATAACTTTGAGGAGTCTGTCCATTTGGGAGATCTGGCGACGGGCAGTGGTAGCCCCATCCTCCAGCCCGGAGATCCTATCCTCTGCCTCCTTAAGACGAGTGTCATGGTGATCTAGTTTCGTCATGATACCATCCATGCGAGCGTTCATATTGTCAATTTTTGCGTCAATACTGGTGAGGCTTTGCTTCATGCCCAGGAGTAGGGACTTCCAGTCCTCGTCCGGAGGAGCGGATGTGGTGGGGCTGTCGCCTGGCCCAGAAGTCATCATGGTCGACTTTCGGGCCTCGAACGGAATCTTCGATTGTTTGGCGTCGCCCCGGCCCATGGCGCGCCCCTGCGGTCCAAACGCCGCGATCTCGCGGCTGTCCAGGGGACAAGGTCGCCAGCAGCGTTCGGGCAGGGAGCAAGATGGCAGAGGTCTGTATCAGAGCAGGAGTTGAGCAGGCGCGTCGAGGTCCCCCACCGCCCAGATCCACAAAATGGCGTCTGTCGGGTGAGGGCGGGTGGGCCCTACACAGCACCCCACGATCGTGATGCGCTATGAGAGGGCGCTCAGGGCGTCAATGGTATCCAGTGTTGTCCCCCTCTAGCCCCCAGAAAGCACAGCAGTGGAGCCTCTGCTGCGTGAGAAGAGTATGTTGACTGTGCAGATTTCGCGCAAAAAAGATTGCCGGGGCGCCTGCCTCGGTCCACGCTGGAGGCCAATGGGGGGTCCGCAGGCCAAGAGGGCCATTCAGTTCCAGCAGGTGTCAGTTGTTGAGCTGTGCGGGAGGGGCGCCTGGACACGCGGCAGGGTCACAACGGCAGCAGCCGCGAATTGAACGGCGCGCCCTGTCCCGGCACAGCGTGAATGAAGGGAGGACGGAGGAAGGTACGGCCCGCGGCAGGGAGCCTTATCTGGGTGGGGGGGGGAGTGTCTTCGTCCTCTCACCTCCGCTCAGGGCTGCTGTTGATTGATCGTCAGGGCCGTCCGCCCCCCCCAGCGCCGACGCTGCATGCACCGCCAGGCCCAGAATCCCCGATGTCACGTAGACCTCCGCCGCGGGGAGCAAGCCCGCAGATGAGCGCGAAGGTGCGCCCGCAGGGTCCGTTGCAGTTTTCTTCCGGTGCGGTGGACCGATCAGGAAGTTCCTGGTATCGGAGCGGTCCGCTCAGTGAGAGGAAGATTTTCCCGGTGAGAAAAGAGCGTTCAGAGCCGGTTAGGAGGAGATGACGGATTGTTAACGGCTCGACCAGGCGAGAGCCTCGCTACAGCGTGACCATCTTGGTCCGGCGCCACCTAGCGCCCCCCAGGTGCCCACTACTTGCTGGGCACCTGTGAAACACACAAGACCTAAACGGTGCAGCTGCCCACTAATTGCTGGGCAGCTGTGAAATCAAGAACTGCGACAGGGTCCTCACTGACCCTTAGGCGCAAACTGCACCTACTGCTGGAGCCACACAGGCTCTACATCACACTGCGCAGACCGTTGGAGCCACACAGGCTCTGGACATCGCATATGTCCCAAACGTTGGAGCCACACAGGCTCTGAAAACAACTGTGCCCCCTTGAGCCTCGCGGGGCTCGTGAAACTAAATAGCCCTCGAACCTCGCTGGGCTCGTAACTCAGAATGGCACCCTGAGCCTCTCAGGCTCTGAAGAAATATGCGCCATCGTTGGAGCCTCTCAGGGCTCGTAGGGAAGTCACCCAACTCCGTAGGGGTCCCACTCGGGGGACTCAAAATTATAAAATGCCCCCTGAGAACCTCTCCGGGCTCTCCCTCACATTGGGGCGACCCACTGCCAACCGGGGCCGCCCTTGAAGCCCTCGTGGCTTCACACTGCCAATGAGCGCGAGCTCGCGCTACTGGGGGGGGGCGGACACCGACAATGTGTCCCGGCGCCCCTCCCTTGCTTCTGCCCCACTCACCGATTCAGCGCGCCGGTCTTCTCTCTCTCCCTGGGGCTCCCTCAGCACACGGGAGCCCCAGCAGCAGGCCACGCTCTTCTGTTCACCCGGTCCCCCATCTCGGGACAGGGTCTTCGCTGGCTCACGCTCTCCTTCGTTCCCGGGGCTCCCTCAGCACACGGGAGCCCCGCAAGCACCACCATCCTTCTCCCTTGTGCCGCGGCCTCGGGGCGGGACTTCCGGTCCTTCTCCGGGGGCCGCGTTGGGATTGGCCGGCCGGCCGGCCTAGCACTTCCGGGTCGCCGCGGGCAGCACGGCGGCCCGTTTTAGGGACTCAGAGGCTGGGGGAGAATTTACAGAGGAGAGGGCTCCCTCGAATAGAAATCTAAAAATAGCAAATAAGCGAGGTGGGCACTCGCTAGGGCCACCATAAGCAGGGTGGGCACCTGCAAAGTAAATAAAGCGCTCCCAGAGCTAAATGACAATCCACAGCGCTCCCAGGCGCTTTTAGAGCAGGAATAAAGCGCTCTCAAGCGCTAAAGTAAATTTAAAGCGCTCCCTGCGCTAACATCAGAGATAAAGCGCCCCCAGGGCTAGGGGTGAAAGCAAAGTCCCCCATCCTTCCAGGACAGGCAGAGGGGTCCCCACGAAGTCCTCCAGGCACCCAGGGGCTGGGCAGGGCCCAGGGATTCCCCTGGGCCCAAGCAGCAGCACGCCCCTGGCAGGTTCAAGTTGGAAACAAGAACAAATTGGAAGGGGACACAGCCCCTTCTTATGCAGAGAAAAGTCTTTGAAGTCATTGTGCAGGCAGTGTGAGAACCAGCTAGAACTGGTTATAGGGAAGTCCCTTCAGTATCAGGGACAGAGGTGACAGTCGCCCAGCGGGGGGGGGGGGGGGTGGAGCCAGCATTGTGGTCAGGCAGGCACAGCCCTTCACTCACTATCAGGTGCCATCTCCTCCCACTTCCCTGGCAGCAGATGCTGCCTTTCATCCATGGGCTGACTCAGACAATCTCCTGGGCTCTCCAGCCCCTGTCATCCTCAAACCAGACAGTCAATCCACAAGCAGGCCCAGGCACTCCTGGACCAGGCTCACCAGCCGATCACACGCCAGACACAAATTACACAAACTAAACCAACTTCCAAAAGTGGCACTTCTAGACTAGACACAGTCATGCCGCATATACCATTAAGCAGCATTCAATCTCACGAGTTCTCTCATACCAAACTCGCCCCTGCACTCCCCACACATCAGGAACTACCATGGGCATACATATTCCCCATTCATTCCTATGGGAGGGCAGGTCACTCACCACACATACACAGAGAGCTCAAGCACTTACACTGTACCACAGTGAAAAAGTGCGCAGAGGCCTAAAATCACCAACACCAGGTCACAGAAACAGGCTAGGAAAAACCAAAAAGTCTTGGGGTGAACCTGCCTAAAGGGCCGGGTCCAACAGACACCCAATTAATTTTTAACCTGCAAGACCGTAAATGTAGTCTATGCCATAATCATCTAGATTGGAAAAACGAAACAATAAGTAAGACAAAGGATCATTCAGTATTGGTCCACAATAAGTATAGAACGCACCTCTGGTGGCGCATTTCCAAGAACTCAAGCACACTGAAAGAGACCTTAGATGGACTTTACTAAGTGTTGTAAAATCGAACCCCAGAGGCGGAGACTTTGAAAGAACATTGCTTCAGAGGGAAGCTTATCTAATTATGCGCTTTACCACAGCCTCAAAAGGATTTAGCGAAATGTCTGAAGTTAATAGACCGTAATTCAATCCGAACTTTACCTTGGGTATCCACATGCCCCCCAGTGTTACAAATTAAGACTAGCCTCGATCACCCGCTTTCAGCTAATATTTATTGGTTCAGTATTTATTACCTTTATGTGTGTGTGTGTGTGTGTTGTATTTGTATAGCGCCAACAGTACCCCGTAAGCATCCCGGCGCTTGTACTCCTACCACAAGGGAACCCCTCCTGGCTTTTCCTTGTGAGGTGTCCACTCCTGGGCATCCCATGGTGAAACCAGGCATCCCTCGTGTATCGGGGGCCATTGTGGAGACTAAGCAAGCTATTGCCCAGAGTTGCAGCGTGGGGCCCATGCTTAGATTCGGCACTGAGGCGAGAATATCCGGTCAGAGGAATTTAAGCCTGATCTCGCTGAGGCGGGAATCGAACCCTGGTCCCTGGCCAGCGCTCTGCATCAAGGTCTGCCGCTCTAACCATTGAGCCACACTTATTCACCACACGCCAGATATAAACCCCCATTTCACCACCTATTATCATAAAGCGAAAGGTCTGACAAAATGCAATAGCATGACACTAATAGAGTTGGTGATAAGTGGAAGGTAACCTCATCTAGAAGACAGGACAGGCAATTGTTAACCCAACTCCATTCTGTTTCAATTCATACAAGCCCCCTGCTTGCACATTTTCTTAATACATCCTCACTTTGTGATCGCTAATAATATAAACACCGAAATGGATTGCGAGATTACAAGGAACACCATAGATTGCGAATTTAAAAGCCTTCGCGTCATTATGGCCCCGCCTTCTTCTGCATTCCGGTGATGCTGGAAAGAATCGGTGAAGGAGAAACGCTGCAGATCCACACGTAGATAAAGGCAAGTTCTGCTAGAACGATCAAATGTTCTACAGCAGTAATTAAATATGACCCAAAGTCCCTTCATGTTAAATAGCATCCCTTTTACATACTATTTTTAGACGCGGATTTGGCAGTTCGTAAATCACTAAACAGCTACAAATTCACGTCACAGCGGCAGCCTAAAAATTGAGGCATGCCTCCGCAAGTTTATGAACAGTGTTTTTCTTCATGTTTGTTCTTTGAAGAAAAAAGCGCAACACACTTATCGGTTACTCCGTCCTTCATCAGTTATAGATCGGATTAACGAATTGAGGCAAAACACAAGTGCTTGGTGTCTGCGACCCCACTGACCCCTGGTTCTTTTCCAAGTAAGACCCACAAACTTTGTATCATATTTCAAACAATCTCAGCTCAACTACATAATTTTTTGTTTTTTAGTTAATGTGAGCCCATATCATTTTTACCAGATATACACAGTCGAATACTCATCACATCACCTGGAACAGAAAGTAAAAACCGCTGTTGAGACCAAATCATTCACAGAAGGCAAGTTCTGGTTTCCTTTTACTCTTAATTCATCGGCATGTTGGACAATTGTGGCAAATTCTTTGTAGTTCCCATTTAACACTCGCCCTTTACAATGCAGTCACTTTTTTCTTTTTTGTAGCACACCCTCCAACCCTGTTTTTGACATTTGCTAGCAATCCAAAGGCAATAACTGATTCCTCCACTGTAATAGGTAAGCATATGTTGCGCCATGCATAAATGGCCCCCCTCCCTTTAACAAAGCAGGAATTCCCTAATCATAAACACTTCCCCTTTATGTTTTGTAGTGTCATACCTAGTCGTGGCCCTGAAGAGAACCCTTACAGTGAATTGGGTTCAATAACGCGTCGATTCCCCCTCTCAGCTAGTAACAACCACTACCAGCTTATGGAATGTACTGTATACAAACAGGGCATTCTGTCTGTTGCAATTTCTGTGTGATCGAGCTGTATCTGGCATGTGGCATGTTTAATGAGTATTAATTGTTTGCACTGCCTCATAAATAAGTACTGGTCTGTTGTTCATTATATTGTGTTTTTTGTACACATTTGTTGGCTCACTGATGTGTTTCTTTGATGTGTTTCTGTTTGAAATGTGCCATACGTCAATTGTTATTTGTTTACATTAATATTGTACAGTATCTTTCTCTATGACATGAACCAAATGTCGAACATGTTTGTACTTTGAACGAAATAAGGAAAGGTGAAATAAAAGGAATATATGATTATTCAACGATTACAAGTTCCACGCATGCCTTTACCACGCGAATTTTAGTTCGCATGTGTCTTTTGCACGCAGCATTTGACAACGCATGTTTTTACTCCGCAATCATAACGTTACAAAACATCTGACGTCCCATTTAAATTTACATAATGATACTGATAGGCTACATGCAGTACGAAGGAAAAGATCGATGTTTTAAACAATAATAAACAACAGATTCCCTTACATTTTATTTTTCTTTTTTTTATAATGCGCTTAATTAATACCCTAATTTACAAAGTTTTGATTCTTATCTTACCCCTGTACGTCTTTCACCATCAGCCCTTTCTTCCACCGACCACGGAAACAATCGTCAAAACACGTCTATCAAAACTGATAAAGGACTTCTATTATGACCACTGTTCCCAACAAGCTGCGCGGGTGAGCGCGCGCGCAGAGAAGTCACCCTAAGCGCGCAGGTTGCTGAATATACCGCGCACTCCAGCAACACCGTTCGCGCCGCCACTTTTAAAATGCGAGCGGCGCGAAAAAGTGCCATTTCCTCGTTGCGGGAGACAGAAAAAAAGCAGTCTCAAACACAGCTGTGTTGACACTCTGCATTCCTCTGCATTCCTTTTCTTACACCGCACAGATGCGGGGCTGATTGTGAACCTTTAGTATTCATGTTAATTGTAGCCCCCCCCCCCCCCGGTGCGCTGCAATTAACACGAAGACTAATTCAAAGGACCTACAATCAGCCCCGCAGCTGTGCCCTGTAAGAATCGTCATTGTGCACTACTGAGGGGCTGTTTGTGATCCTTTGTGTTGCGTTGCCTTCCTCCAGCTCTCCTGTAAGGGAGAGACGAACGATCATCAAGACCATTAGTATAAGTGGATATCAAAGACAGGAAAGGGAAGGCATAGTCCATAGTCCTCCACAGGAAGAAGAACCTCCAGTACTACGACATTTCCGCAAAAAGTAATTACAACTTTGAGAAGCCCTTCCTTTGGCTTGCAAGAAAATTAATCGGCGATCCCAATTTGGAGTTTGTAGCAATGCCTGCTCTTGCACCACCTGAAGTTGTAATGGACCCAGCATTGGCAGCACAATACGAGCAAGATTTACAGATTGCCCAGACCACTGCATTGCCAGATGAGGACGATGATCTGTGAGCAAAAGCTGGAGCCCAGCGTCAGAAGTCTAGTTTTATAGGCAACTGTCCTGTGATGTCGATGGTGCAGCGTGTTTGCCACTTTATTATCTAGCTGAGCAGAACATGTGCTTTAATCTTTGGGATGCGGAAGGAGATGAGTGGGCTTCGGAGTGAATGTGGCAGTAAAAATTAAATCCTTCATATTTTGGACCTGCGTATTTAGCTGTTTTGGACTGCAATTACTTTATCCTCACGTTTCGAATCTAATTTAAAGACTGCTACAGTCGCATCACATTCAGTGGTGAACCCTGTTACTGTCGTTCCTTTTCGTTTAGACCATAATAAAGTTGTATTACAAATACCCAAAAAAAAAAAAAAAAAAAAAAGACCATTAGTATAGTCATAACACAGATGACTGAATGTAGCTCACACAGACAGAAAAAATTAACAAGATTTTTAAAAAAGTTATTGCTTGAGAAACACCTGGGCCTTCAAAAATATTTTTGAAATGGTAAAACGTGCTGACCCACATTGAGCCATGTTTTATACGATAGTGTGCGTAATAAAATGCGAATGACAAACATAACAGGCCATTGTGAAGAGAGCAGGTTGAAAGTCCTTATAAAAATAGTATATATATAATTTCAGTAAAAATGGAAAGGCCTCGGTTAACAACCGAACTAAAACCAGGGACAGACACCAGGGAGCAGGGACAGACACCAGGTAGTAGGGACAGACACCGTGGAGCAGGGACAGACACCCGGGAGCAGGGACAGACACCGGAGAGCAGGGACAGACACCGGAGAGCAGGGACAGACACCAGGGAGCAGGGACAGACACCAGGGAGCAGGGACAGACACCAGGGAGCAGGGACAGCCACCGGGGAGTAGGGACAGACACCAGGGAGTAGGGACAGACACCCGGGACGGACACCGGGTAGCAGGGACAGACATCAGGGAGCAGGAACAGACACCAGGGAGCAGGAACAGACACCAGGGAGCAGGGACAGACACCAGGGAGCAGGGACAGACACCGGGGAGCAGGGACAGACACCGGAGAGCAGGGACAGACACCAGGGAGTAGGGACAGACACCAGGGACGGACACCGGGGAGCAGGGACAGACACCAGGGAGCAGGGACAGACATCAGGGAGCAGGGACAGACATCAGGGAGCAGGGACAGACACCAGGTATTAGGGACAGACACCGTGGAGCAGGGACAGACACCCGGGAGCAGGGACAGACACCAGGGAGCAGAACAGACACCAGGGAGCAGGGACAGACACCAGGGAGCAGGGACAGACACCAGGGAGCAGGGACAGCCACCGGGGAGTAGGGACAGACACCAGGGAGTAGGGACAGACACCAGGGAGCAGGGACAGACACCAGGGAGCAGGGACAGACATCAGGGAGCAGGGACAGACACCGGGGAGCAGACACAGACACCAGGGAGCAGGAACAGACACCAGGGAGCAGGAACAGACACCAGGGAGCAGGGACAGACACCGGGGAGCAGGGACAGACACCGGAGAGCAGGGACAGACACCAGGGAGTAGGGACAGACACCAGGGACGGACACCGGGGAGCAGGGACAGACACCAGGGAGCAGGAACAGACACCAGGGAGCAGGGACAGACACCGGGGAGCAGGGACAGACACCAGAGAGCAGGGACAGACACCAGGGAGTAGGGACAGACACCAGGGACGGACACCGGGGAGCAGGGACAGACACCCGGGAGCAGGGACAGACACCAGGGAGCAGGACAGACACCAGGGAGCAGGGACAGACACCAGGGAGCAGGGACAGACACCAGGGAGCAGGGACAGCCACCGGGGAGTAGGGACAGACACCGGAGAGCAGGGACAGACACCAGGGAGTAGGGACAGACACCAGGGACGGACACCGGGGAGCAGGGACAGACACCAGGGAGCAGGGACAGACATCAGGGAGCAGGGACAGACATCAGGGAGCAGGGACAGACACCAGGTAGTAGGGACAGACACCGTGGAGCAGGGACAGACACCCGGGAGCAGGGACAGACACCAGGGAGCAGGACAGACACCAGGGAGCAGGTACAGACACCAGGGAGCAGGGACAGACACCGGGGAGCAGGGACAGACACCGGAGAGCAGGGAGAGACACCGGAGAGCAGGGACAGACACCGGAGAGCAGGGACAGACACCAGGGAGCAGGGACAGACACCAGGGAGCGGAGACAGACATCAGGGAGCAGGGACAGACACCGGGGAGCAGACACAGACACCAGGGAGCAGGAACAGACACCAGGGAGCAGGAACAGACACCAGGGAGCAGGGACAGACACCGGGGAGCAGGGACAGACACCGGAGAGCAGGGACAGACACCAGGGAGCAGGTACAGACATCAGGGAGCAGGGACAGACACCGGGGAGCAGGGAAAGACATCAGGGAGCAGGGACAGACACCAGGGAGCAGGGACGGACACCAGGGACGGACACCAGGGAGCAGGGACAGACACCAGGGCGGGGACAGAAATCAGGGAGCAGGAACAGACACCAGGGAGCAGGGACAGACACCAGGGAGCAGGGACAGACATCAGGGAGCAGGGACAGACACCGGGGAGCAGACACAGACACCAGGGAGCAGGAACAGACACCAGGGAGCAGGAACAGACACCAGGGAGCAGGGACAGACACTGGGGAGCAGGGACAGACACCGGAGAGCAGGGACAGACACCAGGGAGCAGGGACAGACATCAGGGAGCAGGGACAGACACCGGAGAGCAGGAACAGACATCAGGGAGCAGGGACAGACACCAGGGAGCAGGGACGGACACCAGGGACGGACACCAGGGAGCAGGGACAGACACCAGGGCGGGGACAGAAATCAGGGAGCAGGAACAGACACCAGGGAGCAGGGACAGACACCAGGGAGCAGGGACAGACACCGGGGTGCAGGGACAGACACCAGGGATCAGGGACAGACACCAGGGACAGGAACAGACACCAGGGAGCAGGGACAGACACCAGGGACAGGGACAGACACCAGGGAGCAGGGACAGACAACAGGGAGTAGGGACAGACACCAGGGACGGACACCGGGGAGCAGGGACAGACACCAGGGCGGGAACAGACATCAGGGAGCAGGAACAGATATCAGGGAGCAGGGACAGACACCGGGGAGCAGGGACAGACACCGGGAGCAGGGACAGACATCAGGGACGGACACCAGGGAGCAGGGACAGATATCAGGGAGCAGGGACAGACACCGGGGAGCAGGGACAGACACCAGCGAGCAGGGACAGACACCGGGGAGCAGGGCAGACACAGTGGAGCAGGGACGGACACCAGGGAGGAGGGACGGACACCAGGGAGCAGGGACAGACATCAGGGAGCAGGGACAGACATCAGGGAGCAGGAACAGACACCGGGGAGCAGGGACAGACACCGGGGAGCAGGGACAGACATCAGGGAGCAGGGACAGACACCGGGGAGCAGGGACGGACACCGTGGAGCAGGGACAGACACCATGGAGCAGGGACAGACACAGTGGAGCAGGGACGGACACCAGGGAGGAGGGACGGACACCAGGGAGCAGGGAGCAGAAAGGCACCAAAAACGAGTGGGGCAGAGGGCAGAAGGGCACCAAAAACGATAGTACAAAGGGCAAGAGGGCATAAAGGCACAACAACGAGTGGGACAGAGGGCAGAAGGGCACCAAAAACGAGTGGGACAGAGGTCAGGGATGGACACCAGGGAGCAGGGACAGACACCAGGGCGGGGACAGAAATCAGTTAGCAGGAACAGACACCAGGGAGCAGGGACAGACACCAGGGAGCAGGGACAGACACCGGGGATCAGGGACAGACACCAGGGACAGGAACAGACACCAGGGAGCAGGGACAGACACCAGGGACAGGGACAGACACCAGGGAGCAGGGACAGACAACAGGGACGGACACCGGGGAGCAGGGACAGACACCAGGGCGGGAACAGACATTAGGGAGCAGGAACAGATATCAGGGAGCAGGGACAGACACCGGGGAGCAGGGACAGACACCGGGAGCAGGGACAGACATCAGGGACGGACACCAGGGAGCAGGGACAGACACCGGGGAGCAGGGACAGACACTGTGGAGCAGGGACAGACACCAGCGAGCAGGGACAGACACCGGGGAGCAGGGACAGACACCAGCGAGCAGGGACAGACACCGGGGAGCAGGGACAGACACAGTGGAGCAGGGACGGACACCAGGGAGGAGGGACGGACACCAGGGAGCAGGGACAGACATCAGGGACAGACATCAGGGAGCAGGAACAGACACCGGGGAGCAGGGACAGACACCGGGGAGCAGGGACAGACATCAGGGAGCAGGGACAGACACCGGGGAGCAGGGACGGACACCGTGGAGCAGGGACAGACACCATGGAGCAGGGACAGACACAGTGGAGCAGGGACAGACACCAAGGAGGAGGGACGGACACCAGGGAGCAGGGAGCAGAAAGGCACCAAAAACGAGCGGGGCAGAGGGCAGAAGGGCACCAAAAACGATAGTACAGAGGGCAAGAGGGCATAAAGGCACAACAACGAGTGGGACAGAGGGCAGAAGGGCACCAAAAACGAGTGGGACAGAGGTCAGAAGGGCACTAAAAACGAGTGGGGCAGAAGGGCACCAAAAACGATGGGACAGAGGGCAGAAGGGCACACAAAACGAGTGGGACAGAGGGCATTAGGGCACAAAAAACGAGTGGGACAGAGGGCAGAAGGGCACCAAAAACGATTGGGACAGAGGGCAGGAGGGCACCAAAAAGGAGTGGGTTAGAGGGCAGGAGAGCACCAAAAATGAGTGGCATTTGGCGCCGCAGACAAGCGAGGTTCGGTTCCTGGCGCACATAGCCATGGTTGCAGCGCACAGAGACCCTCCACTGCCGCACACAGAGGCAAAAAATTGGAGGGAACATTGATTATGACGTGCTCTTTTCCTTGTTCGTTTTGAGGCATTGCAGAGCGTTTTTTTTACGTTTTCTTCTTATTTATTTATTAATATCCCTTGATTCCCCCCCCAGCCACCCAAAGCCCACGCAGATCGTACTTGCAGAACGACGACAGGAAGGAATACCACTCGCGTGGTAAAGACGGTCGTTGAAGGCATACGCGTGGGAAAGACCTTTGCGTGGTGAGTGACGCGTGGTAAACGTTTTGCGTGTTATTTGCTTCGTAGTAAATGATGTTTCCCAAATAAAAGCACCATAACCACTTAATGATGAAAGGTGGTTATTTCTGAAGGTATCATTAGTCAGTGCACGTCCAACCACCCTCTTCTTTCCTTCAGGGGTGCGGCAGTGATGATCCAGCCACCACTGCACCGCCGGTCCGACCACCTTGTTGCAACTAGTTGCACCACCATTGCACTGCTGCAACTGCAGCGGTTTTGAGGCCACAGTATGCTTGGTGGGACCCCACCACAAAACCCTGGGTGCATGCAGGGAGGCACATGGTGTGCATTCACCCCAGTACCGGCATAGACTGCACCAGTACTATCTTTGATGTTCCCACTGCAGTGCCTATTTTATAGGCACAACCATAGAAACGCCAAAGAACCCCCAACCAGTGACAAAAACGTCATTATATGACAGGCGCTGCACACACTGGTTCCGTGCAGGAGCGGGCCCCTAGCATGACGGTTCTACTCCAGCACTGCCTAACTCGTAATCAGGCCCCTAAGTATGTTCTTGCATACAAACCGGAATTCTCAGGATGCTCAGAGGTCCATACAGACTCTAGCCATGGAAGAAGTGTCGATGTGGATGTGCAGATGATTGCCCATGACAAAGATAGATGCTCCTGCCTGCACTAATGCTAGAAACTATGCGGGGACACAACAAAAAATAGAAACCCGGACAATTAATTCAGCAGTTATTCACGTACACCTGAGTAATCAAGTTCACTGGAGAATGATTGGTGAAAAGTCAAAACACGTTTTTTTGAGACCCAGGTCACAGATTTTCTCCAATCAGAAGATTTTATCAGGGTCTTTTTGTGTCACATACATCTACTTCAATGCTTTCAAGATTTGAAAGGCTTCAAGAGTGCTGTTTACCTTTCAAAACATTGTTTTCCCCTCTGTGGTACAAGTAACACCCTCTAGCCCTTTACCCAGACAGTACACCATGTTCTGGTTGGGTACACCTAAGTGATAGTAGGGAAATGTACGTCTCACACCCCCCCAGACTCGATCAAGATACGCCTCGTGCTTTAGATGCTGTCCTCTAAGGTTGATCACAGAAATTGTTTTGGAGTATTTTCTTCCGAAAGAAAGTTGCCACTAAACCTTCAGCCTTCATCCTTCCAATGTTTGGGATGTGGTTTGAATGACTGGAACTCAGAAAGGCAAGCCGGAAAGGCCATCCTCCTCACTAAGGGACATATTATCAAGGTAGGCGTTAAAAATTATCGCCGGTTTGGCGGAAGGAAACTGCCGCTAGAGCGGCGATAATGGGCTTGATAATATGCCCTTGAGAATTCCCATAGAAGCCCAGGTTCTGGTGTGAACCTGGGCTTTTATGGGAATTCACAAGGGCATATTATCAAGCCCATTATTGCCGGTTTAGTGGCAGTTTTCTGCCTCTAAACCGGTGATAATTTTAACACCATTCTTGATGATATGCCCCCGGGATCCTCAAATCTGTCCAACTTACTACATAAGTACCTCAGATACCCATCTGATGTGTAATGTCGCTTGATATGCAACGGGAAAATTGTTAAAGTTGCATCATACTTTATGATGTTTATTGCCAAAATTTAGCCTGACTTTGAACATGTATATTAAATCAACTGAAATTCTTTTAAAGCTTAGACACGTCAAAAATAAAAAAATAAAAATAAAACAAATTCATGCACATACAGTCTACACATACACACAAAATACATGGGTATGTGTCAACATTCAACTACTATTACATGCATGTATGTACATATAGATTGAATGTAGTTATTTAACCACTTCCATGCTAATGACAAGGTCAACTCGTCATGGGTTTTACCTGCCCTGTGCTTATGACGAGTTGACCTTGTCATGAACAATGGGGATCATCGATCTGCAGCACAGGAGGGGAAAACCCCTTAGCAGCCAAGGTGTTAAGGGTTAATTCAGTGGTGGCTGGTAGATTTTAAAAGTGGAGTGGCAGAGTGGGATTTGCATAGAAACTCATTATAAGGATTTCATATGTGCATATGAATATATAGCTCGATAAATACTGAGTCAATAAGAAACTGTAAAAAAATACTTGTACCCATGCAGAGAAACCCCTATCTCATGAGTGATTAAATATATGAGATGATAAGCAGTACATTGCAGCGGCATAAGTTATAGGTAGCTCAGGTAACTGTAACTGCTGAATTTCACTGGTTTTGTATAAGTGAAATCTGAGCTTAACTATAACGTTCCTGTAACCTTTGTTTTTTAAGTAATTTTCTATGTTTTTTAAACTAGTAGTTGCTGAGTAGGGGTTGAGAAAGCGGGTGGGGCCTCCACCCAGCCAGGCATGTTTGCAGAGTGATGGAGAAAGGGGGCTTTGCCTCCAAAGACCTCTCATTAATTCCGCTGTGTCGGACTTACTGCCGATAGCAGGAGAGCATGTTGGCTCCCACAGAGACCCTAGAGTGAAGGGAATGTCATCCCCCAAAGAGCAGTGCGTCAGGAAGCGCGTCTGCAGAGTGGTGGAAAAAGTAGACGTGGTCTCCGAAGTCCTCTCAGCAATCGCGCTCTGGGGGACTTACTGCGGGTAACATGAGGGCTTTTTGTCCCCCAAGGATCCTATGGAGCCAAGGGGACTTCATCCCCCAACCAGCAGTGCACCAGGAGGTGAATTTGCAGAGTGGTGGAGAAAGGGGTCATGGCCTCTGAAGACCTCTCAGCATTCCAGCTATGTGGTACTTACTGGAGATAACAGGAGGGTTTATTGGACCCCAAGGACCCTCTGAAGCCAAGGCAACTTCATTAACCATCCAGTTGTACGCCAGGAGGTGCGTTTGCAGAGTGGTGGTGAAAGTGGGAGCCTACGGCATCTTGCCATGCATTAAAAAAAGAGCTTAATTTATTAGGGGAGGGCGGCCACGTGGCCCCCCTTCCTTGGGCCGTTTTCGACCTCGGGAATACCCTTCCATGGGACCTGGCCTATTAATAAAAAAAAGGAAATAATGAGATGGGGGGCTGCGCGCCCCCCCCCCCTCCCAGGCTGATTTCTGCCCTAGGGACCCCATCCCCAAGGGCCCGGCTTCAATTGTGGGTGCCCTGGTGCCACCCAGGGCACCCATTCTTTTATGGACCGCTGGGGGTACCTCAAGACCCCGCGGTCCCTGCCAGCTCCCCAACTCCTGCAGCAGCCAGCATTTATTTATTTATGAAGTTTTATATAGCGCGAACATGATCCCGAGGGATATCATTGCTTTTACAGAGAGGGAGCTGCTAACATGCAGCTCCCTCTCTGTAAAAGCAATTGTGCTTCACTTTCAGCAAGCAAGAGTATTCTCAATCAAACAATAGAGAGAAACGAGGAGCTCCCCACTGAACAAACTGAGAGATCCGTCATATAATACTGAGAGAAGTCCCTACAACACGGATGTAAACAGCATATCACCATACAAGTAAAAAATCGGGAAGAAAGTTCACATCAGGGCGCTTGGTGCCTGGACATATATTTTTCCAAATCTGAGTTGTGAAAAATCCTATGTGAGTCTGTTTTTTTTATAAGATACTCGGTCCTGAGGAGAATCCCTCAGAGAAAGGGATTCGAAATGCGTCTGACACTTTAGGCCAATCAAGTCAAATTTTCTGTGCTAGATTTACATTATCTTTTGAATTATGGATTGCCTTGTGTGATTTTTGTAACCTTAGAAATTTTGAAATTGATTGTTTCTTGTTGATACTTTCATTCTAGGAGTATTGTATATATTTAGGTACATGCATCAAAGGATTTTGCGATCGCAAACGGTGCGAATCGCAAAAATCGGCCGTTTGCGATCGCGAAATCCTCTTATGGAATGCATGAAAGTTCAAGGCCCTCCCAATTTAAGAATTCGCAAATATTTGCAAATTCTCAAATTGCGATTGCATTTAAGGAATCGCATTTTGCGATTCCTTAAATGCAATGCAAGAAACCTTTTAAAATTGCGAATTCGCAATTAGGGGTTGCAAATTACCACGAGGGTGAACCTTGTGGTAATTTGCGAAAAATTATTAAAATGCTCAAATTAGCATTTTAAACACTGTCATGTTACAGACACATGCACTTTAAAATACATTTCAGGGGTGCAGGAGGGGGGTCCTTTGGACCCCCCCCTGCACCCTTGGAATGCATTAACATTTTGCGAATCGCTAATTGCAATTCGCAAAATGTCAATGCCTTCCCATTGATTCCTATGGGCCTTTTGGCCCATAGGAATCAATGGGAATTGCGAAATCGCAAATTAGAATTCGCATAATATTTGAGATACGGTAAAAATTGCGATTTTTACCGAATCGCAAAAATTATGTGAAAAAATTGATGCATCCCGTTTTGCGATTCCTTATTTGTGATTCCTTAAAAATCGCTAATAAGGAATCGCAAAACGTTTTGTTGATGCATGTCACCGATTGTGTTTAAGAAGTTTTGTCCATGGGTGGATTTTGTTTGAAGGATGAAAGTAGGTATGTATGAATGTGAGAATGAGTTAAACACAAGTTTGAATGCAACACTACACGTGAGTTTGGTAGGGTGAGTGCAGAAGAAAGGTTGCCGTTGATTGTCTATGAACAATTTCTATATATGAGAAGTGCTCTCGTGGGGAGAAGTATATTGTTTGTGATGACTTTTGAAATTTTGTAAAGAGTGTTTTTCAAAAAATTGTTAAAATTGGAAAATAAAATAGATCAATTCCAAACTGAAAAAGTGGTTTAGAGAGACTTGTTTAATTTGAGTTCTCATCTGTAAATATTAAACACAGTGGCAGTACTGGCAGTAAGATTTGTTTATTCTTGCTTGCTTAGAGCAGAGCACAGTTTACTATGTTGTGGAAAAAGGTAGGGCCGATGACCTTTTTCAGAGTTGCCCGGCGTTAACCGCCTCTATACCCACTCAAGTTATCAAACAAAGAGGCAGGCGCTGGAGACTGGAAGGCAGGAAACAGATGTTTTATTCCGACGGAGCAGAACACATCAAATCAGACAACAGGGTATCTTCTCGAGGTGCTCTAACCGCATCTCTGAGGCCTGGCCTCTTATACACAAGTTTATTGCTTTATTGCATTAAACACATCTTTGTCAACACTTTGATGTACGGAAAGACATCCTCGGAATCCCCGCTTCAGGCCCGTTCCCACACACATTTACAGTTGAAGTCCCCACCCCGGTCACAACAGGTGATGATTATCGCGCAGCTGGACATTCCGCCGATTCACGGAATGTATGTGGTTGATCGGATCTCAAGGGGTGGGGCCTTTGATCAGCTCGTGGATCCTTTGATGGGGAGGCTTCCTACTGTATAGGGGGGCAATAAACAGTATCCGCAGGGCCAGGTGGCGGCCTGGGAACGAGTAAGACAAACGGGCACAGAGGAAAGGGGGTTTTATCGAAGGACCCGGGATCATGAAAGGAATGAAGGGAGGTGTCGCGCTGGGAACAGGATGGGGTTCCGAGGCAGAGTTGTGCTGAAGAGGGGTTTATGGCCCAAGGCATGTGAGAGCGGGGGCTGTCAGTGCGCTGGGGGGGATGCTTGCGAGGTCAGGAGAGAGAGAGAAAGATGCCCTGGCTGTCGGCGATGGACAGAGAGGCCATGGTACTTAAAATGGCTGCCGCTTACGCGCACGAATGGGCTCGAAAAGGGGGCAAGATGGTGCCGATAATGTTGACACTGCAGTCTAGGTTTTAACAGTCCTCCCTTTTCAACATATCTAGCCAGCTTGCCTACTCAACGTCAATCTGCATTAAATTCCTAACCTCAGCATCATATAATGCTCCCATGCGTTCCTTTCCAAAGTCCACAGTCTTAGGGCAAATACAATTCGCACATAACGAACACAGAGGCGGCAGGCATTGAATTCCTAAGCATAATCCACATATTACAACTACAGGAATCAAGATAATGGTAAACAGTCTCCAGCCCCAGTTCTTAACAGTACTCCAGAACCATCCACCAAGCGACCATTCTTCCTGCTCCTGGTGAACTTCTGAGGAGAGTCTGTGGAGGTGTTTGATGGCCTTGTACACTGAGGGTGAGTTGTCCGGTATATATGTACAGCAGCTGGACCCAATAATGCGGCATGCTCCACCACGGTCCGCTAGAACCACATCTAGAACAAGGCGGTTCAGGAGAGCTCGGCTGTGTTGTTTGCAAGGATACCAGCTGTGATGTTCATTGTTGTTTCGACTGCCTGAGTCAGATGTCGGATGGCACGGCTGTTTGCCATCGGGCCCCAGAGTGGAACAAGTCCCTTCATAGCATCGAGGAACTGCGCTCCTGTTGAGTCGGCTTGTTCAATATACTTGGCTCGTTTTTGTCTATGGTGATTCGCTGGAGCCACATAGGTCGGAGATAAAACAAGTGCCCCCCCCCCCCAGCCTTTGGGGAGCCAGGTGTAAGCCTTTGTGCCGCAGATGAAGTACATGTTTGGAGAGGATACAAAGGAAGGTGGATCGGTAGAGTCCAAAGTTCTGGTGAAGCGGCACGCACTTCGGCCCACCAGTTGTGTCCCAAGCCCTTCTATGCACATATGGCCTGTGACGTTGATGACAGATAGAGCCACAGTCAGAGTGGCAGCTGTTCGCTTCCGTAGGTAGGAGAAGGTGGGTCTGGTTGGATTGTTGAACACCTGCATTTCAATTCGTTCTTTAGCAGGGATGTCCATGTGGATAGAGTCGTTGGAGGTCTGCGGGCAGAAGTGCGTCTTCGTTTTGTTTCGCCAGACCTCATGAAAGAAATGTGTCATGGTTTTGCTGGAGGTGGCATTGTCCTTATAGCTCTCTTGCAAGAGGATCAGCCAAGCAAGGCAGGAGCCGTGAATTGAGAAGGGTGAAGGGATGAAAGGTATCGAATGTCCAGTGGCGTGGGGTAGCAACCCACAGATCCAGCAGTTGGTGGCATTGGTGGCGAGATTGTGCTGGTGCAGTAGCTGCACAAAGGAGTTGTTCCAAAACTCCTTTCGCCTTTCTCTGAGTTGAGGAGAGAGCGAGATCAAATAATGTTCCTTCATGGTAGTAGGCTGCGCAGTGGTTAGGAATGTTTCATGAGCAGGTGCATTTTCTTCCACAATCCAGAGCGTGGTCATGAGGAGAAAGCAGAAAAGGATTGTGATGAAAAGTGCAATTGTCTTTGAGCTGTGGATTCTGTCTGTCTTTGGGTTTCTGTAGTGAATTTTCGGATGTCTGGTTGCTTCCATCATCTTCTTATCGGGCGCTTCCATCACCTTCTTGTCGGGCGCTTCCATCACCTTCTTATCGGGCGCTTCCATCACCTTCAAGGGAGCTCGGTAGCGGGCAGAACCAAAGACCTCGTCTAGCTTTCTCTCCTGACAGCCCTTGTTGAGTTAGGCCACCGATCTGAGAATTATGACTTAGTCAATGGTCTGCTTAGCCGAAACTCTCTCCTTTCGACGCAGGTTATACCCTTCTTTGGATGGCACGGTCGGGTCAGGAATCTTTGCAAGTTCAAGTGTCTCTGTGTCTGGGTAGCAATCCAGCGATGGTCGGTCTTTGTTCAGGAGCTCTTCCTGGGTGGCCACGTCTTCGGTTGTCATCAGAGTCGGGGGAATCTTCTTACAATGGTGCGCATGCACCCAGGTCCGCTTTCCTTCCACTCGAAGAGCTGTTCGGGTGGCAAGTAGGACTTGCCAGGGGCCCGTCCACCGGGGTTCCAGACTCTTGGCGCGCTGGAAATTCTTTATGATGATAAAATCCCCGGGTTGCAGGTTGTGTCCGGGACCCCTGGAAGCGTCAGGGATGGCATGCAGCACCTGTTGGTGAATGACAGACAGAGTTTCAGTCAACTTATACAAATAATCAGACATTAGGACGTCCGGGACGTCATGAATGGAAGTCGGTTTTGGATCAGACCAGACGCTCATGGGTCGGCCGAAAACGACCTCGTAAGGTGTCATGTGGTGTTTGGTGGGGGTGGAACGCATCGATAGCAATGTCAGTGGGAGAGCGTCTGGCCATTTCAGTCCCGTGGTAGCCACTATCTTGGCCAGTTTTAGCTTTAGTGTGGCATTGTGTCGCTCGACAAGTCCAGCAGACTGGGGGTGGAAGACTGCGTGGAACTTTTGCTTGATACCCAGCCCCTTTAAGATGAGCTGGATGACTTCGGCTACGAAGTGGGGGCCATTGTCGCTCCATAAAATTCGACAAAGGCCGAAGCGAGGGAAGAATTCTTTTAGCAGTACTTTTGCAGTGGCCATAGCAGTGTTATCATTAGCAAATGGGTATGCTTCCACCCATTTGCTAAATGCACACACCACGACAAGTACGTATTTCAGGCCTTGGCATCTGTCTAGTTGGATGTAGTCCATCTGCAGGACTTCAAACGGGTGATTGGGAACCCCGAACCCTCCCCGGGGTACCACAGTTCCTTTCCCAGGGTTGTGTTGCAGGCATATCAAGCATTATTGGACCAGACGTTTGGCGGAGTCTGTGATTTTGTCGTTGTGCCAAACTCTGGAGACAAGTTCAATCATGGGGGCTGATCCTATGTGAGCAGGGGAGTGTGCCATAGTCAGTATGGGAATCAGGTATGAGTCAGGTAGCAACCATTTGTTCGTGTCTTTGGTCCGCCAGCAGCCTTCGTCGTCTTTCAATCCCACCCATGCCCATTCAGTCAATTCGTGTTGTGTGCTAGCCATTTGAATGTCCCTAATAGTGTCCCTAGCGTCGGCCCATTTCTCTGCTTGTGACCTGGTCACGTACATGCGTGTCGTCGTCCTATTCTCAGCTGTGGTTCGAGCAGTGATGTCGGCTAGTGCATTTCCCTGTCCAATAATGTCTGTCACTTTCTTGTGCGCCTGGCATTTGATGACCGCAAGTCTTTTGGGGAGAAGGACAGCTTCGATCAGGGCGGAAACTAGATCTCCATGTAAGATGGGAGTGCCGTGTGAGGTCAAGAATCCCCTTTCCTTCCAAAGGAGCCCAAAATGGTGAACCACCCCGAAGGCATACTGGCTGTCGGTGTAAATGTTCGCTGTGGTTCCTGCTGCTAGGATGCATGCTCGGGTCAGGGCAATCAGTTCGGCTGCCTGTGCAGATCGTTGTGTAATGCGGGCTGTCTCTACTACAGTTCGGGCTGTGGTGACTGCATAGGCAGCTGAAGTGGTGCCATCGGGGAGTTTGATGCAAGAGCCGTCCACCCACAGCTCTCCGTCAGGGTCAGGAAAAGCTGTGTCTCTGAGGTCAACTCTACTTCTAGTCTGTTCGTCCGTGAGGGTCACACAGTCATGTACAGGGGGCACGCTGGGATCGTTTTCCGGTAGGGGCAACAAAGTTGCTGGGTTCAGTGTGGTGCATCTTTTCAGGGTGATGTGGGGTGCGAGCAGAGTCAGTTCGTATCCAGTCAGTCGTGCACTCGTCAGGTGTTGCGTCTTGGTTTGGTTCAGGAGGGTGTCAACTGCATGTGGTACTAGTACCGTGAGGGAATTCGAGAGCACAATCCCCTCACTCTGTCGGATAGAGATAGCAGCGGCAGCTACAGCTCGAAGGCAGGCAGGCAAGGCTCTGGCTACGGGGTCAAGAGTGGCAGAGAAGTAAGCGCACGGTCTTTGCTTTGGGCCAATGGACTGGGTCAGGACAGATAAAGCACACCCCTCCCTTTCGTGAGTGTAGACGGAGAAGGGCTTTGTGTAGTCGGGGGTGCCTAGGACAGGGGCCGAACAAAGGGCGTCTCGTAGTTCTATGAAGGAGGATTGGCATTCAGGGGTCCAAGGGAGTGGGAAAGGGACATCTTTAGCTAGCAGAGAAAGCAGTGGTTTCACAATGAGGCTGAAGTTTGGTAACCACTGTCGGCAGAAGGAGGTGAGGCCTAGTAGGGAGCGGACCTGTTTCTGAGTCTTAGGGACAGGGGTTTCAAGAATGGTTTGGATCCGGTCAGGAGTAAGTTTCCTTCCGTCTTTGGACAAAAGGTGGCCTAAGTAAGTGACCTGGGGTTGGCAGAATTGCAACTTCTTCTTGGAGACCTTGTGGCCATTTTCCGCAAGGAAGTGCAGGAGTTGAATGGTGGCTGTGACTGCTAGTGGAGTGGTGTCGGCCGCCAAAAGGATGTCATCGACGTATTGTATTAACACCACTCCATCGGGTAACTGGACCTGATCCAGTTGTCTCTTGAGGGCCTGACTGTAGATGCTGGGGCTTTCTGTGTAGCCTTGGGGTGCTCGGCAGAACCTATATGAGCGGGCTTTTAGGGTGAAGCCGAAGAGATATCGGCTGTCTGGGTGGATGGGGATAGAGAAAAATGCGTTTTTGAGGTCAATGACAGTGAAGGTGGTGGCAGTAGAAGGAATCAAAGTCAGGATAGTGGTGATGTCTGAGACCACGGGGTACTGGGGTACAACCACTTTGTTGATCTCTCGAAGGTCAATGATGAAGCGGTATGCTTTCTCATCTCCCTCTCCTTGTTTCTTGATGATGGGCAAGATAGGGCTGTTGCAAACGTTGCTAACCACTTCCTCTACCACTCCTGCGTCTATCAGTGACTGAATAATCTTTACCAATGCCTTCTCGCCCTCGGGCGATATCCGATATTGTGGAAGTTTTGGGAGTATTGCGTCTTGTCGAACAGTAATGTGCACTGGGTCAATCATCATGCGCCCTACGTCCGAATCTGTCTTGGCCCACAGATACGGAGGCAGAGTGTCAAGCAGGGACGTGTCAGCGTCATTGATAGAAAACATGCGTCGGGAAGGGCAATGTCTAAGCAGAATGGGGTTGTCGTACAGGAAAACTCGAACTCCGTCTTGGGAACATCTAATAGTGGCTCGGAAGTGCTTCAGTAAGTCGAGTCCCATAATGGCGTCAGGAGTATTGGAGGAAAGCAAAAACGTCGTGTCAGTGGTATTGTTCTCTAAGTCGAAGGGGATCGGAGTGGATAAAGGGTTAGTGGAGGGCGTTCCATCGAAACCTATCGATGTCACAAGTGAGCCAGACAAGGGTGCCCTTGGAATCAGTCGTTTAGATAACGCACTACGTGTTGCGCCAGTGTCTACCAGAAATGGAGACTTTGTACCCAGGACCTTAGCAGTGACATAAGGACCTTGCTGGTCAACATAGAGCTCGACTGGATCCCTCCCTTGCCCTTGGCAGTCCTATGCGAAGTTGTGGGCATCATCGCAGTCAGACTGCTGGTACTGGTTCTGTCTGGGTCGGTCAAACGTATTTGGTCTGTTTGATCTATCGTTAGTCGTGTCATTTGTGGGCCCTCGTTGCTGTCCTCTATTTCTCGGTCCACCCGCTACGTCCTTGGGGTCCCTATTTCTGATCATCTCCAACAGGACCGGGCACTGGGATTTCCAATGGCCGAATCCTTTACAGAAGGCACACTGGTCCTCGCTAATGTCTGTACGTCCAATGTGGGGTGTCGAGGTGCGGTGTTTAGGAGGTGCGTTCCTAGGGACATTTGTCTGGTAGTTTCCTTTGTATTGCTCTCGTCCTATAGTCACCCCTTGCAATTGTGCAATCATCACCCTCTCTTTTAAGTCTTTCTTCTTTTTCTCTGTTGCTCTATCGTTTTCATTTTTCTGGTGTTCGTAATATTGGGCCATCTGAAGGATAGCCGCAGGTTTGGAGGCCGCCCAACTACTCTCGCTGGCCTGCAGTTTCTGGGAGACCTCCGGTGACAAACCCTTAACATAATTTTGGACAAACAGATGGTGTCCGGTGCAGTGGTCATGTCCTGGCCGCTGTAATCCGAGAACACCGCTTCAAACCGGGAGAAGTAGTCCGATACATCCTCCTGGGGTTTCTGACGACAAGCCGTTACTATCGACCAGTCCACTTTCTTTTCTGGAATCAGGGTTTTCAATTTCTGTACAATTTTATCTGGGAGGTCTAAAATGGATTTCAAAGGACACTACCCTCCCTTTTGCATAACCCAGTAGGGGGCAGCCTCTCTTATTGGCATCATAGCGCTAGCTCGCTCAGTTTGTGGTTCGGTTGCTACGGGTGTCGGGGGTTTAGCTTCTGATTCCTGTTCAGTGAGGTGGCGGAAAACCTCAAGCGTACGCGTAAGGAGGTCCGTCACATCACACTCGCCCTCATCCCTGATATCGACCTTACTGTACAGAGTCGTTAGGCTCTCGGGACCTTTGTCTCGATATCGGTCCTCGTACGCATTCAAGACATGATAACACAGTCGTACGGTAAAATGTCGTCTGTGGCTCCCAGCATAGGAGTTGAACATATCCGTGATGTGCTCTTCACTTTCCTTTCTTTCTACCAATGTTCTCACTATCTTGTCAATCCCTGCTCGCTCATCCTTGCCTAATCTGTTTGTTCTTGCGGAATCAGCCTTCCGGGTCTCAGGGTCATCTAACGCTGTCGCTTGTGCTGTATCTAATACAAGGGGTTCGGCCGGCACAGAGGCCATGGGGGCCGAAGCTCTGGTACTACTCTCGTCTGTGCTTGGGGGTAGCGGGTGCTGTGCTAAGGGTTGGGAAGGGGCATATGGAGGGGGCATGTAGATGATCGGAGGACCTAACAAAAGATCATCGTTGGCTCGCTGTTTCAAGGGCAATTCAGGATAGAGCGTAGAAGGCGTTCTAACTGGACACTGGCTTGAGGTTTCTACCTCTAGTTTCTGTTTGCCTTCCTCTCTTTCCTTAATCTCTTCTTCTAATTTCTTAGCAGCTAGGTGGGCTGCCTTTCGCAGCTCCTTTCCCAACCTACTCTCATTTCTCTTTTTACGCTGTTCGGTTTCTTTGCGCCACATGCCGAGACTATCAAGCATAGTGGGCGTTGTCTTGTGTTTCCCAAGGGCTGTTTCTAGCGCGCTTATTTTATCCTCGTCGAAGGATCCTATCAGTGGCCACTGACTTTCTCGATCCTTTTTCGTATATTTATGCCACAGCTTGTTATAAGCTATAGCGATTAATCCATGCTTCATGAACATGTCCTTATTAGGGGTGCCTTCCAGTGGAGCCGGATGGTTCATCTCTAATAAGCGGTCCGGGCTAAACAGGCTACCAATCAGTGGGGAGAAGATAGGCATGACGGATTACAACGGGGACAAAAGTCTGCACTACCTATCTTATCACTGCGTGCAAAGACTAGACAGAATATTTCTATTCTTCGTTGTTTGCAGGCGGTTAATACCTCAAAAGAACCAATATCGAACAGTCAATGTTCGGTCAATCAAACAATCAATGGGGAGAATAAGTAGGCACGACGGGTTACAACGGGGACAAAAGTCTGCGTTACCTACCCTTTCACTACCTGCAAAGAGAGAACCTGTTCTTCCCTGTTTGCAGACAGAGAATCTCCAGAAAACAATCCGCGAACAACAGTTCGGGCCAAACAATCAATCAGTGGGGGAGGAAGATAGGCACGACGGATTACAACGGGGACAAAAGTCTGCGTTACCTATCCTTCACTGCTTGCAAAGAGAGAGCCTGTTGTTTCTCCGTTTGCAGACAGTGAATCTCCAAACAAATCAACAAAAGAGTAATACTAGTATTATCCAAATCAAACGATCATTTCGCAATTTGTCGTGTTTACACGACCTTACCCGGACCGCATGGACAGTTTCTTGTCTTCCGAATCCAGCGCCCGATCGTCCTCTATTCTTCGTGATCCTCGCGGCACTCTTGATGGTTCCCAGTCAGGACCGTAGATCACTCGAGAGAGGTCTGTTCGGAACCAGTGAAGTTCGGATGATCGGCTGTCAGACGAGGGTCTATCGGACAGGAGCTCTCCCGATCGTTGCAGTCGTTCACTCTGTCGTCAGGACCTCTCCCACTGGATCCACGAGTCGCTGATGGGCCCCACGTTTGGGACGCCAATTGTGGAAAAAGGTAGGGCCGATGACCTTTTTCAGAGTTGCCCGGCGTTAACCGCCTCTATACCCACTCAAGTTACCAAACAAAGAGGCAGGCGCTGGAGACTGGAAGGCAGGAAACAGAAGTTTTATTCCGACGGAGCAGAACACATCAAATCAGACAACAGGGTATCTTCTCGAGGTGCTCTAACCGCATCTCTGAGGCCTGGCCTCTTATACACAAGTTTATTGCTTTATTGCATTAAACACATCTTTGTCAACACTTTGATGTACGGAAAGACATCCTCGGAATCCCCGCTTCAGGCCCGTTCCCACACACATTTACAGTTGAAGTCCCCACCCCGGTCACAACAGGTGATGATTATCGCGCAGCTGGACATTCCGCCGATTCACGGAATGTATGTGGTTGATCGGATCTCATGGGGTGGGGGCTTTGATCAGCTCGTGGATCCTTTGATGGGGGAGGCTTCCTACTGTATAGGGGGGCAATAAACAGTATCCGCAGGGCCAGGTGGCGGCCTGGGAACGAGTAAGACAAACGGGCACAGAGGAAAGGGGGTTTTATCAAAGTACCCGGGATCATGAAAGGAATGAAGGGAGGTGTCGCGGTGGGAACAGGATGGGGTTCCGAGGCAGAGTTGTGCTGAAGAGGGGTTTATGGCCCAAGGCATGTGAGAGCGGGGGCTGTCAGTGCGCGGGGGGGATGCTTGCGAGGTCAGGAGAGAGAGAGAAAGATGCGCTGGCTGTCGGCGATGGACAGAGAGGCCATGGTACTTAAAATGGCTGCCGCTTACGCGCACGAATGGGCTCGAAAAGGGGGCAAGATGGTGCCGATAATGTTGACACTGCAGTCTAGGTTTTAACAGTGTCCCCCTAGGATCGGGTCCGTGGGGCCAAAATCGGACAAGGGAGGGAGGCCATGTGCCCCCCCTGTCCTATTACAACTAGGTCGGATAACAGGGATGGATGCCCAAAATAGGCCCGAAGAGGGGGGCCGTGCAGCCCCCCTCTCCTATTAGAAAATAAACATAAAAAAGATGGGCCCCGGGGCTGAAATTGGCCTGGGGAAGGGGGGGCCACGCTGTTATGTTTTGTAATGTACCCCATTATAGACCTGGGTAGTCACCTAACCGTTTACCTACATTTCCCTGCCATTGTACCACATAAAGGTTTTTTTATATCAACCTTTTGCCTAGTTAAGGTGTTGTATACATGTAGTGTGGTATTCCCAGAAAACTAGCCTAATTTTTTATGCATAAAGATACTTAGAATCACAGCAGGATTACCATCTTCTCCATATTAACTATTTTTAAGGGTCATCCCTTCCGTCATCCTCGATCCACATGACACAGCAAGGTAGAACCCCTATGGATACCATTTGGGTGTATATATACACCATATCTTTGCTGGGGCAGGCAGAGAAGAAAGACTTCCATGCTGACACACTGTCGCCAGGCCCTGAGGTTCCTGCACGCATACACCAGCTACAGTGGTCTGACATCCTTCGCGGGTGTCCATCTCGAGACCAAGACGTGGTCCCACAGTCTCTTACTTCAGGCAATGGGGTTGGCTTCAGCCTAGGGGGATTCTTGGCTTTAAACCTTCATACATGCTAGGTACGCTCAGGTACATCTAGTTACAGTTGCATCGTAGGAGTACGCATTATTACTGTCATGTATTCTATACTTGCCTGTATTCATTGTTTTAGCTGTATGGTAAGAATCTACAATCCATTTGTCCTGTTGATGCTTATAGTCATTTATATCTGTTTCTGTCTTATGGTTGTTTCAGGACACCTATTTTACACTAGGATGAAACTGGTTCAATAAATGCTTATTGAAAACATCCCCACCGTTTACTCTTTGTTTCTCTCCAAGACAAAGTGAGCACGAGTGACCAAGCAAAAAGTACTGTACTGTTTCCACGATCACTGATGGTACAGGGTTGTCATGTTCAAAAGTTGGCAAGAACTATTCTCTCCTTGGTAAGAGGAGTTTACAGTGGCACTGTGAGCTAGCTAGGTATACAGGCGAACATACCCGGTGGGGGTGTCTGGAATCAGTGTGGACACCAATCCCACAGTATATGTTGTCTAAACGCGCAGACCCTATATAGATTTATAGGAACTACACGACAATGCACACCTCTTTCCATAATAAAATGTAAAGAAATGGAAAAAAGACTGAACTGGGGGAAGTCATTAGAGGCTTCGCCCCCCTTCCCCAACCACTCTGCAGAGGGGCTTCTGGGCACACAACATGTTGAGAGATGAAGTCCCCTTGGCTGGTGATGGTCCTTGGGGGTTAACTACCCCTGCTATTACCTCCAGTAAGTCCCGCACAGTGTGATTGCTGAGAGCTGGTCGGAGGCCCTTCCCCGTTTCTCCACTACTCTGCAAATGCGCATCCCGACACACTACGGGTTGGGGGATGTAGTCCCCTTAAATACTTAGGGCCCATGGGGGCCAAGAACCCCTTCTGTTACCTCCAGTAAGTCCTACATAGCAGGATTGATGAAAGTAGGTTGGAGGCCCCATCCCTTTCTCCACCACTCTGCAAACGTGACTACTAGTTTAAAAATAATAGAAATTCACTTACAAAACTAAACGTTACAGAGACGTTATCGCTAGGAAATAGAATTAAAAAAACCTTAGAAATTCACTGAAATAAAAATAAGTATTACAGGAACGGTATAGATAGGCTCAGATGTCACTTGTACCCAGTGGTGGTAGTGGGGGATCTGAGGAGCACAACGTACCCATACTTTTTTAGTTTTAGGAAAACAGTTCCCCTACTTTTTAAGAAAAGACAACTGTTCCGCAAAGGTTAATTCCGATTGTTGAAATGCTTCATTTGAAGTGCATGGCAAGTAGTCTGCTGTACAGAAACGAAGGAGAGGCAGACAGCTAAACTAGCCTTCTTGCTAAGGTGCCTGCTTGCCTGAAAGAAATGTGAAGAAGTGCAGATGGTCAATCTGCAAACGTAAAGGGTGCCTGGAAGCCGGTATTGTAAGGGAGCTACCAGCTAAACTGTGAAGTGTGTTCTGTTAAAAGACCGTTATAAAAAAATGTGCTCTACGTACATTCTGGGTATTACTAAAATCTATTTTTTTAAATAATTTTCTCTTAAACATTTTGCAAATTGTGTAGCTGCCTGTCTTATACGCTGTGTAAAGCAAGTTTAAAATAATGACTTACATATTCACAGTGCTTTCTGTCACAGAGGGACCTTGTAGCACTAAGCATACACATGTCAATTTTCTCCACTGCACCAACCAGGATTCAGTTCTGTGGCTATCTGGTGCAGTGCATTAACTAATAGAGGTTACATACTGTGTGACAGTGCATTTCCCAATGATCAAAGTCATTTGCATTTCATTTAAATGTAAGCTGTACATTATTTTATATGTAGTTAGTTAACTGAGCGTGAAAGGTAGTTATCTGAAGGTGAAACACTGAAAAAACATACAAAACATTTCTGTTTTTTTACAACGCCCCCACGCTAAGTCACTCTGCCCCCACTGTGTAAAGCATAAGAGTTCCCATACTTTTTTAATGCGTTTCGACCACTGCTCGTACCAAACCAGAGAAATTCAGCAGTGATAGTTACCTGAGCTAACTGTAAATTACGCCGCCGCAATACACTGCTTATGACCTCACATATTACATCGCTCATGACACGGTCAGTGACATCACTGATGAAATCACTCATGACATCATTGACAGAACCACTCACACACCCACCCACACCCCCATACATCCTTTTGTATGTCCACTCACACCCACACGAGTCACATGCCAATTCACAGAGCCGTACAATTATTATTATTATGTTTCTTATATAGCGCCAGAATCGACCCCCGAAGGGGTATCTCCGCGCTTGCCTTGGGAACCCGTCCTGGCTTTTCCCTGTGAGATAGCCCCTACAGGGCATCCCCAAGGTGAAAGCCAGGCATCCGGCCGCGGGGGGGCCATTGTGGAGATTAAGCAAGCTTAATGCCCAGAGTTGCAGAGTGTGAACCCATGATTAGGTCAGGCACCGAAGCGAGAATTATCGAGTCCATGGATATTTGAGCTCAAGACCCTGCCGCGTCGGGAATTGAACCCTGGTCCCGGGTCTGACCTCTGCATCAGGGTCTGCCTGCTCTAACCAGTGAGCCACACTTCTCCACAATAACTCATTCATCCACTTACTCCTCCAAAGAGCAACTCACACGCCAACTCACTCACACAGCCACTCACATAACCACTCACTCTGCCACCTATACACCTGCTCATACAACTAGTCAGCCATCTATACAACCACTCACACAGCCACACACTCACCCATACAGCTACTAAACACCCACATATTCACCTATACAGCCTCTCAACACAGCCACTCACTCGCCCATAGAACCAATCACACACTCATTCACACACTTACACGACCACTTTCATACACCGTTCACCCTTCTATTCAAGGACTCACACATCTGCTCACTCACCCATACAGCTATTCAGACAGACACATACTCTCCAATACAGCCACACACACCAACTCACTTAATCAAACTCTAAATCAAAGAGCCACCCACTCACCCATGCATCACACTTACACACCCAGTCACTCATGCAGCCATTCAGATACCCACTTACTCACTGATACAGTTACTCACACACTCACCCACCCATACAGCTACTGACACACCCACTCACGGTTCAGCACAGACACACACACCCACTCACAAACCTATATAGCCATTCAGACACCCACTCATACATGGATGCACATAACCACTCACATATTACCTGTGAAATGTAGTATCACTCATTAGTAGTATCCCTAATTTACTAATTAAGCTTCTGTAGTAGCTTAGTATATATGTTTAACACTCAAATTCCTAGAAAACAGGTACACTCACTTGATGATGTCATCAGTAATGTCATTTGAGATTTCATCAGTAATGTCACTGACCATGTCATAAGTGATGTAATATGTGAGGTCATAAGCAGTGCTTTGCTGGGGCCTAAGTAATAGTTAGCTCAGGTAATTTCTATGGTTTTGTACAAGTGGAATCTTAGCCTAACTGAAACATACCTGTAACCTTTGCTTTTTTTCAGTGATATACATATACACACACACACACACACATATACATATTTGTATGTGTGTGGACAGTGCATGTATACCTAGGCATGCCAAAATATGCTTGTCAGGGTATGGAGATGAGGTTGTCGTTATACATATGTCCTTGTATATGGAAATATGATTCCAGTTATAAGCAACAAAAATAGAGGAGAAGGGAAAAACACTAGTTATGAATACTTAGTCATAAGATACATGTGTATTTCGGCTCACCTACTTTTTCCATGGCAAGAATACTTCCATATACGGAAACTTCGATCCCCAACCTACTCCTCAGACTTCCTCAACAGTTACGCCTCCACCGCAACCGACATGAACCACAGACCGAGCACCTGGAACCATCTCTCCTCCCAGGACAATACTGACATCATGAAATCCAGCTGCTCAGGAGCTCCCACAGACCTGCACCACATCTTCAACCTTTGAATCCAAAGGATCGGCCAGCAACTCACCACCATGCTCAATTCCTCAATCACCACTGCAACATTTCCCAATGCATGGAAGAATGCCGTAGTCAGATCCATGCTCAAAAAGTCCTCAGCCGGGGGCGTGGCTTGCTGCCGAGCGAAATGGCCGCAGCCTAGAGGAGCTCCGGGGAAGAGGCATATTCCCCCACTAATCCGAAAATAAATCCACAGGCCCATTATGCCCCAAAGGCACTCACTTGTGGCGGAAAACTAGCGCAACCCTCCAGGACAAGTCCGGCGCTTCTCCGAGGCCCGTGAGAGAAGTGGGAGAGCAGAGATACCGGCGGCCTACTGTCCAGGCTCGCGCCAGGGACTACATTTTGGCGCATGCCGACCTCCGGGTGGCGGTGCGCGGCAACACTCATCTGGCCAGCGCGGCTCAGGGAGCACCGAGTTGGACGTGAAAGTGGCAGAGGCACGACGGCTTGAGGCGACTGGGCCCCCGGTGAGGAGGGAGCGTTTATCCCCCCTGCCCCCTCTTCCCCCCTGGAGCAGCGCGACCCGCCGACTGCGGGGGTAGGCCAGCGCTGACGATCTGAGCATTGGCCTGGCAACGTGGGCGGCCTGCTCTGGTCGCCGAAGCCCGGATTTAACACCGCAGTAGTGCCGGAGATTTCGAGGTGCACAGTCCCGGAGAACATGCTGGATGTGGGGCGCAGGCAGTGAGGAGCGCCGGGGACCGATCGTTGCACGGGCCCTGGGGAGGTGAGGAGAACCGTTGTGGGGGCCTGGCGAACCCAGCAGAATCTACAGATCTTTATTGGCGCACCGTGGGAGCAGCAGCTGCTGTGTCCCCGGGAACCGTATACGGCCCTCCTGATATGAGCCTGGGACTTGACTGTTGCTAAGGAGGCCTTCTGGACCGTCCTCTATTGCTGTGCAAAAATAAACAGACCAGTGGCCATACTGCAGCGTGCGACATAAATACATATATACCAGCCATGGGAACCCCCCCTGGATGAACTGTTTAGCGGACGGCTTAACGCTGAGCCGGGCGTTCTCGTACTCACCAGGCGCAAGATGGGGGGCAGGGGCCCTCGTACAACCTCGCACAGTAGCCTGGAAAAATACGCCTACAGCAAAGACTTCCCCCCACTATCTCAGCGTAAGGACTCCACGGACAAGGCCCCGAACGATGGCAGAGCTCCCAAAGTGACGCTGCCGGACATCATGGCGGCCCTCACTAGCGTTCAAACAACTATTGGATCTATTTCTACAGATGTTAGTCTCCTGAGGGCTGATTTTCGGAAAATGACTGCCAGAGTCACGGAGGTCGAGCAAGTAACCCAATCTTTGACAAAGGACATTTCCACATTACTTAAAAAAGTGTTGCAACTTGAAATGGACAACAAACGAATGGCGGCAAAGCTGGACGACCAGGAAGGGCGCGCTCGTCGCAACAACGTGAGGATCACGGATGTTCCGGAAAGTGAAGGGGGCCCGGCAATGGACCCGTACGTTTAGGACCTAATAAAAACCAGGCTCCAGCCCAGGGGACTCTCCACCTTCTTTTCAGTTGAAAGGGTGCACAGGGTGCCGGGAGGCAGCCCTAGACCCGGGGCCCCCACTACACTAATCCTGGCTCGAATTTTTAATTTTTGAGATCGAGACGTTATATTCCAGACGGCGCGAGTGGCGCAGCCATAGCGGATCCAAAACTCAACTGTGTCCTTCTTTCCGGACTATACAGCGGTGGTGTCGGCACGGCACAGGAGTTTCATGGAGGTCAAGAAGGAATTGCGAGCCAGAGAATTGCCCTACTCAATTCTCTTGACGGCAAGACTTCGGGTGGTGGCGGATGGAAAAACCCAATTTTTTGAGACGCCCGAGGAGACCCATGACTGGTTGGAAGGATGGCGAAGAGTCTAGGGCGCCGGACGGCCTGACAGACCTCGGAAACCCCACAGAACAGAGGACAGCCACAACGGCCGAGAACAGGCCATGGAGGGAATCCGTCAACAGCAAAAGGAAGCAGGAGAGTGAGGGGCTGTGAGGCAGTCTACAGCTGGCTTGACAACTATAACTGTGCTACGCACCAGAGCACACGATCTCTAAAAAGACATAGAACCCTTAAGTAAATTGTGCCTTTGAGGAGGGGAATGATGTGGATTCTTCTGGACTTCTCCCCCCCTACACGCAAGTACTGTACATGGGGACTGGGTTTAAGCACTCTGCTGAGTTGGGTTGGCGGGCAGTTCAGAGTCCGTTAGGCAGGGAGGCAGGGTGGAGGGTGGGAAGGGTGAGAGGGGATGTTCAAATTGTTTTATGCTTCACTGTTTTTGTTTGATGAACGCAGTTTCTCAGGGCACACATGGTCGAGTGAATAGCTGCAAACGCACTGCAGTTGTATGACTGGATAGTATTTTGCAACGCTATGCTTTGTTTCTGTAACATATGTCTGCACACACTCAACAAGACACTAATCGCCCTTCGACTCAACTGGGCCCGGGGACCCCATTGACTGTGCTGACCTGGAACCACCCGCGTAGCTGGGGGGGGGGGGGGGGGCACTGTTTTGGGGGTGGCACTGGTGGCCCGTTGCGGCCGCATTTATAATTTATTTGCGCGCGCGGCCCAGTTATGTACAGTGCAGGCCTTTGCCTATTCAGCACTGTAACTCGCGACGGGCGGGGCCTGCCTTCAGCAGTGGTTGCCTACTGGTGCCGCCGGGGAGGGGGAGGGATGTGACCTCACATCCTGGATGTAGCAAGTGAGGTTGGGATTGGTAGGAACTTAAGCGGGAACTCGACCGGAGATGGATTTCCACGCGCCGGGGGCAGACCGAGTAACTGCCCTGTCCTCATCCCGGCGCATGAACTCACTCAGTGTGTGTGGACGGTGCTGCGCATATTTACTGGTGTTGGACGCGGGCAGCAACACTCAGCAGCATGACGCCTGAGTGGCCTCGGCCGCTGTGGAGTCACCGTCACCCCGGAATGCAAATGCCTGGGTAGGAGCCAAAGGGCCCTGTCATCATACGCTGGCTACAACATGGCATCATGAACTAATTATTGGGCCGCCGGACCAGCAACACATATGCCCAACTAGTGCATGTGTCTGATTGTCAATTTCCTGCCTCAGCGTCTGGTGTAGTGTGCACCTGCATGATGCCTAAGTTAAAGGAAAGCAGTCCAGTGTAATGAATGCCAGAACACACTGCAGTACTGAGCCCCAGTAAGGATAACCACTGCTTTAGCCTATCTACTATCATGCCAGCACCAACAACATTCAGCTAAATTATCAGAGAAAACTGCATTAGAAAACCGACACCAGTACAGTAAGCGTTTTAATATCTTGACAAATACAAAAGGTACTTTACCCATATTTGTACATACTTTAAACCGTGCATATGATATAAAAAGTTATTGTGTTCCCAAGCTGCCCTAAGAACACCTGACTGATAATTTAAACAAAGGCAGGAAGTGTATTTCAAAAATTAATACGGACAATTTCATATAAAGTTCCCTTAAAAATTAAGTCAAGGCCTAAGCAAACTGTTAAAGGAATGGTGGCTGGTATTTTTTCTGCAAAAAGTGGCAATCCTAAGTGAGTACCTATTGAGGCCGCATTTAGAGGCCACACTATCTGCAGCACTGAACCCCTGACAGATGACAGTACGATCATCTTAGAAAGGGGCAGTAGGTGAGTGAACTTCCTTTCCAGGTATCTTTTTTTTTCTCATTTATTTATGCAGAAACACATGAGTCGGTTGGTACAGAAACACAAAAGGAAAAACAGCAAAAAGGAAGACAATTTTGTCGAGCGAGTACATCTCTAACTCTTGGCATTTTGAAGCATGCAATACAAAAATGTGAATAAGCAGAATTGTATAGGAGAACAGAAATAGGAAAAAAAAACTATTACTAAGTATACTTTTCAAGGAGGCAATCTTAATTAAATCCAGCTAGAAATTATACATAATCTAGATAAATCTCCCCGTTTACATCTCGAGATAATTTGTAACTAACCCCCAAATCTGATCCCCGATCTTCTTTCTGCGGGAGCTCTTTAAGGCATAGAGACTATGCTCCATATTGTGTATCGAAAAAAAGCGAGACCGCCAGGCTTCAAAAGGGGGCGGTTCTTGTTGCAACCATGCAGATGCAATACATAGCCTGTACACTGCAGTTACTAAAAAGATAAGTTTAACATGTTTCTTCGGGATGCTAGTACTCACTGTGCCCATTTCAACACTCAATAATATCTGCGTTGCTGATAATTGTATCTGACTATCCACAATTGCCATGACACATTTTTTTATCTGAGACAACAAGGGAGCTAACACAGTACATGTACAAAAGATGTGAACATCATCCGCTGAGGTGAACCCACACCAAAAGCATTTACCTATTGCATCTCCCGACCATTTAGACACCTTATCTGGGGTATAGTATAGATTATAGATTGATTTGAAATGTTGAGCCACCAACTTTGCCGACAAGAATAAATCTTTGGCCATACCTAATGAAGTTTCTATTTGAATGTCCTGTCTGCCTAGTTTAGCACACCAATTACTGTTTTGTTGCTCTAGATCATTTTCTTTAGTGTCTAACAAGTGTTTATATAATACTCCAATCCTTACCCCTTTCATAATGTCTTCAATCAGAGAATTCGGTTTGAAGTTACCTCCCAAACCCATTAAGTAGTTACGAATCTGTAGGTATTTTGCGAAATGGTCTCTAGGGAGAGAATATTGTTCTCGTAATTGTTCAAAAGATTTACAATAACTAGCATCGTACAAATCCCCCACCAGTCTAATGCCTTTCTCCCTCCAATTGAGTACAATTCTATCCCACACGTTTAAAGGTAGGAAAAACGACGATGAGAATGGAGTATACCACGTTATTTTCCCAAGGCCCAGTAGCCTCCTAACTATATGCCAGACCTTATATGCAGCTGTCATTGTCTTAAAACGGGTGCGTTTGTAGTAGCTTTGTTCTAGATACTTAAATAAACAGTTTTTAACTTTTACCCCCAGCAACATTTGATAGATCGATGGACAATCTGCAGGTCTTGCTGGATCTTCGCCAGTTAATAGAATTCCCATTCCTTGCAACATACACGCATAATAATAAAGTGTGAAATCCGGAACCGACCAACCCCCAACATTTCTTGGCAGAATCATGTAACGCCTAGCCCTTCTAGCCTTCCCTCCAGAATACATAAAACGCATACATATTGTCTGCAATTGTTCCAAACTGGTCTTAGGGACTTCTAGGGGTATACATCGGAAAAAATATAAGATTTGAGGCAGAATCAGCATTTTTAAAAGGTTACAACGACCTACTAATGAAAGATGTAAACATTCTGCCTGATCTACTTTTTTCCGAACACTGACTAAGAGCTGATCCCAATTACCTTTAACTAAAGAAGTTGTACAAGCTCGCAACGTGACTCCCAGATATACCACCTCCTGACATAGTCTAGAATCGGTGTAGCTTGGTATATTTATACTAAGTAGCTGGGCTTTTGCTGAATTTAATTTGTATCCCGATGATTTACCAAATTCTAGGGCCAGATGCTCTATAGCCTGCATTGCCATGATGGGTTTAGACGTGGCCACTGCCACGTCGTCAGCATATGCTAGCACCTTAACCTGATATATATGTACCTTTAGCGGAGTAATATTAACATTGGAGTCCAACATTCTTAAAAAAGGCTCAATGTATAGAGCAAATAGTAAGGGGGAACAGGGACACCCCTGTCTGGTCCCCCTACCTATTTGTACTACTGCCGATTCCAGGCCCATGGTGCTGATCCGGGCTACCGGTTGCTGATACCAAACCTCTACTGATTTGATAAATTCAGGACCGAAACCTCGACTCTTCAAGTTATCCCACAAAAAAGACCAAGCCACACGGTCAAAAGCCTTCTCGGCGTCCAATAAAATTAAACAAAAGGGTTCCCTGGTTACCTTAGCATAATCAAGTAGTGTTATCACTCTTCTAACATGATTAGTAGTACTACGTTGAGGAATAAACCCATGCTGTATTTTTGAAACAAGACCCGAGATAACCCCAGAAAGCCTATTCGCTAAAATCTTCAAGCAAATTTTACCGTCTACATTTAGTAGCGATATAGGGCGATATGATCCCGGTAGATTTATTGGCTTGCCCTTTTTATGAAATACCACTATAGTCGCTTCTTGCCAAGTTTTGGGGGCAGAGCCTTTCTGTGCTGCAAGCATCGTTGCCAGGAGGTCCTTTTTTAGGAGCGCGAAAAACATTTTATATATTTCTAAGGGTAATTCATCTGGGCCGGCACCCTTGCCCAGTGCCAGTCCGTTTACCGCTGATTCTAATTCCTCCAGAGTGATAGGCGCATCTAACATTACCCTGTCATCTTCCGAAAGGTCTTTCAGACAATGTTGGCTAATCAAAGATGCAGAATTACCACCATTATACACATCCCCCTGATATAGTAGCTCGTAAAACTGCCTGAATATCTCCAAGATGCCCTGTTCGTCCTTAACAGGGTCACCTTTATAATCTAGTATCTCATCGATCCGCTGGGCTGCCGCTTTTGCTCTTAATCTTTGGGCGAGGCATCTTCCACTTGCCTCACCATATTCATAATGACTTTGTCTTTTGGCGAATTTTTTTTTAGCTGCTTCCTGAGACCACCTCAGATTTATTCTTGCCTTCAGATGTGCTAATTCATTGATCTCTGCATCAATATTAATCCCTGCCTATATCCCTACCATAAGCGCCTCTTCGGCCGTGATCAACTCTTGATACAATGCCTTTATTTCTACCGCTTGTTTTTTTTGATTATACAAACCCCAACTCAATACCTCCCCACGAAAAGCAGCCTTAAAACAATCCAACACACACCCTACATTACTACTCCCCCGATTAATGTTAAAAAAAGATGCAATCCACTCCTTCATGTGTTCAATAAAGAGTTGTTCAAACAATAATTTGCGATCAAAAGAGAACTGTCGTGGGTGTTCACTAGAAATGATACTAGATAGCGTGAATACAACTGGCCCATGGTCTGATGTCACTCTAGGATATACTTGGATTGCAGCCTGATTCAACATCAATATAGAAACAAAGAAATAGTCTAATCGAACCAATGTGCGATGTGGAAAAGAAAAGAAAGTATACCCAGGTAACCCGCTTCTTAGAACCGACCAATCATCCACCAATCCATGGGCTCCCAGAAGTAGCTGTAGTGCCTTGAATACTTTCGGTTTCCTGCCTGTATATCTCGCCTTCTCATTATTTAGCACATTAGGTGCTAAATTTATATTGAAATCACCGCACATAATCAGTGGTGTGGGCCAAGTTGCCAATTCAACATTTAAAAAATTAAGAGTTTCTGCTTCGTCTAGGTTTGCTCCATATACAACACACACAGTAACTTTAATGTTACCCGCCACACATTCTGCTATCGCCCAGCGTCCCAACCTATCAGATTTCGCCCTCCCTGTGGTAGCTATATGAGTCTTGGCAAGAATTGCGACCCCTCTGGCCGCTCCTGAATATTTGGTGCAAGCTATTAAATTGAGCCCCAGTTCTGTTAACAGGTGTCTCTTAGACCAAGCCACATGGGTCTCTTGTAGGCATATGATGTCACATTGCAAAGCCCGTATCTTTTGTGTAACTCTCCGTCTTTTCTCCAGTGAATTCAACCCCCTGACATTCAATGTGCCAATCCTTAGACCCCTACCTGCCATTTCGCCACTTCAAATTTTGCATCTTTGCTCCAAATAAATTTCACCAATTGCTCCCCTACATCACCAAAATACAGGTTTCTTCTCAACCCTAACTCATGTGTTATTTTCTTTTTTCTTTGTTGGTAACAAGGACCCCCTGGTACGGATAGGTATCCTGGGACAGGGTAAACAATATATGAAAAATAACACTCCCAGGCGTACACTACAGAAATTACACAATCGATTTAACAAACAAACTAGTTCGGTTTAGGAAAAATACATTTTTTAATTTGATTAAAAGAAAATATTAAAATTCAGTGCATTGGTCAAAATTGATAAAATAACAATACAGTGATACATATGTATTCATAAAGCAGATTGAAAAGAGGTTAGATGGCATCCGGTCGACGCGTTTTGACATACAAATATATCGACATATATTATTTTCTTTTTTCTCCCCAATTCCCCACTCCCCCACTTAACCCCTCCCCATCAGAACCCACCCTCCCACCCTCGTCACCACCCTTCACGAGGCTTAAGGACCATGTCCTCTGTGATGCAGAAATGCCTTCACTGCGTGTCATGACTCCCCTTCTCCCCCCATTTTTTTTTTCCCCTCCCAAGCTCATAATCAGCAGTCTTACTTCAGGCTGATTGTATCCACCTTAGGATGTCCTCCGTAAATAGCCGTTCCAGAGCCAGCAAGAATCTGCGACACATCTTAGATGAGTGTATTTCTCTCATACACATATAGTCAGAGGTCCCCGACCTCTATCTGATCATTCAATTATCTTTATAATATTCTTTGTAGTATTTAGTAGTGTTCAGGCCCTTGAACCCAGGGCACCAATTGCCTACTTGATACACCAATTTCCAATACTGACTCCTAAATAGATTTTTTTACCTAAAATAAAAAAAAGAGAGAAAAAGAATTTTTTAAGGGAGGACAAAACTCCTAATGTGCTATAGCCTATAGTTTAGGAGCAGAACAACACTACGTTATACCTCCTACACCCCTGACCACCCATATTCACCCTCCTAAATTTGAGCTCAAATCAAATTCCCTCTCACAATTGCGATGTGTCCTTTATAGCCTATTTCAGAAAGTTCACTAGTTGAGATTAAGTTTTCGCTTGTTTATCTATTTGGTTCAAGTATACCTGAGCCTCACACCCAGAAGTAAAGTATCTCGTTTGATCTCTAAAAATAATCTTCAATTTGGCTGGGTTGAGTAAAAAACATTGAGCGCCTTTTGCCTGGAATGATGCAATTAACTTCTGCATCTGCCATCTCTCATTCACGGTTGTTGGGCAAAAGTCTGGACGAACAAAAACCTCACACCCAGCCGCCTTCCTCCTTTTCGCTGGACGTGCAAGATCATACAAAGCCTCTCTCAGAAGAAAGTTATTTAAACAGATCAAGATGGCCCTTGGGTATGCTTTCTGTCCATTGTCACGCCGACGATTCACAAAAGGAAACCTATGTGCGAGAATGATTTCAATTTCAAAATTCCAGGATTTCAATTCCGGAAAGGCCTCACTGAACATCTGTATAATGAAACTACAGGGATCCGATCCCTCTTTACCTTCCGGAATGCCCAGAACGCGTAGATTATTGCGCCTAGCGCAATTCTCAAGGTCAGTAAGTTTCCAGTCTATGTCCGAGTTTGATTTTTGTAGTATTTCAATAGCCGACTGATGTTTTCCCAGGCTATTTTCGGTTGAGGAGACTCGTTGTTCCACCTCCGTCACCCTGGTGGTTACCTCAGTGCAAGTTTTCACTAGGCGCCTTACTGTATTCTGCAGCTTTTTCACCGCCCCTTGTGTCCGCAGCCCTTCAGCCCTAGTCTCATTCCGATGAGCCATTACGATTTTGTATATCAGACCTAAGGTAACTGCATCTTCATTTATCTCCTCTTCCTCCTAATTGAACTGGGCACATGGGGAGCCTTGATTCTGGCTTTCATTTCCTGCCACTTCTGGCATCTTCCTGACTGTCTCGCATGTTGCACCATGTTCATAGCCATCCTGTTCTTCCTCATCTGGCGTTGTCCCCCAGTCTCCTAGGTTGCTTAGGCTGTCCTCATCATTTCCTTAATTTTCCTTGTCTGATGGAGAGGTCAGATCCGACATTGAATAACATTTTCCGTCCGAGCCTGCATATTCTGACCCATTACCACCCTCAGCCTCCAGATTAATATCTAGCCCTGTAATGTTATCCACGCCATCTTCACTGTTAACTATTTCTATTTCAATTTCCTCTGTTAATTCGAGCTGGGAAATTACAAGTGGATCATTATCAGGCAGCGGAGTTTGTTGCGGATCGTTCCGGAGTCCAGCCATCATTTGATCATTATGAGGTTCCACATTAGATGCGTCTACTTTGGATTTGTTATTTTTTTTATTGAATATTGCCGGGACAACTCGCTGTCTCACTGCCCCATCTTGTGGGCCTTTACTTGAGAGTGTTGCGGCATTTTTTTGGGACGGTTGAACACTGGGGGTTGTCAATATGGGTGAAGCATCCTGTCGCACGTTAGTTATCCCCTTCGACTGTACACCATTAGGTGCTGACCCCAAAGTCCCATCTCTAATAGAGCATTGCAATGGATCATCAGCGATATTCCCTGCTGCTTTCCCCTCTGTTGGAGTATTCATAGGGGCTGAAGTAGCCGCTGCACCGCGATTCCTCGTGCCACCTCTACCCCTCACCATTATAATTATATCAGCCAAAATAGGAAAATGCGAATATAACTGCAGGGCCTCTTTCCCCAAACCTCAAAGCAGTTAGACGTTTTTCACCACTTGGGGCTCTTTTTCCTGATACCTCCAGACAGTTAGGCGTTTTCACCACTTGTAATTTTCAGCCGAGTCATGTGCTTAAAACGTATATAGCAGATATACAGCAGCAGCAACAATTACTTTTTACCCCCTCCAGCGTAGCTCGCCGTAGTCTGTAAGTCCCTGAGCCACTCCTCGTGTATTACCAAGCCGCTACCACCGGCAATATTCAAGGTGGGTAGAACTCTCCATCAAACAGTGTCCCAGTCTTCGCGTGAGCCGAGTTTTCCACTCTACTCGACTCTAGCACAGCTGCAGCGTGTTTGCCGGTTACCAGCCGAACCCTCCCAGCTCATTCCGAGGACCGCCTCCTCAGCAGCTCCAGCCACCGGCCGCCTCTCCGTTTTGCCGGCAGCTCCATGTGCCCAAAACCACTCGTTTAGAACACCGAGCCCTCCGCAAAGAAGGAAGACAACAATATCGGCGTCTGCGATACACTGCCACCAACGCCGCCATCCAGCAGGTAAGAGGTACAGAAAAAGACTTTAGTGAGGGGGGATTACTGGAGAGTCATGCAGAGCGCAGCTTCACAGCACTTCACCGGCCACAGCAGCGGCCGCCATCTTGCCTTCTTTTCAGGTATCTTATAGTTGTTTCAATATCTTTTTGGAACTTCTCATTACTTGAAAGTGTGTAATTTCGAATCTCTATTTCAATGCACTTCATTGCTTGATTTGACTTGTGGAAGTGTCACTGTATGTGTTACATATGTTGTCACATGTTGCCATTGAATGTCACTCATATGTACAGTGAAATCATGAAAATGTGACACATAAGAAGTCAGAAAACCTGCCAGCATACGTGCTTGAGACCGAGAGACAGTATAATCGCTTAGCTGCACTTGCTATGCTATAAAATTAGCTTTTTAGGATACTGTGTGGTCATAGGATACTGTGTAGTCATGAATGATCAGATTAATAATAACTTCTGAGCAGCTGCAGTTTATGCCCTCTGTTACTAAGAACTGCAGTCACCCTTTCATTTCTGGTGCTTTGCAGCCGTTTTCAGATCTCAGTTTCTTGTTGCTCAAATGGGTGTAATTTCTGATATTTAAATGTTTACCTCGTCTTCTTTCCGTGATTTTGCTCTTGAGAAAGTGTCACTCATAATCGTTGAAATGTCACTCACAATTACACTGGAAGTATGAAAATGTCACACATAGCAATCTGAAACCTTGGCAGCTAGGCAGTAAGTGGCTGGGCGATTAGTGGCTGGACGATTTGTTGGCTCTGGAGTTTGGCTGCTGCAGTCAGAGAGCAGCAGAACTTGAAGTGACTAGGTGAATGAAGTTCGAACTTCAAGTTCGAACCAACCACCCCTGCCTGCCATAGAGTAGAGATCCTGGAGCGAGTGAGGTAAGAGGGGAGCAACAGTAGCTCAGCTACCTAAGCGTTTTCAGAGGGGTGGGCGGCTGAGTGGCTCATCATGCATAACTGCCAAGGTTTCAGATTATAATGAATGACATTTTCATAATTTTTTTCAGTGTAAATATGAGTGACATTTCTATGGCAATGGGTGACACTTTTTGGCGAGCAAAATCAATGAACAAAGCTGAGGGAAACATATAAATATCAGACATTGCACGTTTTGTTATTATACATACATATATTTATCAATATTAACAGACTGCAACCAATGCAGACAACTATAAAAAAAAAACACCCCCACTCAAATGTACATATTTATCGACATCACAAGCATGATGAACTGGGCGGCCCTCCCAGGATTCAAACCAGTGGCCTGCTGGTAGAACAGATTTTGAAGGCACGCGTAGTGAACTCCTTGGCTGCTTCTGTGTCAACATGTATATTTTATTTATTTCACTGATTGAGTGGCAATATATTTGCAAATATGCTTTTGCATCTTAATTAAACACTTTTTTAGCAGTTAGTATCTGGTGGCAGAGGGAGTGTGAGAGAAAACTGTGCTTCCCTATGAAGACCTGACCCTATTATGTAACTGACTGATCTTTGGCAGCTACCTTATGGGATAAGCTGGTTGGGTGAAGAAACACTGTGAGGGGGAGGGGTAAGTAACCAGTGGTGCTGGTAGGTGAAGCAATACAGGGGGAAGAAGAAGCAAGGATCAGGGGGCAACACCGAGAGGAGGAAGTAACGGGATGAGTGGGTATGGAAAAAAGGAGGCCTACCAGAGAGAGAAAATAACGATGGGAGAAGAAACCAACAAAAGAGTGCACAACATGGTGGGGGGGAGAAGCTCTAAGGCAAAAAAAGAACACGGGATAAGCACATCTTGGCGCTGAATATCAGATGTTTATTGTTACCCAACTCAATGGTACTCATTTTATCGACCTCAGATGGATGAAAGGTTTAGTGGACCTGCTGCGATTTGAACCTGTGACCATGAGGTCGAACACAGGCCCCTGCAGTGGGTGCATTAGTCCACTGAGCCACATGACCACTCATGGTCACTTGCTTCTTACTCTATGGCTTTTTGTCTTCTTCTTGTGTTTGGCCCTCCCAGGGGGCATATGTCTTTATCATCATTTTGATTGGCTCACTCGTGTCCTTCCAATGTTCCCATTCAGGGAACTTTTTTCAAACTTTTCCTTTCAGGACTCCATTAGAATGCACATTTTTTAGCTCACTCCCATGTGCGCTGCTTCCCTCCTAAACACTGCTTCATTCACACTAACTCCTTGTTGCTCCATCCCATCACCCCCTCCCCAAACTTGTCCAATGCTTTCTGCACTCCTTCTGGCGAGCAAAATCAAGGAACGAAGCTGAGGGAAACATATAAATATCAGACATTGCACCCATTTGTGCAACAAGACTGTCTGAATCATACGGTGTGTGCTACCCAATACCGTTCATTAAAGTGCCATCTAGTGAATCAAGTCACAATAGGTATCAATATCCAAGCAGACGTCGCAGTCATCAAATAAACAGCATTCTGGAATGCTTACTGGTGGTACCCGTTAGTGGTGCAGGAGAGGCCTGTTGCTTTTTCTTCAGATGATGCCCCTTTAAGAGAGAGGCAGCAGCTCGAAGAAAGCGATTTATGATATGATAAAATTATTAAAAGATAATTTCACTGTGGGGGAAGGCGGTTCCATCCTCAGCTCATTTATCACTGGTAGTTGGGACAGAGCTGGCATCATAGGTTGAAAACTTGAATGAAACACTGGTTTTCATCAAGCCTCTCCATTCTCTCTCTCTCTCATCTTTTCCGTCCTCTTCCCCTCTTGTCCCTAATAATTTTTACATCTGGTCTTTTTAGGGGCACACATCCTCTTTCTCTCTACTTTCTTTTTCTTGCCTCAGTCTGTTTCCTTTCACCAATTCCTTCTCTTTCCTTTCTCACTCTTCTCTTCCCCCTCCTTCCTCTTGCCTTTCTCTCCTCTTTCCAAACCTTTCTTTCTGCCCACTCTTTACTATGCCATTGTCTCCCTTCCTCCATCTTCCTCCATCTCTCTGCAACTTATATAGCAGAATTATAAATTCAGCTGACACAATGCTTTAATGTGCCCGTGAAAAGAAAATACTTTTAATTTTCAGAAATGCTCATCAGCAGGCACATTCCAAACCACTTGCCAGGCAGCTGATCTATTCTAGTGGTTTTAAGGAGCACGAGACCGAACAGTTACCTGGGGACCTTCATGGTGATCAATCAGGTCATGATATTGCAGAGTAGCCTGCTACTCTTCGAAAACGAAGTCCTGAGTTTCCCAGCCAGCTGCCAGTTCCTCTCAGCAATTAATTGTTCACGCAGCTCGCTGATGGATGTCACATGCGGTTTTTCTGAGTCGCCAGATAGATCATGCAGTCTGTGTGTTCTCTTTTGTACTGCCTGTCACCGGTGTATTAAACTGTGAAGCCTTGGACCGTGTCATGTATGTGCATTTAACTTGCATGATCGAAGTAACTATTAGCGGCGAAACTACATGTCTCTCGGACCTCTTTCAAGTGCTCGTCGTTTTTCTTCCCCAGTACCCGTCCCTTCCCCTTCCAAGGGCGGCAATCTGAGGGATAGCCCCGGGCGCCACAAGCTCTAACTACGCCCCGGCCTGGAACGTGCGGGGGTTGGGGGACAAGGTAATAAGAAGTCTGGTACTGCAATATTTAAAATGATGCACACCTGCGGTAGCCCTCTTGCAGGAGACACACCTGACGCGATCCACTTGCAGGTCCATGGACAGATGGGGTTACAAAATAGTGGCCCATGCCGAATTCTCCTCCGGGTCTAGTGGTGTGGGTGTACTTTTGAAAAAGAACTTCCCACTTATAGTACACCAGACGGGGGTAGATGACCAGGGCCGCTTTGCAGCTGTCACTTGCCAGTGGGAAGGGACATTGTTTAATTTTGTCTCCGTGTGCATTCCACCATCCTTACATACCATGGCACACTCTACGCTTACAGCGTTCCTACTTGCATTGCCGGTGGCAGATGGTGATAGGAGGCAATTTCAATGATATAGTGGATGGTACAATAGATAGACATCCCACAAACCTGACATCTCCACATAGTCGCTGTATGACGGGGCTTATAGAAGCCTTGGGGCTTGCACACGCCTGGAGGTATAGGAATGCCCAATACTAGACAATACACTTTCCACTCCGGGGTTCACAATTGTTTCACACGTATAGACTATTTCCTGGTAACGGCGGACGGTCTGGGGGGAATAGATAAGGTATATATCCGCCCTAGGGGTATATCTGATCACTCGCCAATACTACTAACCTACACACACCATCTGAGGCTTCGGCGTCGTATATTCCCCATCCATCCTAGCTATCTGCATATACCGGAGGTATCAAAGGGTATTACAGAAACTACTGCAAACTTCTTCCAAGAAAATTCAGGGTCGGTAGACTCACCCAGAACTCTATGGGAGGCCTATAAAGTGGTTACACAAGGGCAAGCTATAGCATTAATCACGGGGCATAAGCGAGGTAAACGGGCTGAACTCGATAATATGGAAGCTGACCTGGATGAGGCGATGGCTCAACATGCAGCTTGTCTGACGCCTCAAACTGCACAACGAGTGCGGCTTAAACAAAGCGACTACGTGGCGTACCAGAGAGAAATGGTATTTGACAGACACCAAGCCACGCCCCACAGGGTATACAAGCTATGAGACAAGGCGGGGAAAATGCTAGCCTGGCTAGATAAAAAGGAGAAAGCAGGTAGGGTAATTGTGCAACTGCATACGCCTGCTGGCTCCCTGGTGACTGCCCCCAATGATATAGTAGACGCATTGGCTAACAATTTTGAAAAGGTATATGCCTCCTGCACCACGTTCACGATTGAGGAAGCGCTTAGTTATATTAAGGATCTTGCTATGCCACAGCTTACACCGGAGGCGGCGCTACTTTTAGAAGCCGACCTCTCGGTCGAGGAAATACAGATGGCCATTGGCTCCCTTGCATCCGGCAAGGCGGTGGGTCCAAACGGCTTCCCAATCGAACTATATAAGCACACCGCGCAGGTGACGGCGCCCTTCCTTTTGAATATGTTTCAAGACAGTCTTCAGGTTGGAGAACTGCCACGTGACCAACGGCTGGCCACGATTTTTGCAATCCATAAACCGGGCAAGCCGCCGGCGGATTGTAGCTCCTACCACCCAATTTCCTTAATCAGTGCTGAGCCAAAGGTACTAGCCAAGCTATTGGCGATGCGGCTGACCCCTGATCTTGATCTTACGTCCCTGATAACTCCCGATTAGTCCGGATTCATGCCTCACCGCAGTGTGGCAATTAATTTACGACGGCTGCACGCAGTACTGACTAGGCGATCCTACATTCAGGAACCTGCGGTCATCCTTTCACTTGACGCCAGTATGGCGTTCGATACGGTGGAATGGTCGTATTTTTTCACGGCACTGCAGCACTCGGGATTTGGCCCCAAATTTTGTGCCTGGATCCATTTGCTTTACAACAACCCAATGGCGCATGTAGTGGCCAACGGGCACATTTCAAGAGACTTCCCGCTTGCATGGATAACGCAGCAGGGGTGCCCACTGTCCCCCCTGTTGTTCGCGCTGATAATAGAGACGCTCGCAGCTTGGCTTCGATGGGAACCCTCTATTAGAGGGCTCCGCTGGACTGATACCTGGGAGGATCGCATATCTCTGTATGCGGACGATGTACTGCTATACCTAACCTCCCCTAGAAAATCCATCCTGGAGCTACTGAATGTCTGCGAGAAATTTGGTAGGGTATCTGGATACATGATAAACTGGTCCAAGTCTGTGCTGTATGTGCTGGTTGGACCGCCGCCGCTGCTGCCTGCGGACTGTCCACTGCGAGTCATTGATGAAGCCTTTAAATATCTGGGCATTTATACAACATCTGACTTCACTGAGTTCAATACGAAAAATTTAAAGCCCCAATTAGACCGATTTAAACGCGATGTGGTGGTGTGGCATAATCTCCCCCTCACACTGTTGGGGAAGGCGGCACTTTATAAAATGATGGCGCTTCCACGCTTCCTCTATGTTCTCGAAAACACACCATTTTTAGTCCCACAAGCCTACTTCAAGGCCATAGAGGCGGAAGTCACCAGCTTACTATGGGGAAACAAGCCAGCACGGATCGCACAAGACAAATTGGTATGCAGCTGGTACGATGGAGGGATAGCACTTCTGAACGTGCAACTGTACTGCTGGGCGGCACACCTTAAGATAATCAACCATTGGTTGCATGCCCCACAAGACGAGCTGGCATACCATGCAAACAGGCAGAACTTGGAAGAGAAAGGACTGATGGCGAATCTATATAGGCGCCGTAAGCCCCCGGGGCTGATTGGCTCTACCGCACACACAATACATATTTGGTACCAGGCGCATGCCCGATTACAATGTGCAGGGACAGTCACGCAAATGACACAGCTGTGGGACTCCCAACAGCTAAGTTGCCTGCGCAGGAGTAAAGGGTTTAAAAAATGGGGCAATATTGGTCTTTCAGTGGTGGGAGATCTTTGGAAAAAAGGGGCAGTGGTCGATTTTGTACATCTACAAACACAGCATGGCATGGCGCAGACCAAGAAATTTAGATATTTCCAAATCCGATATGCACTCCAGACAGTCGTACCACCGGGCACTTCCCTACAGGAAGCCACCCCATTGGAAGATAGACTTCTGACGGAACACATGATGAACAGGGCGATGTCCTTGACGTACCGTATGCTAGTCAACAACTTGCTAGACCCAACGTCTAAGCTGAGACAGACCTGGTCCCCGGATGTGGGAGACTTTGAAGACTCGGAGTGCCAGGAAGCTCTGTCCTCACCCTGTGAGGCGGCAATATCATCCAGTCTCAGACTGGTCCAACTCAAAGTGCTGCACCGCACGTATTACACTAGGACAACGCTCCATGTAATGGGAACGGTATCGCACAAATACTGCGGGGGGCACGTTTTACCACACATTGCGGCATACTGGATCAAAATTATGTGCACTATTTCTCAGGCACTATAAATCTCGGTCCTACCGGAGCCGAGGCGCTGCCTGTTAAATGTGTGGGGGTCGGAAGCATTGCCTACGCTCCAAAAATGGCGTAAAGATATGGATGGAGCGATGGTGGCGCAAAAAGCAGGCTATATTCATCGCAGATGTTCTCGAAAGTGGGGAAAAGTGTGGGGGGCATGGAATGAGTTTAGGGGATACATCTGCAATCCGCCAGAAATTGTCACAGACAATGTCACCCTGTAATTGGGCTTTTATGTCATGGTTGGTGGGGGAAGGGGTTGTATGTATGGGTCTGTTTTTATGATGTGAAAATGTAGACATGTTTTGCTGCTTTATGGTTTTGATACAAATGCAGACAATAACGGCTCTGTGTAAGTTTGCCCTGACTTATAATGTAATTTTTTTTTTAAAGTAAAAAAAAAAAAAAAAAAGTCCTCAGCCGGCCCCTAGGAAACTCGGAAACAACTGCCCAATTTCGCTGCTCCCATTCCCAACCAAGGTACTGGAAAAGACTATCAACAAGCAACTCATGTCATACTTGGAACAGAACCAGCTAATCTGGCTTCTGCAGCAATCACAGCACCAAGACCATCCTGATCGCAGCCACCCATAACATCTGAATCCTCCTCCACCAACGAGAAACAGCAGCCCTAATCCTCCTAGACCTCTCGGCAGCCTTCAACCCAGTTGCCCGGCCACATGATGATCGAAAGACTTAACTACATCAGCATCCACGGGATGTACTTAATTGGATTACCTCCTTCCTCATCCGAAGCACACAGAGGGTTAGCCTACCACCATTGAACCCAAAGGTTCGAGGCATGTGGGCTGCTGAATTCATATCTGTGCATAGTCCGCCACCTAGTGTTGGGTCCGGATGATTGCACCTTGTTGTCCTGGAAGAGTCTTCGAAGTATCACGAGATAGGTGGCTCCTCCCCTGGACTACAGTGCGCATGGGCATCGCCTCCATCCCCAGATTGTTTTTTTCCGCCATTGGGTTCGGATGTGTTTCGGTTCCCTCTGTCGGAACCGATAGTTGTTCTACTTTTTACTTGAGACCAAAAGGTCTTTAGGCTGGGCGTCGGTATAGTTGCGTTCGGGTTTCTTACTGACTCTCAGCTCCTATCTCTTGCTGCCCTTCCACGTGCTTTCGACGCGGACGGGCCTACACTACACCCTTTGCTATGGAGCGGACTCCATTCAAGAAGTGTCCGCTGTGTCATTCTAAATATTCGCACCTCGACGTGCACCCCGTGTGCAATACATGCTTGTCACCGGATCACCGTGAAGACACCTGCATGGCGTGTTCGAAATTTAGAAGTAAGAAGACTTTAAAGATTCGCCGGGCTAATCGGCTCCAGGCTCAATTGTCGGCTTCGGCACCCCCACCCGATGACATCTTCCAGGAATCGGTCGAGGGAGAAGACGACGTACAGGGGTCGGACCCTGGCCCCGCGTCCGAGGAAGAGACCTACGACGCGGATGAGGAGGCCTGCGACGAAGCCTCCGACGAGGTAGGGGACGACGATCTGGCTTGTGCCACGATGGGTGATAGCTCGGAGGAAGAGCATCCCCAACCAGACTCTGGGGTTACTCCCCATCATACGGCCCAGGTCGAGGGATCGCCTTCGGGCCTTACCCAAGATCTAACTTTGAGTCCTACGTCCCCGCCTCCGGGCCCGGTCACGGACATTTCTAAGAAGAAACCGAAAGTGAAGCCAACTGGTCTCGCACCCTCGGATGCGAAACCGAAACCGAAAGTGGCGTTGGTGAAGAAGGTTCTGGAGGCGTCAACTTCCACGAAACCCAAAATGGCCGACTTGAAGAGCCACGCCAAAATGGCCGACCAGAAAAGCCGCGCCAAAATGGCCGACCCGAAGCCCTCTGGGTCGGCGCCGAAGGTGAAGGCATACGACGCGGCTGCGTCGGCGCCGAAAGGGGTCGCGGACCCGAAGACGGCTTCGAAGAAGCGTCACGCCGACGGTGCGCCAGGCCATGGGACGTCGGCACCGAAGAAGAGGCCTACCGACGACCGGGCTCTCGGAGACGGAGAGTCGCTCGAGACAGTTCAGCCCTCGGCATCCCTTACAAAGAAGGTGGGAGAATCCTTAAAGAGGATCCAACAGTCCACTGTGGTTCCCAGCCAGGACACTGTAGTGCCTAGGCCCACGCTGAAGCCTGCCAAGGAACAAATGCCCATTCGTTTTACCCTTCCTCCCAAGTCGGCGCCGAAGGCCTTCGCGCCTAAGCAGAGCGGACACTCTCTGGAAGTATTGACGCCGAAGGCTGCCTTGGTGGTGTCGAAGCTTCGGCTCCAGCCGCTTGCGGTGGAGGAACGTCGTAAGGTGATCATCGACGCCAACACCGGAAAATTGTCGCTCCTCAAACGAAAGATTACGTCGGAGCCGGCTTTGGAACCTTTTAGGATTCCACTCAAGAACAAAAGGTACTCTGCGGACTCTTCGGCTCTGATGGAACCTCTGTCTCCACAAGCCCTGGAACACTCGCCGGCCCATTCCCCCGTGCCTGATGTGGACGAGGAAGAGGCCGAGTACGACTATCCTGCGTACTCGGATCCGGAGGAGGAGCAGGTGCCTTGGTCAGCAGGAGGCGACACAGACGACCCGCAGTCGGGGCAGGACACTCAACTTTTCGCCGCAAAGACGTCCCCGACAGAGGACTCGGCGGCATTCAATGCATTAATAGAGAGAGCTGCAGCGAACCATGACGTCGAACTGCACTCAGACCCCGTGGATGCAGACTTCTTGGTCGACACCTTCTCGGTAGCCGAAAAACAGGTCAAGACACTACCGATGCTGAAAGGGGTGCTGAAGCATGCACAGGAGGTATTCAAGGAGCCCACCCGGGCGCGGGTGGTCAATCCTCGCATCGACAGGAAATATAAAGCGGCGCCCACGGATCCCACGTATATTAAGGGACACTTGCCATTGGACTCCCTGGTGGTTTCCAACGCTCGAAAGAGGGCGAATTCGCAGACTACTGGTGACGCTCCTCCCCCGGACAAAGAGTCCAAGATCTTTGAGGCATCAGGCAAACGCATTGCTGCACAGGCAGCGAACATCTGGAGGATCTCTAACACTCAAGCCCTGCTTGCACGTTATGATAGGGCCCATTATGACACATTAGAGGCCATCCTACAACACTTGCCTGACCAATATAAGGAGGCGGGGGAGATGCTCATTCAGGAGGGTAAACTCATTACAAATGCATCCATCAAATGTGCCCTAGATGTGGCAGACACTGCCTCCAGGGCTATCAATACAAGTGTGTTACTCAGACGTCATGCCTGGCTTCGAATCTCGGGGTTCAAACCCGACATACAAACCACAATATTGGGTCAAACAGTGAATCCTGACCATCTGTTCGGCCCTGAGGTGGATGCCTCCCTAGAAAAGATGAAAAAAGATACTGAAACTGCCAAATCTATGGGGGCTTTACAAAGTCAGCAGTTTCGGGGTAGTTCCTTTCGCCGCTCCAATTCAAGAGGCACCTCGAGGGGACAGGCATCCCAATCCACACAATACTACAAGGGTAACACCCAGTCCTCGTATAACAACAACAAGGGCAGGGGTGGCTACAGAGGCAACAATATCAAAGGCAGGGGACGTGGAAACAATGCATCCAGGTCCACCACCACCAACAAGCAGTGACGGCTTGTCACTTCCCCCCGATCACACGACACCTGTCGGGGGGAGACTCCAGCAGTTCCTGCCGGCGTGGAGGTCCATCACCACGGACAGGTGGGTGAGGTCTCTTATCCAGTACGGGTACTGTCTAGAACTTACGTCCATTCCACCGGACATACCGCCAAGAAGCCGTGCTATGTCCGACGAGCACTTGACCTTGTTGCAGCAAGAAGTTCTGGTCATGCTGCAAAAAGGGGCAATAGAGCTCGTTCCATTGCAAGAACGGGGAACCGGGGTTTACTCCCTGTATTTTCTGATCCCCAAAAAGGACGGATCACTCAGACCGATCCTGGACCTCAGGCCCCTGAACTGGTACATCAACTCGGAGCACTTCCATATGCTCACATTGCAGCAGGTGCTTCCCCTGCTTCAACAGGGGGACTTCCTAGCAACGCTGGATCTGAAGGATGCCTATTTTCATATTCCCCTGCATCCTTCCCACAGAAGGTATCTCAGATTCAAGATCTTAGACCAGCATTACCAGTTCAGAGTCCTGCCGTTCGGGGTCACCACGGCACCGAGAGTATTTACAAAGTGCCTAGCGACTGTGGCGGCGCATCTCCGTCGCCAGCACGTCCATGTCTTTCCATACCTAGACGACTGGCTTATTCAGGCAAAGACGGAACAGCAGTGCGTAGACCACGTGTCACGCACCATTCACCTCCTGCACGATCTGGGATTCTCTCTGAACTACCCAAAGTCCCATCTCCAGCCCGCCCACGTGCGACAGTATCTGGGCGCAACAATCGACACTCTGGCAGCCACTGCGCAGCCGAATTCAGTGAGAATCGCCAGTATCCAGGCGCTGATCCTACGATTCAGACCCCAACACTCGCTTCCAGCGAGGGTGTTCATGCAGTTGATAGGCATGATGGCCTCCTGCATCTCCATTGTCCCGCACGCGAGACTACATATGCGTCCGCTTCAGGAGTGCCTTGCACGTCAGTGGACTCAGGCTCATGGGCAACTGACAGACCTAGTGTTGGTGAGCGGTCGGGCGTACAACTCTCTGCATTGGTGGAATCCACAAAACCTTTGCAAGGGCCGACCATTCCAGGAGCCTGTCCCACAGATCATCCTGACGACGGACGCCTCTCTCCAGGGATGGGGAGCGCATGTACTTCACTACACTGTGCAGGGACTATGGACACTTCAGCAAAGGAAGATGCACATCAATGTGTTGGAACTGATGGCAATCTTCATGGCCTTAAAGGCGTTCAAAGTACATCTATGCAACAAGGTCGTGTTGATCCGGACGGACAACATGACGGCAATGTACTACATCCAGAAGCAGGGAGGTACACACTCTCCACAGCTGTCTCATCTGGCTCAGAGCATGTGGAAGTGGGCCATTCAGAGGAACATCTTCCTCATGGCAGAGCATCTCCCGGGCAAGGACAATCAAATGGCGGATCTGCTCAGCAGACACAGCCATCAGATGCACGAGTGGGAGATACATCCATCAGTACTCCAACCGTACTTCCAAAAGTGGGGTCATCCAGAGATAGACCTGTTCGCCACAAAGGAGAACGCAAAATGCCGAAGCTTCGCCGCCAGGTTCCCACACCCCCAATCACAGGGCAATGCGATGTGGATGAACTGGTCAGGCAGATTTGCGTACGCTTTTCCCCCAGCACCTCTGATACCGCTGGTGGCACGCAAGCTCAGGCAACACTCGATGACGCTCATCCTGGTTGCTCCAACGTGGGCTCGCCAACCATGGTACACCACGTTTCTGGAACTCTCCGTGGTACCGCATCAAAGGCTTCATCTCACTCCCAGCCTTCTGACGCAGAGCCATGGCGACATTCAGCACCCAGATCCGCAACAGCTCAACCTGGCGATCTGGCTCCTGAAGTCCTAGAGTTTGGCTACCTCAATCTTCCTCCCGATTGCATGGACATCATTCGGGAGGCAAGGAAGCCCACTACTAGAGCTTGTTATGCGGCTAAATGGAAGAGGTTTGTCATCTACTGTGTGGCCCACAGCATTGACCCGCTAGATGCTTCCATTCAGAACATCATATGTTACCTCTTTCACCTGTATCGATGTAATCTAGCGTACTCTTCCATCCGCATTCACCTGTCTGCTATGGCAGCATACCTCCAGAATAGGCAGCACCTGTCTCTCTTTAAGGTCCCTGCTATCAAGGCTTTTCTGGAAGGACTCAAAAGGGTCATTCCACCAAGGACTCCACCAGCTCCAGAATGGAACCTCAATGTGGTTCTTACAAGGCTGATGGGTCCTCCCTTTGAGCCACTGCACTCTTGTGAACTCCAGTTTTTGACTTGGAAGGTTGCGTTCTTAGTAGCAATTACATCGCTACGGAGGGTAAGCGAGCTGCAGGCGCTCACCATCCAAGAACCTTTCTTCCAAGTACATGCTAACAGGGTGGTGCTCCGCACTAACCCTAAATTCTTACCCAAAGTGGTCTCACAGTTCCACATGAACCAAACAATTGAATTGCCGGTGTTTTTCCAAAACCCAGAGATGCTGGCGGAGCGTATGCTCCACACTCTTGATGTGAAAAGGGCCTTGATGTACTATGTGGACAGAACAAAAGATTTCCGCAAAACCAAACAACTCTTTGTTGCTTTTGCCACACAACACAAGGGAAATGCAATCTCCAAAGCGGGGATTGCTAGATGGATAGTAAAGTGCATTCAGATCTGTTATGCTAAAGCTAAGCGCACTCTCACTATCCCACCAAGGGCCCACTCCACTAGGAAGTTGGGGGCCTCTATGGCCTTCCTAGGTAACATTCCCTTAGAAGACATCTGTAGAGCAGCCACATGGTCTACCACACATACTTTCACTAAGCACTACTGTGTAGATGTGCATTCCAAACAGCAGGCAGCTGTTGGTCAGGCTGTTCTAAAAACGCTTTTTCAAACTGCTGCAGCTGGCACGGGCGGCCGCCGCTAATGGAGGGACAGCTATGTATTCTATGCACAGATATGAATTCAGCAGCCCACATGCCTCGAACTGCAAATGCTACTTACCAGTATGCATCTGTTCTTGGCATGTAGGGCTGCTGACATTCATATCGCCCACCCTCCTCCCCGGCGCCTGTAGCAGCTGCAGTATTTATTCATTTACACATATGCTCATAGCATGGTCATCACTCACTTTCTTCACTCCATCTCTGCCAATGGCTAAAAACAATCTGGGGATGGAGGCGATGCCCATGCGCACTGTAGTCCAGGGGAGGAGCCACCTATCTCGTGATACTTCGAAGACTCTTCCAGGACAACAAGGTGCAATCATCCGGACCCAACACTAGGTGGCGGACTATGCACAGATATGAATGTCAGCAGCCCTACATGCCAAGAACAGATGCATACTGGTAAGTAGCATTTGCAATATCATCTGCGGTGCCCCCTAGAGCTCATCCCTCAGCTCCACGCTCTTCCATGCATAAACGGCATCACTGGCCAACATTGTCAGATCTTACTGTCTCAGCATATTATCCTACGCAGATGACACCCAACTCATCCTCTCATTCACTGATGACCCAACCACTACCAGGACCAACTTCCACAGATTAGTGCCAAGCGTCCCAGACTGGATTAAAAACAACTGCCTGAAGCTAGACACAGACAAGACGGATGTACTAATGTTTGGCAACAACAGAAACTCATGGAACGAGTCCTAGTGGCCAGGAGGCCTAGGACCCGCACCCACACCTGCCAACAAAGCCAGAAACTTGGAATCATCATCAATAACAAGCTCACCATGAAAGCACAGATTAGTGCTGTCTCCGGCTGCTTCTCCACTCTTCGCATGCTACATATGATCTTCAAGTGACTACTCCTGCACATGAGACGTACTATGACACATGCCATCATCAGCTGACTAGACTATGGCAACGCTCTCTACTTAGGAATCATCACACACCTCCTACAGAGACTTCAAACCATACAGAACACCACAGCCAGACTCATCCTCGACCTCCCCAAACGAACCAAATCACACCCCACCTCAGGCAACTCCACTGGCTCCCTGTTCAAAAGTGACGCCAATTCAAGCTGCGTTTCTCAAGCACACAAGGCTCTACACGACCAAGGACACGCTATATCAATTCCCTATATGTGGGGTTACAGTCGCAGCTCTTATTGAAGCTTCAGCGCATGCAGAATGCAACAGCAAGATTAATTCTGGACATTCCTAGATATGACCCAATTTCTCATCAGTTGGGAGACCTCCACTGATTTCAGTGGAAAAGAGAATTACATTTAAGTCACAATGCCTAGCATATAAGGCCCCACAGGGTAAAGGACCTCTGTATCTGAGGACACACCTCAGAAGATATACACCAACCAGAAATCTAAGGTCAGGTTCATCTCAACTACTGTCAATCCCAGGGGGGCGGGATCTTCCTAATAGGGACAGCAAAGACCTGGAACCGTCTACCAATTCAGATAAAGAACAGCACGTCGCTCATGGCATTTAGAAGACTACTGAAAACATGGCTATTCGCCAACTGAAACATCAGGATTACCAGGGCCGCCAAAATATCAGCACTCCTGCCTATTCCAACGCCACGACGCCCTTGGGCATAAATTTGCTTTACAAGTCTATAAATCAAATCAAATCAAATCAACCACTTGCTGAAATTCCACCAACTGTTGAGAAGACAACACTCCTCCTCCTTTTCACTCTCCCACACCCCCTGCATCTACCGAAGCAGAAGTGGAGATCACTTCTCTTACACTGCAGAAAAAACCTGTATTAGCCTCCTCACCCAGCTCTGGACCAAAAATTCCACTTCTGGAATTCCGAAGGACACTTAAGATCTGGATGTTCGAGTAGGACTCCCGGTACATGTAAGCACTCGGATACCCCATTAGGTGATTAATAGTGTTCTTGATTGATTGAGACCATGTTAATGTTGCTGATTCTATGTATGTTCAAGTGTATATAGAGGGGTTTATACTTTCTACTAAAACTTTACTAAGTGTTGTGTGTATATATTTATGTGTATGTATACATATAATGACATATTTGTTTGTTTAGTCACCACAATCGCCATGATGCGTTTCGGCCTGACACGGCCTTGATCATATGACGCGCTCTGGGAGTCACATTACTCTTTTTAAAGTGATAGATGCAATCACATGTGATGATTTCATTGTATAGACATAGAAGAAATATGTATGTATTTTCATTATCTGAGATAAGACTGTGCAAATCAGCAATAAATAAATGACGGGTTAAAATCCACATAGTATAAATATATATAAAACCAATTTTACGTAAAATACATAAAGATTGTTATTAAAGTATTCAAATATTATCATATGACGCATAATGTCCGTTTACATATGGGTATAGTAAAAACATCTGCTACATCTGTTTAATACAATATTGTACACATAATGTGATTACAAGTTTCACTGATTTAACCCTTGCTGATTGAATTGTTATACTTGCACAGAAACGTATTTGTAACACATATCTTTCTTATATTATGTCATTTCCTATACTTGTCTAGAGTGCTCAGTGAAATATATTAAAAAATGTGTGCTACCCCGGAACTATCCATGTTCCTAAAGTATAAATAACTAAATTAAATAGGGTGTTAAGTTCAAATCAAATAGTGAACTCATTGAAGCTTAATGCTTACTGCAGTATGCTGAAGAGATAATATTAGAATCGAGATATTTGTTAATATTCATTAATGTTGCACTGATGTCCAATGAGGAAATTACCATGCTATGATCACCTGTCATACTCATTATAACCATGTATAAAAATCCTCACTAGAATTATGTCCATTGGGAGTCTTGGTGTCGAGTTCTGAGATATTAGCAGGTACATGCATCAAAATGCCAATTAGCGATTTTTTAATTGCGAAATATAAGGAATCAAAAGTAAAAAATCGCTATCCGGAATGTATGAAGCCACTTGTGAAAAAATAGCGATTCGCAAATAATCGCAATAACGATTGCGAGGACACAAATGCGAGGCGCAAAACCAGCAAATCCTAATTTGTGATATCGCCATTAGCGAGATCGCTATTTGCGATGTCGCTAATAGCGAAAATCGCAAAAAGCGTGTCACATTGGAAGCAGGCTGATGACATCACAACCAGGAAGTCATCCAGCCAATGCTTCATTCTGTGCCCAGAGGGCATTAGAGGAGGAGGCAGAGTACTGGAGCAGACCTGAAACACTTCCTAATCTGCATCCAGCAACTTTGTCTGACACAGGATGGAGAAAACAGCAGCAGGGGAAAATGCCAACCAAAGGAAGAGGAAGATGAAGTTCAGTGAGCGTGAACTGGAATATCTCATTGAGGAGGTCAGCAGGAGCCATGACAAGCTCTTTGGCAAATTGTCTCTGAAAGTGCCAGAGGCAGAAAAAAGGAAGATATAGCTGCGCATCAAGACAAAAGTGAATGCTGTGGGTGTCAAACACCGCAGCATTAGTGACTTGAATGAAAAGGGGTGCAACGTGCCAAAGAGCGCATAGCCAAAAGGCTGGAGGAAGCAGGTGCCACAGGAGGGGGACCATCGACTGCACCCAACAACACAGCCCTGGAGGACCTTGTGTAGGCGACAATACAGCCTGAGGCAGTTAATGGAGTCACACAGCTGGACACATCCGGCGCCGCAAGTACCCCACAAGGTAAGATGCATGCAAGCATAATCCTTTGCGTAATGTATAATCGTGCACATATACCCAGGTAAATCACAGTGTACAGATCAGACTCCAGTCCACGTTTTCCCTCATACACATGATGCAGCATGGAAGTTGTAGTCATGTCAGCCAAGTGGGCATTCAAAAGCAATAATGGCAAGCAAAATACACCAACATTGCATGGCAGCCAGTGTTTTCAGTCAGTGCTTTATTGTGAGCAAAGTATGCCAAATGTAAAATAATTGTAGGATTCACCAAAGTTAACATTACAATGTTTCACATCACAGATGCAGATGGAACAGACTCCAATGATGGTGACCGCCTCCACATCTCAGAGACACCTGCTGAAACCGATGTTGAGACACCAGTGGCCCCAGCATGCACACCAGCTCCACCACCAAAATGTAGGGCACATGTCTCCTCACTGCAGCCAATGGAAGCCAAGCTGATTCCTGCACCCACTACAGTGCCCCAGCAACACCACCTCCAACACAAGCACAGGTACAACCGGGACGACGGCACAGGTCCTGGGCCCGTATTGCTTCAGGTGAAGAGCAGGCTCCGAATGTGTATGGAGGCATAGAGTCCCAAATGTTACGCATGCAGCGCCTGCAGGGAAGACACATGGGATCAATTAATCCACAGATCTCAAAGCTGGCAAAGAACATCAGCACAATGGCTGACAGTGTGCATGAGCTGACAAAATTGGTTGCAGAGTGTAACAGGCAGACAAACTCGAGCCTCTAGGAGCTCACCTGGGCGGTGTTTGCAGGACAAAGCACTAAGCGGAGAAGGCATCACCAGAGCATGATCCGCATGTCAGCCAACACAAGGGCCACAAACAAACTTAGCAACAGCACTGCGCTGCTTGCACGGCGCTTCGTGGCAATGCAAATTGATCTTGGACATTACTGTGGGGATGTTGCCAGGGCCCTAGTGACCATTGCTGTGGAACATTTCCAGGCTGTAACTGTGCGTGGCCTCAACTTGACAGTGGAGGAGGGGAATATTGAAGGCATCGAGCCTCAGTAGCCTGTAGGTTCCAGTGACCACTGCCAGGAGGCGCAGTTGACGCAGCACCACATCTTCAGTCACACAGCAGGGTGATGTAAAAGAGGCAGGTGAAAGGAGGCTAGGGGTGCGTGGCAGGAGGCTCTAACCAGGCATGTCCTCCTTTTTTGACCGTGGTGGGGTAACCATGGTCAATTACAAACTAGTGATTGCTATTTAGTGCATGGAACAGTTAATTTGACTTTGGACCTTAATGCAATCACAGTCATATTTTGCACTTACATGATTTTGGCTAGACATGGGCTCATGTCAATAAATACCTTTGCATTCACCATTTAGTTCTTATGGGTCATCATTTCGTACCTCAGAAAGAATGTTGGGTGATGTGTGCACGTCTCCTCTGTCCTTCTGATGAGTTCGCCACATGCGCCTGTCGGTGTTGTGCGGGTGGTTGCCCGTCCCCATCAGACTCACTGTCGTACAACTCGAAGTGTATGCCTCTTCTGGTGGAAATGTTGTGCAACATGGCACATGCAGCCACGATCCTGCAGCAGGTTTCCGGGCTGTACTGAAGTGCTCCACCAGTCTTGTGAAGAATGTGAAAACGACTTTTCAGTATCCCAAAGGTGCATTCTATCACATTCCGAGTGCCTATGTGTGCCGCATTATACCTCTCCTCATTGCTGGGTTGAGGTATGGTGTCAGATGTAGTCCCACATGGCGTATGCACTGTCACCTACGGATTAAGTTATTTGTTTATTGTAGTTAGTAAAAACCGTAACAATTTACGTAAAAACAGCATTCAGCAAATATTAGCTTAAAACTACAAAAACAACAAAAACAATAGAAAATAAAATTTCCGTAAAATTCCTTTCATGTTCGTGAACTTGCATAAAACATAAAAAAGCAATTCTTAAGTCGGTATTTACATATATTAATAAGAGACGTCCATCTGTCTTTTAACCACAAGACTGAAGTGTCCAGATAAAATTATTTCGTTAAGGACTAGCTTAATTTCAAAAGTTTTTCATTAGCTTGCAAAAACGTTATCATTCTACAGTTCATTTGGGGGTCAGTTGGATCCAGGCCTCCAATAATGGCGGTTCTACATGAACGTATTCTCCTGTCCAGTAAGACTTTCTTCAAAAAATGTACATGCTACGTGATGACAGCACGACGTTCTGAGTGCGCACTTTCCCCCTTCCTCCACCCCCTTCTCCTTCCTTCACTCTGATTTAAGACGCGGCCGGCCCCTCGGGGTTGAAGGCGGAATGCTGAGTTTAACACTTGTTGTACCACCATGGTCCTTGACTTGAACGTATGGAATTACCTTGCTAAGCCGGCCCACTGGGTTGTAGGCGTTCTCTGTTCTGTCTATTGTGCTCAAACATTGTCAATAAACAGATTTAATACAAAAAAATGTACACGCTCAGATTGCAATGGCATATTAGATGAATTAAGTCTTCCTTTTCATAACCATAGAGACGGCATTCTTTTGTCTCAATATGCCTCCAAGATGGTACATCGGCTAAGGTTGGAAATTCTGCCAAAGCGCAAAGCCATAAGTCGTTTTTTAATCTAAATAGAGAACTTTGTGTTTAGGTAGGCCACCGGTTTAAGAGTTTTATCATTATTAATCACAGTCCAAGAATGGGAGCGATGGGAGAAAATACCTTTATCTGTTAACAGCAAATTAAGTTTTGCAGCTCTATTTAACGCCTGCTTGAATGATAAAAAAGGCACATTTTTATTCCAGAGGTTAAAAGAACATGTTGGCTCCAGTGCATTGGTCAAGAATTTGTTGGCCTGCGGTTTTTTCGCATTTCCAATTCCTGCCATAAAAATTTGTTGAGGTTGTTTTCACTAGCGCTTTGCTTGATTCGGTACCACACCTTTATATAAGTATAAAGTCTACCCAGTGATTCGTTCATTAAACCAATTTCTAATCGCATTTGTCCTGGTGAGGCAGAACTGAGAATTTGAAGAACCTTTTTATAAATTTTTGTTATTAAATTGATAAGAATTTCAGAGTCTTTATCGTTCATGGCGGCACTGGCATATGATAAGGTAAACAGTACTTTGCTTGAGATAATTGTCAGGAGTGGCCTCTAAGATGGTCCTTCCAACTTCTTACCAGTGAGCTAAATGCAAATATTAAGGCCCCCGCTCTCTAAGTCACATAATTTTTCTGATCTTGTAGGGATAACTTGTCATCTATGTAGTATCCCAAGTACTTATAACAGGATACTTTTTCCAGTTATTTACCTTCTAGCCAGATGTTGTGATGTGTGGCTTGCCCATTAGTAAGAAGCATTGTTTTTTTTTTAGATGAGTTAAGTTCCAACTTATTTATAGACAGGAAATCTGAAAGTACAGTTAGGAGCCTCGTCAAACCAACTTTAATTAAGCTCAATAGCACAATGTCATCTGCATAGACAAGGTGAGAAAGTTTTAACTTGCCTAATTTCGGGGAATGTGTAATAGTATTGTCTAGTTTTCCGGAGAGATCTGATATGAAAAGATTAAATAGGTGCGGGCCAGTACGCACCCCATTTTTAAACCGATAGTTGTATACACTTTTCTTGATAGTCTGGCACCTTCCCCAAGTTTTACTTGAGTCCAGGTGTCAGTATAGAATAATAACAAACCCCTCAGTATCCTCTCTGGTATTTCCCATGCTTTCAACTTTGCCCACAGCAGATTCCAGTCCACGCTGTCGAAAGCAGCTTTTAAGTCTATGAAACACAGGTGCAAGTCCTGTTTCTCACGCTTGCATTTTTCAGAAACCATTGTAATAGATAAAATGTTGGAGATGGTTCCAATCCCTTTTCTAAAGCCTGTTTGATTAATTGGAATCAGGTTTCTTTCCCCGGACCAATTGACCAGATCTTCCATAAGTAATGATGCAAAATATTCAGCTTCTACGTCCTGCAGTGCAATTAGCCTTTAATTAATTGGGTTTGTTCTTCTCCTCCTTTATAAATGGGGGTTATAATCGATCCTTGCCAGCTGTCAGGTACTCGATTGTTAGTGTCTACTTCAGGGAAGAGATTCTCAAAATGTGAGCTCCAGTATTCAGAGACGTGTTTGTAGATCGCTTGTGGAATGCCATTCGGCCCTGGAGCCCCATTACTTTTACCCTTTTTGATTATATTTGCTATGTCCTCTGCTGAATAGATAACATGATTTACTACTGGCATAGATGATTGGAACAGGTCTGTTGGTAGGGACTGACAGCTGCCTTCTTCTTCTTCAGATTTCAGTTTATTCGAATTTTCGGATATTAATTGTTTCCGTGGAACGTTTGGTAACTTTTGTTTACATTTTTGCGAGAGGAAGTTGACCCATTCTGTTTCCTGAACGTATAACGTTAAGATGTTTTGATGCCTAGTCAATTGATTTATTGTATTCCGAAATTTATTTGAGTTTGGATGCCTAATGCTGAATATCAATTTAGTCCAAAAGTTCTCAGTTTTCCTTTTTTTGAATTCCCAAATCTTCTTTTTGTATTATTTTCTTTGTAGGAGAAATGTCTCCAATAATGGCCCTTCTGTGTTATTTAATTGTAACTTCTTTTGTGTTCTTCTTAAGGCCCTTCTTAGATCTTGCACCTCTTTCGGGAGATCAGTAATTGGATAGTGTCTTTTGTCCTTCACACTCCAAACTTTCATTTTCGTCTTTAGTTTGCCTAAGAAGAGAGACCAGGCTTGAATCCTATTCATAGGTTCGTTTCCTAATTCAGCCAAGATATCCTTTATTATCGAGAACCACTCAATTTTGTTTGTATTTGTCCAATTAATACATTTTTGATTAGTTATATTTAATTGGTCCTCCAGTATATTAGATGATTGGAATCTTTCCATGCAAAAATTAAATTTGATGTGTTGAAACGCGTGATCACTAAAGGGCGTGTAGTCTATATAAAAGCTGACTAGTAATAGCATTAGCGAAAGACTTATAATTGTAAAATCAAGTATTGATTGTGCCCAACGGCCTTAGTACGTTTTTTTGGGCGGACAGTTTTCGTCTGTCCTTCCATTAAGCACTCGCATGCCTTGATATTCAAGATCTGTCACTAATTGCTGGCCCAGTCGATCCTTACGAGTCCTCAACCCAACTTGAGATTGCTGTGTAACACACCAATGCATATTGTCTGCTGTCAAGATTTCGTCTTCTTCCGGCGCGAATATCAAGTTTGAATTAAAGTCTCCAGTCACTATTATACTCCATGAAGGCTCAGCACTGCGTAGGCCTATAATTACTTTACTTAGTAGGGCATTTTTTTGCTTTTCGACTCGGAACTTCAGTTGTGTGTAATAATTAATCAAAATGATCGTTCTTTTGTTAACTATGTTTTGATCCAAGAATTTAATTAGTTGTATACTAGGGTCAGGAGATTTAAGCTGTTCCGTTTTAATCATTAAAGCTGTAGATACATAGACTGCCAGGCCGCCTGTTGCATGACGATAGTGCTTACATTTTCTGCTGCTACAGTGTAGTGGACGAAGCCTGCTATTGGGAGATCTTCTTGCAACCATGTTTCTTGCAGGGCAATTACGTCGCAATTAGCCCACTCTTTTAGAGGCAGTCCGTCCTCTAGCAATTTCTTCGCCCCAGCTATGTTCCCCGATAGCAGATGTATACCTTCGGATTCTGTGTAGATCTCCCTTTCATTCTTTGGTCAATTTCTCCTCCTATTACTTAGCAAGCTGGGAAGCCAATTCCATTGATCTAAGTTTGAGGTGAACTCCCCTCCATTATCTATAACTGCTCTCTCTGAGGAGTAGGCTGTGTCACTTCTACCTTTAGCGTTTTGTAAAATTGAGTAGACCTGAGTTTGTGGTACCCTCTTATCTAGTTTCCTGTTAATTTGCTGTCCGTGAGGTTCTTTTAAAGGAAAAGGGTAACGAGGGTTAGAAATAGATCCGATCTTCTTAACATCATTTGCGCTAGCTCTGGCAATTTCCAAGTGGTTAATGTTTGTTCTTTTGTTACTTCGTTATTCCCTTGAAGAAATTGGACGGCTACTAGCTCTATTGATTGAACGTTACTTAATTCCGTAATTTCAGCCATAAGTTTCAAAATGTTACTTCTGTTCAGAGTATCATGCCTACCCTGCGTTTCGTATTCCAGTGTCCATATTATCTGTTGTTGTATCTCGTTGTGCTGCGGAGTTCCCCTTTTTATATCCTTATCATCATGATTATTCGAATGTAAGTTACCCTGATTTCATATACAGAAGCTTAGTTGGCCTTGTTTCAAGCTACATTGCTTTTCTGCCGTAGATCTTTTTTTTTTTCTTTTTCTTTTTTTTTTCCTCATAAATGCCACCAGAAAATATCAGCTCTAGATGGGCTTTCTCCGGGCCACTAGCACAAACCAACTTATTCTGCCCTGGAGTCTGTGGATAGCCTGCGGAGGTCTCCCGAGGTAGGTCGTCTCCTAGTCCAACTCCCATTATCGATGTACCTTGCCTCTTTGGGAGCACAGGACACTAAACCTCTGGCATAATCATTGGACTCATTGTGTGTTATCTCTCAGACCATGCTTTTAATGAAGACCAGATCTTAATGGCACTTTCCCCCGCCACACAACATGTCTAAGCGGCTAACAGCCATGATGTTCCTTAGGCAGTCTGCGAATCTGGGAGGATTTACGGACTTCCACTCCCTGCACATCTCCCTCCTGGCAATAACAATAACGTAGAAGATAAACTGTGAGGTACTGTTTCTAATGTCATAGTCCTGGGGAAGGCCGAAAAGAATCAATCTGGGACTACAGGTGATCAATGTTAGTACCACCTCCTCTAAGAACCCACGCACCTGTCTCCAGTAACTTTTAATTTCTGGGCAGTCGACAAACATATGCCTGTCATCCGCGGCAGGGAGCCTGCATCTTGGACAATAATATTCTTCTGCTGAGATCTTAGATAATTTCGCTGTAGTCCAGTACACCCTATATGCCGTAAACAGGTGGTTCTTCTAAGGTTGGATGGTTTTATAATTTTTTGTGAGAGTGTAAATGCGTCTGTCCAAACCTTCAACATCTCTTCGGGGTTCTGGATTAAGAGATTGTCCCATAGCTTGGTAATTTCAGCTTCCAAATTATCTTTCACTCCCACTAGTGAATTATACCAAAGTGTGATCTACCCCTTCCATCCTCTCCCCCTACTAATTGATTCCAGGATTAGGGTCTCCTCATCTTTTGCCAAACACTGCCTCCCCCACCAAGAAGACAACTGATAGAATTTAAATCTTGTAATGGAGCCTTCTGTTAAATTCGATAGGGATTCCCAGTCTAAAAGTACTGAGTTATTACACAGGTCCCCCCATTTCGTAAAGCCTGCTGCTCTCAATGGGGGAGCCAGCCGATCTAATAGGCAATCAGGGGTACCCGGAAAGTCCCATATTGGGGCCTGAGAATGGTAATAAAGGATCTCCAAAATGTTACGTATTGATTGCCAAATATTGAGTGCTGCCTGTAAAAGCTTTAGACGAACCTTTTTAAAAAACCTCTGGTCCCCAAATGTATATAAAAAAAATCTAAGCCTTGTGGTAGGTCTGAAAACATAGCCTGAAAGAAGCGACCATGCGTTGAGGAGTGCAACTTATTTGCCAAAAGTCTAAAATTCTTAAACTGAAAAGCATAACAATAAAAAAGGAAATCAGGGAGAGCCAGCCCACCTAGTTTCAATCCCCTTCTCAATTTCCTCCAGGCAATCTTGGGGGACTTAGTGGCCCAAATGAAAGAACCGATCCTCCCTTGAAGGTTAGAAATATCCTTTTTATTGAAATTTAGAGGAATGGAGTTAAACAAGAAGGTAATTTTAGGCAGAATTATCATTTTGACTAGGTTCACTCTACCGTAGATGTTAAGGGGTAGAGTGGTCCATCTGGTCAACAGCTTCCTTACCTCCTTTACCACCGTTTGCCAACTAGTTTTTGAAACATCCTCCAATTTATGGGTGAGGTGTATTCCCAGGTATCTGATTTTTAATTTAGCTTCTGGTATCGGGGCCAGGTTTTTCCAACTCATTATATCAGTTTTATCTTTATTGATTCTGTACCCCGACACTTTACCGAAATCTTCAGCAAGTTCAAATAACCTGGGAATGGCCTCAACAGGATTGGTCGTGTAAAGGAGAAGATCGTCAGCGTATAATGCTGTCTTCAGCACCAAATTCCCAATTTTAAACGGTGTAATTACTGGATCTGATCTCAAGGAGCAGACAAAGGGCTCGATATAAATATCAAAGAGGAGGGGAGACCGAGGACAACCCTGCCTCGTTCCCCTTGAAATATTCAACCATTTAGTCAGACTGCTGTTAACCAATACTTTGGCCTGGGGACCCCTCTATAGTGTCTCAACCCCTTTAATGAATGTAGCTGGGAACCCAAACTTTGCCATAGTTTTCCATAAGAATCGCCAGTTAACCTGATCGAATGCCTTTGCTGCATCAATCGCAACAATGGCAAGCGGCAGTCCTCTCTCTATCGCTATGTCTATTGCTCCAACAACTTGAAACGTAAGTTCGTTAAGTTGACGGCCTAGTATGAACCCCCTCTGGTCTGGATGAATTATGGACTTAATTACTTTCGCCAATCAAGATGTTAGTATGCCGGAATACATATTTAAATCTGAGTTAAGAAGGGAAATAGGTCTATACGACTCAATTTTTTTAGGATCTTTGTTCGGCTTTGCTATCAAGGTGATGGTGGCTTCCGATCAAGAAGCTGGAGTATACACTACCTGCGCGAAGATTTTGTTGAAAAGTACCAGTAGTGGGGCTAGGATTTCCTCCAGATTGTCCTTACACACCTCCGTCGGCAGTCCATCCGGACCGGGGGCCTTGTTTCTAGACATCTTTTTCAGCTGGGCCCGTATCTCCCCTTCCGTAACCTCGGTGGCTAAAGAAGCTTTATCAGACTCGCTCAACTGGGGCAAATCCCTCAAAACCCACCACTGCTCCAGCTCTTCCAGCCCATGTCTGCTATCTTCTTGATATAATTCCTCCATAAAATCTCTAGCCTCTCTCCTGATCTCAACATCTTCTGTTAGGAGTAGCCCCGAGTCTCGCTGAATTAATGAGCTAATATTGTTCCTGCTCCTCTCAGTCCTAGCCTTCCAGGCCAGGAGGGAACCGCACTTCTCTCCATAGTCAAAATTCCGAAGCTTACTAACTTCCCACTTGTCCTTAATTATCTTGTCGGCTCGTGCTTTGAAGCCTGTCTGCAACTCTAGAAGCTCTTTTTCGAGTGCCGGAATCCTTCCTCTATCCTCCAAAACCGCTAACTGTAGTTGTTATCAGATCAAGATCATAAATGTCTTTTTCTTTCCTGAGTTTTCTTTTCAGCACCATCTGTGAGCAAGAATACCTCTTAAATAAGACTTAAGTGTTTCCCAAACTGTTTGTTCTGAGGCTGTACCACTATTAAATAGGAAAAACTCCGACAAACTCCCCTTGATTTTGATTATGACCTCTTCATCTAAAAGAATTGTTCTGTCTAAGGTCCACCTATACTCTAAGGGCTAGTCTTAAAATTAATTTTTAGCTCAACCGCAGAGTGGTCTGACAGACCTGCTGGGATGTATGAGATTGAAACAATATCAGGCAAGAACACTTGGTCTAAAAGAAAAAGATCTATTCTGGAGTATTGTCTATACTTTTTACTATAAAAAGAATATTCTCTAAGGGTACCGTGCTTAACTCTCCAGGCATCCTGTAAGGTAAAGTCCTTCATAATATTCTTCAAAGCTAAAAGGGATTTATTTGGGGGGTTATATTTAGTTTTAGAGGTACGATCTAACTTGCTGTCCAATATTAGGTTAAAATCGCCCCCTAATATGACTGGAGCCGTGTGCTGTATCATACACTCCTCTAACTTTAGAAAAAAGCTAGGGTTGTCTTCATTAGGACCATAATAAACAGCACACGAAAAGGTGGAGCTACCAATAGAGAGGACTGCCACCAACCATCGCCCAGACTGCTTTGCTGCCGTAGATCTTAATGTTGGACTTTGATGTACTTCTACAGGATCTTGATCATCCGTTTCTTTCAATGTCTGTGGTGATGAGGCAATCTTTTTCTTTTTCTCTGCTTCTGTACAGTTTTCCGTAATTGTTTGAATGATTCCACAATCTATTTCCTTGATTATGGGTGGGTCCCAAGCAGATTTTTGGGCGTTCAACTGGGTTTGGGGCTTTATTATTGTTTTTAACTCAATTGTTTTAAGGTGCCCCTCTGTATAATTACTTCCTATCTCTTTTACCTTATCTTGAGGCTGCGTACTATTCTGAGTTGCTATTGTCTGAATTTTTCCTTCACTATAACAACGGCTGACTATGTCGTCTGGCAAATTTGTGGTTTGTGTGTTTTTTTCACAAGTTCCTGTCGTAATTACGGATTTACCTGGTAGCACCTCTTTCTGGAAGTCTTTCGTCGATTGTAAGGAACAAGCCTCCAGTGTTATTGAACCCTTAAGTTCTTTTTTGGAGTCTGAGTTGTATTAATATTCTTATCCTCTGTTCCTGCAGTAGAAGAGGCGGAGTTACATAAAGATCTTACCAGTCTAGTTTCACAAATAAAATCCTCTTTCTGACTTCCTGCTTTGGATTTAGAAAAAATAGAGTTTACTTTGCTGCCAGGCTGGGACACAGAGACAGGTTTTTTGTTTCTTGTTTTTCTTTCCTTCTTTCGTTGTCTCGTCAATTGTGTCGGCTTTGTTTCTTGTTGGTCAATTGCATAATTTGTTCCTATTTCTTTTTTATTATCTTTATATTCCGCATTCCCAAATTTAGAGATTTGTGCTTCGTTATTTTGCTCTGAACTGGAGTAAATATCTGCTTGAGGTTGTGGCTGATTTGTAGAAGCTCCGATTTGTTCTTTCTTAAGTGCTGGGATGATGAAACTTTTATTCAAAGTAAGTATCTGTTCTAACATTGTTGGTAATGAACTTAATTTATCTAAAATTGGTCCACAGGTGCAGACTGGTTCCTGAGGGGGATAAATTGATTGTACTCTTTTGATTAAATTGCTTAAATTGTCCAGTTTTGTGTTTATCCCAGCTATGTATAATGCAATAACATTCATTAAGTCTATTTGTATATCCAATTTATCTGATTGCATTATTAACATTGATGTTGATGTTTGCAATGCTTGCAATAACGGTGTAACAAAATCCGGTTGCCCTTCAGTGTTGCTGGAATTTACCTTTTCCTCTTTTTTTGACGTCTTGCAAGATCTCTCAATGTGTATTGGTGACGTATTAACTCTGACATCTGTTAGCCTATATTGACTTCTGTTGTGGCATGTACTAGATATTTTGTTCTCAGCTGCTTCACTTCCTGTGTCTTCCTCTAATGTCACCTCTTTGTCTACTGTGGTTTTGTCTTCCAGAGGCTCACCGTTTTAGCTAGCGAGTAGCATGAGTTAAGCCAAAGGTGTGCAAGATCCTCAGTACTTGAATGTAAAGATTGTGTAGAATTCAGTTGATCTTTCCTTATAGCTTCCGAATTGGGACTCACTATGATATCAGGGATTTGAGTTTTTTGAGTTGTAACCACACTAGTTAACATACTGTCTCCCTTGGTCCCGCCATCTTGGTTGAGGAGCTGGGCGAGCAGACTAGTGCTCTGCCTCTCCCGCCCCCACGTGCTTAAAATGGTACACCTATACAGGGAGCGCAGCGGACGAGCGCAGCAGGCGCGCCGTAGGCGCGCCGAAGGCAAGCCCGTCTGCACCCGTCCGCGCCGGACCCGCGCCTAGGGCCGGGACCTCTGCTCCGGTCAATACCAACTCGTCCTCGAGACTGACCTACACTAGCGAAGCGCTTAGAGCTTGGAGGTGCAGATCTAACTCAGCAGGCTGCTCGATTCTGGAAATTGGGACCAATACAGGGAAGGCCCTTAGCATATGCCCTAACTGTTCACAGACCTTGCCAAGACTAAGCTGGGATCCGATTGCACTCCCCAGGGACAACAAGGAAAAGTCAGCCAGGAAAAGTCATTCTTCGGTGAAGGGTCTTTTACTCAATGCCAGATCCCTGGTCAAACATAGTACTGAAATAGCGGAGTTGATTCAGGACGCTGGGGTGATGATAGCGTTTATCACAGAGTCTTGGACCGATGCTGCCTCTGGCCCTGACATAGTTAATGCCACCCCGCCGAACTATGTCTGTTACACCCAAAACAGAGAGAAAAAGAAAGGTGGTGGTCTAGCCATTATCTACCATCGCTCACTCAGAGGGTCCTTTCAACAGGGGCCCGTAGGTCCAGATGAGACCCTTCTTTTTAATTTAACCATATCTGACCACCAACCTTTTAGAGGTTGCCTAGTTTATAGACCGCCTGGGACGAAAGCACCTTTTTTTCTAGCTCTGGGTAAAATAATAGAAACAGTTGCCACTGCCCAAACGTTCACATTACTAGGTGATTATAACTTTCACCTAGAATGTGGCTCGGATCCGGACACTTGCGATCTTACTGATCTATTACTGGGTTTGGATCTGAGGCAATTGGTCAGCGGTCCCACCCATAAGGCAGGGCACACCCTGGATGTTATCTTCTCAAATCACCCGAGCCTTAATGTGCTATCAATCCAACCCATATCCTGGTCAGACCACTCAGCAGTCTATTTTAATTTTGTCTTAGCCCCCTCGGGGAGATTATCTAGAACCAGACTCGCCCCACGTCAGATCAGGAAATGGAATGACATAAAACAAGATGAGCTAGAATATGTATTGAAGTCAACCTTGGAGCCGCTCTCAGGAAATTCGGAACAAGCAACCCAGGCCTACACGAGATGGCTTGAGGATGCATGTTTACAACTGGCTCCCCCTAAAACCTTTCTCCCCACACGGTCCACTCCTTCCGCCCCCTGGTTCTCCGAAGAGATCAGGGACCATAAAATGAGTGCGAAAAAAAGGAAAAAATCTGGCGGACAACCTTTAGCGAGTCAGATAAAAAAATTCTGAACACTGAGCAAAGAGCATATAAAGAGAAGATCCAGCAAGCTAAGTGAGCTTTCTTTACGAAGAAGGTTAAAGAAGCTAGCAATGCCCCGAAGGAGCTTTTTTGAACGGTGTCTGCGCTGGCAGTCCCCAAGACTATAGAGGTACCCCCTAGCCTGCTTCTTTGCGAGAAGCTGGCTACCTTTTTTCGCGAAAAAGTTGAAAAAAATCTTCTCTCCCTTAGACAGTCAAATAAAAGTGCTGGCGGAACTTCCCACTAATAATGCAGAATCAGACAACGGCCGAGAAAAACTTCTATTTTCTCCCAAATCAGTGAGGAAGAGGTAATGAGCCGACTCCAGAAGATAAAATCTGGCTCCACTCATGATCCCTGCCCGGCCGCCATCGCTAAATTGGTGCCAGTCATTATTGCAGATGGACTCACCCCCCTCCTCAATCTTATGCTGGATAGGGGGGAATTCCCTGCAAAATGGAAACGAGCCTCCATTTTACCTCTCCTAAAAAAAGCCAATTTGGACATAGCCGACCTAAATAATTACCGGCCTATTGCAAGATTGCCCCTTCCAGCTAAAATTGTAGAAGGCTTTCTAAACACGCAGTTAAGCACCTTCTTGAGAACAGGAGAACATCTAGACCCTTGCCAACATGGTTTCCGTGCAGAACATAGCACGGAATCCGCCTTAATCAAATCAGTGGAAGACATCAGAAGAGTGTTGGATGGAGGAGGTAGAGCCGCCCTGATCCTGCTGGACCTTTCCGCGGCCTTCGACACGGTCCATCACAAGTTGTTGGTGGACCGGTTGAGGGCCTGCGGAGTTCAAGGTAAGGCGCTGAAGATCTTGCAGGCCTTCCTCTCCAGCAGGACTCAGACGGTGCCTCTGGGGGATTTTGAATCTCGCCCCTTTTCGCTTCCTTGCGGAGTGCCCCAGGGTTCCTCCCTGAGCCCGACCCTTTTTAATGTCTATGTTTCCACTCTCACTCCGATAATTCGAACCTTCGGTTTCAACCTTACAGCTTATGCGGATGACACGCAGATAGTGGTATCTCTGAGGCCGGGGGACATAGACAGCACTGCGGATAGGTTCAAAGGCTGCATGCGAGAAGTAGGGGTTTGGATGGCTCAAAACTGTCTTAAGTTAAATTCCTCGAAGACTGAAGTGCTACTCTTTGGTTCCAAAGACAACTTCTCTTGGTGGCCTGAAGAAATGGGAACTCTGCCCGCCCCAGTGACGAAGGTGAAAAATCTCAGCATTCTGGTGGATGACTCACTATCTTTTAAACCTCAGATCAACGCCCTGGTCTCAACCACCCATTTTGTCCTCAAAACAATTAGGAAAGTGCTACCTTTTTTGGAGCAAGAGCATAGAAAAACAGTGGTCACCGGTCTAATCCTATCTCGGATAGACTACTGTAACAGTCTTATGCTGAACGCTCAAGTTGGCATACTAAATAAACTCCAGACCTTACAGAATGCTGCCGCACGCCTGATAACAGATACACTTAAGTTTGCATCGGTGGCTCAGGACCTGGCAAAACTTCACTGGTTGCCAGTGCGGAAACGAATCACTTTCAAGCCACTCTGTGTGGTCTTCAAAGCACTGCACGACCTGGGCCCTAGATGCATGAAGGAACTATTCTTCTGGTACAAGCCGGCAAGATCTCTCAGATCTGGTCAGCAGGCATTAGTATCAGTCCCCAGAGTCAAGAAAGCAAGATGGGGAGGCAGGAGCTTTTCCTTAGGAGCTTCAGTAGCCTGGAACAAGCTTCCCCTCCACATTAGACAATTGCCTGATCTCTTAGCCTTCAGAAGAGCGCTGAAGACTTGGCTCTTCACCCATTAAAGCACCTACCCACACACACCAGTTTATTCTGTTAGCGCCAGGACACCTCCGGGTAACAGAGCGCTCTAGAAATGTAAAAAATAAATAAATAAATAAATAAAGTTATACCTGGGGTAAATGGGAGCTCTTGCTGCACTGTTGTAATTTTAAAATCGTCTGAGGCCATGTGTACTGTCGCTATTTTAATAAAGCTATTTTGTGTTGGTATTTCCCCGATTGGATTTTTTGTTTGTTGTCTATTTCTTCTGTTTGTTCCGTCCTTTTAAGCGAGTTACATTTTTCAGTAAGAGTTAAGTTTGATTTCTCAAGGGTTGTCATTTGAAATTCATCTTCCCTCTTTGGATCTCTCCCCAATAAATGTTTTAAGGGTGCCAAAGGAGTCATCAATCCCGATACTTCCCCTGGAGTTGTACAAAAAGATGATCCGGGGTCCTTTAAGAATTGAAATCTTAGGAACTGTGTGATTTTTTTATTTGGTTTAACCTTTTCAAACAAGGAGGCTATTGGCGAGATTAACAGGCTTTTTAAAGTATAGCTTGCCTCGTTTACATTTGTTTTTTTTACTTTTCTCCATTTAGAGAGTCCTTTTAGGGCAGCAGCCCGCTCACCCGGTGCCTTCCTCACTCTGCCCGACCACATAGTTGCTCTGGCCCTGGCTCTGACTATGCTCCTCTCACCGCACTCCGCCCTCCGCGCTTAGCCTTGGCAACGCGGAAAACCAATGCTGAGGTCAGTCGCCAACACCCTTTGTATGTGCTTACCGCGGCGCCTGGGCTCCTGCCCCTTAAGTTGATTACATAAAAAGTCTGTGCGGGGATTGGAAAGAATGACCCGCAAGAGCACAGGTCAGAGGTCCTCAATCCTTGGTCCGTTCTAGGTTCTAGGTCCGTTCAAAGTCCTCGCTGAAGCCATCTGAAGCCGCTCTTGCCTCAAGGGCGCTCTGGAGACTCCGAACCTGAACCACTAGAGTCTCTGAATTGTCTTACACATGCCCCAAACTCAGACTCAGACACAAAATGTCCAAATTTCCTCCGTGGGGCTGCCAGAGGACACCACCCCGTTCTGAGGCCCAGGTGAGCTTCACTGCCCTCAGCGCTGACAGGCGGGTGGCAGTTAAACAGGCAAGCAGATGGCAATCTGAAGCTAGAAGAACTGCCCAGCTGACCAAAAAGAGGGGCCGACATAAGCTGATGTAAGGAGCGCGGGCTGAGTGTGAGCGGGCAGGGTACAAAGTGCATAGTGCCGCCACTCCTCACCTCCTTTCCCCCCCCCTGTCGTATGGCTACTGGCTCCCAACGCTCACCTGTAGTAATTGCAGGGTCAGAGTGGAGCAAGGGTAGCGCGGTGCAATGTCCTGTATGTCCTGTATCCTGTATCTCGTATGATACAATCTGTGTTTGCTGTCCTGACCCGCCCCTCTCTGAACCTGCCTCCCGGCTGTGCTCCTGCGGGAATGAGGCTCGGACTGGGGCTGTTAGCTGTAGTTCGATTAATCCGGTTAAGGAGCCTATGGCGGCCCATCACCTCCAGGAGTCGGCAGTCAGGAGTCGGGAACGGGCGAGCGTACGTTCTGCCGGACTGCCTGCCAATCCGCCCAGAGCAGCGATGTAAGTCCCGCTCCGTGTCCACTTCGTGTCTCCGTGCCCGCTCTGCTCCGGCACCGCTCTGGACACCAAGCTCCTGCTCCTGCTGCAACAACACAACAACGCTCTCTGTGATTGGCGGATCCACCTCCACTGCTTGTGTCCTTGTCCTACGGGGTGGAAAGCAAAGGGTTAGCCACAGTTATGCAATTACATTTGTTTGATTGATGTAGCAAATAGGTATATGTGTGTACCAAGTAGATGTTCTTCTCCAAATTCACCCCTGAGCAAACGCCTGTGGATGCCACTGTGCTGGAATATATAGGAATCATGGGTGCTTCCTGGAAATTGTGCCACTGTGTCCGTAATGATGTGCTTAGTGCTGCACACAACTTGCACATTAATGGAGTGATAGGATTTCCTATTCCTGAAGATGTATTTGTTGGCTGCTGGGGGACAGGTAGGGGCATGCGTACAGTCTATGCATCCGATCACATGAGGGAATTGTGCTACCTGGTAGAAGTAAAGTTTAGTTTTATTCAACTCCTAAGGGGTTGTGGGGAAGGTGATGTGGTTGTGGATCCTTGTCATCATGGTATCAAGGAAGTTTTTGAAGAAGTGTGAGAGTGAGCTTTGTGATACCCCTCTGGCTACGGCTACTACCCCCTGGAAACTGCCTGAGGCTAGTAGGTACAGACAACATAGCACCTGTACATGTGCAGGGATCGCATGTGTCCTACGGGTCTGGTGCTGCAATAGGGGTCCAATTCAGCAATTAGGTGCATCATCATTGCACGGTTCAGCCTGTACTTATCGTAGATCTCCTCTTCAGTCTGGCCAAGCAATGTAATGCGCACTCAGAAAATCCTCTCCTGTATCCTCCTTCTGCGCTGAGCTGCTGCATTGATCCTCATCCTCCTTGCCAGCACGTAGAGGGCTTCCATTGTGAAAGGCTTCTGGGGTCTCCTGAGCCATTTTTAAAGGGTTTCAGATTTGTGGCACCTTTGCAATTTTTTTTTAACTTTATCACCTGATTGTGATTCTCCTTATTCTGCACTTGCTAAATTACGATTTTTCTGAAATTCGCTATTTGTGATTTTCCATGCATCGCATTGCGAGTCTTTGATTTCTAATCGCTATTTGCGGTTGCTGTTGTATGTTTTGCTGTTCAGGATTCGCAGTTTTGCTTCTCGCTAATTTTGCAGGAGATTTTTTTGCTAATTTATTGCATTTTCGGTATTTGTATTGCTGCATTGAGAGGTGCTGTTTTGCGGGTGCTAACGGTCTATTTTACCGATTCGCAATTTTTGCAAGGATATTTATGCTTGATGCACGTGCCAGATTGTGTTTCTAGGCGTCTAAGTTTAGCCTCTCTGTTTCCACCTCTCCTGGACGTTGGAAGGGAGTCAATTATAAAGTAAGATAGAGGGTTAAAGTCATTGGCATTCATTTCTTTAAAGTGTCTCGCTACGGGATATGTCTGGTCACTATTGGTGATTTCTCTCATGTGTTGCAGTATTCTCTTGTGGGCCTGTAATTTAGTACTACCCACATACTACAACCCACAAGAGCACACCAACACGTAGACCACATACTCTGTGCTACATGTAAGGAATTGTGTAATTTTGATGGGATCCTCTGTAAACGGGGTTTTATAAGTTGTTCTATTCGTCTCGTATTTACAGGCTTGGCAAGTGTTACACTTTACAAACCCCCTACGAACAGTATGCCAATTGGTCGATTGTTTAATCTCAGGACTGCTATTAACCAACGAGTACCTCATGAACTTTGATTTCCTGAACGTGATGCTGGGATGTTTGGGCAAAATGTTCACAATTACGGGCTCACTTTTTACCACTGGCCATTTTTTGTTTAGAATCTTTCATAGAGTACTTTGTTCTTTACTGTATGTGAGAATACGTCTAGTTTCAGTGTCTGCTGCATTGGCATTGCCCTCCTCTCTTGGACACATCCCAAACTCATCCCAAACCTTTCTGACTAATATATCCTCCCAAACATCCTCTTCAAACGTCCCCCACCCTCCATTTCAGCTAATTTACCCAAATAACAGGCGCAACATGAGGTCGAGAGCACAAATTTCCCACAACTAATCCACAAAGAAAAAAAGTACGTACATTTTACTAATCAACTAACTTTAACACTAATCCAGGGTTCCGGAGTAGCGTGCTACTTGCCACTTAGCTACCCAGGGCCTCGTCGGGGATAGTAAGCGCTATATAAATTCAATTTAACATTTTGATACATGAATAACTCACATCCCAGCAAAGTCAATCATTGTCAGCACAATTTTAACTGAACTCACACTGTGCGCGCTTCCATGCCTCCCTTGGTAGCTAATGAGTAGCGAGCCTATACAGCTCGCTTGATCAGAGGTAGACGCGTTTGATGGAGCTGGGATTCGCGTGCAAGCGCCCTGCTCTCATACAAAACCCTTGCCTAAATCGTATAATCATATTAACACTATTGTTCGTCATTTATTAAGTGTTCTCCCAAACACGCGGGTGTCCCCAGGATGCTTGCTTGTATGTCTTTTCTCATACTAACGAAGCTTGCACTAAAAACGGCTGCTTCGCTGAAATTCAGTCTGCGCATGCGTCGGTCATACCCATGTGATGTGACGCACTCGCATTCTGGAGGGAGTTTGTGCTCATGCGCACTGTTGCAAACATGGCCGCTTGTCTCTCACCACGCTCTCCGCTTGCTACCGCTGCTTCAGCCTATCTGTCTTTTCGCATTAAACCAATAATGCTATAGTCATTATAAAATAAGGGTTGGTTAGTATTTTATCATGGTATACAGTGTAATCGTTTTATATGTGGTTTTAATTCGTTCTCGCTTACTTTTCATGTACCGCGTCTCTGGGGCTGGGAAATCGGGAGCGGAGCCATACTTGAGGCTCTGCTGGGCACCGTCACATGACTGGAGAAAACCTCCACTGCGCAGAAGCTGAAACAAGCCAGCTGGCTCCTGAAGCACAATGCGCCTGGGAACATCTCTGGGAAGACGAAATCTTACCTTGGAAGAAGCAATACTGTTGCTACCTATTGTGAACTTTTTCTATATTGCTGTACTCTATGCATGGGAACGTGAACCCAAGGGGCGGGTAGGAAAATTTTAATATTTGGGATGAGAAAATTGAATTCTAGGAGGTGGTAATGACCGCACCACCTCTTCTGACCAATCATAATGTGAGAAACTGTCACTTGCAACATTAGTGGGTGGTCTAAGGGCCCCCAAAACAGTATAATTGCCCTAGTTTAGCTTAGGAAAATTGTCCGACTTGTCCGAGTAGCAGACCTGTCACTGACCCTACGAACTCTATAGGTACTCAATCTGAAGTGCTGCGGAGCACTCTGTCCATACTTTCCACAAACTCCTAAGGGGTGGAAATAATCCTAAGTGCTGGCGAAGCACTTTGCTGGGAATTCGAAAAACCCAATCGGGGTTACTGGCGGATTACTTGCAGAGAGGGGTAACGCTGGCGTTGCTTCTGAAGCTGTGGGTGTTGGTCGTACCTTGGTGTGCCCAGTCCTGATCCCAAAACCTGAGGGGTATCCTGTCCTTACTGTCCGTGAGCTGTACCTGCTCGCATTCTGGCATTCCTTCCTGAGGGTCCTTGTCCCCGTCCTTCCAACTGACCCGTGGCCAGGGTTAGTCTTCTCTCAGACCTAGGTAAATATTAACCTGTGGGTTTGCGTCTCTCTCTCTTCCTCTTCTCTCTCTATTTTCTTAATAAAGCACTCTTGACTGTGATATTGCTCTATCACCTTGAGAACGAGTTATATGCAATTGTTTTAGAATTGTTCCCTTCTCTCCCCTCCCTTAGAAAGTTACCAACTGTTATATTGTATTAGTATGTTCCAATTTTTCCCTTACCTTTAGCCTGATTGCGGTGAACATAGTAAAAATAGTTTAATCACTTAGGTTAAGTACGTGTTCTAGGTCCCATCCACATCCTATGTTCTAGTATAAAGTTGCAGTGACTAGTTTTGTTCTAAATTTCCTACCTTTTAGTCTTCCCATATACTCAAATGGTCTTAGCATTAATCTATAGCTATTTTATGGTGTTGATTTTGATGTTAGACGCATTATTCTGCCTATCACTTATTGCCTTGTCATATTCTCTCTGAACTTTACATAAAGTTTTAAACATCCTCAGGTGTCTGTGGTCATTTTACAGAAATTGTGGATAAGTATTGTATTGATTATAAAGAGTATCTGATTTTAGGCCTGTCTGCTATTTCCCTTATAGCTCCAGATCCGTCATAAGAATTGTGCCTGTGGTAAGTCAGGTACATGGTATGCAGAGGTGAAACCAAACCTTAATTACTCATAGCGGCGTGCAGGAGGAGAAATATAGTAATCCTCTCCTGGTTCACCCAAAATTATTAGTGTGGTGTTTGGAAAATTTGCACGCCAGGGCCCAGTGCGTGTAAAGAATTGGTAACCCAGGTGGCCCGGGAGAATTGCGCGCTCTATCAGTAATTTTCTGGAAGCCAGAGGATGGTTTGGACTAGTTAGATTAGGTAGACAGGATAGGTCATAAACAAACCGTGAAAATAAAATGTGCTGCTGATTTTCTACTGTATTGGTTCAAATATTTTGAAATGTTTTAAGGATTTATATGTAAATGTATATGATTTTTGCATTTCTGCTATAAATATTATATTAACCAGTGTTTGTGAATGTTCAGTGTAGTCCGAATCCCCGGGGAAGTATTTAGCTAACGGTGAGCAGAATCCGGTTAGCTGTTGAAGTCACTAGGTTTGAGGTATTAGTGCAGGGTTAAGGAGAACTGGAAGCACTAATTAGGACCTTTGTTTTCTGGAGTGAATGATAGCTACGAGTCCTTTATAAAACTTTCATTGCGATATCACCTAGTAAGGGTCGCATACGGAAGGAGTAGTAGGGTCTCCGAGGCTTGTCTGGTAAGTAAGATAGTTCGCTGGTGAAATCCTGGCTCAGTACATATCCCCGACTAAGGTGGATGAGTCAGAAGAATAACGGGTTCTATGTTACTAGTGTGAAGGGACAGGCAAAGAAGTCTATCCAGAGTGAATGAAAAGTAGACAGAAGTGGTTTACTAGTAGTGAAAGAAAAGTCTTTTCTCTCTTTAGAACACTCAGACATAGTGGCAAACGTTGTGTGTTGTTGACTAAAACGTGCACTTGCACTTTAGAGAGAGTAAAAAGTTTCCGTTACCTTGTGAAGGAGGGAGTCAGTCGGAGAGCTGCTCTGACGTCACTCCGTGCCGCGCTGGCATTGGTCAAGACAGCGGGTGTGTAGTGGAGCTGAATTTGTAAAGGAGGGGTGAGTGCCGAAGCGTGAGACTCTGTCTTGCGAAAAGGCCGCGCACCCATTGGTCAAGGGTGTTTGTATTCTCTGACCTGATTGGGTAGTGCGAAATAAAAGTCGCGCTAGCATTGGAAGCACAAAAGTAAACAAAATTAATCAAGCCGAGTTAGAAGCGAGTCTGGAGAGTTGCATGTGGTATCCAGATTTCATACCGAACCCAAAGTACCTAGGATTTCATACGGATCAGCTTAGACGAGGTAGACCGCACATGATGTATGGAGTAAAGAGGAAACTGTCATTTTCTGATAAAATAAAGAATTTTTTCAAAACTGACAAGCCCATTAGAACGAGGGAAGGCGTGCTCATTCCCCCGCCAAATACCCCTGCTTCTTTCATGCTGTTTGATAAAGGGTACCACACTTGTGTCTGGTTAGAAAATTGGGCAAAGTATACTGTAGATGACGGAGTCCTAGCATTTCCTGTTGAAGGCACATTTAATGGTCGGATTCTGTTTAACCTAAGGACCCGCATGAATGAATTACACCCTAGACCTAGGTTGACACAGTACGAAGCCCTGGAGGAATGGGAGATTGAGGCTGCAGAGCGAGATAAACCCCGGATGGATAAGGGAGTGAGTAAATGGTATCCGAGGGTTCAAGCGCAGACCAAAGAGCAGAAAATGAAACAGTGGAGGCAATCTATGTTGACTGAAGGGCTATTCCCTATGATGGGGGTATTGGAAGAGAGAAAAGGAAAATGTAAAGAAAAGACCCATCACCTAATGCCCGTAGGGGACTCAGAAGATGAGCACCTGGAAGATTTGTTAATGAAAAATCCACCTCCATATGTTGCAGAGTCAGAGCCTATGCATTCTCCAAATCCCTTTGCCAAATATCCCAGATGTGGGAGGGATAGTGATACAGATGGAACAGGTACAGACAGTAAAGCCAGTGAGGGGGATGGGTTTTGCAGACCTAGACCCACGGTCCCAAATTATCAGCCGTTCGGAGAAGGTCCACCCCGATTGGTCACTCCAACTGCCCCAAGTATTTATCCTCCCTTGGTACCTCAGGTATTGCATGACAATTCTGCAGAAAAGGTGTTGCGGGAAAAAGAAAAAGAAGCCCTGGCTAGACAGCGAGAGGATTTAGTTCGAACCATTGCCCAGATACATCCCCATCCTGATTCCCTGACTATTCCAGTAACTATTGGTCCAGCTATTCCACTGTATAGAAATGACCTGACTAGTCCCCATCCTCCTGTTATCACCCCAATACTGCCTACTCCTAGCATCCCGACCCCGAGGAAGGAAGTATTCATAGATGAGGATCAGGAAAGTGAGTGTGAATCTGTGGTTTTGATGGATTTGCCCATAAGAGAGTCTAGAACTAGTACATCGGGGGCAAGAAGCCAGACAAGACCAAAGGAGGTGTTGATTGAGGGTGCATCCGGGGTTAGGAGTGCCACCGTAGTTTCCCCAGAAGAATTGGACAGATGGACAAAGGAGCTAGAGAAGGAGACCACTCCCCAACCTAAAGCATTAGAAATATATAAATTAAGGATAGAAATAGAAGAAATGATGGCTGGGAATGTAGGAGTTGAGCGCCTAAGCTCGTACAGTGAAGAAGAATTACTGTTTATCAGCAAAAACCTTACCCGGAGTGCTAGGTTGCTCCATGAAAGGATAATGGATACCGCCACAGAAATGGGAATTGATGTTAGTCGCTCCAAAATTCTTCAGAAACCCTACAGAGTAGATTTTTCAGATAAAGATTTAGAAAGCCTGAATGTGATGGGGAAACAGATCCAAATAAAGGAATTATTGAAGCTTCTGCAGAAATGGGGCGAGGTGGGAAAATGGAGAACCCGGTGGGCAAAGAAAAAGGAAAACAACAATTCCCTTTTCTTAAATGTTCTGAAAGATATAGCTATACAGGTAGCTATTAATAGTGATCAATCAATTATCTTTCTGGTAAAAAAGAAAAGTACATGACATTTTATGTTTCAATTGCAGAATCAGAATTTTCTTAAAGAACTACGGATATCGCCAATTGATAAAAGCGATTCACTGAACTACAAAGTAGGTAGGTATAATAACATTCAGCTTTAGGGGATAAATGAACCCTCTACAGTCTCAGGGAAGATGCAGGGTCCACAGATACAAATAGCACTCCCTTCAGCAAATAAAACCCAATTAATATGGGGGTTCTCCTGTTTTAAGAGACAACTTTTAGAGTTGTCTATCATGCAATAAGGGGTGTACATTAGAGGGATACCACACAAGGTAACACCGTAACAGGTTGCAAGATTCTCAAATATTTTAGATATTGTAATATGTCCATGATGTAAGGAGATCGGCCCTTAGAATGTATGTGTCTCCCAGACCATTGAATTAATGTTAGTTTAGAACCAACAACTTTGTTTGAGAAATAGTTGATTTTAATATGCTCATGTAAATGAAACTAACAGATCATATGTGAATAACACAGAAATGACACAGGGAATACTGTACCATGTCTGTAGGAAAATGTTGTTTAACTATGTTTTTAATACATGCCTGTTTGTATTACATACAGAAAGTAACTGTAAACTTTGTATTTTTTAATTCTATAGTGATTTTAAAATTTGAAAATCTTTGTCCTGAAGAAGGTGAAAAACCACATCACCGAAACGCCGCGTCGACACTTTTTCATGGTTTTTTTATCTTTTAATTTGAAATTATGATGATTGAATAAATGTGATAGATTTTGTTTTTAATTTACATGGTCAGTATCTTGATCAAATAAAGAAATTGCTTTTAACCAAACTCTCCTGTGTACATGCATATTGCTATTAATTCAGTGGTGCGTAGAAAACTATGAATATACTTTGTTACATTGTTTTGGTCTGAGGGGACATAGATAAGGAAAAACTCTTCTTTTATAAAAAAAAAAATTTGTTTACACATAACTGTTGGATTTGTAAATTTGTCAATCTTGATGCAACTCTGGTTACAACATACGGTTTATCCTTGACATGGGTGGTAAAAAGTTTTGAGAGGGGCCTATACCCCTAGAACATTTAAGAAAAGGGAATTGTTGTTTTTCTTAGAGTGCCTAATAACCCTATCCCTTTTCTCTGAAAGGGTTTCTCCTTCATATTTTTACAAAGAAAAAGGAAGACAGCAGGGCTAAGTCTCAGGCTTCAGAATTTGTGTTAAAAGAAGTGACGCCAACAGAAAAATTGTGCCCTATGAGAGAGGTCCCGGGAGGAAAATATGTCCATGTCCCTTGGTCCAGACAGGATATTGTGTCATTTACAAATGACTTCCCGAAATTACGTGAGAAGCCAGTTGACTGGTACAGGCAGGTAGAGCGCTTCATAAAAGTTCAGAAATGCCTCTTGAAAGACCTGGATGGGTTTTTCGACATTGTGGTCCCTGTAGATTTGTGGACCGACTGTAAAATTGAAATTGATTGGCCCAGTGAGGAATTCCCCAGAGATGAGAAAACAGGAGCTCCCGCACCTGAAGTAATGAGGAAGTATGAGCAAGTCATACAATACCTCAAGAAAAAGGTGCCAGCAAAGGAGACAGATTGGACCCGAATAGATAGAACCACCCAGGAACGTGATGAAACGGTGCACTCATTTTATGAAAGGTTACTGCAGGTATTCAAAACTTACAGTGGTATCGATAACGTAGACATGAAAGACATGACCCATTTCAGTTACAGATTTGTGCTAGGATTAAGACCTGAAATTTCACAATGGATTCGAGATAATAAAATCAGTTGGCAGGGAAAGCCCATAGATGATGTCCTAAAATATGCAAAATACTGCGAAGATGAAATCGAAAATAAAAAGAAAGCCCTCAAGGAAAAAGTAATGTGGGCACAGGTGAAATTAGCTGAACAGCAAGAAAAACAGTTAAGTAAATTGACTTCTAGTAATAATGCTCAGAATGCCACTGCTGGGGGAGGAGGAAAGCCCCGAGCTAAAATGAGTCGGGAAGAAGCCATGAAAAAGTTTCCGTGCCATGGGTGCGGCCAGATAGGGCATTGGCGAGACGAGTGTCCACACCTGCAGGCCGGTAATGCCCCTGTAAATGGTTTAAATCCACAGGTGCCGAAAGAGGGGACAAGAAAGAACCAGCAACAGGTAAAATTACCCCCCGTACCTCGCGCTCCTAGGCAGAATTTTAAGAGTCAGGGTCAGCAGAATGAGAGGGCGGAAGTATGGGAAGTTGAGAGTGAAAGAAACGCAATCATTCCACAGTACTTGCTAAATGATACCTTCCTCTGTGAAGATCAAGATTGACGGGGCCTGAGAGGGGAGGATGAGGAGTGCGTGCTTGGCGCCTCCTTACCGGTAGACCAGACTGGACCATACATTGAAGGAAAGGTTGAGGGAAAAGACGTCACCTTTCTGTTGGACACTGGTGCTACCAGATCTACTGTAAGAACAGTGGATGTTCCTAACCTACCCCTCTCGGGAGAAGCGATCCAAGTAGTGGGCGTCTCAAATCAAATAATAAGTACTCCAGTAACTGAACCAATGGAAGTTTCTATAGGAAATTTCAAAGAAATGCACAGATTTGTAGTCTGTGATTCTAGTCCTGTGAACCTGCTAGGACGTGATTTGTTGTGCAAGATGAATTGTACCATCTATTGCACACCAAAAGGCGTCGAAATTCAGACACCCGATGAAGATGGTGTGTACAAGCTGATGTTAGTCAGACAAGATTCTGATATCAAACCTTTAACAGTTGAAGATTTACCTGAAGAGCTCCAGTTAAGAGTAGTTCCAGAAGTGTGGGATTTCACAGGAAAGGATGTAGGTTTAATGGCAAATGTGGACCCAGTTAAGATAGCAATAAAAACAAATGCTGTATACCCCAAAACCAGACAGTACAAAATGAGTGCAGAAGTAAAAGCTGGAGTAGCGACTGAAATTACCCGGCTACTCGAAGCAGAGATAATAGAGGAAGTAATGAGCAGTCCCTGTAATTCACCAATCATTGGGATCAAAAAGCCTAGTGGAAAGTACCGGGTGGTGCAAGATTTACGCAAGGTAAACCAAATTGTTGTGCCGTGCTGCCCTATTGTACCCAACCCTGCCGTGATACTATATCAGATTCCCTGGAATGCAGAATGGTTCACTGTCATCGACTTGTGCCATGCATTCTTCTCCATCCCATTGCATCCAGAAAGCAAGTTCCTTTTCAGTTTTGAATTTGACAGCCATATCTATGTCTGGAATCGTGTCCCCCAGGGGTACACCGAAAGTCCATCGATTTTCAACCAGATATTAAAAAAGTGCCTTGAATCCCTAGTGCTGCCAAGAGAGTCTGTTTTGGTGCAGTACATAGATGACCTGTTAGTAGCATCTAAAACCCAAAATGACTGCGTCACTGACACCATTGCCTTGTTGAATCACCTAGGAAAGGGAGGACATAAAGTGTCACCTGACAAGTTACAATTTTGTAAAAATTCAGTGAAATATCTGGGGCACCAGATCGAAAAAGGAATCAGGAAAGTTACTACCGAAAGAATCAAAATAATTAAAGCAATGGAACTGCCCAGAACTCAGAAGGAGGTGAGAATGTTCTTGGGAGTTGTGGGTTACTGCAGACAATGGATTGTAGGATTCGCAGCTCTAGCCAGACCCCTGATAAATATGACAAAGAAAGGCGTAGAAGACCCCGTCAGTTGGGACAGTGAGAGCATGAACGCTTGGGTGACTTTGAGAAACTGTCTATGTTCTGCTCCTGCATTGGGTATGCCTGACTACACCAAGCCCTTTGAGCTATTCTGTGACACAAGAGAGAATTGTGCTCTTTCAGTCCTGACCCAGGAGCACGGACTAATTAGAAAGACCAGTGGCCTATTTTTCGGCCACCCTAGATCCGGTGGCTGCTGGATTACCTGGATGCTTGAAAGCAGTTGCTGCTACTTGCGTCAGTCTGGAACAGAGTGAGAACATTGTCATGGGACATCACGTCACTGTATATGTTCCTCATTCTGTTGTCATCCTACTGACTAGAACTAAGACCCAGTACCTCACACCTAGTCGGCTGACTAAGTATGAGAGAATTTTGATTGGTGCCGAAAATGTCACTATTTCCCGGTGCAATGTCCTAAACCCTGCAACATTGTTACCTATCCCTCTGGATGTAGAAATGGAAGAGGAAGGGGAGCATAATTGCATCGATCTAACTGAGTTCAGTACCAAGCCCCGTCCTGACATCCGTGAAATAGCGTTACTTGATGGGGATAAAACAATGTTCGTGGATGGCTCGTGTTTAAGACATGAAAGTGGGAGCCTGAGTGCTGCCTATGCTGTGGTTACATTGACAGAAACCATAGAAGCATCTTACATGAGCGAGGTGAAATCTGCACAAGTGGCAGAGCTCATCGCGTTAACCAGAGCATGTAAGAGGGGTAAGAACAAGAGAATAACTGTTTACACAGACAGCCAGTATTGTTTTGGGGTTGTTCATGACTTCGGCCAGTTGTGGCTGCAAAGAGAATTCATGACGTCCTCAGGCACCCCTATCAGAAATGGAAAGGTGGTGCATAACTTACTGGAAGCTATCCAATTGCCCAAAGAATTGGCTGTGGTCAAGTGTGCGGCTCACAAATCTGGAAATGATGATGTGACTGCCGGTAATAGGTACGCTGACCAAATTGCACAGTTTTGTGCCCGATACCATATGTCACTCCAAATTGCGCTATGGGATGGAACCAGCTGCCAACTTATGTTGTTTGAGAATGTGTCAACGTGGGAGGAATTAAAGGATTTGCAACAGGCAGTAGACAGACAAGAGAAAGGAAGGTGGGCAGAAGAGGGATGCAAGCTGAGAGATGATGGTGTGGTGGTAAACTCGACTGAGGTGCCTGTATTGCCTGACAGCCTGATAGACCCCATGATCAGAATGATACATGAGCCAACACATATGGGAAGGGACGCAATGTGTCGGGTGTTTGACAAGGTGTTCTGTAATTCAAAGTTCAGGAACCAGGCGGAAAAGCTTTGCCAGAGGTGCCTGGTGTGTCAGCAATTTAATGCAGGAAAGAGGACTGTAGTGGAACAAAGTACTATTGGAAAGGCAGTAGGACCCTTTGTCAGAATGCAAGCAGACTTCATAACAATGCCTAAATGTAAAGGGTATAGATATATCCTAGTCATAGTTTGCCTATTCTCCAGGTGGGTGGAAGCATATCCAGCGAAGAAAAATGATGCTCTCACCACAGCCAAATTATTGCTTAGGGAATTGATACCTAGGTACGGAATTCCAGAGACAATCGAAACGGACCAAGGTGGGCATTTTGCCAACGATGTCCTATTGGAACTCTGTAAAGCATTCAAAATGAAGCAAAGACTGCACTGTGCCTACCATCCAGAGGCTTCTGGGGTAGTAGAGCAAATAAATGGCACCCTGAAATCCAGACTGGCCAAAATGTGTGATTCCACAAAAATGAACTGGATAGAGGCTTTACCCCTTGTGCTGATGAGTTTGAGAAGTATCCCGAACAGAAAAACTGGCCTAAGTCCCCATGAAGTGTTGATGGGAAGAGTGATGCGACAGGCTTGGGTACCCGGACACAAACTGCTAAGCATTTCTGATGATATGGTATTAGAATACTGCAAGCAGCTGGGTGACCAAGTGCGTTCTCTCTCTCAGCAGATTGGAGAGACTGAAGACGAGTGGCCAAAGACTCCGGCACATAAACTGCAACCAGGAGATTGGGTGGCGTTAAAGAAACACACCCGGAGCAGTTGCCTGAAACCAAGGTGGGGAAAGCCACGACAAGTGATCCTCGTCACTACAACTGCTGTAAAGTGTGCTGGTGTACCGAAGTGGATCCACGCCAGCCACACAAAGCGGGTGTCTGGAGAAAACGCGACTGGAGCTGAAGGCAGCACAGCTGAAGAAGCTTCCCAGGAGGAAAGTCCGGAGCTAGCTGACATTGAACTGCCGAGCACAAGTCGAGACGTTGAATGGTACCCCGCCGACGACCCGGTTCATGACCCAATACGAACCAGGAAATATTCCTATTTAGACAGTGAGTGGGATAGTCCAGGTGAGTTAGAAATAGAGGAAGAAGGTCAGGTCAACGAAAATCACAACACACCTGATCAGGACGTAGGCCAAGTAGGGTCAGATCAAGGCATCGAAACTCCCCCTGAAACTCCAGAAATTGGAGAGGGACAGTTAGAAATTAGAGCTGACGTTCATGCAGAAGAAAGCGAAGAGATCGAAGAGCATGAACAGGAACAGATAGAATTAGATCAAAGTGCTCAGACAACGGAAACAACAGTAACCAGAAGTAAAAAGAAAGTACGATTTGAATCTGAGCAGGGACAGATTAGGGACCAGGCAGAAGAAATAGACGAAAGACCTGGAACAAGTCAGACAGGCAGGGAAACAGAGGTGCCACATCAAAAAGTAAAAAGAGTGCACGAAGAAGGCCAAGTTTCCTCAACGACTGGGAGGCACGGAGGCAGAAGTGCACCCCGATACGTCAAGAGACTGAGGCTCAGACTAAAGACAGTCGAAGAAAAACTGAAAGACAGAAAAAGGGCTGAAAGTGAAAGAAAGGCAGCCCAAGGAAAATCGCTAAGAAAGAGCGACAGACTAAAGAAACAAAACCGACTGTATCGGAGCCCTGAGTGGACTTACTTTGTGTTGGAGGAAATAGACGAACCACGCAACAGTGGCAACAGTGACGAAGAGTCCATCGCTGATCGGAGTTCTGACGAAGACCCTCCTTGAGAGAGCCCCGAAGTGAGCCTTTGGTGCAAAGAAACGAAGAGGGGTAGCAAAAGCCACCTGTAAGCTAAAAATGTCTGATCCGAATGTCTCTGGAAGATCCCGGTGTGGGTGTCTTAAAACCTGTTGTAAAATATGCGTGTGTAGTGTAGCAATGTTAATAGTAATGTGGATAGGACTAACAATTTTTCTACCTTTTATGATAAGCAAAAATCCCAACTTATCCCCTACTGAACCCGAAGCAGTAGACGTAGGGGTTGTGCAGACTGCAGAAACACCACGAAGCCTAGAAAGACGCGACAAACGAGTAGGACTGACACACACACGACCCAATTTAGAAGCATCAGATGAGGATGGACTACACTTTCACAAAATGAGAAACAAGACGCATTTAAATGTTTTTGCTAACTTGTTAGTGCATTATGTAGAAGCTATGGAAATAGAGGACTGTTATGTCTGCATGAAGCTACCAACTTCAGTGGCTGAAGGCGTGACATATCACCATCTACCTTTAACCTATGGAATTTCCTGTAGCATATTAGCTAGCTTGTTTTATAGGAGCACTTTGCAGTATTATTATTCAAATGCTGACGTAGTATTTTCTGAACTTCCTATTAGAGGACACTTGAACCGTGTACATATTAAAAGTGACGTGACCCGTTATATGGGAGAATACTTTCTGACTATAGGTAACATAGATTTAGATGAAGCAAGACAAGCTAATCTGACCTGTTCTCTGCAAGAGCAGGAAAAGATGTTCATAAAGATGGCAGACAGAAGGAGAGAAAAGTTTCAGAAGAAGGCAAATGACGAGAAGGATAGAGTCCCTAGGTGGGCTGAGCACATGGATAACACCTCGGAAGGCGAAGCTAGTCCTGCCTTGTTGCTGGATTTTGAACGAAAGGGGAAACTTTGTATCCACAGGGAAAAGACAGAGTACTATAACAATGTATTCATCGGTTCCTGCTAGTGTGAACATAATTACAAGGTAATTGGAGGTTGGGGTTTCAAAAATGGGTCAGAACCTGTGTTCCCCGGAATATATTATATATGTGGGAACAAGGCTTATTTCAAATTGCCGGATCACTGGTATGGAAGCTGCTACTTTGGCATTGTTTTCCCGAAAATATACCATGTGAATAATGCAGCTGGAAGCGATGAAGAGACTAATGGCTTAGTGCGTAGTAAACGTGAAAGTGTAGGTGAAATTATAGGTGATATTTTTAGTGCACTGATACCTGGAATGGGGGTAGTTCTGAACACCCATAGAATCTGTAAATTGTCTACAGTAGTGGATCGGTTATCTACTGACACTGCTGCTGGATTCCTGCTGGTCAATACTGAAATGGTTGCGATCAGATCAATGGTTTTGCAAAATCGTCTTGCCCTTGACACCCTATTAGCAAAAGAGGGCGGAGTCTGTAGAATGCTGAAAGCGCAACATTGTTGCACCTACATTCCTGATAAAAGTATCGAACTAAAACAATATGTGAAAAACATAACTAATTTGGAAAAGGAACTCAAACCATTGGAGGTTGACAGTGCTTGGACGAGACTGACTGGAGGTCTCTCCTCTATAGGTAGTTGGTTTACTAACCTAGGTAGAAGTCTTTTGTGGAAAATACTGATGCCAATAGTTATAATAGGTGTAGTTGTATTAACCATTTTTATCTGCTGCAAATGCCAGAAGTGCAAAAAGAAATATACTGTAAATAAGAGGGGGGTGAAAAGAAATATTGATGATTTAGAATTAGAGGAGTTAAAGAGTGAAATTTACAAAAAGGTGAAAAATCACCACTCTCATAGAGAAGCTGCAAGAAAACTCAACGAAAAATTTGTTGAAATTCAGATGAATGATATGGATGAATGAGAAAAGTTGGCATCTGTTTCCTTCTATGTGGTGATGATAGTAAATATCATCAAAGAGGGGATTGATGGAGCTGGGATTCGCGTGCAAGCGCCCTGCTCTCATACAAAACCCTTGCCTAAATCGTATAATCATATTAACACTATTGTTCGTCATTTATTAAGTGTTCTCCCAAACACGCGGGTGTCCCCAGGATGCTTGCTTGTATGTCTTTTCTCATACTAACGAAGCTTGCACTAAAAACGGCTGCTTCGCTGAAATTCAGTCTGCGCATGCGTCGGTCATACCCATGTGATGTGACGCACTCGCATTCTGGAGGGAGTTTGTGCTCATGCGCACTGTTGCAAACATGGCCGCTTGTCTCTCACCACGCTCTCCGCTTGCTACCGCTGCTTCAGCCTATCTGTCTTTTCGCATTAAACCAATAATGCTATAGTCATTATAAAATAAGGGTTGGTTAGTATTTTATCATGGTATACAGTGTAATCGTTTTATATGTGGTTTTAATTCGTTCTCGCTTACTTTTCATGTACCGCGTCTCTGGGGCTGGGAAATCGGGAGCGGAGCCATACTTGAGGCTCTGCTGGGCACCGTCACATGACTGGAGAAAACCTCCACTGCGCAGAAGCTGAAACAAGCCAGCTGGCTCCTGAAGCACAATGCGCCTGGGAACATCTCTGGGAAGACGAAATCTTACCTTGGAAGAAGCAATACTGTTGCTACCTATTGTGAACTTTTTCTATATTGCTGTACTCTATGCATGGGAACGTGAACCCAAGGGGCGGGTAGGAAAATTTTAATATTTGGGATGAGAAAATTGAATTCTAGGAGGTGGTAATGACCGCACCACCTCTTCTGACCAATCATAATGTGAGAAACTGTCACTTGCAACATTAGTGGGTGGTCTAAGGGCCCCCAAAACAGTATAATTGCCCTAGTTTAGCTTAGGAAAATTGTCCGACTTGTCCGAGTAGCAGACCTGTCACTGACCCTACGAACTCTATAGGTACTCAATCTGAAGTGCTGCGGAGCACTCTGTCCATACTTTCCACAAACTCCTAAGGGGTGGAAATAATCCTAAGTGCTGGCGAAGCACTTTGCTGGGAATTCGAAAAACCCAATCGGGGTTACTGGCGGATTACTTGCAGAGAGGGGTAACGCTGGCGTTGCTTCTGAAGCTGTGGGTGTTGGTCGTACCTTGGTGTGCCCAGTCCTGATCCCAAAACCTGAGGGGTATCCTGTCCTTACTGTCCGTGAGCTGTACCTGCTCGCATTCTGGCATTCCTTCCTGAGGGTCCTTGTCCCCGTCCTTCCAACTGACCCGTGGCCAGGGTTAGTCTTCTCTCAGACCTAGGTAAATATTAACCTGTGGGTTTGCGTCTCTCTCTCTTCCTCTTCTCTCTCTATTTTCTTAATAAAGCACTCTTGACTGTGATATTGCTCTATCACCTTGAGAACGAGTTATATGCAATTGTTTTAGAATTGTTCCCTTCTCTCCCCTCCCTTAGAAAGTTACCAACTGTTATATTGTATTAGTATGTTCCAATTTTTCCCTTACCTTTAGCCTGATTGCGGTGAACATAGTAAAAATAGTTTAATCACTTAGGTTAAGTACGTGTTCTAGGTCCCATCCACATCCTATGTTCTAGTATAAAGTTGCAGTGACTAGTTTTGTTCTAAATTTCCTACCTTTTAGTCTTCCCATATACTCAAATGGTCTTAGCATTAATCTATAGCTATTTTATGGTGTTGATTTTGATGTTAGACGCATTATTCTGCCTATCACTTATTGCCTTGTCATATTCTCTCTGAACTTTACATAAAGTTTTAAACATCCTCAGGTGTCTGTGGTCATTTTACAGAAATTGTGGATAAGTATTGTATTGATTATAAAGAGTATCTGATTTTAGGCCTGTCTGCTATTTCCCTTATAGCTCCAGATCCGTCATAAGAATTGTGCCTGTGGTAAGTCAGGTACATGGTATGCAGAGGTGAAACCAAACCTTAATTACTCATAGCGGCGTGCAGGAGGAGAAATATAGTAATCCTCTCCCGGTTCACCCAAAATTATTAGTGTGGTGTTTGGAAAATTTGCACGCCAGGGCCCAGTGCGTGTAAAGAATTGGTAACCCAGGTGGCCCGGGAGAATTGCGCGCTCTATCACGTTCTCTTAACATTTCAAGAACCTTTGTGTCTGTGGCCGCCCGATAGGCTTACGTCTTTTATTAGGATTACTAGAATATGTCAATTTCTGTTTTTGTGGTCTGAGCGTCTCCGTGCTGGAGCGGTTTAATTACCCATCCGCAGGTGTTCACGTTGCATTACGTTCTCCATCTCCCTGGACCCACTGTTTTCCTGGAATGCTGCGCAGCCGAAATTGGGCCCTGGACGCTGGAATACCTTCATATGTATGTTTGTAATATATTAAGCCATGAGGAGCAGTGAGCGCCGCGGAGGTTCTTTTCCAGCTAGCGCTCAGTGAGAAGTGAATGTCGAAGAGTGCTATGCCCAAAACACTTAGAGTGGTACAAGACATATGGGCACAATGGGTGTCACGGAACTGATTACCCGGAAAGTGTGAGCTGGCAGAGGCAATGCAGTCACAGGAGGTGGCACAGAGTGATGTGCACAAACATACCGCGCAGCAGGGCTGATGGCATAATGTGGAACCGCAAGCTACTTGCACCAAAAGCTATCAACTAAATATGGCTTGTTGCCTGACCATCAGGGAGTTACTTGCGTAGAGCTAACAATGAAACAAGGCTGCTTACGGCACTGAGTGCGTCAAAGGGTTACTCATGCAAAGAGCTTACAGCCAAGGAAGGCTCAGCTCAGTGTACCAGGGAGTGGCCTGTCCAAAGAGGTGGCAATGAAACAAGACTTACCAGGACGTTAATTGCACAAACAGCTAAAATGAAATGATACAGCACCGTGTGCATCAACTAGAGCTTACCTTGAACCAAGGCTTACAGCAGAGTGTGCACCAAGGAGTTACTCGCACCAAGAGATGGCAGTGGAACAAGTCTTACACCAGAGTGTGCACATGGACATTATTTGCACAATCAACTGAGAATGAAACATGACTTACAGCACAATGTGCATCACTGAGTTATCTCTACAAAGATCTTAACATTAAACTAGACGTACAGCAGAGTGTGCACCAGGGAGTTACTTGCACAAAGAGCCGGCAATGAAACAAGGCTTACACCACAGTAGGCCCTGGGACGTTAATTGCACAAACAGCTGACAAGGAAACAAGGCCCACAGTAGGCACTGGGACGTTCATTGCACAAACAGCTGACAAGGAAACAAGGCTTACACCACAGTATGCACTGGGACGTTAGTTGCACAAACAGATGACAAGGAAACAAGGCTTACACCACAGTATGCACTGGGACGTTAATTGCACAAACAGCTGGCAAGGAAACAAGGCTTACACCAGAGTATGCACTGGGACGTTAGTTGCTCAAACAGCTGACAAGGAAACAAGGCTTACACCACAGTATGCACTGGGACGTTAGTTGCACAAACAGCTGACAAGGAAAGAAGGCTTACACCACAGTATGCACTGGGACGTTAATTGCACAAACAGCTGACAAGGAAATAAGGCTTACACCACAGTGTGCCCTGGGACGTTAATTGCACAAACAGCTGACAAGGAAACAAGGCTTATACCACAGTATGCACTGGGACGTTAGTTGCACAAACAGCTGACAAGGAAACAAGGCTTACACCACAGTATGCACTGGGACGTTAATTGCACAAACAGCTGACAAGGAAATAAGGCTTACACCACAGTGTGCCCTGGGACGTTAATTGCACAAATAGCTGACAAGGAAACAAGGCTTATACCACAGTATGCACTGGGCCGTTAGTTGCACAAACAGCTGACAAGGAAAGAAGGCTTACACCACAGTGTGCCCTGGGACGTTAATTGCACAAACAGCTGACAAGGAAACAAGGCTTATACCACAGTATGCACTGGGACGTTAGTTGCACAAACAGCTGACAAGGAAATAAGGCTTATAGTATGCACAGGGACGTTAATTGCACAAACAGCTGACAAGGAAACAAGGCTTACACCGCAGTATGCACTGGGACGTTAGTTGCACAAACAGCTGACAAGGAAACAAGGCTTACACCACAGTGTGCCCTGGGACGTTAATTGCACAAACAGCTGACAAGGAAACAAGGCTTACACCACAGTATGCACTGGGACGTTAGTTGCACAAACAGCTGACAAGGAAACAAGGCTTACACCATAGTGTGCCCTGGGACGTTAATTGCACAAACAGCTGACAAGGAAACAAGGCCCACAGTAGGCACTGGGACGTTAATTGCACAAACAGCTGACAAGGAAACAAGGCTTACACCAGAGTATGCACTGGGACGTTAGTTGCACAAACAGCTGACAAGGAAAGAAGGCTTACACCACAGTGTGCCCTGGGACGTTAATTGCACAAACAGCTGACAAGGAAACAAGGCTTATACCACAGTATGCACTGGGACGTTAGTTGCACAAACAGCTGAAAAGGAAATAAGGCTTATAGTATGCACAGGGACGTTAATTGCACAAACAGCTGACAAGGAAACAAGGCTTACACCGCAGTATGCACTGGGACGTTAGTTGCACAAACAGCTGACAAGGAAACAAGGCTTACACCACAGTGTGCCCTGGGACGTTAATTGCACAAACAGCTGACAAGGAAACAAGGCTTACACCACAGTATGCACTGGGACGTTAGTTGCACAAACAGCTGACAAGGAAACAAGGCTTACACCACAGTGTGCACTGGGACGTTAGTTGCACAAACAGCTGACAAGGAAACAAGGCTTACACCACAGTGTGCACTGGGGCGTTAATTGCACAAGCAGCTGACAAGGGAACAAGGCTTACACCACAGTATGCACTGGGACGTTAATTGCACAAACAGCTGACAAGGGAACAAGGCTTACACCACAGTATGCACTGGGATGTTAATTGCACAAACAGCTGACAAGGAAACAAGGCTTACACGACAGTATGCACTGGGACGTTAATTGCACAAACAGCTGACAAGGAAACAAGTCCTACACCACAGTATGCACTGGGACGTCAATTGCACAAACAGCTGACAAGGAAACAAGGCTTACACCACAGTATGCACTGGGACGTTAATTGCACAAACAGCTGACAAGAAAACAAGGCTTACACCACAGTATGCACTGGGACGTTAATTGCACAAACAGCTGACAAGGAAACAAGGCTTACACCACAGTATGCACTGGGACGTTAGTTGCACAAACAGCTGACAAGGAAACAAGGCTTACACCACAGTGTGCACTGGGACGTTAATTGCACAAACAGCTGACAAGGAAACAAGGCTTACACCACAGTATGCACTGGGACCTTAATTGCACAAACAGCTGACAAGGAAACAAGGCTTACACCACAGTATGCACTGGGACGTTAATTGCACAAACAGCTGACAAGGAAACAAGGCTTACACCACAGTATGCACTGGGACGTTAATTGCACAAACAGCTGACAAGGAAACAAGGCTTACACCACAGTATGCACTGGGACGTTAATTGCACAAACAGCTGACAAGGAAACAAGGCTTACACCACAGTGTGCACTGGGACGTTAGTTGCACAAACAGCTGACAAGGAAACAAGGCTTACACCACAGTGTGCACTGGGACGTTAGTTGCACAAACAGCTGACAAGGAAACAAGGCTTACACCACAGTGTGCACTGGGACGTTAATTGCACAAGCAGCTGACAAGGAAACAAGGCTTACACCACAGTATGCACTGGGACTTTAATTGCACAAACAGCTGACAAGAAAACAAGGCTTACACCACAGTATGCACTGGGACGTTAATTGCACAAACAGCTGACAAGGAAACAAGGCTTACACCACAGTATGCACTGGGACGTTAGTTGCACAAACAGCTGACAAGGAAACAAGGCTTACACCACAGTGTGCACTGGGACGTTAGTTGCAAAAACAGCTGACAAGGAAACAAGGCCTACACCACAGTATGCACTGGGACGTCAATTGCACAAACAGCTGACAAGGAAACAAGGCTTACACCACAGTATGCACTGGGACGTTAATTGCACAAACAGCTGACAAGAAAACAAGGCTTACACCACAGTATGCACTGGGACGTTAATTGCACAAACAGCTGACAAGAAAACAAGGCTTACACCACAGTATGCACTGGGACGTTAGTTGCACAAACAGCTGACAAGGAAACAAGGCTTACACCACAGTGTGCACTGGGACGTTAGTTGCACAAACAGCTGACAAGGAAACAAGGCTTACACCACAGTATGCACTGGGACGTTAATTGCACAAACAGCTGACAAGGAAACAAGGCTTACACCACAGTATGCACTGGGACGTTAATTGCACAAACAGCTGACAAGGAAACAAGGCTTACACCACAGTATACACTGGGACGTTAATTGCACAAACAGCTGACAAGGAAACAAGGCGTACACCACAGTATGCACTGGGACGTTAATTGCACAAACAGTTGACAAGGAAACAAGGCTTACACCAGAGTGTGCAATGGGACGCCACTTGCAAGTACAACTGACAATGAAATAAGACGGATAGTACACCGTTCATCAACTAGTCGCTCTTACAAAGAGAGTACCTTGAACTAAGGCTTCCAGTAGAGTGTGCATCAAGGAGTTACTTGCCAAAAGAGGTGACAGAGTGTGCACTCGGACGTTATTTGCACAAATAACTGACAATGAAACATGACTCCCGCACAATGTGCATCAGCGAGTTGCCTCTATGAAGAGTTTTCCTTGAACCAAGGCTTGCAGCAGGGTGTGCATCAAGGAGTTACTTGCACAAAGAGGACTTAGTCCAGAGTGTGCACCGGGACGTTAATTGCACAAACAGCTGACAAGGAAACATGGCTTACAGCTCAGTTTGCATCACCTAGTTGTTCCTACAAAGAGTCTACCTTGAACCAAGACTTACAGCAGAGTGTGCGTCAGGGACCTACCTGCATAAGGAGCTGTCAGTTAAACAAGGCTTACACCAGAGTGTGCACCGGGACGTTACTTGCACAGGCAACTGACAATGATCAAGTCTTACAGCACAATGTGCATTAATGCGTTTCTCTTACAACGAGCTTACCTTGAACCAAAGCTTGCAGCAGGGTGAAACTGAAGGAGTTACTTGCACAAAGGGCCAGCAGTGAAACAAGGCGTACATTAGTGTGTTCACCAGGACGTTACTTTCACAAACAAATGACAATGAAACAAGACTCACAGCACAACGTGCATCAGTTAGCTGCTCTTACAAAGAGCTTGCCTTGAACCAAGGTTTACAGCATGACATAACGTGTATTTGTAAAGAGCACGTTCACCTGGAGGTATCTTGGCGCTGAATAAAAGATGTTTATTGTTACCCAACGTACTCATTTTATCAACCTCAGATGGATGAAAGGTTGAGTGAACCCACCGGGGTTTGGACATGTGACTATGAGGCCAAACACAGGCCCCTGCAATGGACACATAAGTGCACTGAGCCACCAGACCCGGCTGAGGGTGCATTAGGGTGTTACTTGCCCAAAGAGGTAGCAGTATAACAAGGCTTACACAAGAGTGTGCACCAGGACATTATTTACCTAAACAACTGAGAATGAAACAATTCTTACAGCACAATGTGCATCAATTAGTTGCTCTTACGCTTAACAAGGACATTGGGGGTAAATTCAGAGCCCCGTACTCACCCTGACCCAGGACTTGCTTTTCTGCCTGCCTGCCCGCCCGAGTCTTCCCGCTGCCACGCACACCATCTCCTGCGACCGCCGAGCGGAGGACTCGGTTAACTATCGGCCCCTGCGGCGGCGCCACCTGAGGTTGTCATTCAAGGCGCCCGGAGGCGCTTAAAGCCCGGGCTTCCCCGGCAGAGTTTTGCTTTTCGCTTAACAAGGACATTGGGGGTAAATTCAGAACCCCGTACTCACCCTGACCCAGGACTTGCTTTTCTGCCTGCCTGCCTGCCCGAGTCTTCCCGCTGCCGCGCACACCATCTCCTGCGGCCGCCGAGCAGAGGACTCTGTTAACCATCGACCCCTGCGGCGGCGCCACCTGAGGACGTCATTCAAGGCGCCCGGAGGCGCTTAAAGCCCGGGCTTCCCCGGCAGAGCGCTGCTTTTCACTTAACAAGGACATTGGGGGTAAATTCAGATCCCCGTACTCACCCTGACCCAGGACTTGCTTTTCTGCCTGCCTGCCTGCCCGAGTCCTCCCGCTGCCGCGCACACCATCTCCTGCGGCCGCCGAGCAGAGGTCTCAGTTAACCATCGACCCCTGCGGCGGCGCCACCTGAGGACGTCATTCAAGGCGCCCGGAGGCGCTTAAAGCCCGGGCTTCCCCGGCAGAGCGCTGCTTTTTGCTTAACAAGGACATTGGGGGTAAATTCAGAGCCCTGTACTCACCCTGACCCAGGACTTGCTTTTCTGCCTGCCCGAGTCCTCCCGCTGCCGCGCACACCATCTCCTGCGGCCGCCGAGCGGAGGACTCGGTTAACCATCGACCCCTGCGGCGGCGCCACCTGAGGACGTCATTCAAGGCGCCCGGAGGCGCTTAAAGCCCAGGCTTCCCCGGCAGAGCGCTGCTTTTCGCTTAACAAGGACATTGGGGGTAAATTCAGAGCCCCGTACTGACCCTGACCCAGGACTTGCTTTTCTGCCTGCCTGCCTGCCCGAGTCCTCCCGCTGCTGCGCACACCATCTCCTACGGCCGCCGAGCGGAGGACTCGGTTAACCATCGACCCCTGCGGCGGCGCCACCTGAGGACGTCATTCAAGGCGCCCGGAGGCGCTTAAAGCCCGGGCTTCCCCGCAAAGCGGGACGCGAGCGGGACGCCGGACGAAGCCCGGGCCAAGGGCAGGCCCGTTTTAGCCCGTTGTAGACCGGTAAGACTGGACTGGGCCACGTCATTTGCATTTTCCATTCCAGATCGTTTTTCTGCTGTCTGAAAGTTTGATATCCCTTCCATCCTGTTACTTTGCGACAGCATAACTCTATCTATCATCTCCTGTGTTTAGTCATGACCAGAGGGACCAGAAGTAAAACGGCGCTGAGCGCTGCACAGATAATAGGCCCAATAGATCTTTTTATCACTAGGACAAACGAGGTGATAGACCAGAGTATAATTATGTTGGAGCGTAGGGTATCCCAAGAGTTGGCAATAGCGAGAAGGTCTTCTATGGGTCCTCTCGCTTCTGCCCTAACCCCGACTCAGCCAGGGCCGATCGCCCCCCTGTTATTGCCATCTGAAACCATAGCAGAGATCCACACTGTCTCTAGCACTGTGGATCTCTCTGCCACTCAGTTGTCCCTCGACTCGCATCTAACTGACGATTTAGAAAAAACACCTGATTTACATCAATGTCAAACTCATGTAGAACCCCCGGAAAAAAATGCTAAGGAGAGGAGGGAGGGCACCATAGCAAAACGGGCGAAGAAAAAAAAGATTAATTCCAACCCAAATAAAACTATATCTTCCTCAAACATCCACACACTGGGCTTAAACCAGCCCATCCAGTGTCCTCTAAATGTTAGCAATACCCCTTTAATTAATATTTCAGGAATGCTCGAGAACCTAAACATCATGGGGGCGGTGGGGGGCACATGTAAAGTATGCGTTTCTAACACTCAATTACTAAAGAGCATGGGGGAGCTTCTTAAACGCCATTTACATCCAGTGGAACGAAGCCTAATGAACATTGAAAAACAACTAGCGAAGCTGAATACACCACCTTTCACCCAGAAAACATTAGGCCCATCTAATGCAGGGGGGGGGAACCCAAAGTCTTCAGTACACCAGCCCAATCAGTTCAATCTGACACCCGCGCAAAAGCGACACAAGCCGCAAAAGTTGCAAATGCGCAACCAGAGAGGAAAATAACACAAGATACCACCCAGGCTCCTTCAGGTGCCGGGCAGGCAGAGCCCAATATAACTCAAGACATCTCCCAGACTACCCCTGGTTCGTCAAAAGGTCTAACTCAGACAGCCAAGTTGAAAGCTACACGACTCATACCTCCTAAAGGGTTGGCTCCGCAGCCTTTGGGTGATGGAAAGAAGGGAGTGAGGTTCAGGCGTCCGACACATCTACCACCTGAGGCGACCCCATATACTGTCATCCTTACTGGGGTCCCAGAACTGCCTGAAAACACAGACGAACCTGCCTGGTCCCTTCGAAATAAGGTGCTGCAGTGGTTGAGCATAAATAGACCTCTTCAACCACCAAATTCCAGCAGAATCTCTTCGGTACGAAGAGTACCGTGGATTGGTGAATTAAGAAAAAGCATACAGGGTGACTGCGTCATAATCAACTGTGACGATCCCGCCACGGTTGATTATATCTGCTCCTGGCCTACCCCGGCAAAAAAGGGAGGGATTGATGCCCACCGCCTCTCCTTTTTTTATCCACCATCGAACATCTTTGAATATGGAGAAATCCCAAGCTGGGAGGAAGGTCCGGATTGGACCTGGAACCAAGCGGGCCGCTGGAACAGGAACAGGAATAGGACTAGAGACTGCGAAGTTCGGTCTTGGTTTCCTAGAAGAGAACAGTTCAACATGGAAGGCTGGAGGGGCATTTCAACAAGAAATAGATACGACTGCCTAGATATGGTCGACTGACCACTAGGGTATTCAATCGGGGTAAAACAGGATCATAGAATCTTTTCTGCTTCTCCAACCTTAGGAAGAGCATCAAACCCGTGCAACAAAAAACACTCTCCCTGTCATACTAGCTTAACCCTGCCAAATACCAATCTTGCCCTCCCTCGGGCACCAGCATCACTAGCATCATCCTCTTCATACCAATTAGCTACGGGCTCCACATCTGAGGGGCCCGATGTTATAGACGCCAATGAGGAATATGACATAGCCTTCCTTGATGAAACAAACACAGGAACTTTAGATACGATAGGGCACAGTGTAGGTAATAGTGTGAGCCCACATTCACTGGAAAAAGATCTAACACAAACAGTGAGGAGAGCCAGTGTGGCCTTAACATTGTGGAACATTGCGGGTCTCTCCAAGAAATCGAAGGACCAAACATTCCTATCCTTTGCCGATACATTTGACATTATATGTCTTCAGGAGTGTTGGGATCAGGAGCAGTCCCATATAGAGGGTTTCAGTACCCTCTTTACTCCGTCTATTCAGGGTAATCGAGGCAGGGGCTCTGGAGGCCTCTGTACGTATGTCTCTAATCTGGCAAACTTGACAGTGAAGAGATTTGAGAATGAGGAGGTCAGCAATAGGGAGTGTAAATCCTTGCAGGGTTTTCTGTTAAAGGGAAAGGGCCGAGCATTCTTCTGATCAATTTATATAATAACATCATGAAAGAGGCCAAAGCACTCATAGACGATTTAACCCATATCTTAAATAGAGGAACGGGAGAGGCTGATTGCATCCTTATAGTGGGAGACTTTAACTGCCACTTATGCCCTCATAGTGGCTTAGACATTTGTGGCATAACAAATTTAAAAGGGGAACCTAGCACGCATTTTGAACACACCATTTTTGGTAATATGCTAAACCAATTAATGCATGACTGGGACCTAGGCTACGCTAACGAACTTTGCGAGCCTATGGTTGATTTTCAACCAACTTTCCATGGTCGAGGGCTAGGCACCATTATAGACTTTATGTTGCTGTCTAACAGCAATCAGGGATCTGTACAGGGCTTTAAAACAGAAGATCTAGTAATGAGTGACCACTTTCCAATTAGCATCAGTCTTGATGCGGGCATGCACGATAGCCATGCATCAAGACTGTCTGAAACATTATATCGTCATTCATTTTCCCTGACCAGAAGAAATGGGTATGCCATTAAGTGGTCTACGGTCGACCCTAAAAATTTCTTAAAGGAGGTAATCATGGAAGACCGTGAGCACTTCATGACGTGTCTGGAACAATATCCCAATCCCCATAAGATCAGAGTGGCCTATGATAAGATAGTAGCCACTATTAATGATAAACTGATCAGGAAACGAAAAGATGGTGAAACGGTTAGATCGAACGGCTGGTTCCATTCTGCCTGCACTAGAGCCCATAAAGCTCTCCTACAGGCTGTAAAGACCCTGCCGAAAGATATTAAGTTAGTCAGAACAGCCAGGCTGGACTATAAAAAGGCACTGCAAAATAGGAAAAAAGAACTCAAAGATCTTGCCTGGGAGGCGTTAATAAAGGCTAGCGCCCTTCGGGACAATATTTCCTTTTGGAGAGACGTCAATGCCCCGTTCTTCGCAGCGAGAAAGACTGACTCTTTGGAGGTAGCTATAGCTGAGGACGTGTGGGTGAGTTATTTTACGGCATTATACAAAAATGATGAATTACCTGCGGTAAACTGCCCTGCAATATTATCACACATCACCACTGACCCGCAGTCAGAAGCATCACACACCATAGACTCCTTTCCACTGAACATAGTCTTTTCTACACTAGAGGTTGAGCAGGCCCTTCGAGAGAGCGCTAATTCCAAAGCCCAAGGGCCAGATGGCATCCCTATTGACTTATTTAAAGAAGACATGGATCTTTGGGTCCCGCTCCTCACAAATGTTTTAAATGCCTATAGTCAAACAGGCTTTCCAGCCACATGGCAGGAAGCCATTGTAATTCCTATCTTTAAAAAAGGAGATAGACAGGACCCTAAATGCTATAGACCAATCTCTCTGCTCGACTCCTTGATGAAAGTAGCAGGGAGAGTTCTACTTACCAAACTACAAACTAACATTCCCATGTTACCTAAAGTATTGGAAAAATGTATCCATCAACAATTGAGTCTACACATCTCCAAATTCAACCTGCTAAATGTTTGCCAATCTGGCTTCCATCCTAACAACAGCACAGAAACTGCAATTTTGCACATAGTAGATGACGCATTGCTGGCGCTTGACCACAATGAAACCTGCCTCTTAATCTTACTGGACCTGTCATCGGCGTTCGACACGGTGAACCACGCCAAAATCCTAGATAGATTGGAAAACAGAATGGGCCTAGAGGGTACAGTCCTCAACTGGTTCAGCTCCTTTCTTGAGAACAGATGCCAAAAATTCATTGTCAACCAAACCCTTTCTGGCCCGACCAATAATGCAATTGGAGTTCTACAGGGATCAACGCTTTCACCAGCGCTATTTAATCTATACGTTGAACCACTCACGGAAATACTACAAAAAGCAAATATTGCTTTCCACATGTATGCAGATGATACTCAGTTGTACATCAAGGTTGTATCAACTGAAGAGATAAAGACAATGAACCATGCACTATCAAGAACCCTCCAATGGTTAACCAAGAATCACCTGAAACTAAACCCTCAGAAAACTGAATTCCTACTTATTTCACCACAGAAAAGCAAATTAAAAACAGCAGAATGGGTCAACCTTATCACTGCTCTAAATTGTACTCCAAAGATTGTCGACTCTACCAAATCACTGGGAATTACTCTAGATAAAAACCTGAACATGTCAACACATATCAATACAATGGCAAAAAACGCTAGATTCCATTTAAGTTACTTGCGAAAACTTAAACCTTTCCTGAACAAATGTGGTCTTGTGTGTGCATCAGAGAGGTACTTGCACAACATTCAGGAAAAACCTCAGAGTTTCAGGGAGTTCATTGGACAATGACCTTCCAATAACACTGGCTGTACATAAACAGGTGATAGACAAAGAGTTTCAGGGCGGTCTTGACTTGTGCAACATTAATCCGCGCTGCAGCAATTTGCTGGCATCCTGGAAGCAAAGTGTAGGCTCACCCTTATTGAAAAAGCCCAATCTGGGTGCTGAAGATCTTAAAAACTCTTAACTCTCTTAACATCTCATGGAAATATCTTAGAAAACTTGATGGCTAAAGACCTCTCTGACTTTCTAGATGAGAGTATGTTACTGGATGATTGGAAATTGGGCTTTCAACGTGGTTGAAACACAAAGCCCTCCTTACTTGCTTTTACCAGTGACATTAGCTTCATTCGCAATACAACGAGTGTGATACTTTTGGATCTATCCGCGGTCTTTGGATCCCAAACTGCTTCTGGAATTCTATCAAACATGGGCTTTAAAGTTGTTATGTGGAAGACTGGTTCAGCTCATTTCTATTGGGCAGACCACAGTCGCTTATGCTTGCCACTTACTAGTTGTAGAGTACCTCGGGCGGCTCGTCAATGTCCCTGTTACCATCTAATGTTTATGTTCAACTCCTGCCAACTATTATCCTTTCCTTTAGATGTCAGGCCTTTTCATGTGTCGATGATAAACACACCGTGATTCGCCTGAATGATCAAGCGCCAAATTCCACAGTAAATCTGCATGAATCCTTGGGAGGGGTCCAGCAATGGATAGACCATAATGTTCTAAAGCTCATCCTCAATAAGATGGAGCTCTTCATTTTTGGCAGAAACAACTTCCTGTGGCCTACCTTCCTGGGCCCTCGTCCAATTCCTCAGAACAAGGAAAACACTGCAGGTGTTACTCTGAATGATAAACTGATCTTTGATCATCATTTCTCCTCCACTGTTATCATCTCTTGTGGTTGTTGAAGTCTGAAAATGTTTAAACTTTCCTCACAGAGTATGTCTGGACTTCTGTGGTATTAGCCCGTGTCATGTCTAGGGTGGACTATTGTACTGTCCTCTAATGAGCGTGACACAGGTCTAGGTCACACAGCTCCAGCCCCCTCAGTACTACTTGGTGAGGCTGGTATGTAGGTTTAAGTCATTAAACCAGGTGTTGGTGGCCAGAAGAACCTTCCACTGGTTGCCAACAGAGCAAAGAATGCAACTTAAGACACGTTGCTGACCTAAAATAATTTTACCATGCAGTCCCTTTTGGAGGAATTTGCCTGGTGAAACACTATTGCCCACAAATATTTATTGGAATCTGCAAAACAGCTGCTACGGCAGATCTTTAGAATAAAGTGTGCAGTGGGGAAACAGTTCCCTGAGACAAATGTCTGACTGCTTGGCCTTCAGAAAAGCAATGACGGTCTTCTTGGTCCAAAAATGGTGGAATTCAGACTTCCTCCTGTCTTCTCTTTCCCTGTGTTATCGCTGATCTTTGTGTTTTAGTTTGAGCACCAAAAAATTACGTGGTTGATATATTTTTGTGCTTTGCAAAGAAATCGAATAAATCCATCAAGGTCCCTACACATAAGTTTGACAGTTGGACAGGTACAAGCACATTATGCGTATTTCGCATAGAAAATTAGTACATTTGCATCTTTAGTAGTGCCTTCTTCTAGGAACTCACAAACATTCCCAGTAGTAGGTTTGGAAAGCTACACTAGGCACACGTCTTTTGTCATACTACTTGGTAAGCCTTTTCCCCAATATGTAATTGTACAGGGAATACAATTACACAAAGGGAAATGCATCCCGATGTGCAATTGCGCATTTTTTTCCCTCTCCATATGGAAAATATTTTTCCCGTCGAAAAACTCCTTCCACCTACACCACCTCGAAGTTTGAAGGTGAGCCGTTCCCCTTCCTGCCTTGTGACATAGGTGCTGGAAGTAGAGGTGTGGGGCCAGTAGGGGGGGGAGGTCTGCAGCACCCCCAAAATAACCATGCTTGAGTACAGAAGATGAATGAGCAATAAAGATGCCTTTACATTTTGTTTTTATCATCACATTTGCTCTGATTCAAAGTAAGAGGCCAAATGTCAAGCTATAGTTTCTGACACATTGCTGCATATTCTTTCAACAGGGAGATTGGTGTTTACTTTTCTTTCTCTGACTCAAAAGTTAGAGGATTTTGTGAACTATATGACAATCTTTCTAGGGTACAATTCGTGTGAAACGAAGGGGATATGGGATATCAGTCTATTTTTCTAGCACAATATCTGTATACTTTCAAAATGCTTATGCAAATATTTCAAAATATATTAGCAGTTAGGAAAGTACAAATGAAGAAAAAAATTTGTAATTCTGAAGTGTGATGAAACAAACATTTTAATAGGATCAAAACAAATCAAAACACTTTACTTGATGATGTGTAAATTGTAAATATTTGCTGGAAAGCGATTTCCGTTTATTGCGCGCTATATAGTTTCATCAGTGAAACTGCATGTCATTGGGAGCTTTGTTGCAATTTTAATGGAAAATGTGCTCTCTGTAAATGGCAGTGCGCTACACCGTGCTGCTTTAGTAATATATTTGCAACAATGGAAGGCACCACCCGCTAAATAGTACACCCTTACCACTCTCCGGCTAAATGGGTGTGAGCCGTTTGCTATACTTGTTCTTTGTGTGACGCTTTAATTTTCCACAATCCATATGACGTCAGTGATGTAACATTGATGCCAGCACCCCCACTCTAAAAATTGTTCCCAGCACCGCTGCCTGTGAGGGGAGTTACTCCAGTCCTTTGCTATGCTAAAACTCCAACGATTTCAAGGGTGTCAAAAGGTCTGATTGGGGTTTGTTAATGCTCACAAATCAACAAGTTTATGTGTGACTAGAAACTTTCAAGGCAAACCACAACCTAATTAGCCCATTTTGCACCCTTTGTTTGGGCTTTACTATTGCTGATTTCGCCACACTCTTGTCAGAGAAACCACCATTACTAAATCCATTTATCCTTGTCAGGAAGCCTTCTATAAATTTGCGACTGGAGAAAATAATCCACTTTGGTTGCACACACACATGCACACTCGCACACATACACATACACACCTTTGTTAATGAGGTTCAGTGTCTTCTTTGCACAAAGACTATCAATGTCAGACACATCCAAATATCCAGTGTGTTCTTGTCAGAATTGCTTACGACACATAATATACAGTCACAGTGAACTTCTGAGTTGTCTTTCCAAAGAAATGTAAATGCCACAAGCCATATCTACAAGCTTTCAGTCACATTCATGCAGACCACCTGGAATGAGGCTGTCAGACTGACTTTACTTTTTTTCCTCGTACTTTCCTTTACTCACAGGGAAGATCCTTAAGAATTGCGACTAGTAGAGTTAGTCTCTCTTAGGCACTTGGTGCAGTTACTCCCTTTTCTGCCTCTGGTGAATTGGGGTGGCCTGAATCCATATTATTCAGTATTGTTTATGACATTCTTAGCTGACAACTAAGCTGCTGCCTTTGCAAATACAAAAGTGCCTCCACTCTTGTTCCTGCTTAACTAACACCTAGGTTCAGGCGCAGTCCTTGTTACACATTTGATTCCTCTTTCAATCAGTATACTTCTCCCCCAAGGGTGGGTGATGAATAAGGGTGGGCGTAAAATCCATTTAGCGGGCAAATTTGCGGATTTTCTGCGATGTCGCGATTCGCGAATCTCGCGAAATCCCGGTAAAATCCGCGAATCAGCGGGGTCGAATTTTCAGCCAAGCAAGGGTTACAGCAGCAGGTGCAAAAGTTGAACCTAATTCTTTGTAACCTTTTACAAAAGGGTTACAAACAAATTAACTTCAACTTTGACACCTGCTGCTAATTGCTTCCTGGCGCCTCGTTGCCTACTTGCAACTATTCTCTGACCCTGCTCTGACCCTTGAAGCAGGGTCAGAGAATAGTTACAAGTAGGCAACGAGGCACCTGTCCAAGGAATTAAACCTCATCAGGAAGCACTTACAGATATAAAAAACAGGAAGAAGGGAGAGGATGGCAAATACACCCATTTTGAGTTGTCAGGAGGGGTTAAACTAAAAGAGACCTTTAAAGCACAATTTTCATATGCATTTTGCTAAAAATAAAAAGCTGTATGTTCTGTAGGGGCAACTCAGGAATCTGGCCCTTCAGAGATCTATCTATCTATCTATCTCTCTCTCCCTCTCCCTCTCCCATAAACGACTGCATGGATAACTTCGCTATGCAAGCGGCTCGTGAAGACACAAAAAACCCCGCGAACACGCAAAAAACCAAAAATCTGCAAATTCGCACAAATTCGCAAATTTTGCGGATCGCGAATTCGCAAATCCGCAAATTCGCAGATCGAGAATTCGCAAAATTCGCCCATGCTTAGTGATGAAACAGCATTGTTAATTTACATTTTTCATAGTATACACTCTCTTCGAAGAGACCTAAACCACGGGCAATAAAAAACAATTCTCTGGGAAATCATTTCAACCCATCATTGTGCGCCGTTACCTCACGTCAGTTTACCTGTTTATATAATGAAAGTGGTTGGGGTGGGGCTCGGTAGATAATACAGAAAGTTTAGTTATCATTTATCTTTGTGGACCAGGGTTGGACTGGAAATCTAATGGAGCCCTGGCAATTTTGTCTGGGGGGGGAGGGGGGGGGGGGGGTGACAAGCGTGAAGTACTGCTGCTCAACAAAACCAGCCCTCAGCACTGCTGCTTTCGTTACTGGCGGTCGATATGGCAGTATCGCTGCAAAACCGGTCCCCACCCTTCCAGCCTCTGGGCAAATGCCCGATGCCTACTACGGTCAGTCCAGCCCTGTTCCGGACCCGATCTCCACTCCTGTCTTTGGTGATGTGGGAAATCTCAACTGGTTAACTTTTCACTTTCTCTGAAAATAAATATTGATTTAGGATTAATAATATGCCATGCAATATCACATAAAATTACATTTAATTAATGCATGTTCAGGTAATGAAAACTGCTATTGACAAACAGTCCCATCCAATGTTTAGACTAAATGCATAAGCAGCCTGGGATGACATGGCTTGGTTAACTTCTTTCTAACCTGATAGAGTTATTGAATTAATAAATCCTCCGATCACCTCCTCTTACTCTTCACGTTTCCCATTGAAGGGGCAGGTTTGATCACAGTATGCTTGTCTATCTGTCCCACCCTTCCTCATGCTCTTGGCTATTTCTTGAGAGAGCATACTTCATCTCTTGGGGCACAGGGGCAAATATCAATGTAAGAAATTGGGTTATTGGCAGAGGGGTGGGGGGGGGGGGGGGGGGGGTAAAAAACGTACTTAAGCAAGAACCATGTTGAACCACAAACGTCGCTAAATTAACCTGTGCTTAACTCTCTGGTATATTGGCACAAAAGCAGTCAGGTTTAATTTATAGGTAATATGTAAGGTATTTATGGAGGGCAATCATAGTAATAAAGTAAAAACTCAACACAAGAAAAATTGGAAACAAAATTTGAAAAAAGAGAACATTTTAATGAATAAAATTACACCAAAATAAATTAAATCCAATCAGTAGAACACAAGTTATGAATTTCTGATGGTGTTAGGGCAAAATAGCACCTAAAACATCAAAGTGGCAACCGTGATTATCTGGTCCCGCGAGACCGGGGCAAAGTCAAAAGTTAAGGCCACCCGTGATGGAATGTGGGTCGGATACACAAGGTGGATTTGGCCCGAGCTCGACTTATCTTCGGTCTTAGAAGACATTTGGAAGAAAAGTTCCTGTGCAGGTGAAGTTCAGCTGGGCAAAGCAGCAAGTGGTGTCCGAGGAGTAGGCTTTGTTGTCAGCAAGTCGCTGGACAGAGTTTTGGTGAAGGTTTCTACCTTCAGACTTAGCCTTTTTTTCCAAAGTCGAAAATCTCCTACTGAATGAAGCTGCACCCTGTAGTCAACAAGGGCTGCACAAGACTGGATACCTTCGCCGAGAGGTCCCCCTGAACAGGATTTACTACTACAGAGAAGAACATAGCAGCAGCTACCGCTACTGGCGATGCACCTTGGGCGAACCGGCTGGCAGGTCGTCTATCTGTTCTCAGGCCACATTTTGGTGGAATTTATTCTAAGTCCCAGCTTTTAGGGTTAGGCAGAATCAGCTCCTCTAACACCACTTCCAAGGGCCCAGGACTTGGGGTGCACAACTTGGGGCTTTAGGTGCATGGTTCAAGGTTTCTGGAGATTTTTATGTCCCTGTAGCTCACATTGAAGGCCAGCCAACTAGACTTTGGAGTCATTCTTGTAGTCCTGGGTTCAAGCAGCAAGGTAGGCCTCAAGCAGCCGGGCAGCCCCTCTGGGTTGCAAGGCAGGCATCAAGCAGCAAGGTAGTCCTTTTGGAGCAGCATGGCAGTCCTCTGGTAGCAGCAGGTCAGTCCTTCAGGGAGCAAGGCAGGCATCACACAGCAGGGTAGTCTTTCCTCTGAAGGTCCAGGCAGCCCTTCTGAAGTGTTCCACACGTCCAGGAGTGTACTGAAAAGTTGCTCCGAGGGTCCAATATTCATACCTGGCATTAGCCTTTGAAGTGGGGAAATCTTCTAGGCTATCCTATATCTGTTTATGGCAAGTTTTTTCCTTCCCCTGTCAAAGCTCTCAGAAGTCTGGGGAGACAAAAGACCAGTGTCAGGTTCCTATATTTGTGTGCTGGATGCAGCCCTTTGAAATGTAAGTGGGGCAGGAAACAGCTCCTGCCCTACCATTCCAGACAGGAGGGCCCATCCTAGCAACACCCAGTCCCCTTGTTTCACTGTCTAGGAGGAAAACACACAAAGCCCAGCAGAAAAGCCATTTACAGCCACGTGACACAGGACACTTGCAGAAGCACAAAAATTGTTAGGACAGGAAAATGCAAACTTTCTAAAAGTGGCATTTTCACAATTGTGACTTAAAATCTGGTTTTACCTTATTTTTTTGTTTGCCTTTTTTTTCTTTCTTTCTTGAAGTTTTATATACCGCAAACTTGACCCGAAATCAGGTATCAGAGCGTTTTACATGAGCACCAGTTGCGTTACATGAGGACACATTCATTTTTTTTAGGCACTGGAAGATTGAGTAATTTGTCCAGAATCACAGGATGTTGAGCGTTGTTGCCAAGATTCAAACCCGGTTCCCGGTATTTGAGGTCTACCGCCCTAACCATCAGGCTACATCCCCTCCTCATTAAAGAGGATTTTAAATTAGTTAATTAGTATTTATACATGATATTCCTACCTGCTCACAATGAAAAGTTTGCACTTATTAAATGTAATAAGGTAAGCCAATGTTATCCAATAGGAGAAGTAAGCCTCATAATAGTGAAAAATAAACTTAGGAGTTTTTCACTACAAGGCATATATATAGAAGTAAAAAAACAATTAAATAAACTTATTCGTGCCCAGTACATGAACTTTTCAATAAGCGTAAAGAAGGAAATAAATAGATTGAAGAACCAACTGAGGCGGGAGAACCAAAAGGAAAAAAGAGCTATTGAGGATCGAAATTGGGTAGATATTCAGATTGCTGCGAGTAAATACAATCAACGTCAATACTGGTCATTAATCGCGAAAATAACTGGCACAAAGAAAAATTTACAATCCATCCCGGTTCCCCCGAATGACTGGGAACTATACCTCTCAGATCTTTACAAAGCAAACCCAATAAAACCTGAAGTAAGCAGTAAAGATATGAAACACGAAAATGCCGAGAATTCTCCAATACGAACTACAGTCATCTCGGTTGAACATAATATACGCAAAGCAAGACCCACAGGCGCCTCTGGACCAGATGAAATTCCGATTAAGGCGTTACAAGTCGCACCGAAAGAATGGAGTAAACTATTATGCCCTCTCTTTAATTACATCCTTGAGAGTGGACAAATTCCAAATTCTTGGCAGGGAAGCATAATTATCCCTATTCATAAGAAGGGAAGTAAAACCCAAGCTGAAAATTATCGACAGATCGCACTCATGGATGCAGTAGGCAAAGTGTTCGCGGCAGAGGTGCTAGATCGCCTGAAAGAATGGGCCTTTTCGTCAGGTCTGATACCAATGTGCCAAGCAGGCTTTAGGCCTAAGCACTCGGTTACAGATAACATAGCAGTAATTCAGGTTATCTTCGACAAATACATTACTCAAAAAACCCAGGTAGTCTATGCCGCATTCATTGATTACTCAACGGCATTTGATCGGGTTGATCGACCTACCCTATGGAAAAAACTTAGGAGGCTTGGAATTCAAGAACAATTGCTGCAAGCAATAATAAACCTCCATACCACTACCTGGTGCCAAGTCCAGATGGGGGGAGAAAAAGGACTCACAAAAAGAATCCAAACGGAGAATGGACTAAAGCAAGGGTGCCTTCTAGCCCCGCTCCTCTTTTCCCTCTACTTAAGTGACTTGCCTAACCAATTGCAAATTGGTTTTAATCTACCGCCGAAGATCGCCCAGCAAAGCATAATTTCATTACTGTACGCTGACGATATAGTATTATTAGATCTAACCCCCTTCGGACTGCAGGCATCACTGGATATTCTGTTTCAATATTCGAAGGAAAATTATCTCATACCAAATATAAAGAAAACTAAAGTGATAGCTTTTTCTGGAAAAAAGCAAAGCGCCAAGTATACCTGGAAGATCGGAGAAGAGAAAATAGAAGAGGTAGCTAATTATCCTTATCTCGGGAGGATTTTCTCCAAAAATTTAACGAATTCAACTCAGGTATCGAACTTACAAAGGAAAGCTGATATACATGCCTCTGCTCTCTTGAAACTATACAGTGCAACAGGGAATAGACACTTTTCTGCACTATTAGGCACATACAGAGTAAAAATACCACCTGTATTATCATATGCGACGGAATATATTCCCATAAAGCAATGGGTTTTCATGGATCAAAAAGAGGGGAAAATTTTAAGAAGGATCATGAAAGTTTCCGATGCTGTACCCGTACAGGCACTGAGACTAGAACTATCAGTCATAAGTTCATACGCTATAGCTATCGCCAACGTAATAAGATGGGCCTACAACCTGATTCATGCGAAGGAGAACACTCTAAGGTCTGTCTTGAAAAAAGAGTCTTTTGGTGCAGAGCCTAAAAAGCAAGTCTTTCTGGAAAATTTGGCTGTAGCATTTCAGCTGGCACACATTAATGTTGAAATGTTGAGTACTTGGTCTCCAGCGCAACTAAAATTGTTCTTAAAAACTTTTACCCCTAAACTGAGCTATGAATTGGACTGTTTACACTGTAATAAATTAACCATCTACAAGCCATTTGTGGAAAAACTTGAATATAAGCAAACTCGACCTTATATTGGGTTCACCCTGACACATGGTGTAAGGAGAGCGATCACTATGTACCGGTTGGGCATTTTACCACTATTAGCATTTACTTCCAGATGGCTTCCAGGAGGATCTCCTCTGTGTACTCTGTGCGCAGGGGGCGATCAAACTATAGAACATTTATTGCTTGTGTGTCCCAATCATAAAGTAACACTAGCTCGTACAAGATATCTTAATCCTATATTACGCTACTGCAGAATTACTAGGGGGAGAGAACTTTTAGAAATGTGTGGTCTACCTTTGAATGAATTTATTTGTTACAATTTGTATAAATTTTTAAAACAATTCTTATCTCTGTATTAATACTGTTGTATTTTCTGTTTATAAAATGTAAAATTTCTTTTGTGGTCCTCTGTTGAGTACCAACACAAATAAAATGTTTGACCTTTGACCTATATACACATACATACATACATATATATATATATATATATATATATATATATATATATATATATATATATATATATATATATATATATATATATATATATATATATATATATATATATATATATATATATATATATATATATATTTGCCAAGTGTTTTTATTAGGATTTTACATTGAATAATAATGGTGGCATGAACAGCCCATGTAGCATACAAGTTTGCATGAAAACGCAACAGTGACAACAGGTTAATGTAGGCCATAGGTGCATCCGATGAGCAAGAGAATAACATGAGAGACATGTCAAGGAGAGCAGCTCGAATCATGCTCCCAAACCATTAGTAGTGAAGGGTGTTCATAGGCTGGGGGAGAGAGAGAAGAAAGAGGGGAAGGAGGGGGTGAGGAAGGACCAGGGTGCTGTTATGCAGAGCTTGTGAGTTAGTACACAGGGTGCTATTGGCACACAGACGTGATTACGTCAAAGTTTGCATTATGGCCAGAGGGGCCTCCGGTGGTCATAGGAGGGGGAAGTCAGCAAGTCTAATTTTGTCTGGAATGAGCAAAGAGCAACACCAGTCAAAAGAGTGGCACTGGCAGCTAAGGCAAGGGGATTTAACGGTGATGAGACAGCAAGCGGGAGTTCACAGGGGTAGTTCATCATTTATATTAATTGGAGAAAGTGGTTGAGGAGGGTGTCCCAAGTGAAGGAAATGGGGCTCTTGCGTAGTAGCACAGCGTCGTAGCACCCCATAGCAGGCCTCAGGTACAGGGGCCGGGCTCAATCTCCACTGTAGTGTGAGTGTTCGTGTGGTGAGGAGGAGAGCGAGTCTAGCAAAGCGAGCCCTCACCTCTATGCTCTTCCAACCATGAAAATGGCTAGGGCGCAGGACTCCCAAATGTAAATGTCTGGAAGTTCCATTACTTCTTGCGGTGCTGTGTGGATAGTGCGCGAATCATGATCAGAGTATGTGTTAAAGATCCGCTGAAGGTGCCTGACAGTGCAGGAAGAGCAGATGGGCGGTGGGGAAGAAGTGATTAAGTTGTTCAGGTGTTAAATAGATCCTATCGAGGTTGGTGAACTGTATGCTTTTGAAGCATGTATTGTGGGAGACCTGGAGTAGGAGCTCGAGCCCTCTGTCCAGTTTTGCATCATGGATTGCCCATCCAAAGTCGGACTCCTATTTGTCCTTCAGAGACCCATCATTGTGCGCTGTTACCTCACTTCAGTTTGTCAGCAGCCATAATAGAAGTGGTTAGGGGTGGGGCTCGGTAAATAAAACATAAAAGTTATCTTATCATTCATTTTTCTGGATCTCATCTCCACTCCTGCCTTTGGTGATGGAGGAAATCTCAACTAGTTAACTTTTCCCTTTCTCTGAAAGCAAATATCGATTTAGAAGTAATAATATGTCATGAATTATCACAGAAAGGCACATCTAATTAGTGCACATCCAGATAATGTAACCTGCTATTCACAAACATTCCCCTTCCCAGTTTTAGGATAATTGCATGCATAGGACCTCTGTTGGTGCCGCAAAGGGCCACATTACAAGATGGCTGCCTCTTCCCATGTTTAGTAGAGTCTGTTTAACAGAGTGACTTTGGAGCTCCTAATCTACTATGGGCTAAAGGGTACGAAACATGTCGTAATTGGTGATGCACCAGGTATTGACCCCTGGGAGGGCAAAATCATCTATTAGTTGGTCGAAGGAGAGGAGGTGGCCATCTGTAAAAAAGTTGCCAACTTTTGGTAGGGAGCAAGGTGTTAAGCCTGCTGAGAAGGGGAAAACAGGGGGCCGGGGAAGGTCTTGTAGGGAGCATGCTGGAGCATAAGGAGTGATGTAGTGGGTAAGGCGAGTTACCCATGCGATGCATCTGCAAGTGATTGTGACCTGTAGCGACTGTGGGGTCGGGGGTAGGGGGGGGGGCAGGCAAAAGGAATCTCATGAACACTGAAGGAGGACGGGGGCCCGAACCCGCGCATGTTTCGACTAGATTGCAAGTAACTCAAAGTAACTTTACTGTCTCCATCTGAATCTTCCTCAGCACCCTTAGGAGGAGGAGATTTGGATGCAAAGCTCATAGAAGACATAGCAGCTAATAAAATATAAGAGCATCTATTGCTCATGCCTCTGGGCATCAAGGCCAAATGTTCTAGACCAGAACTGGAGAAGAAGTTTGTCCTCCCTGGATGCAAAGAGATCCAGCCATGGGAGTCCCAGATGAGACGTCAGGAACTGAAACCCTCTTGGGTGAAGATGGAAATCTACAGATGTTGGAAACACCGTGCTCAGCAAATCTGCCATTGAGTTCTCTACTCCCAGGATGTGGGTGACTGTTCTGCAAAACAGGTTCTGCTCTGCCCACAATATCAACATTTGAGTTACCTGGGCTAGACTCCAACAAGAGAAACAGTCGGAACACTGCAGTCTTAACCTTGCATGTTCTGACTACGCAAGTGCTAGCACGCTTGCCTTAACAATGCATATGCCTTAACCACCCATATGCGTTAAACATGCACATGCGTGGTTTAGGCAGTGCGCGATGTAGCTGCTGGCTAGACGGAAGACGGTGAAGACAGAAGCAGAAAGATGCCAGGAACAGACACAATGAGGTAAGTGGGGCGGGGGGGTGGGTAGTTTTCAAGGCTGAGGGGGATTGGGCGGGGTATCGGCGTCGTTTTAGGGACAGCTGGGTGGGTCGGCGTGGTGTATGTAATGGGGCAGGGTTTTAGGCTTTAGGGCACAGGGAGGGGATTGGGTAGTCGGGGTCGGTTTTAGGACTGGGGTATCGGGGTAGGTCTCAGGGCAATGGGAGGGCAATGGGTAGCTGGGGTAGTTTTTAGAGCTGGGGGTGGGGTAGGTTTATTTGCAGCGGAAAGGGTTGGGTAGTTTTAGGGGCAGCAAGGGGTGGGGGTCAGGGTAATGTATATAAAGGGGCAGGGTTTTAGGCCTTCAGGCAGGGGGAGGGAAAGGGTAGTTGGGGTTGATTTTAGGGTTGGGGGGTCGGGTAGGTCTCAGGGCAGTGGAAAGGGATGGTGTAGCTTAAGGGAGAATGCGCAGTGAGGGGTCGGGGTAGTGTAAATAAAGGGGCAGAGTTTTAGGCCTTCGGTTTGTGGGAGAGAAATTAGTAGAGTCAGCCCGGGGTTGAAGGGTCGGGTGGTGTTTGTACAGAGGCAAGGTTTAAGGGACAGCGTAGGGGTGGGGGGCGGTTGGGGGGCGGTTGGGTGGCAGGAGGGTTTGGGGTAGTGGCAACCTTAGCCACACATGCCCCTTTCCCATTCATGCCTATACCACAAAATTGTTTGGTAAAGGCAGGCGTGGTAAAGGAATGCATGGTTAAGGTGCATTCATGGTTTGAGCTGCGCGGTATAGGCACGTGTGGTTTAACCATGCGTTGCTCTATCAGACATCTGATTTCCACCTGGCGATTTATGTATGACTTCACTATCCAGTTGTTCGTCATTACTGACGCAGGGTGACCCCAGAGTTGAATGCAAAAGATTTCAGAGCTCTGACAACTGCCACCGGGTCCTTCCAGCTGGATGATTGATTTCATTCATCTGATACAATTTGCCCTGAACAGAATCACTCTGCAAAGTAGCTGCCCCTGCACTGGCGTCCGTGGTCACAACTTTGGGAAGAAGAGGCTCTAGAGGCTCTAGCAAGGCAACCTTCAGAATATGAAGATCCAATAGCACCAGGACAGTTGCTCCTGTAGCTGAGATGACACAGGGATTAGACCCTATATATCCTGGCTCGTTGGATCCCACTGAGCCAGCAGATTGTTGAATTATCAGCTTGAGATGGCATCGCGCCCATGGGACCTCTGCTGTAGTGGCTGGCATGAATGCCTATGCTTAGTCATGATATTGCTTCCCCTTTCTAGTTGCCTATATGCAGTCTCAGACTGGATCGCCATTATTGTAATCAATTAATTATGCATTTTAGGAGGTTTATAAAATATGTTTAGCATTTTAGGAGGTTTATATATAAAATATATTACCATGTACTGCAATGAACCTTGCACTCCACTGTTATGCATATTGAAAAATCAATAAGATCAAAAAATGAATACCTATGCTTTCAGGAACTTCCTCGGTGAACATCTGTTCATTGCAGCAAGACTTTCCGCACGTCTGTCTCAAAGTGTGCAGGAGCGGTTGAAATTTTCCCCATAAGAGATTGGTGCACCTTCTTTGGCTTCAAAAACAGAATGAGCACAAATGTGCCGAATATCTAAACTAGGGAATAGCTGAATACCCCGCATCTAAAAGAAGCCCACCTATGGAGCAAGTACTTTTGTGAATAAATTGTGCCCTGAGAACAGGTCGAAGGGTGAACTGGAAGTGTGCCGGCATCTTCAGTAGGATGACGGTGCCACACTGATGAAGGAGAGCCTCCAGTTTATTGTAACAGAGTGAAACTTCATCCGCCATCCAGAAATTCCCCAATTGTCTTTAATCCCACAGCCATCCCCAGTCCTGTCCAGTATCACGCATCATACGTGACTCTAACGCATTTCAGTGTGGTGATCCGCATCACCGCACTGAAATGCATTGTCACGCATTTGCATAGTGTTTGAGCGTCATCGAAGCGCTGCCTAAAATGGTAATATTATGAGTGTGGCAGTCAACATCACGCCCTGCTCCTGCCAGTTTAGTGCTGAGGCTGCTGCTAGGCAGCTCACTGGCTGCTACAATGTATCCTAAATGTCCGCTATGCGGCTCTCGTGCGGCTGCGCAAAGGCTACTAAACATTACAGGCAAGGGGGGCACAGTTATCCCCTCCCTTAAATGTCTTGCTGTGAGGAACCCTCCCCCGGCATCTGTGGTACAGTCCGTGGTAAGGCTGGGGCATACAAAGGCCACTGTCGACTTTTCTTCACTGCTCCCTGCCAGCAGCAACGCGCTATGGTAAGAAGTTTGGGTTGCTGAGTTAGTTTCAATCTGACTCTCAGCAACAATGCAATCAATGCTCCCTCCTGACCCAAGACACCTATTTTTTTTATCTCTGCAAAGCTCACTGCTGCACCCCGCTTGGCTAGCCACTTAAGTTGGGCTATCAGACAGTTCATCTCATAGCCAAGGATCCCTTGGCCTCAGTTTTTACATTGAGCGTCATAAAGTAGTCAACGACACCCGCTGATGTCCCTCGTCATATATTTATTCCCCGAGTACCATGTATAGGGTTTTGTACCAGATGTGGGGTATTCAAACCAGGAGCCTTGTAAGTAATGTATACTCACTACAATATCACCATCTTGAAAAAAGCAATTCTGGCCTGATGGGTAATTTCAAAGTGTGGCAAAAGGAAACATTTCCAATCAGAGCCCCCACGGTCCTGCTCAAGCTGGCTAAGTTTCCTTCTCTAATATCCACACCTGTGTGATAAATCTCAATGCAAAGCAATGAAGGACCTGGGATTCTCATTTAATACTCTGGCACGTCACCACAGCCGGAGCCCATTGCACATCGAGGGATATCGGGAACGCGCATGTCTTCCCCTAGTTACTATACAATCCAGATTCCCTCCCTATGTCATTCAGGATCCCAACACTCCGAGAGACCCTGGTGCCTGCATCCCGGAGGTACAATAGCATGTTGCTCATGTGTAGCCAAACCACATGCTTCCCTTCCCACAGACAGATACACATTCCCCTTCTTTCCACTCTGATCGTGCTAGTGAAGGGCTCGACAGCCAAGGGAAATAGCATAGATGAGACTGGACAACCCTACCTGGTCCCACTGTCCCACACTATTTCAGAAATGCCTTAGATATACACTGACCTGTCTGGAACCTCCTCTGTGCATTCGTGTTCAAAAGAGCAACCCACTTATCCCATCCCACTCCTGAGTTCATAGGCTGAATGGCGTACAATGTAAGGTGTCAAACATTTTGCGTAGGTCAATGGATAATACTATTATATTGGGGTAACACAATGTTGGAGAATCATCAATAACTTTGTACAGTTGCCTGATATTGAAGGATGTATTGTGCTGGGGGATCAAGCCATTTCGGTCTTTATGAACCAAGGTGTGAAGGTGGGCTGCAGCTGGTTGCCCGTGCTTGCTAAGACTTTTGTATTCAAAGTTCAGCATGGACAGTGGCCTGCACGAGGCCATGTTCAAGGCATCACTCTGGGGTGTAGGAATAGAGACGACCAGAGCCTCTCTGGCTGTGGCAAGCAGAGAGCCACAGTTCAGTGCTTCTGTATACATCTCAGCCAGACGCAGCACAAGGGCTTCATAAGACTGATACAATTCCACAGGCTTCCCATTTGTTCCTGGCAATTTACCCCTTGCGAGTACATTAAAGGACTCCTTAATTTCTGGTGCTGTTGTTGGCCCACCCAGGGTCTCTTTGTCCGCAGTTTCCAGCTGCACTGTTGGTGCCCTGTCCAAAAATGCTTCCCCGCCCACTGCATTCTTAATCTGAGTGATGGGGATTTTGAGTCACCAACCATCCGTGAATTTCATGGACTGCCCTTTATTTGGGCCTCGTATCTATTGTCCGTGATGATCTCTTTCACAGACTCCTTTTGTCCCTAATTCTGGACATTGGAGCAAGCTGCGCTGGCCCCCCTGCAAGAAGCCTCAGAGTTCTGTTACTCTCCCTTGAAGGGTCTGCAGCAGGCCCTCCCCGACCCAGCACAGACTGCTATCAGCCCATTATCATCCTGATTGCCGGCGAATATGACAAACATAATGATAATGGGCCTCTCTGTGCAGTTACAGCATTTGCTGGGCCTCCTCCTATTCCAGTGAGGGCATTCCATTCAGCTATTATTCAGGGGCTGATGTCACCTCATCAGGGGCCAATCTCTGGGTTGATGGGGGTTGCAATTTGGCATGTCTTTACAAGGTTAAATGCACAGCTTTCAGATCCCTTGTGTACCAGCAATTTAAAGGCTAAAAACGTCAGTTTAACTCTGGTGATTAATGTATCTGTTTGAGAGATCTGAGTTTTGTCTTGACTGAGTTTTGACTCACCATAAAGTTGCAGAGCAGGATAGTGTGTCTCCAGCAAAGCACAATATGTAACTTTTAGATAAAAGATTTGTGGTGCAAGGGTGCCTGCATTGGCGCCAGGCACCTGAGTTCAGTGCAAGCGCTAGGGAAAACTCGGGGATGTGCCATACCATTGTAAATACAGCGCATCCCTGCGTTTTCAGAATAGCGAAGCTCAGCGTTAGCAATTTTTGCTTAACTCCACGCTTCGCCATTCACTTGTAAATATGCACTTCAGACTCTGGCTGGCATGACAAGAATAAAATACGATCTGGGTACTGCAATACATAGTGGATTGCTTGAGGTGGGAGAAAATGGAATGTGAAAATTCTCACGAATAGTTACTGTTGTGTAAAAAGTTAACTGTCTCCCCCATCTGAGACTGTCCAACCTTCAGTGGTTTAGGAGTATGCATCAAGTGTCATTGATGAAAGCCCTCTTAAACTCATTGTGATTTAAAGACATAACCTAATTCACAGTTGTCTTACCCATATTTCTTATCATAATAACTTGAAGTGTCTGTACTAATCTCCATAGGTTTAAACCACTCTACCTTCCCATTCAAACATGTTTGTATAATTGGAGGAACTATAAACAATTTGTAAATAGGGTGTCTGAGTGCTTAAATTGGACATATGAGGCACATCAGAAATTCACCTCTCACTTTCTAGCCTGTGGTAGGTAATGCCCTTAACGCAGGATGCCAAAGTTCTGATTCACCTGTAAGACCCCTCCAGACAAGCCAAGTTAATTACATTTATTTACAGAGGCATATAAACTTGGTCAGATGCTTTCATCCGGTTAATCCACCTCTGCCACTATGTACTTAATTCACTGAGTCACTATGTAAGATGTTGCCGCCTTTAGCCTTCACCCTTCACCCTTTCTACGTCATAAAATCGGGTCCTGATAATGGCAAGATGTTCCTTTTTAACAGAACTAATGAGATCATGAGCAAAAGAACACTATGAATCTCCTCTACAGCACCACCCACAAGAACACCCTAAATGTACGAACGTCAGAACCTTGCACAACCAGCCTAGGACAAAGTGCACAAAGTCTAGCAAACTATCACACATACTACCCAGCCTTATCATGAGTTTGAGTTGAGAAGCTGAATGGGCAATAAAGATGCCTTTACATTTTGTTTTCAGCTTGTCACAGGTGCTATATGTTCAAGAATTGAGGGCAAATGTCAGGCTGTACCGTAAGACAAATTTCTGGTTAAGCCTTTAACATGTGGATTGGTGTTTACAATATTCTCTTACTTTGCAGTCAAAGACAGAATAGTTAAGTGGACTATTTGAAAGTCTTATTGTACTGGTAAAGGGTGTGTGAAAACAAAGGCTGTAAGCTATCATTTTTTTATAACACACAATAACTTTTAAATCCCTACAAATGAAGTGTGCAAATCTTTCAAAACATATCAGCAGTTAGGAAACCACAAATAGACCACTTGTCTGTAATTCACAAGTGTGCTGGAAACAGAGTGTTAATGGTATCAAAATACACTTTACTCTGTGATGTTCAAATGATATATATTTGCTGAAACCACATTTCACAGAGTGTTCAGAGTGTTCCTGTTGCCTGGGCAGCGTGTCGAGCCCGTCACTTGCAGCCTCAGGATGATCAAAAAAAGAACGTCTGATCTCCATATTCCACACGTAGCCGAGCTGGAAAGACCATTGCGTATTTCATGTCCCTGTCTCTCAATCGTCTCTTCACCCCCTGGAACCCCATCCTTTGTTTCTGCGCAAGCTGGGTGAAGTCTGGGTAAAAGCTCACTGTGGTATTTTCAAACTTCGTGGGGCCACCCAAGCGCGACGCCTGCAGGATAGCGTCTCTATCGCAAAAGTTGAAAATCCTGGCGATTATGGGCTGCTTAGGTTTACCTCCCGGAACCCTGTGTGCCCGTTCCACCGCAAAGAAGTTGCTCAGGCCTTTAGGAGCAAGATGGTTTACGATGAGGTCCTCCACAAGGAGGTCTACAGTTGGGCTTTCTGTTTTTTTCAGGGACACCCACAATACGAACGTTATTTCGTCTTGCACGACTTTCTAAGTCCTCCAGTCGGCGAGAAAAGAAATCGTTTGAGGACCGCAGATTGTGGACCTCCGTTTGTAGATTGGAAACATCAGACGTGAGGCTGGAGGTCTTCAAGTCCAGGGATTAGACTTTTTCATTGGTCTTAGCTAAATTCGCCTTGATGAAATTGACGTCAATCGCCACAGTGTCAAGATTTTGGGCCAGAGTCTCATATTGTTGGCCAATAGAGTCTTCATGCCAGCAATGGCGCCCATGACATCACATAGAGTCAAATCATCTCCCGCCGTCGAGTCGTCTCCTGCATCTCCCAGAGGCCTACTCGCCCCACCGGGGGATCCCTTAGGATGAGTGTACCTGTCCATAACGTTAGATTGTATGGTACCCCCACGGTGGACAGACTTGGTCTTTCGCCTTTCGATCTCCGGTTTGCCGGCCATCTTGAAAGCTGCTGGGGACCTTGAGACCTGGTTAAAATGGCTATGTTCAAATCACCCAAAGGGGTTCGCCAGAAGAACAGGTTACCACTCGCCATACAACCAACAGTGACATTCAACCACGGCACTGGAGCGAAGTTGCGGAGTTGAGTAAACCCTGGGTAGCAGGAGCGAAACCGATGTTGGGGTGTATACGAGGCCAAAAGCGAAACCGAAAGCTAAGACCTGGGTAGAGAGTAGGATCAGGCTGGCCGATGTTGTTCAATTACTGCCCGGGCAGGCCATTGACTCGAGCCCGGGGCAGTTCCGTGGAGCAGGCCACAAAAGTTCAGAGTTTCGTAAAATTGGTTCCCGGGGTCCAAATCGATTTCTGGAAACAGTTATTATATCAGCTGGGTTGCGTCTTCAATGACCCGTCGTCATAACCAGGATAATAGTCAGGATAAGTGCAGGAGGTGGCGAAGGTCCGGGGGCCCTGTGCTCACGCGGCCATCACGGTTGACGCGAAGCTCCTCCCCCCTGTTTACTTACTTGAATAAACATACGTGATCTACATCTTGCCAGCGTGGGGTTGATTACTACATTAATTTTGGCAAAGAAGATGGGATGATTGGTTCACTTGGCTCAAATGACCGATACATTAGGACATTATCCAGGTCAATTAAGAGCATCAGCATTTCAGATCCGCATGTATCTATTTGAAAACGTTGGATTCTCTATGGCTGCTTAAAGTAAATACATTTGATGGAATAGTTACTGCCAAGGTGAATCCTCAAGTAGTTTTTATTGATCAGAGGTGCCAGATTGAGGACGTACTTGGTGCCACACACCAGACGTGTCTTTCGTGCTTATGGGGGCAAAGTCAGATGAGACATAATTTTGTCTTTGATTTTTGGTCTACGCTTAGACATGATGTCTGCGGTATTTTCCAGCTCTCGATTTTCCGAACCATGTCTTTGTTCCGTGTGGCGTTTTAAACAAAGTTAATTGAAAGTTGAAGCCTGACAGGAATGCCTTCCTGGGAGCGTGAATTACACGTTTGCCTGCAGTCTGTTTTTCAGAGGGCAAGAATCCACAGGTACTTTTCATTCTTTGGGGTTTTCCTTCATTGAAACTCTAAAGGTGCCCTTTACGCTCTTGCTACAGAAGGAAGGCAGCTGTTGGACACTGCAGTGCACTCCCAGATAATAGTGTTGCTAATTAGTGTGAGACATCGCTCACAAGTGTTGACTACCCCAGTTATTTACTTTTGCTCATTCATTTGTTTTATTGTTATTACACCAACTGCAGTTATCAGGTCTACAGTTTGCCTTGTGTTTTCATTACAGGTTACAGTTGGGGTGCACGAGTTAAGAGTGTGCCCTGTGTGCCGCCTTTCATGGTTTGGTTTGTTTGGATGTGTGCCGCCTTTCATGCTATTCGGTTGAGAGATCGCTCATCAGCATGGTTGAACATGTTTTATTAATTATTGCAGAATTTGTACAGAGTATTTCTTACAGTGTTGCCACAGTCAACCCTATATGTGTAGGGAGTGTTTACATGTTTTGAAGTTTACGGATACTTTGTCCATATTTACATTGGGAGTTTGTGTGCCCTTACATGAGGGTGGGCTCTAAGGGTCTTTCCTTGTTTAGTCCTGTTGCAAGGAGTCATTTTCCTTGTGTGCATAAGATACCTTGGGCCGCATGTACTATTTTGTTACAGGGTTTTGTTCCCTGTGTGCATAAGACACCTTGTCCCGCACATACTATTTTGTTACAGGGTTTATTCTCTGTGTGCGTAAGACGCCATGTGCCGCACATTTGTTTTTGTTGTGCAGGGTTTTGTCCTTGTTTGCCTCCTTACATGGAGAGCATATATGTAACATTGTTGTCCCTTGTAAAAGTGGGTGCAGGACATTGGGTTTCAGTCCCTTTAGTTCATATGTCGAGTTTTCTCAGTGAGAGTATATATGAATTTACACATTGTCCCTTGTTTAAGTTGTCCCTTTGGTCCACATTACTAGTCTCCTTCCATGGAGACTAGTATTATTAGAGGAGGGGGATGGGTGTTCTTTTTACATCTTTCCTTCTTGTCTTCAGTTCCTTACCCTCTCGTGATGCGGTGTTCCTGTCATCCCTGGTTCTGGACTTTTGACTCTTATTGTGATAGTTCATATCCATTTTATGATGCGGGCTGTGTTTCCCTCATCTTTGCGTTGTGGACTGCTTATGTTTGCTGAACTTCCATGTTTATAGTTTTTCTTTCATGCTTATAGTTTTTTTTTTTTTAAATGTGTATTGAAAAATTACATGACAGACTACACATCCAATATTCAGATATTACACTTGCAAGTTACATTTAGCACCGTACTTGAGACCAAGGCTGGAATAGCACATAGTTTAAACAGTGTTCTCTTCGTCTCCGTATTTCCAATTCCACCACAGGTGAAACACATATCCCTCCTCTAAATGAATTCCATTGGGACCACTTCATATCCCACTTCTTAATGCACCCCCTGGCTATAAACACTTCCTTCTCAGCTATCATACATCTGTCGAGCTCTTTCTGCCATATTGCACTGGCGGCCATACCACACCACCCCAGCCCCTCGCTATTTCTCTCTTAATTAGCATGAAACCTAGCGTGGCAAACTGCTTCTCCGTTTCAGTAAGGTCTGTGTCTTCCCATATATTAAGTAAGCCCAATTTGGGCGTCAGAGTGAGTGTTTTCCCTAGTGCAGATTGCATATGAGCTGTGGCTCTGTCCCATATTCTCTTCACCAGAGGGCAGTCCCATACCATATGATAAAAGGTGGCCTGCCGTCGGCATCCCTTCAGACACAAGTCAGCTGGTAGAGACCCGATTTTTGCTAACGTTATCTCCGTCAAATATGAACGATGTAGGATACGAAGCTGGAAAAGCCGAAATCTTAGTGTAATGGCAGCCTCTCTGGATGGCATTAGTGCCTGTCTCCAATCCTCCTCATCAATCGCCCAAGGTCCCCTTCCCAACGCTCTTTAAGCTTCCCAAATAAATCCGGCATGTTATTACTAAGTTTCCTATAGGTCAAGGAGATCGCCTTGGATTGCAACTGCCCGTCCAGTAGATCTTCCAAAGGGAACAACTCAGGTGTCTCCTCGCAGTTGGGGAATGCTGCCATCAAAGAATGACAAAAGTAAGCACTCCTGCCGAGCCCATACGAGAATTAGCGAAACTGCCAGATCTGTAGCATATGTTGAGTGGGTCCTACATATTTCTGTTTCCTACTATTCAAATAGAGAGCCCTAAGATATCGGGAGCGATCCATCTGATACCTGTCTAGAGCACATGCTAGATCATCCGGCAGGGCATATCTCCACCTATTGACCGTCGCCAATAGCGAAGCCCAATAATACAGCCGTATGTCAGGCAGCGTAATACCCCCATCATACCATCCTTTCATTAATTTCTGGAGCGCAATCCTCGGGGCCTTGCCATCCCATAGCAGCGTGCGTATTTCTCCTTCTACTTCGATAAAATAAGTATCCGGGATTCTACGCGAGCAATTCTGGAGAATGTATAAAAATCGTGGAAGGGCCAGCATCTTAAAAAGGGCTGCGCGGCCTACCAGCGACAAAGGCAGTGTCCTCCAGTGCTTAACATCAGCCCGCAGCCTTGCCAGCGGGGGGCGCCAAGTTGCGACTATAAAAGAGAGCTGAATCTGGCGTGATGAAGATTCCCAAGTATTTAAAACAATCCTCCGAAACCACGAGTGCACAGTCTTTCGGGAGTCGGGGGTTTGCCCATGAAGCACATACAGCACAGATTTGTCCCAATTAATTGCATATCCGGAGTGTTTCCCGAAATTTGTAAAAATGTTAAGGACCATGTGAATGGATCGGTACGGATATGCAAGATATAGCAATATATCCTCCGCATAGAGAGATATTCTGTCCTCACACTCTTGCGACCATCGCAGACCCCTCACCATTACATCACGCCGAATCCAGGCTGCCAAGGGCTCCAGCATAAGGTAAAACGGTATGTAACTGTTACCACAGATTTTTTACAACGCATACCATTACCACGCATACTATTACAACGCAGGTCATTTTACAGCGATTACCTTTACAACGCATTACACTACAACGCACATACTATTACAACGCATACCATTACAACGTAAGTATAATTATAGGTAAGTTTATCTTACATTTTATTTTACATTTTTTAGTGGTATTTGGTTATGGGGTACAGGGGTATTTTTAGGTTTTAGGGTTGGGTTTGGGTTTTGGGGTACAGGGGTATTTTTAGGTTTTAGGGCTGGGTTTGGGTTTTGGGGTACAGGGGTATTTTTAGGTTTTAGGGCTGGGTTTGGGTTTTGGGGTACAGGGGTATTTTTAGGTTTTAGGGCTGGGTTTGGGTTTTGGGGTACAGGGGTATTTTTAGGTTTTAGGGATGGGTTTGGGTTTCGGGGTACAGGGGTATTTTTAGGTTTTAGGGTTGGGTTTGGGTTTCGGGGTACAGGGGTATTTTTAGGTTTTAGGGCTGGGTTTGGGTTTTGGGGTACAGGGGTATTTTTAGGTTTTAGGGCTGGGTTTGGGTTTTGGGGTACAGGGGTATTTTTAGGTTTTAGGGATGGGTTTGGGTTTTGGGGTACAGGGGTATTTTTAGGTTTTAGGGCTGGGTTTGGGTTTTGGGATACAGGGGTATTTTTAGGTTTTAGGGCTGGGTTTGGGTTTTGGGGTACAGGGGTATTTTTAGGTTTTAGGGTTGGGTTTGGGTTTTGGAGTACAGGGGTATTTTTAGGTTTTTGGGCTGGGTTTGGGTTTTAGGGTACAGGGGTATTTTTAGGTTTTAGGGCTGGGTTTGGGTTTTGGGGTACAGGGGTATTTTTAGGTTTTAGGGCTGGGTTTGGGTTTTGGGGTACAGGGGTATTTTTAGGTTTTAGGGATGGGTTTGGGTTTTGGGGTACAGGGGTATTTTTAGGTTTTAGGGCTGGGTTTGGGTTTTGGGGTACAGGGGTATTTTTAATATATATTTAAAAATAATAAAATTAAAATTAATTTTATTAATAAAATTATTTAGTAATTAAATAAATAATTAAATTAAATAATACAAAAATAATTATTTACATTATATATTAATATTATATACTTACCTATACTTACCTTGTAATGGTATGCGTTGTAATAGTATCTGCGTTGTAGTATATTGCGTTGTAAAGGTATCCGTTGTAAAATGACCTGCGTTGTAAAAAATCTGCGGTAATGGTATGCGTGCTAAAAGTACGCGTGGTAACATCATATATCCAAAACGGTAAAACAGCAACGGCGACAGAGGGCATCCCTGTCTGGTACCTCTCCTGAGGGTAAACGGGCGAGACGTATAGTTGTTTACTCCAACCTGCCCCATTATATCAGTATAGAGCAGCCACACCCACTGTATAAATTTAAAGCCTAACCCTGCTCTTGCGAGAACTTCAAAAAGATACGGCCATTCGAGTAAATCAAACGCCATGGAGGCATCTGGTGACATTATGACTGCATCGTCCTCCAAATAATGCCAACACGCCAGTACATTATGGAGTCGGTGGATATTGAGGGCTGTGTTTCTCCCAGGCATGAAACCGGATTGATCCGATGTACAAGGGAAGATATCACTGATCCCAACCGCGTGGCAAGGACCTTCGCCAAAACCTTTGCCTCGACGTTAATCAAAGAGATCGGCCGATATGAACGACAGCAATCTACCGACTTACCAGCCTTGTGAATGGCCACGATACTGGATAGCCTCTGGTCAGGCGGTAGAACCCCCTTCTCCCAACTTTCCTGATACATTGACCGCAGGTGCAGGACCACTTGGGAGGCCCCAGCCTTCAGAAATTCCACCGGGGTGCCATTTGACCCCATGGCCTTTCCAGATTAAATGTGGCCAATGGCCTTTTGAATCTCCTCATTAGAGAGATCCGCGTCCAACAGCTCCCTATCTACCTCTGAGAGAGTCGGTACATCACTCTCCGCCAGTAATTGACTCGATTCCTCTGCTGAATACGTCATTGAGGGTGAATATACCGACTCAAAATGATCTGCAAATGCCTCCGCTATTTCACCAAGGTGGCAAAGAACCGCACTACTTGGCAGTGTCAATCGGAGCACCCATCGCGCACCTTGCTCTTTTTTCTCCAGCCACGCAAGCGACCTTCCCGCCCTATCGCCAAGCTCATATAGCCTATGTTGGGTAGCTGCCTGTTTAGCCATCTTATGTTCCCGCGCCTTAAGCTTATATTCCTCCTTTTTTAGTCTCAGGCAATGCAATGTTTCCTCCGAAGGACTCGTTTCATGTGCTACCTCAAGCTCTGGAAGGACTTCTTCTAGTTTCACCAGAAGCTCACGCCTTTTTGCTATGTATTTCACTTTCAATGACAGGACATATCCTTTAAGGACCACTTTATAGGCCTCCCATATCACCTGCGCCTATGTCACCGCCCCTACGTTCTCCTCCAGGAAGTACCCGGTCTGAACCCCAAGCTCTTCCCTTATATCCGGAATTTTAAGCAACCAGGGGTTAATGACAATGGCGCTATGCTGCCGCTTAGTCCCGTGAGTGAAGTCTATTCCCACTGGGGAGTGATCTGAGAGACCCCGGGGATATGTCCGGGGCTTCCTAAAATTCCCCACTGATGCCGTATATGTTAAAAAATAGTCTATCTGGGATAGACTGCCATGTACACCAGAAAAATAAGTAAAGCCCGACCCTGCACTTTGCAACTCCTGCCCCACATTAGATAGACCCATTGCCACCGTAAATTCCACCAAAAGCTCATTTGGCCATGCCTACTGCCTCTGCGGGTACCTGTCGATTGTGTCATCCATCGTCCTATTAAATTCCCCTCCCAGTAACAGAGTACCGTCAGGAAGATTAGTCCGTATGCGGCCCAGTTCCATCAAGGCCTCTCTACCCAGCGCTGGAGGCAAGTAGACTGAGACTATATTCAGAGCCCTCCCCTCCCACTGGGCCTCAACCACTGCAAACCACCTGCCGAATACGCCCACACATTATAGACGATCAGTGGTGTGTTCTTTCGAACTAGGATACCTGTGCCTCTGGATCCGGTGGTATAGTCAGCATGTACCAGAAGCTTATAACCCCATCTATTGAGGGCCCTACTATTATTGCCAACCAAGTGGGTCTCCTGTAGGAGAACCAGGTCTGGGGATTGTCTCTTCAAGTATTGCTGGACAATGCCTCTTTTTATTTTATCACCTAAACCATTAACATTCCAAGAAAGGACAGAGAGCGACGATTCCCGCTCAGCCCCCATCTCCCAGCACGGCTACCGGCAGAAGCCAACAGGTCAATAACATAGCTAACATTTTAGTACACAACTTGCAAAGAAAGGCATCAGCATTAACATTTAGTCTGTCACATAAAATAAGAACATTGAAAATAAAACCGTTCAATACCAGTGGCGGCTGGTGACATTTGAAAGTGGTGAGGCGTAAAATGATAATCATACTGCACCGTAGCGAGCGAGCGTAGCGAGCGAACCCGAACCCCCTAAGGAGGAGTCGGGGGGATTTCTCCCTGAGAAAATTTTGAAAAAAGAGTGGACAAATGGTGCATATTCAAGCAAATTTGAGAAAGCAGGAAGGTTAATAAAGCAATTGTGAAAGTGCAGTTATTACATTAATAAAGTGGTGTCATATAACATAGGTAGCTGTTAATCATAAAGAACCACAGGCATAGGATCATATGTAAAAAAGATTCATCCTGTGACATCAGTGTCAAGTTGTGCAGCCTACAGGCTTCTAAGTAACATAACATAATGTGTATTTGTAAAGGGCACGTTCACCCATAGGTCTCTTAGCACTGAATAACAGATGTTAATTGTTACCCAACTCAATGGCACTCATTTTATCATGGGGATATTACTCTTTCGAATGTTTAACTGGATGTATTTTCTCTTCTGACTTCTTAATAAAAACGCTCTGGAAAAACAATCCACTGTACTTTTTGGTGCACTTTTATATAGCACAGCCACAAACTCAATCCTGAAGCACTTTACGATAAACCCCGGTTACATAACACAAGGGTATGCTCACACTTCCCCCCCCTCGTAGACGAAAGGGGCGGGAGGAAGTATATATGCTTCCTCCCCTAGTTTCTCGGTCTCTTTGGCCACTTTCGCGATGATGTTCCCCTCCCTACTGCTTACCCGACATTGCAGGTGGAAAGTGGGGGGTGTTTAATGTATTCATTACTGTCATTTATGTTGCAGGAGGAGTTACATGATGATCCAGAGGCGAAAGGGATGCAGGAGTCCCTATTCTGGAGCACAAAGGGTGCTAAGGCCTAATATCCCCGGGAGATCTATGCGGTGGACCCTGGGGTGCAACGGCGCCCCGTTATCCTACGGGCAGTTGGAAACCTGGACAACCGGGGGGGGGGTGAGAAAGATGGTGGACAAAGAGTTCACCGGATTTGGGAGGGGCTAGTCCACTCACCACAACCGCGAAGCACCGGCTGACCAAGGCCGCAGTGCTAGAAGGCCCATCAGGTTGTAAGCTGCGAGGGGCAGCTTGTCTTTGGATCATCTGTAGGATAACCCACCTTGTTGGCATTGTATGCTAATAAACCTGCAAACTGTTTTTCCATCAACAATTTGTCTGGTCTGTTTATTACATGTCCTACTTATGGGGGGGCTGGTGTAAGGGCTGATATGGGCACTATAGTTGGTATGGTAAGCCCTTTACTATAGCACAGCGATTCCACTCACATCACCCGGATTCACTGCCCTGACGCTTTCCCTTTCTTAACAGGCGCATCAAATCGCTTCACTCAGTATTTTGTCTATCTGTTTCCCATTTGGACATGCTGCTGCGGTCCTTTCACATGGATATAAGTTGTGTGGCATCGCACTCCCGTTCTAATTCTACAGTAAACCTTGCACTTAGGCACAGAAATTACCTTCACGGTTAGACTCACTTCACGCGGTTCTCTGCATTTACGGTTGGCCATTTCTTTTAGGCTACTTGGACCGCTATCACTAGTTGTCTTTCTCTACTCCCCAAGAGATACTTGGCCCCTGCTTGGCCATGCCGCGGTGGTCCATTGCCAGGAATCCTTAGTGTGAGGCATAGCACCTCTTACGGGAAGCAATTCTCTCACCTGACTAATACTTAAGCCAAACCTTCCTGCGGTTGTTTGTACCACTGGTTGCCCTTCCAGTTCAGCTTGCATTCCGTTTTTTTAATTTTAGCATTGTCACCACTCATTGTCAGGTCTGCAAAGTCACTTTTTCCTTTTTCACAGGTCTTTTAATCGGATCAAACCACCTTGTTACCCCCAACTGCATGATATATGTTGCTTCGCCATTCTTATAACCTATAGTACATTGACCTCTCTATTGTTTTCTTTTTTCCTTATTCCCTTTATTGTTTTACAGGCAATTTTACTCAGGCATGTAATGTAATGTCCTGATGATGATCCCGAATTGCTTACATGGGATCAAAACATCATCCACTCTCTGTACACCGTAAACGCTATTTAACCTGTCATTACTCATGTGTAACAGTGTCTCCACACACTTATGCTTATTTTATTTAATGTATGACGTACAAGTATTTGTTCTGCCTGAGCCTCTGTTTTGTTTTGTTGTATGTATACCTAGTTGGATGGAGGATTGTGTCCCCACTTTAGTCTTTACAAATATTTGAAATATTAAATTGATTCTGTCCGGCAGGACAGCACAAATATAGAATTGATTCTGAGTCTATACTAATTTTCCTCTACTCTTATTGTCCTTGTCCAGGACCAGTGTGTTCAAAACCCCTTTTAAATAGGGGAGTCACATATGATTTTTTCCAAGTGGAGGGCACGATCCCTGAGTGTAAAGAGGCTGTGATAAGCTCATCGAGTGTGCGTTTTAATCTGTTGCCTAAGAGTCTCACAACTTGGGGGCATAGGGGTTTAGTGGCGAGCCAGATTCATTTTTGACAATCAGGCTTTCAACATCTTCCCCTGAGGGTGGGGAAAATTGTTACGTCTGACCTGAACTTACATCATGGAGTGACTGATGGTATTGATTGCTTTGCTAGTTTGTGCTGCTAAGTTTTTCATGAATTTTTATGAATTTTGTAGTTGGGAACAAAGGGTGGCAGTGGGATCAATGGGGGGTACGGTATATTTGGGGTTAGTGAAATCAGTTACAATTAAAAAAAGTCTTTGCCATTATTGTTAGCTTTATTGATTTTGGGGCCTTATATTCTTTATGCCAAGCACGTTCTAGTGTTTTACATAAATCCCTCTCCTCCATTACTTCCTTTGTGAACCATGGGGCAGAAGGGTTGACTCTGGGGGTCCAATCAGTGGTTATAGGCGTGACTGTGGAGGCTGCTTCTAAGAGCCAGTTGACTACTTTATTTTCACAAGGCAAAACATCTTCTATTAGAGATGGTCTAGTGCTGGTGAGAGTCTCTTTTAATAAGGAAATATTGACTCTATTCCATCCACACTTAGGTGTAGGGGGGCCTAGTCTTCCTAGGTTTTTGGTGAGGGACCAGGCAAAAGGTAACGTGGTCAGACCATGTGACTTCTTATGGACTGTCCAGGACCAGGAAAGTGTTCATGAAAATGACATCAATCATATGCCCAGCTTTAAGTTTGGGTCCGGTTTGGGTAGTTTGAAGGTCTGCATCAGTCATTACCTCTGTCAATGTTGCTGCCATATTGTCTATAGGCTTGTCTAGTTGGACATTGAAATCACCCAAGATAGGCATATTGAATGATTTTATGGCCCGGGGCAAAAAGAATTAATAAACTCACCAGCAGCATAGACCAGTCGGTGATAAAAGGAAACTCCCACAAAGAAGCATTGAGCTGATGGTGAAATGATGTAGCCAAGAGCTGCGGGCCGACTAGGTCTTCCACCTGAAAGGTGGTTCATTTAAGAGATTTTTTTAATGCAATTGCGACTCTGCCACCTCCTCTGCCAGTACGGTTTATGTGTATGCAGGAGTAGTCAGGTGGCAGTGATAGTTGTAAGTCATGGCATGAGTCTTCATTTAGCCAAGTTTCTGTCATGAGGAGGGCGTTGAGTTGGTCCTCCTCTATCAGGTTATATATATTTAAGGCATGTTTGGATAGTGAGTGCCGCTTTTAGGGGCCTATTTACAAGATAAGTGGCAGGGTGTGGCGTTAGCCTTCTTGGCTTAATGCCATGCTCCGCCACATCTGAAATGCAGGGCTGCACCATATTCACAAGAATACTGTGCAGCCTTTTGTTTCCCCCTGCACTGGCGCTAATTTAGCTGCCTAGCGATAAGGCAGGCACCCTTGCACTATGGGGCGCCTGCTTTGAGGGCAATGATTGTTTATGTGCAGGAAGGTTTCCCTTCCTGCATATAAACAGTCAATGGTAGCAAAAAAACGAGGTAAAATAAAGGTGTGGAAAGGTCACGGTCCGCCTCGCGCGGGTGCCGACTTGTCTAACCCCGATTACACCTTGTTTCCTTTCCCCAGGAGTTCTTCTCTCTCTCATCCCCTGCAGGTACGCCAGGACCCGAACATGGAAAACGGGATACCGGAAGCAGTTCTCCACGATCCCGGAAGTCCCGCCCCCAGCTACGACCCGGAAGGTAGAAAAGCCGACGATTCACCAGGAAGGGTGTTCCAACCAGCGGACTCGTGGCAGGAGGCAGCAAGGAAGGAACCGGAGCTGAGAGCGAGGAGCGAGGAGTCGGAGAGTCGAGCTGAAGCAGAGGAGGAGGACGCCAACGGCGACGTGTGGTCTGAGGACTGGTGGAGTCCTCAGGAGGTGGCTGGAGAGCGGCCGCAACTCACCAGGGAGTTGCGGCGGGCCACGTGAGTAACCATCATCCGTCTCCATGTGTCTCTTGTAGATAGTTGTAAATATTGTATAAAGCTGCACAACCCTATGCACTATAGCACTATATATATATATATAGGTCCCTTTCACCCGTGAGCACCCTGTTCACCCCTTTTGCCCCCCTATTGTCAGTCTCTTCCACCTCCCCATCCACCCCTCCCTCACCATCACCTCTTCCGTACCCTCACGTCCCGGTGTCGGTGGCAGATACGTTACTTCACGAGAGCGAAAGACTAACGGCTCTGTATTTTCTCTCGTCCCAAACCTCCGAGGCCCACCGGTGTATATCCAGGACACGACGACGCAGCCGAGAGAGAAGGTGCACATCACCCTGACGACCTCAGCCCAGCAGCGGGAAGTCACCTACAACCCATCCCCCGTCCGACGTCTTCTGTCCTCCGGATACCATCAAGGACACCAGCGGCCCCCTCCCAGAGACCATATATCACCCCCTGACTGTGTCAACAATAAAACCAGCTAACCATAGCGCTCTATATCTGGCCTCCCCGCTTGTTATTCCGGCCCGCCGAAGCCCACAGTCCACAAGTGGTGTCAGAAGTGGGATCTCCCGGAGGCATGGAGGCAGTCGTCAAGAAACTGGCCGAAAGCCAGGAACAGCTCGGACAAATGTTGGAAAGGTTCATGAAAACCGCTGAGGATGACCGCGGTCAACTGCACGATGTTCTGAAGGGACAAGGCACGGCCCAAGATCATGCACTCGGGAAACTCACGGAGGCAATGGGACAACAGAGACCCATGGCACCCCTACCTTCTGTGGTCCTGCAGAAATATGTAACGGGAGAAGACCCCGACTTCTTTTTCACAAACTTTGAACGACTGGCACAGGCAGCAAATTGGCCTGTTGATCGCTGGGGGCATTATTTGGGACCATTGTTGACTGGTGAGTTACAATCTGCCTACCAACAGGCCAACCTGCAAGGGCAGACCCCGTATGCCGACATCAAGGCTTGCATCCTCGAGCGATTAGGGATAGATGAGGACTCCTACAGGATGCGCCTGAGACAAGTCCGAGAAGGGCCACAAGAAACCCCGCGGGCCCTCTCCTACCGTATCCAGGACTTAACCACCCGGTGGTTGAAACCCGCTACGTCCACTAAAGAAGAGATAGTGGCTAAAATCAATCTCGAACAATCCCTCTCTTCTCTTCACCCGGCCACCCAAAAATGGGTGCGGCAGCATGCTCACTTGACACTGGACAGGGCGGTTGAGATAGCCAGTGCTTACAGTAAAGCCCAAGAAGTGCAGAAAATAAAAGAAGAACACCTCCCTCGGGGGCCACATAGTAGTCACCTCCGCTCCCCACGACCACCTGTCCCCAGAAGGCCGGACCCAGTTCCTTTTGTGCCCTATCCAGTAATGCCTCGACCAAACCCACCGGGACCTCAATGCTATCACTGTGGTGGTTTTGGACACATCGCTCGTCATTGTCCGCAGAAGGAAGAACCCATGGAAGTGGGGGTGTCCCGGAATTATGTATGCCTCATGGCAGGAGCCTCACCCCCACCGTTTAGGTGTCCAGTTAAAATCAACGACCACCCCCTGATGGCACTAGCTGACACCGGGTGTAGACACAGTGTATTACGCCCTCAGGACATGCCGAATCCAGTTGGTCCTATCACGGGGTCCGTGGCTATCAAATGTGTGCATGGAGACACCAAGAACTACCCCACAGCACGAGTGACTGTACAAAATAGCACGGACCATGGAAGTACCCTGAACGTGGGACTGATCCCGAACCTACCGGAACAAGCAATCCTGGGAAGCAATTATAGTGGTCTCCCCCTCCTTCTACGAGACACTACATGTTCCCTTGAAAAATGGTGGAAGGAAGCCCCGTTTGCACAAAACCAAACACCGAGTCACTCTTCAGTGAAACAGATAAAAACCAAGAATCAAAATAAAAAGGAAAGAAGAGGGTACGTTGGAGCATATCCAGTACAAGAAGCGCTACATCCCTGGGAGACAGACCGCGAATTTCGAGCAGCACAGCAGGAAGATCCAGTGCTACAGAGTGCCTGGGAACAGGCCAAAGACAACGAGGACTCGCTACATGTAGGTCCCTACTTCTTCCGTTCTAGAGGCTTGTTATACCGGAAGGCTGGACCACAGCAAAAACCCCAATTAATTATCCCAGGTCCATTCCGGGAAAAGGTGTTGTTCTTGGCCCATAGCCATCTCCTGGGAGGCCATTTCGGTGAAGAAAAGACAGAACAGGCAATACTCGAGAAATTCTACTGGCCCGGAGTATATAGCCAAGTCAAACGATACTGTAAAGAATGCCCCATACGCCAAAAGAACAGCCGCTACCGACCCCCTTAGGTACCCCTCCGTCCTCTTCCCCTCATAGATGTCCCCTTTAGTCGGGTGGGAATGGACCTTATAGGTCCGATGTTGCCTTCTAGGAGCGGCTGTAGATACGCTTTGGTGGTGGTGGACTATGCTACGCGCTTCCCGGAGGCTGTCGCCTTAAAACAACCCACCACCCAAAACATAGCGAAAGCATTGGTGTCTATCTTCGCCCGGGTGGGTTTTCCCCGGGAGATCTTAACCGATCAAGGGACTCCTTTCGTGTCTGCCTTAATGCGCCAGGTATGCTCCCAGTTAGGCATTAAGCAAATAAGAACGTCAGCATACCACCCTCAAACCGACGGTCTAGTGGAACGCTATAATGCAACACTGAAAGCCACACTTAAGAAATTATTGGGTTTGGAAAGCAAGAGGTGGGAAGAGATGCTACCTCTGGCTTTATTCGCCATCCGGTGTAAAACCCAAAGCAGCACCGGTTACTCGCCGTACGAACTGTTGTATGGAAGGCCTCCCCGGACATTGCTGGATATGGCTCGTGAAGCTTGGGAAGCAGAGCCCGACCGTACCCGGCCCTTGCCCGAGTACGTCGACAACCTGAAGACCCACCTAGCCCAAATCAGAGACATTGTACGACAGAACCTGGAAAATGCACAAACAACACAAAAACAACAGTATGACAAGGGAGCCAAGAAGCGGTCCTTTGCAATCGGGGATCTGGTATTGTTGCTCCTACCATCCTCAGATCACAAGCTCTTAGGCCAGTGGCAAGGTCCGTTCTCCGTCATCAGACAGGTGACTCCTGTTACCTATGAGATAGAGACCGAACCTACTCGAGGGGTCCGTCAAATATACCACATCAACCTCCTGAAGAAATGGGAGGGCCCCCGTCCCGTCCTATCCAGTGACCAAGCGGGTACCACGCTACCCTTTGAGGGTTGCCTAGACCCGGATCTACCTCCCATGATGAAACAGGAACTGAGACGAGTATTGTGCCCCGTACAGAATGTCTTCTCCTCCCTTCCCGGACACACTAACCTAGTGGAACACGCCATTCAGACTGAACCCAGTGTAACAGTAAGACAACGGCCCTATCGTGTCCCGGAAGCCCGCCGAAACATCATAAAAAAGGAGACAGAACAAATGCTGCAGATGGGTATTATCGAGCCGTCGGTTAGTAGTTGGAATTCCCCGATAGTCCTGGTTCCTAAACCCGACGGCTCGGTGCGTTTCTGTATTGACTTTCGGGAAGTAAACAAAGTTTCTCGTTTTGATACCTATCCCCTCCCGCCGGTTGACGAGATGGTGGAACGGATAGGCGCAGCAAAATACATCAGTACCCTCGACTTATGTAAGGGTTACTGGCAGATACCCCTGAAAGAGGACGATAAAAGAAAAACAGCTTTCTCAACCCCTGATGGCCTGTTTCAATTTCGGGTGATGCCTTTCGGGTTACACGGAGCCCCAGCAACATTTCAGAGGGCCATGAATCAGGTACTACAGCCCCACTCCAGATATGCGGGGGCATATCTGGACGATATAGTGATCCATAGTGAAACATGTGAACAACACATGGGACATCTACGGGCGGTGGTATCCTCTCTGGGTAGCAACGGCTTCACTATAAACCCCGCCAAAACAACGTTAGCCACTCAAAGTGTCAAGTATCTGGGGTATCTCCGGGGCGAATGTCTCATTCGCCCCCAAGACAACAAAATAGAGGCCATTTAATCCATTCCGTTCCCACAGACCAAGAAAGAACTCAGGGCCTTCCTGGGGCTTCTGGGCTACTACAGACGCTTCATTCCTAACTTCTCACAAACTGCTGCTCCCCTAACTGATTTACTGAAGAAGGCCACCAAAACCGAATATGAACTTCGCCATCCCTCCTTCTCGTTGCTACAGGCTTTTGAACACCTAAAACAGGCCCTAGTGTCAAGACCCGTCCTTGTTAGCCCAGACTATAGCCAACCATTCATTCTGCAAACGGATGCATCCGACCAAGGGTTGGGCGCCGTCCTATCCCAGAGAGACCCACAAGGGAACGAAAGACCCATATTGTACCTTAGCCGAAAACTCTATCCCAGGGAAATGAACTATGCCTGTGTCGAAAAAGAGGCTCTGGCGATCAAGTGGGCAGTGGACAGTCTCCGCTATTACCTCGAGGGGCGAGAATTCGTACTATATACAGACCATGCCCCTCTGGAATGGATGGCCCGCAATCGAGGCCACAATGATCGCGTCCTCAGATGGTTCCTTTCCCTTCAACCATACCGCTTCAAAACCGAACACAGGAAAGGGACAGAACAGGGGAACGCAGATTACCTTTCCCGTTTCCCTTGTTCCGCTACCCCTACAAGAAAGACAGCTAGGGAAAGGTCACGGTCCCTACCTTAGCGGGGCGGCCGCCTCGCGCGGGTGCTGACTTGTCTAACCCCGATTACACCTTGTTTCCTTTCCCCAGGAGTTCTTCTCTCTCTCATCCCCTGCAGGTACGCCAGGACCCGAACACGGAAAACGGGATACCTGAAGCAGTTCTCCACGATCCCGGAAGTCCCGCCCCCAGCTACGACCCGGAAGGTAGAAAAGCCGACGATTCACCAGGAAGGGTGTTCCAACCAGCGGACTTGTGGCAGGAGGCAGCAAGGAAGGAACCGGAGCTGGGAGCGAGGAGCGAGGAGTCGGAGAGTCGAGCTGAAGCAGAGGAGGAGGACGCCGACGGCGACGTGTGGTCTGAGGACTGGTAGAGTCCTCAGGAGGTGGCTGGAGAGTGGCCGCAACTCACCAGGGAGTTGCGGCGGGCCACGTGAGTAACCATCATCCGTCTCCGTGTGTCTCTTGTAAATAGTTGTAAATATTGTATAAAGCTGCACAACCCTGAGCACTATATATATATATATAGGTCCCTTCCACCCGTGAGCACCCTGTTCACCCCTTTTGCCCCCCTATTGTCGGTCTCTTCCACCTCCCCATCCACCTCTCCCTCACCATCACCTCTTCCGTACCCTCACGTCCCGGTGTCGGTGGCAGACACGTTACTTCACGAGAGCGAAAGACTAACGGCTCTGTATTTTCTCTCGACCCAAACCTCCGAGGCCCACCGGTGTATATCCAGGACACAACGACGCAGCCGAGAGAGAAGGTGCACATCACCCTGACGACCTCAGCCCAGCAGCGGGAAGTCACCTACAACCCATCCACGTCCAACGTCTTCTGTCCTCCGGATACCATCAAGGACACCAGCGGCCCCCTCCCAGAGACCATATATCACCCCCTGACTGTGTCAACAATAAAACCAGCTAACCATAGCGCACTATATCTGGCCTCCCCGCTTGTTTTTCCGGCCCGCCGAAGCCCACAGTCCACAAAAGGATTTCACCTTGTTTCGCCTGTTTAAGACCAGGTTTTCCCTGGTCTCAATTTTGGTGCTGCCTCTTATTTACACCACCCTTGTATTTGTATTTGTATTTAGGGGTGCTTATAGAGCGCACTGACACCATGGGTTTCCTGGCGCTGGTTGGAAGTAGAGGGGACAGAAAGACTAGCCAGATTGGGGGAAGAGCCAAGTTTTTAAAGATTTACGAAAAAGAGTTAAAGAGTTAGAAGTTTTTAGAGAGAGGGGGAAAGAGTTCCAAAGCTTGGGGGCCAGGTAAGCAAATCTCCGGCCACCAGATCTACAAAGCTTGTAAGATGGAACAGTCAAGAGATGGAGGTGGGAGGATCTTAGATTGCGGGATGAGCAGTAGGGTCTGATTAGGGATTTAATGAAGGCAGGGCAGGTGCCAGCTAGCGACTTAAAGATAAGGCATCCGATCTTAAAGGCTGCCCTGGAGATGACTGGGAGCCAGTGGAGTTTGACAAGAAGGGGCCTGGCGGATTGCCACTTTGGAATCCCTAAGGCCAACCTCGCCGCCTGATTCTGAACCACTTGCAGTCTCGCCATCGATGTTTTGGGCAGACCGTGGTAGATCGAGTTAGAAAAATCTAGGCGGGAGAGGACGAGGGCCATGATAACCTGCAGGAGGGCATCGGGTGTAAAGAGGTATGCCACTTTCCTGATCCTGCGCAGTTGGTAGATACAGGAGGAAACCACGGTCCCTATCTGCGGCCCTAGGGATAAGGTGGAATCGATGGTGACCCCCAGGCTCTTCACCGAGGCTACAGGGGTGGGAGAGGGGCCCAGGTCCGCCGGCCAGAATTGGGGCCCCCAGAAGGTAGCGCTCCTACCGGGAAGGAGGAGCTCCGTCTTTCCGGGGTTCAGCTTTAACTGATTTTGGCCCATCCACTGGAGGATGTGGGACATGACTGCCTGAAAGTTGGAGATAGCAGAGGGGGAATTAAGAGAAAAGATGAGTTGCAGGTCGTCTGCGTAATTAAACACAGTGACGTCCCACTGCCTCAAAGAAAAAAGAAGGGGGCGAAGATAGAGATTAAAAAGAAGGGGGGACAGAGAGGAACCCTGGGGGACCCCACAGAGCGAATGCTCTCTGGGAGCCCTAAAGACGCCCAGGCTGAGGGTCTGAGACCTACCGGTCAGGAAAGATCTGACCCAGGCCAACGCCAGGCCCTGGACGCCAGCCTGTTCGACACGGTGGAGAAGGATGTTGTGGTCCACCGTGTCGAAGGCGGCTGACAGGTCTAATAATACCAGGGCCTGGGGAACAGCCTTGTCAACACCGTCTCTCAGGGCGTCCAGCACGGCCAAGATCACTGTCTCCGTAGAGTGGCCGGGTCTGAAGCCTGCCTGGTTGGCCTCGAGAAAGTTGGAACTCTCGATGAATTGTGAGAGACAGGTGGTGACGTGGGCTTCCAGGATCTTAGAGAAGAAAGGTAAGAGAGAGATAGGGCGGTAGTTTGCCGGGACAGTGGGGTCGGCCCCCGGCTTCTTCAGGAGGGGTACCAGCACGGCCTCCTTGAAGGGACCCGGCACGATACCAGAAGAAAGAGAAGAGTTTAGCAAGGGGAGGATGCAGTTGGGTAGAGAGTGGCAGATGTCCCGAAGTATGGAGGGGGGGCAACAGTCATCTGGGGATCCCGATTTAATACGGGTCGCAAGAATGGCCAGAGATGAAGAGTCTAGAAGAGGAAATTGTGAGAAGGAGGAAGAATTGTGAGGAGGGGAAACAGATCCAGCGCCAGGAGGTGTAACGGGGATGGTGTCCTTAATTAATACAATTTTGTCAATGAAAAAGGAGCTAAGAATATTACATGCTTCCTGTGTGGGGGCCTGAGTAGGGAGCGTCCTGGGGTCAGAAGTGAATTCATTAAGCACCTTAAAGATTTCCTTAGAGTGACAGGGGGCGGATAGAATTTTGCCAGAGGCGTAGGTTTTTTTGGCAGCCAAGATGGCGAGTTTATACCTGTTACGCGCAGCCACATAGGCGTCTCTGCTAGGAGGGCAGTAGTCCCTTCTCCACTTACGTTCATACTGGCGGAGTTCTAAATGGAGAGCTTTTAAGTGGGGCGTGAACCATTTGTGAGAATGGTTATGCCTGGATTGGGGGAACTTAGTGGGGGGGGCAAAGGTGTCACTGGCGGTGGTAAGCCAGTCTGCCACAAGCCCACAAAGCTCGTTGGTACCCGTATTATTAGGTAGCAAGGGGTACGTTTGGGACAAATGGTCCAATAGTTTGGAAGAGTCGACAGCCTTCCACTTACGAGCCATGCCGCCCTCCCGTGGGGGGACCTTAATCTGACCAGCCGCCGAGAATGTAGTGTCGATCAGGTAGTGATCTGACCACACACAAGGTGTAATGAGCGGATGAGAGGACGTGACTCCATGAGTCCAAATGTGGTCGAGGATATGGCCACCCGTGTGGGTGGCGGACTTGACCAGTTGGGTGAAATTAAGGTTCAAAAGGCCCTCGAACAATTCGGAAGCATGTGGGCCAGCGTCCTCATGCTGGAACCAATAATTAAAGTCACCAATGATGACAGTACGGGGGGAGCAGGTAGCGATGTTGGACAGCTGGTCGATAAAGGATGAAGGGAAAGATGGCATGGAGTGGGGGGGGCGGTAAAGTAGCACAAGGGTGACCGCACCTACCTCCGTCCCCAGGCTGAGGACCAAGGTGTCTACTTCTGGCAAGGACAAGGCTGCCGAGGCAATGATCTTGAGATCCTTGCGAATTACCGCCGCCACCCCTCCCCCAGTGCGGTCCCCTGATCTATTGGTGTTTAACAGGAAATAGTCGGGGGGTAGCGCAGCCAGGATGTCAGGGAGGGAGTTGTCGGTAAGCCAAGTCTCTGATAGTAATAAGACATCGGGACTTTCAGACATAAGTAGATGTAGGATGTCGACTTGGTGCTTAACCATAGAGCGGGTATTTAGGTATAGGACCCGAATGGACGACTCAATAGGAGCCGGAACAGGGGAAGGTGGTATCGGCGCCAGGTTAGGAGTAGAGGTACCTGCAATGCCGAGAGATGTGATGCGAGCCCAGGCACCGGAGGGGAGAGGACTGGCAGAGGCACGTAGGCACCTAAGAACTGAAGGCGGATAGGAAGTAGGAGTGGCAGCACTACTGGCCCCATGGCCCGTCTGGCCGCGGACGGGCGCAGACGGGCTGGACTTAGGCGCGACTTCGGCGCGCTGACGGCGTGCCCGCTGCGCCCGTCCGCTGCGCTCCCTGTAGGGTGGAGCCATTTTATGGGCTCAGGTCGTGAGTGGCCGAGCGCTGCCCCGCTCGCCTCCTCAGCGTCCTCACCCAATATGGCGGCCAAACAGCGCGACCCTGTGGGAATCACTCCCCTGCGAGGGCGGCTGACCAGGATCAAGAAGCTCACAGAACCTGCACAACAAAAAGGGGGTTAGTTGGCTGGCGGCGCAGTTAGAAGATGTTTTTTTTAAAAATGAGGATAAAAACATGCGCTAGTAGCGCGAAAGGCAGCGCGAGCAGCGCGAGTAAGAGCGCGTCCAAGGCAAGACTGGCGAGTGGCTAGGGCCCACTGACCGTCTCGTAGCTTCCAACCCTAAGTAGGAGGCAGCCTCAAAATCAATGGGTGTTGTGGTGGAACGCCCACTGCAACACCCATTGCCCTCCCCTACAAACTCCCTTTTGTCTCTGACTTTAAGATTCACATGGTGGCAAAGCAGTTTACAGAAGCAGCAACATACTGGGCCCTCCACATCTAAGAGTCCAGAGTTGTTGCATTGCTTAGTTGTGGTGCACAGTTTAGGTAGATCATTAGTGTTGTATGAGTTTCGTGAGCTCACCTTTGTGTTTTTCCCAGCATAGTAGATGTTGGGACGTGGTCTTCAGCGTGAAAGTGGTGCGCTCGCTGTGCGTCTGCACTGCGGCCATCCATAAGTAGTGCTAGTATTTGAGTGCCTGAACCACTAGAGCGCTGATGTCAAAGATGGCACCTATCAGTGGACAGTGCCTCACTTCTATCTCCAGGCTTCCCGTGCTGCAAAGAGCATTTTTCGGTGTAGGTCTGGTGTATGTGGCCTAGTAATGGACGTCAGCGCGAGGTGAGAGCAGTATTTGCATTGATCTAAGGTTTAGCAAGAATGACGCTTCAGTGTTGGTGGCAAGGGACACTATAAAGGTGTCTTGTGATTAATAGGATGACGCAGTGCAAATATATCAAATTCATAACGTTTTTAAAAAAAATATTGTGCTTAGCAGGGCGACGCAGTGAAGGTGCTGCAGATTCAGTACATTCTAATAAAATACTTTTTATGGTTTTTAAAACAGAAAACGAGCCAGTAGTTAGTCATACAAACCGCCTACACCCTTTCTAAAGGTAGTCAGGTATGCAACAAAGTGCCTATTGTGTCCTTGCTGCGGCCAAACTTACGTAGGGCTAGTAATCGTGTGCCTAAACCACTAGAGCGATGCCATCAAAGATGGCACCTCTCAGTGGACAGTGTCCTGCCTCTATCTCCAGCCTCTCATGACTGTGCCGCGAAACACGTGTTTCGATGCAGGTCTGATGCATGTGGGCTAGTGTAATGGTACTTCAGGGTTGGTGGTAAAGGACACTATAAAAAATGTCTTGTGATTAATAGGGCAATGCACCGCAAATATCTCAAATTCAAAACTGTTCAAAAAATTCCTAAATATATCAACCAAAACAAAACCGAACTGCTTTGTATGCAACCCAAAGGAAAATCACTCCCCTATTAGACATCCAGCTGGACAACCTCACTGCTTTAAACTGCAAACTATCCTTCTCCAACTCTGTTAAATCTCTGGGATCACGCTTGAGAGTCACCTGAACATGAAAGAGCACACAAATACTTCTGCCAGAAGTGCCTTCTACACTCTGCAGTACCTTAAAAAGTCAAACTCTTCATCCCCATCAAAGACCTAAAGACTGTGGTGCAATCCCTGGTCCTCACCAAGTTAGACTTCGGTAACACAATGATATGGTGGTAACAAAAACACACCTAGCCCCTTTGAAAGCCACACTTCACACAGTGGCAAGACTACTTTCAGGGGAGAGCAGCTTCGTCCACATCCCCCCAGCTTTTAGGAAACTCAAGTGGCTACCATTTGAATGGTCTGTTTGCTCCTACATAAATATAACAAAAGGAGGGAGGGAGAGAAACAAGTGGATTCAGTCTCCTCTGGTAATTCGTTTAAACAAAATAGAATCCACTCAGAAGGTGGTAGTGATCCCTAAAGTGATGGGGAGCGCACAGTGTTGTTTAAATGCCCCTCACACACCAACAGGCCCCTTGGTGTCATGCTTCATCATCGGGGCCTTCGCACCCCTCTACGTTATGCGACTCACGGATACGTAGGAGCACTGATAGTGAACTATGTGTTTGTGTGTGTGAGAGAGGGAGTGTGAGTGGTATTGTTAAAAGGGTGCAAGGTGAGGTTGACAATTATACGTATTAGGGTATATCAACCTCTATAAAATGCGTCGACATGTTTCGGAGTACAGCGACTCCTTCTTCAGGACGAGGATATGCACGGTTATCCTCACCTTACTCACATGGATGTAAAATGTAAAAAGTGTATTTTACCAAAAAACACTAGGTGAAATGTACCTATCAGTGTAGAAATGCGGATAAGCTCTGTTGCGCCCAATCGGCGTTAGAAGAACCTATAGATCAAGGGATCACTACCATCTTCTGTTTGCTCCTACGCCTCACCCCATGAATATCTTTGGACAACAATATCGTGGGGAAAACTGTGAATCTACTCTCTGCGCCGGCACAACACCATATTTTTTATAGCCCTGAAGGGTTATCGTCCATTGATTTCACTGTTGCAAACTACCTTTATACATTTCTTTTTATTATTTCATTTACCGTATATGTAGCTTGTGCACCTATTGATCTGCTAGCTCTGTAAGGCACCAGATATACTTAGAACGCAAGTACCTCAAATGCCGTCTTATTTATGTATACGTCTTTACCTCAACTATAGTCTATATGTACTACTGTTGCATCACAATCTTTTCTCTATATAATGTCATTATTGTATTTACTTCTTATGTAATCTGTGCACCTGCTGACACAATATCTTGGTAAAGCACTTTATACGAATGAATCCTTACTTTAAACCTGCATCGTCAACACAGCCGGATGTTTGACATACATTTCGTCTTCCCTCTATCACCGTGTATTTACATTTACTGTGCACGTAACTCATGTATTTTATGCTATCTTAACCTTGTAAAGCGCTATGATACCTCCGGGTCAGGTTTGCACTATACAAAACGAATAAATAAATAAATAAAAATGTGCAGGATGACGCAGTGAAGGTGCATCAGATTCAGTACATTCTAAAACAGCCCTTTTTATGTTTTTTAACACAGAAAATGAGCCACTAGTTAGTCGTAATAACCCCCTGCACCCTCACTGGAAGTAGTCTTCCTGCAGCAAAGTGCCGAATCGTGTCCAAAGGAGGAGAATGTAGTCAGAGCCTGAAGTGTGAGTGACATGGCTTGGTCGGTGGACTCCTCCAGATGAGGTGGCATACTATCAGGTTCTAAATGTCCACCACGATTCTCATCCTTCACATATCTGGGTGGTCTTTGGCAAGAAATGTTGTCGCCCTACTGCAGCACACTGGCCCCATTTTCGTTAACTTACCCTCTAACATAAGGCCTTCTCAACACTCATTTCCCACGTTGATGCTCAGCATCCTGCAGAAGGGGAAGGAAGCCTTATTGTCCTGTTCACAGGGACTAACCCGTCTCAGATATTGTCCGACCCTCCTGGGGGCAACATAGGAAGTGCTTCACCTCTCTACCCTTTCCATCAATGGCTCATTCCCTCCGCTCCTCACCTTATTCTCCAGGTTTGTACCTACGTGCCAAGGTGTCAGTGAGCCTTTGTGGGAGATGCGTCTTTTGAGCAGCACAATTAACAAGTCTTCAGTGTGGGGAGTAAGCTTTTGCCCTCCACAGCAGGTCACAACGATTGGACAGAGAAGTTGCAGGTGCCGGCTGCCAGTTTTATTGGACTGAGATTGGGAGTTTCATTCAAATACTATGCAATGTAATGAGAGAACAAAACACACTCCATAGTTCTCTGAGGGTCCAGAAGTCTACGGCTTGATTTAGAAATTGGCAGACACCTAGAGGAAGTGCTGAACCTACTTCCCCGAATCACCATTGGAAGGCTGCAGACATCAAAGTACTCACAAAGACCGAAATCCTTTTGATTTTTATGGGGGATGGTGGTTTTCTGTAAATGTTACGGTTTGCTAGCGGAGGTAGCGAGTGACTGCAGGAGTCATTGGCGTAATCAGGAGCCACATTCTAAGGGTGAGCAAGGGCTTGGGGATATAAGAGAGTGAGCAATGAATTCAGGGATCTAATGGGGAGAGCTTTATTAACCTGAAGGCATGTGTCAGAAGACGTAGGTTATCTGTAATGGAATAACAGTGTTTCCAGTCTTGGATGCTGCATCTGGCCTTTCAAACTTTGAAAAACATAATTTACCACATATTTCTCCCCAAAATAAATAAATCCCTAATGCTAACCACACAATGATTCTTGAAAGTTTGTGATCTGCAAATGTGGGCCACTTTCTTTTGGGTGCCTAGGCCATTTTTTTCCCCAATCCAACCCTGGCTCCCAAAGAGGAGGATCAACTGCACCACGTCTAGCAACAATACTTCAGCTTGAGCTCAGAGCATCAACTCCAGGCAGCATGGGTATAACCCCCTAGTTCCTCGCCGCAGCCGACAAGACACATCAGGTCCCACACTCTGCCGGGCCTCGGCAGTCCAACAAAGTAAGCCACTATCTTGGGACCACATGGTTCGTTCGCCTTCTCCTTTCGTAGCTGTGTCTCTATTACTCCCGCTGTACCTCTGCACTTCCGTCGCCAATGTTACAGTAGCATTGGGACTCTAACTTAGCCCCCCCTTACCCCACCCCCCCCCCCCGGCTCACTTAACTGCCAGAATGGACCGGGATGAGGAGTAGGTGGTGGGGAGCTCCCAGAGATGTAGTCATCCTGAGGCTCTATTTCTGAACTGGAACATTTTGCCTGCACCTATAATGCTATATCCACAACTATGTCCAGAATCTCAAGTCTCTCCTTTGAGGAGAGAGCCATTCTGGAAAGACCAGCTTCCTCCTTGTCAACATAGTGTCTCTTTGAAGTGCATTTGCACTGCTCCATGGTTGAAACACCAAAGATACCCTTCTCAGTAAGGGTTCTACATAGTACCAAGGGAGTAGGCATTATTTACTCTCTTGTGTAAATTTAATACATAAAATACCCCAGGGATAGCGGGCCAACTCTGTCCCACCAAGAAAGTGTCTTGAAAGTGAGGGAGTCCTCATGCTGCAGTGTGGACCTCTATGTCCACATGCTGTCACTAACAAATGTACCATCTGATGCTAAAACAGCCAAACCATTACAAATTAATGGAGAAACCCATGACAAGCCAAAGGACCTGGGTATAACGTGATAAAGGGAAAGGGTGGTCCAGATGGCCCTTCCTAGATTGACCACAAAAGCTGTGGACCCCAAATATATTGGGTCGGTTACTATACAGTTTGAACAAATTAATCGTTGTATGAGAGAGAAAATATAGTTTTCTGTACACACTAGTGAGGTCCTTGAGTGTGTGTGTATAGGTATTGTGCTTAAAGCTTGGACCATGATTTAGGCCCCCCACATTTGAAATGTTCTTTGACTGGTGGTATCTGCCACAAACGGAAGAGGTTGGTCCTAGGTGGGTGGAAGAGAAATGATCTAACAACGTGATCTTGTATGCTCTTCCCCTTCTTGAGAAACTAAAAGTTTTACGCACAATAAAATTGTAAATTGATAAATTGATACTTGTATAGCGCACTACTCACCCGCAAGGGTCTCAAGGCGCTTGTACGAATACCGCTGTGGAACCCGCCCTGGCTTTCCCTGTGAGGCGTCCACTCCTGGGCACCCCGAGGGTGAAGGCCAGGCATCCTTAACGTTGTGGGGGCCGTTGTGGAGATTAAGCAAGCTATTGCCCAGAGTTGCAGAGTGGGACTCCATGATTGGAATAGGCATCGAGGCGAGATTTATCAGGTCCGTGGAATTTGGAGCCCAAGACCCACCGAGGCGGGGAATTGAACCCTGGTCCCGGGCTAGACCTCTGCATCAGGGTCTGCCGCTCTAACCATTGAGCCACACTTCACACACCCACTCAAGGACCACACCAACTGTAACAGTATGGGCGGTGGTATATTCCATAACATGACCTTGTGAGTTCATGTGTATTGGACAGACTACGCAAAAAGTGAAAACATGTATACTACAACATTGTAGTAGGATCAGATGTAAGATTCAGGGGGCACCACTGGTGAAACATTTTACAACCTCTGACCATCTGGCCGAAAGTCGTAAGTAGTGGTTCATAAAGAAGGTCAGTGTTGACCCCAGAGATGGACATTTTGCTAATACACTGAACCTTAGAGAATGCAAATGGATACATACTTTTGACACTACTGCCCGGGGGCTAAATAAATGCAAAGAAGTCACACGACAGGTCGCCACTCTAAGCAATCGTTGATGCCTTTCCATCTGATTGTCATCCAATGAGACTTTGCGTTTACATCTGAATCTTCCACCACATATGTGCGATCATTTTAACTACTCTCAGGTCTGATATCCGCATGGATATACTCATGCACCTATTGAACGCTGAGCATAAATGTTTGTAAACATGCATACACTTATGTTGACCTGAAGTAATGTTCACAGCTGTTGTGAAAACTTGTGCAAAGGTTACCTACTCTGTTAATATGTATATATCTGTGTCGGAACGTAAAACATGCATTATACACTTGGTGTGTCTCCAAAATGTAATATGCCCATTGTATGTTATCTGTAAACTATTCATTTGCCTGTATCACATTGTCAATTTGTTTGCAGTCTGTTTTTTTAATGTTTGTTCATCACCCGTTCGCTTTTGTAATATGTGTTATCTATATTTATAATTTTATTCTCAATAATCATAATGCCACGTTTTACATTATGATGACTAGTCCACATCATAGATTTTATATAGTCATACAGGTTACTGTAAAACCGTGTGTAGTCTGTTTTCTGAATGTTTTACAATCATCCATTTCTTGCTTCATTGCTCTGTCATTGCCACGTTACTGGCCAACTTGAACTAATATGCATGACTGCCATGATGGAAGTAAGGTGGCTGAGAAATATGTCAACACCTGTGTGTCTAAATTCATTGAGGCAGCGGATGGTCTGGACCCTTCTCAATCTGGGTTCAGACCTAATCACAGCACCGAATCAGCTCTCCTCTCCGTGACTGATACCATTCGGATGACACAGGATAGAGGAGGCTCAATGATTCTGGTGCTGTTAGATTTATCCGCTGCCTTTGACACAGTGTCACATGACATTCTGATCAGTCGTCTGAAGAGGGCAGGGATAGGCGGAATGGCTCTTGCATGGTTAAAGAGTTTTATTACTGGCCGCTCACAGAGTGTTCGACTGGGCTCCCACATGTCCATCTCCAGGGAGCTCACCAAGGGGGTTCCACAGGGATCATGCCTAAGCCCCACATTGTTTAATGTGTATGTGGCCCCTTTGGCTGAAATTGTGAGAAAATATGGGTTCACACCTATATCCTATGCTGATGACACCCAGCTCCTGTTCCCTTTCCAAACCATGACGCCGGCAGTAAAAAGATCCTTTGCTGCAGGAATGAGAGCCATATCCAACTGGATGACCTCCAATTGCCTACAGTGTAATGTGGGCAAGACGGAGGTCATGCTTTTCGGAGATGCCCCGCTCCTTTGGCCACCTGAGTGGAGACCTCCGGATTTAGGCTCTGCTCCCTGTCCTAAGAAGACAGTGAAAAACCTGGGGGTCAAGCTAGATCGATCCTTGATACTCAAAGACCATGCCACCCAGTTAACAGGTTCCTATATGAGGGTCATCGGACTATTGAGGAGAGTGTTTCCATACTTAGCAGATAGTCACAGGAAAACTTTAGTGCAGGCATTAGTGATCAGCAGGTTGGATTACTGTAATGGGCTCCTCATCTCTGCTAATGAAGAACAGTTAGGTAGGCTACAAGTAGCCCAGAACACAGCAGCGAGACTAATTCTGAATGTCCCAGCTAGGTCTTCATCTCGTCCTCTGCTGAGCAAATTACACTGGTTGCCTGTTCGTCAGAGGGTGAAGTTCAAGATCTGTTGTATTATTCACAAATGCTTGTCTGGTGCTGGTCCTAAGTACCTATCTGAAATATTCAGACCTTATGAACCAGCCCATTCCCTACGCTCTAAAGATGAAGCCCTACTCCAGATACCCAGGATCAAAAAAAAGAGACAGGGAGGTCGAGCCTTGTCATATAAAGGCCATGCTCTCTGGAATTCCCTGCCCCTTACCCTAAGGTTAAATTCCAATCTGACTGCATTTAGGAAATGCCTAAAAACCCATCTGTTTCTGACCTGGTAATGTCCCACCATTCCTGCCTGATTGTCTTTATGCCTACCAGTCTATTGTAAGAACATAAGCGCGGAGATAACCCTTCGGGGGTCGAATTCCTGCGCTATACAAGACCCAAAATAAATAAATAAAATAAGCTGCGGTACATCAGATCATTCCCACGTGCAAGTGAGGTTTGCACAGAACATTTCTTTCTTCTGTCTCCCTCGTGCGCCCTTCATTCTCGAACAGATGCTGATCTGACCAGAGCAGTTCTGTAACTGGCACGTACCCAGCAGAGGCGGCTCCTCCATTAGAGCGGAGGAGTGTCTGCCCACTTATTTCTCACAGTGCGAGAAGCAGAAACATAAAATGCAGGGTATGCCTGGTTGGGGGCGGACAAGTGGGAGGGTCAGGGAGGAGTGCTTGCCCACTGCTGTGGACCCTGACTGTTTGGTTGGCCCTCTGGGGCCGACCAGCCCAGTCATGCGCACTCTACATTTTCTCTATGTAGGCTGCATGCAGCCTACATAGAGAAAATGAACTTCCTACAGGCACCCGGCTGGGCGCTGTCTGCACCAATCACAACGCTGCCTTTCCAGCGTTGTGATTGGATTAGAGGAGGAGAGGGAGGCTGCCTTCTTCCTGTTCCAGCAGCGGGACCCGACCCAGTAAGGTAAGTATTTTTTTTTTTACCCACCCGTCCTGTGCGAACCCCGCGCAAAACTGGTACCCGCCCACTCACCTGTGAGTCAAGAACCCGCAACTGGTACCCAGCAAGTAATTCTTATTTCTCTTCTCTGTCACCAGCAGCGAGTGAGTTTAAGTTCTTTTCTTCCTTGTCACCAGCAGGGAGTGATTGGTTTCTCGCGCATCGAAAAATTCATTTCCCTCCGCTTTTTTGTGTTGTTTTGTAGAGGATCTTGGCGATTTGTTCGCCTTTGCACCCACGGGGATCATACCTACATGCTTGAATGTTTAAGTATTGAATACCTAATCCATTTTATAAGGATATATTAAGTGATTTGAACTATGCCACACTACTGTGGTGGTAAATTAATTTGAATTCATTGGTCAATCTGTTTGCATTTTTGCATCTATTGCATATAATTAGTAATCAGCCTACCTATACATATCTATAATTGTATATTTACATTACCGATGTTTCATTCTTGAAAGCTCTGGACTGACCAAGTCTGCCACTTCAAGCGCAACAAACTGTCAGTAAATATTTTTTTTAAGAAAGCCCTCCTTCTTTTCGGTTTATAGAAAGCCTTACACCAGGGAGACTCCCGCTAAGTGATTATTTTGCTTTCTTTGGGTTTCCTTGTACATATCTTATTGTCCTGAAGATGACCTGCATGCGGAGGTCTTAATGTACCCTCTATGCCTAAATTATGTCGCAACGTCGCCACCACTTAATTTATGGCCTGGATTGCATTGTATTGGTCCCCTTTGGATGGTGCCTTTCGAGTATATGAGCACTATCCTTCAATACAGACATTGAAGAAAAAGTTGTTGTGTAAACAGGCCAACGCCCACTGATGTATTGTTTTTAAGGCTACACTAGCCAGTGTCTATGTTAAAGATGATAAAATTGTTGTCGCCATATTTTTCTCTAAAATGATCTTTCTCTCATTATCTCTGCATATCAGCACTTTTCTTTGCATGTTTTTAGAGCACCCGTTCAGTGATATGTCATTTGTATTTATATGTATTACCTATTTGCTATTCAAAAGAATATTTACGGTGATAAAGGTGATCTCTTTCTTTAAAATAGGCATTTGTGTCGTTCTGTTCTCTCTCTGGTGTTTTAAGAAACATATATTTTCTTTCTCATATAACAATTAATGTGTTCAAGTCGTTTAGTAACAGACCCAATGTGGTCTGCAGCTTTTGTGGTCAATCTAAAAAGGGCCATCAGGACCACCAGCTAAAACAGCTAAGGCCAGACAGAGCAGGAAGCAGTAAACAGACAGCTGACCCGCCAGAGGGAGGCTGGTAAGTAAACAAATGACTAACTGGTAGGTATTTACCTTACTAGGACACGTTGTGGGGTACCTGTAACTCCAAGAGGCAAGCCAGGAATCAAACAAGACTTCCTCTTTGCAGAAAGGTGTTTGTGAGAGATCATTCAAATGGATCAACTCCCAAATATCCCAGCGCACTAGTTGGCGAGCTGCTCCCTCACACAACACACCCTCACGACTGGCCAGGACCAAAACCTCCCTATCTGACAATGACATCCAGGACATTCTACATACATACAAGAATGCATACCTCGACCTGTCACATAGCCTCAACCTCATCTCAACAATTATTTCAAATCCACACAGAGAACAGATACCAAACCACAGAGACATAAATCAGTCCAACCTCAAAGCAGTACCCATCACAGAGAAAACCTCTCGAACACCAAACCCCACCTGAAATGCAAACTCCTAAATTGCAAATTGGTCTGGAAACACGCAGCCGACATTGCCGACCTTATCCTTACCTATGACCTTGACCTACTCCTTCTAACAGGAACCTGGTTTAAGAACGATTCTGCACCAATCCTTAACATCCTAATCCCCACTGGCTATGACATCGTAAGAGCCGATAGACCGGAAAGATCGGGTGGTGGCATAGCCTGCATACACCGCATCAACCTAGTGGTAACTCAATCACAGTCTATCGACCTTGACACGTGTGAAGACCTAGGCATAAACATTGCAAGCAACAACAGTCCCCTATGTAAACTACACTTGGTCTACCACCCTCTGGGCAACAATCTTGCATTCACCGAACAAATCATGGGAATCCTCTTCTCCAACATGGGGCAACACCGCCCCAAAATCTTCCTCGGGGATTTCAATCTATACTGGAACGATCATAACGACCTCACAGTTAACAGCCTAAAAACCTAATTGACCTCAAACTTGTCAAATTCCTCGATAGCCCAACGCTCATATCAGGTGCAACTCTGGATCTGGTCATTGCTAGGCAAAACTCCATCATACTTAACCCCTTCGATGCTCATTATGAGCTCAGCTCGTCATGCAGTACACTGGTCGTGTGCTTATGACGAGCTGAGCTCGTCATGAACAATGGATTCCAAGGATTTTCAGCACAGGAGGGGAATTGCTGCAGCAGTGATAGTGTTAAATCAATCAACCCTTGTGACTAGACGGACCACCACAGCATCTCCTTACTCATTACTAAACCAACGAAGACTCATAAACTCCAACTTAAGAAACCCAAACATTGGAAAAGAAATGACTTAACATCCATGACCAACAATCTTCTATTGCCACCAGCGGACCTCAAAGATGTACATGAACTCACAACACACTACAACAACTCAATGACAAACATTCTCAACACAGTGGCGCCCCTATACTTAAAAGGCCCTCCTCTAAAGTCTCTTACCTTGGAACTATGGGAACCTGAATGATCAACGCCGCAACCTAAGACAAGCGGACAGGACCTGGAGAGCCGCACCATCACTAGAGCACCTTAAACAACTAAGATCAAGAAGGAGGAATTACAATAAACACATCAGAATCTCCAAAGCTAACTTCTTCAAAGAACAACTAAACAATGCTAGAAATCGACCAAGAAAACTATTCGAAATTATTAAACTTCAACCCGCTCAACATCACACAGACTCCTCTGTAGGCCCCAACCCGCAATCCAATTGCAACACTTTTGCCGCCCACTTTTTAGAAAAATCCAAAATGATAGGAAAAGAGCACCTTACAGCAAATGAACACCTCTAATTGTTGCCCCCACCTAACCCCATTGGGTCACAATAGGAACAAACCCCTATCCAGCATGATCTTACCCTAAAAAACAATGCATCCAGGAACACTTTTAAAATCTTCGATAACAATGACATCTTCAAGTTAATAACAACACTCAAACCGTCAAACCACTTCTGCAATCTGCTTCCAGCCAACATCTTCAGTGAGATCAAAACTGCTCTTATACCCATCTGGACAAAGATAGTGAATGCATTTTTATGGCAAGGAACCCTTCCAAGCTGCTTAAAAGAAGGGCAGGTAACCCCTATTCTTAAAAAACCCAGTACTGACCACACAATTCCAGATAACTACCGTCCAATATCCACTATTCCTACACTAGCAAAATTACTAAAGAAGTGCGTCCACTCCCAACTATGCAAACATATAGCCCAATTCCACATCATTGACCAAATCCAACCAGGCTTCAGGCAGAATCACAGCACGGAAATGGCCATGACCCACTTCGTCGATGACGCATTCAGAATACTAGATCAAAACGAATCCTGCCTCCTAATCCTCCTAGACCTATCATCAGCCTTCGATACGGTCAAATATAGCAGTATCCTTGAACACAGAATGTGGTTATTAGGAGCTGTTCTGAAGTAGTTCGCTTCCTTCTTAGACAACCAAGCCCAAAGGATCAAAATTAACCAATCGCTATCCTCAAAAACATTGGTCACCTTGGGAGTCCCTCACGGTTCTGCCCTATCTCCTACCCTCTTCGATTAATTCATGGAACCCTTAACCGAAATTCTGAAACTCTCCAATATCCACTGCCACATGTATGCAGATGATACCCAACTATACCTAAAAATATCTTCGCCGGATGACATCCGCCTACTCAACACAACTTTACAAGAAACCCACATCTGGCTAACAAAAAACCACCTCGAACTCAATGCACTCAAAACTGCCTTTCTCCTAATCTCCCCACTAAAAGGAAAAGGTGACATACTAAACTGGATGAAACACCTAACAGCCCTCAAATGCAAACCTCATATTATCGATTCCACAAGATCACTGGGAATAATACTGGATAAGATTCTCAACATGAGGGAACACATCAGCACAGCCACCAGAGGAGCCAACATTCATATGAGCATTCTCAGAAAACTAAAACCCTTCCTCAACGACGATGACCTAAAAACAGCCGTTCAATCATTAGTTCTACCCAGATTAGACTATGGACAACCTAATGTGGCCTGCCGAAATCCAGTCTTCTCCTCTAAGAGCCTCACTCAACGCGGCTGCAAGACTCATCACTGGCTCCAGAAAGAACAACCATATCACCCCGGATCTAAAGGAACTGAATTGGTTCCCTTATGAAGCAAGAGCACAGCTAAAAATTGCATGCATGAGGCACAAAGCCCTGCACCTCAATACACCAAAGTATATAGCCAATAAACTCAAATTATCAGGCAATAGCAGAACTCTGAGAAGCACCAACACCCTGCTATTGAAACCACGAAAAATTAAGAAAAAGAAAACCTATACACGCATCTTCTCTGGCCTAGCACCAAGGATATGGAACGCCCAGCCCCAAACAATCAGAATGATTCCCTCCACCACCTCCTTCAAAAAATAAGTCAAACTACTTTTAATGCATAAAACTCTCTGCCGATCCCAGCTCTGAGGCAATTTGTTACCAACCTGTAGCTGCTCATCTACCATGATTATCTCTAAATCAGAATGACAGACACAATCCTGACTTTCAACGAGAACTTACAATCTACAAGATCGCATCTTAGATGCTCATTTATATGTGACTAGCGCTCATCTTTTCCTGTGATGTAACTTCTGTAAAGCGCTCGGATACCCTCAGCGTTTCTAGTCAGCGCTACAGAAAACTTCATCAATAAAAAATAAATAAAAAGATGAGAGGGGAGGTGTAGATCTCCAGCTCCCACTGTCTGAGTTCTTGCTTGCACCCCACAAGCTGTCCGTGTTGTCTCCCTCAAACCCATCTGCTGTCCATGTTGTTGGTGTCCCTCCCCTATCCACCCCACTTCCCTATGTGTTACCGCCTTCCTCACAACACAATAAAAAAAGCAGTATGAAGCGGCCAGTACTGATTGCGTCATAGCACTTTTTAGGTTTAAAGCTTTTTATTAAGACAAAAACATAGGGGGAGGGAACAGGAGGTTAGGGGTATATACATTCAAGTGAAAGAAGTTAGACATGATACTATGAGTGCGATGGTGGATTAGTCCGCTGTGGAAAAGGAAGCAACGGCAAATGAGAAAGGCCAAATATAAGCAACACCATCAATCTGAGCATAATCAACACCATCAATCTGAGCAGAAAAAGAAAAGCAATAACACAAAGAAAACCAACCCACCATCCCCTAGAACCCCCCCCCCCGAACACCCCAACTCACCCCAACTCCCCCCCCACCCCCCCGTCCAATGTTCCGCTAAGGACACTACCTGCCCTCCCACTATGCCCCCCCCCCATGAGCCCAGCCCTGCTGTCCCCCTAGTCAGCTGAAATCACCTGTGGTGTCAATCTTAGAAGCCTGAGGTTCCTCGGACAGGTGAGTTCCCTAAATTCCGTAGTTAAAAGCGCGTGAAAGGGTTGCCATAGCTCATCAAATTGGTCCACATCCCCCGCTACCATGAGTGATAATTTTTCCATACCCAGCACATGCCAGAGCCTATGCAACCAGCCTGTGATGGAGGGGACCGTGGTGGTGCGCCAGTGGATCAGGATGTTCTGAACCGCTGAGCCCAGTGCTATCGCGATTTGCCTGCCCCTGCGGGACTTCAGCGGGTACATCAGACCATTAGGAAGGCCCAGCAATACATACGCCGGGAAGCGCGGCAATTCGATTTCAAAATGCACATCAATCTCATCCAGAACTTCCTTCCAATAAGCTGCCAGCAAGGGACAATCCCAAAGAATATGTGAAAGGGTCCCCACCTGACCACAACCTCTCCAGCACTCCCTCTCGATATGCCTGTTCATCTCGTGCAGTCTCTCCGGGGTGTAGTACCAATATGTGGACACCTTGGTGAATGTTTCGGTGAGGCCAGTGTGATATGCCAAGTGTCTCGCACGGTGTTCAATTTGGTCCCATTCCTTATGGCTAAGCGTCCTACCCAATTCCCTGTTCCATCGTTCCCTGCCTGGGTTATAGTAGTGAAACGGAGGGGGCTGCAAGAATTTATATAGATCGGTGATCAGTTTAGCATCGGAGGCGCGGGTCACCAACCACCGCTCATATGGTGTTATCTGACGATCAGCGGTGTCCCGTACCTGGGGTTGAAGCGCCCAGTGCCGGACCTGCATATATCGCAGTCTATCTGACTCCGGCAGTTGGAACTCCTGTTGAAGTTGCTGAAAGGGGACCACCCCCTCTGACCCGTAAATCTGAAAGAGCGCTCGGCAGCCCGCCGCCCTCCAGTGGGAAAAAGCGCCTGGCTCCATCCCATGGGAGAAATCAGGGTTATCCGTTATCGGTGTAAAAGGCGAAGGGAACGTGGTGAGTTCCCGAACCTCACAAACTGTGTCCCACACCCTCAGGGGAACCCGCGTGACAAAGGATGCATAGAGGTTGGGGGGGCGGTGAACCCGGCGTAAGAATAGAACCTCCTGGAGGGTACGCCCCGCCACCGCCTGGTCCTGAAAGAGCCAGTGCTTATCGGATTCCCACCTGCTCCACTCCACAAGGTAGCGCAACTGCGCCGCCTGAAAATATTTCCGGAGGTCCGGGATACCAAGGCCCCCCGCTTCCGGGGCGAGCGTGGAGAGAACCCTCTTCATCCGCGGCTTGCGGCCTTGCCAGACAAAGCGTGCGATGTCAGCTTGCGTCTGCCTGATCCATCCCACTGGAGGCTGGAGCGGCAAGGCTCGGAAAAGGTATAGAATCTGTGGCAGAACCGTCATCTTGACCGCAGCAATCCTGCCGAGCCAGGACAACAGGCTTTTGCTCCAGAGGCCAAGCTCCTCCTTGATTTTCTTGCTAAGAGAGGCGTAATTGGCCGTTACCATCTCTGGCAACGTCGGCGCCAGTAGAATCCCCAGGTATGGCACCAGGGATGATGACCACTGCATTGGAAAGAGCCGCTGGAGGTCCCGTCTAGTATCCGCGGCCAGAGACACATCTAGAGCCACTGACTTGCCCATGTTCATTTTAAAACCGGCCACTCGCGAAAAAGCATCCAGCTCATGAATACAGGCGGGAAGGGACCTCCTGGGATCGTCCAGGGTCAACAGGACATCATCCGCATAAAGACTGACCGTGTGGACATACTGCCCCATCTTGATCCCGATCGCATCCGAGTTTTGGCGGATCCTCTGGGCAAACGGCTCCATGTAAAGAGCAAAGAGGAGTGGGGAAAGTGGGCACCCCTGCCTAGTGCCCCGTTCGATTGCAAAGCTACGGGAGCTGCACCCATTGACTCTCACCGTCGCCGAAGGGTACTTGTAGCAATTGAAGACCATCGAGCAGAATTTGTCACCGATGCCTAGTTTCCTGAGCACCTGCTCGAGGTAAGGCCAGTGAACCCTGTCGAAAGCTTTCTCAGCATCCACCGCCAACAGCATCCGCTCGCCCGGGATCCGCGAAGCCTTCTTCAGAATGTGCGCCACTCGTTTAGTATTGTCGACAGTTTGTCTACAAGGCACAAAGCCAGCTTGGTCGGCCTCAACCAGACCCGGGAGGTGCAGGGCCAGCCTGGACGCCAGAATCCCCGTGTACAATTTGAGGTCGACATTCAGGAGAGAGATGGGCCTATATGAGCCGCATAAGGCCCGGTCCTTCCCAGGCTTCAGGATCACTGAGACCGTTGCTCTCAGGAGGTCTGGTGGGATGGCTCCTGATTCGGAGAAGGAGTTAAACAGCCGGGCGACAACCGGGCAGAAGGTTTTATAAAACAGGGATGTGTAACCGTCCGGGCCCGGAGCTTTCCCGTGCTTAAGTCTGGCTATCGCAGAAATCACCTCCTCTACGTGGATGTCACGCTCAAGGTATTCCGCCTGAGCGGGGTCCAGCGCCGGAAGGGTCACGGACCCCAGATATTCCGTGGCATCCCGCGATGAAGGGGGCTCCCCGGCGTATAGCGCTTCATAGAAACTACAAAAAGTTTCCGCAACCGCCGCATCACCAGAAACCGCCACCCCGTCAGCACCCAATATTTCCTTCACCACGTTACGCTGGTGCGCGACACGAAGCCTATTTGCTAAGAGTTTGCCACACCTATCCCCCCCGTGTAGAATGCATGTTTCAGACGCAACGCTTTGTATTCCGCCGTCCATGTCCAGCGCCGACAGGAGCTGCCTGGCAGCCTTCAACTGCCTCCACACCCTCGGAGCTCCCGTACGGCGGTGGACCTGCTCCAGTTCCTGGACCTGGGAAGTCAGCTCCTCCCTCTTGCACTGCCGCTCTCTATTTTCTGCCGAGGAGATGGAGATGAACTCCCCCCTGAGAACCGCCTTCAGCGCCGCCCACTGTGTCGCCAGTGAAGTGTCTGAGTTATCGTTGTGTGCCTGGTATTCCCGGATCGCCCCCTCAATATGCTTTACAACCGTTTTTTGTGCCAAAGGGTGTCCCTAAGGCGCCACAACCCCCGAGAGGGGGAGGCCGTCGGCCACGCAAACGTGCCCACGACCGGCGCATGATCAGACAGTGTCAGGACCCCAATGTCCGCTGCCGTAGCAGCGGCACGCATCGGTCCACTAACCAAAAAGTAGTCCAACCGTGCGTAGGTCCGGTGCGCATGCAAGTAATAGGAATAGTCCCTATCAGTAGGGTGGAGGGTGCGCCAAAGATCATGCAAATCCATGTCAGTGATTCGGGCCTTCCCGGCCTGGGAAAGTTCCCCAGTCTGCGGGAATCGCTGCACTGATCTATCTAATGCAGAATCAAAGACTATATTTAAGTCACCCCCTAGTATGACATGACGATCAGGGGAGGCAGTCACGTCCACCAGCACCGAATCTAGAAAGCGTTCTTGATGGTCATTTGTCCCCCAGGCGGAGGCGGTATGCCAAAAGCCTCCCCTTCTGTTCAGCAAATTTGTACTACACCTCCCCCCTGAAGGAGCTCGAAAGCAGAATAGCCACCCCGCGGTCTTGGACGTAGCAGAGGAGAAAAACTGAGTGGGAAATTTGGCAGAGCGCATTCTGTGACAATCACGGGACAATAAGTGGGTTTCTTGCAGGAGGCATATGTCAGCTTGTGTCCCCTCCAGCAGAGATAAAATCGCCCTGCGCTTCACAGGGTTATTCAGACCCTTAACATTAAGGGTCACCACCTTCAGGGACGACATACCTCCCAGGGTCCGGAGACGCTATGCCGCGGGCAGGCAACAAGCGGGGGAGGGGCGCAGGGCAGCAGCGCAGGACAAGCAAAATAGGACCAAGCGTTAACATATGAAATACCGGACGGTTCCTTCCCAACCCCTGAACAACTCCCAACCCCACCCCTAACTAACCAGTGGCAACTAGCCAAATTCCTACTCATACACAAACAACCCATTGTCCCAGCCAAGTCCTAAAACGGACAAGTCTGCAGAAAGTACCAAAAGTGGACGTCCGGCCACTCGCTCTCCCCGCCCTCCCCCGGCCCTCCCTCCAACCTCCAAACCTGGCACCGAAGAAGCTATGTCCATCTCCCCCCAGAGTGAGTCTACGCCGTCAAGGCCACACCGTTCGTGGCGGCCGAATCCCTGGCCGCTTCTCACAGAGCGCTGGCCATGTCGCTCTAATGGTGGGCGAGTCAGATCGCCCAGCGCTCGCCGCCGATCTCCTCCTCGCCGACCGCCATCGTCCTCCTCTATCCGAGCGCCTCCAGGTCGGTGTTGCTCCATCCTCCTCAGTAGCCGTGAGACCCAAGACACCGCAGATATCCTGCAAGGAGCGCAGCTGGTGCAGTACCCCGTTCCAACGGAATATCAAATGAAAGGTATGTCCCCAGAGTACGGTGTCTCGTGCTCTCGCAGGAAATCGGTTGCAATCTTGAAGGACCTACGCTTCTGTAGTGTGATGGCAGACAGGTCCTGATACAGCGCCACAGGTCGGTCTCGGAATGTCATTGGCTGTTTTCTGCGCGCCTCGGACATGATGCGCTCCTTCACCGGGAAGTCAGGGAGGTAGGCCAAGATGTCCGGCGGAGGTGCCGCCGACTGTCGCTGTCGGCCAACTCTGTGGGCCCTGTCGATGCGGATCGGGAAGTCCGCGGGCTCTCCCAGAATCTCCCGGAACAAGTCCTGCAGGTAGCCCATCAGGTCTGTCCCTTCATCTGCGGACGGCACACCCCGTACTCGTATGTTATTCCTCCTCGACCTGTTCTCCAGGTCCTCGTTATGGGCTTGGAGTTCAACATGTTGCTCCCTGAGACGGAGAACGTCCTGTTGCAAATGGACAATCTCGTCGTCCCGACGTTGGGCCGCCGCCTCCACCGTCTCCATCCGTTCGCCGAGGCCCTCCACCTCCCTGCGGACCTCGCGTACTTCACTGGCCACCTCCTGCTTCAGCGTCTGGAAGTCAGCCTTAAGCGAGCTGAACAGTTCCTCCATGAAGGACCTCGTGACAGGGGGCTCACCCTCGGTCGGGTCCGCAGCAGCCCGGGAAGAGCTCGGAGACGGTTGCGCCCTGTCTCGCTGTTGCTGGGCCCTGCTAAGCATGTCCGGCAGGGTGCGGTCCCCTTTCCTCGATCATCGGTTTCCGGACATTCGTGCCCCGTAAGCTGCCGCACTCAACTGAGGCAGGAACACTGGCTCTGGCCACTAGCAGTAGGCTCGGCCCTCGATGAGTCTCTAACATTCGGCAGAGCACCTTCAGGGGGAACGCCCGCTAAGGTAGGGACACCAGGGGCCCTGCGCCACAGATGACAAAATGGCGGGCCAGTCTAGTCGCTGAGGGCCGTTCGGGGCCCAGCCAAAATTCCAACATAGGCCCCCGCAGGGGGAACCCAGGCTGCCACGTCCCGCAGGAAAGAAGAGCTGTGCAAGGGTGGAGGTGCAGGAGACGACCCCAGGCGACACTGGAGGAGGGCTGCGTCACCGTCGCCGTGAAGACAAGATGGCGGTTGGGCGGGGCCGGGCCGATCGTCCAGGCCCGGCGATGCCACCAGGGCCACTCTAAGAGTCAGGCATACAGAGGAAAGTTCTATCCAGGGCCGTCCAGCCAGAGAGGAGAAACAGTAGACCTGGCTCCAATCCTAAGCACAGTCACCAACTGGCGACGGGGCCGAGGCCCGCACAACGTGAGAGGCCACCACCGCAAGTCCAAGCACCACCACGATCACACAGCAGGGCCCACGCTCAGCGATGTCGCACGGCAGTTGTCCCTCTGACGATCCCCGTCGAATACCGGGGCGAACTCCACTCCAGAGCGCTAGACATCAGCACCAGGCCCCAGCCGAAGCTCCCGGACAGCGCCCCGCTCCGCTCCGCCTCCAAGGCGCACCACCGTCCGGCTATCGGTCTCTTAGCGTGCTTCTGCCGGAGCGATCGGGGCCAAAGTAGCATCAATGCGTGCCCCAGGGTCTCCGCCGCCCGTCCCTCAGCCGCTGAGCTTCAGCGGGGGGAGAGAAGCTGACGAAAAAGGGCTCGCGCCTAGTCGGGTCGGAGGAGCTGCGGGAAGAAGCATCCGCTCACCCCGCCATCTTGGCCACGCCCCCCATAGCACTTTTTAAAAGACGCACCAGCGCTAGATTTTTTAACTTTCAGCCTTGCTGCTGTTCAACATGGTTAAAAACATTGATGAAGACAATTGCTATAGTAAATGAGACATATTGTCTTTCACAATGCTTTTTTTAAGCCTTGCTGCATGGCAACCTTGCTGCTGTACAATACGGCTAACTACTGCAAAGCCATTAGCTCTTGTCTCGTAGGCAAGACCTATTGGCATTGCCAATGCTTGTTAAAAGTGAGTTCCTCAAGAGACTTGCCTCTCGGGTGAAACGCACGCTTTATGCTCATGACTGGGCTGGGGAAAAGGAGGAGGATGAGGGTCTTGGCATTTTTCTGCCAGACACTTTTTGTCTGGAATACTTTCAAGTTGCCCCTCAGATCATACAGTGAAATTTAATACCAATGCTATTTTGCCTAATTCATATAAACCAGCTGCCGGCGCATTTTGTTTTATGCCAGAATATAAGAATATCATGCTCTAAAAATAGTCTTGCAAAATATATTGACAACCAAAATATCGATAAGGTAAGTAAATACATCGCCAAGGTACAATTGTAGATAGATATAGTAAACCTATACTTACATATCCATAATTACCTCACATATTTTGGTTGTCAATATATTTGTAGTGCCATATTTAGTACTCAGTATTCTGGTACTATACATGCTAAATGTATGCAATGTGTTTAGCAGGAGCCAAGTGACTGAACAACACATTTAACCCTTTCACTAGGGAGGCTTTAAATGGACCCTCTAGTGCTTGCACCAGCGGGATTCCTTTTTAGGTCTCGTCCTATTCCATTCTGCAAGGAATGAATAGGACAAGACTATTGGGGCAAAACTAAGAGCTAAACTAAGCTCTCAAAAATGCGGATTTCCAGAAGTGCATGTGTCCCGTGCACGCGCTTCTATCCGCCTGCCTGCCTCGCATCACCACATCAAAGCCAGCCATCTGTTGCTTCCCCAGCGTGGTGCCGCCAGCAGCTTCACTTCAAAGGGATCTGCCCCGCCTCCTGCTGCATCAAAGGCTTTCATTTCGCGGCCGCGTTTATTTACTTTCATTTTGCGGCCGCAATATCCGTGTGAAATAGCAGAGTTGAGCTCAGGGCGCAGGACCCACCGAGGCATGTCAGTGCAGGGTACCCTGTTCCAATCCCATTGGCAGACCATCCAGGTAGTGCCAATAACAGAAATTTCATGGGCACTTTTGTAAAAAGTTCGGCATTTTTATAAAACTGCCAATTTCTGCACCGAAGACAGCCTAATGAATGTGCCCAGAGTCGATGTGTGTGCGTTTTCGCCAAGCTGACTAGGAGGAAGAAACATAGGATAAAGACTCTTATTGATCATCTCTCAGTATCTTGAGTTTGTGAAAAGGAGCACAAATATCGTTCTCGACATGCGACCATCGATCGGTGTTTGTAGTCAGTGCGGAGGGCTCAGTAATCAAACGAGCCCGTTCAGTGTTTTAATGATATACATCTTGGAGGTCCTGTTCAGATGCAGTGTTAGCGGTCATGACATCAGCATCGTAGCTCCAAGCGATACAGCTTCTGCGTACCCATGCCGAGGGCGACCGCTTTGGTGCACTCGTCGGAGCTGTCCAATAGGGTTGACCTCCGAAAAATAAGGGTTACACAATCCCAAAGCTATCTTAAAAATATTTACACACAACCGGTTTACCTCGTTGAAAACATCAACCCGGTCCAAAATTGCTGCCAAAGAGGTGTCACAGTCCTCTTTCTATTGTCCTGCCTGATTGCTGCTAGTTTTGGTCTAGACGTAAGAGAATAGGAAGTGACATCTAAAACACAGCCGCGATATTCAAACTGAAGAAACAGGAAAAGGTGTAAGCTTCGTAAGTGCTCTGTGTGAAGGGACTGACACTTTACTGTCAACGGAGCAATAGCCTGGAGATCGAACCCTTGCCTGCAGCCCTCTTCTTTCACAATTTCCCTTCCAAGACTGATAAAAGGAAAAGGTAAGAGCGCCTGCAAACAACATAGGGTATTATTCTGAGCATGCACCTGTACCGCAATTCTATCACATCCTTTGTCGGCTTCTACTTTATACCCTTTCCAAGACGAGTTTTACAGTTTAACCTAGAGGTTCTCCGGTCTGTGCACGAGACCTAACCATGCCAGCAGGGGGTTGTAGCGCGTAGGCGACCCAACAACTTATGAGTTCATCTATTCCACACGGCACGCACAGTACATTTGTTAGGTCTCGTCCTATTCCATTCCGCAAGGAATGAATAGGACGAAACTATTGGGGCAGAACTAAGAGCTAAACTAAGCTCTCAAAAATGCAGATTTCCAGAGGTGCATGTGTCCCGTGCACGCGCTTCTATCCGCCTGCCTGCCTGCCTCGCACATCAAAGCCAGCCATCTGTTGCTTCCCCAGCGTGGTGCTGCCAGCAGCTTCACTTCAAAGGGATCCGCTCCGCCCCCTGCTGCATCAAAGGCTTTCATTTCGCGGCCGCGTTTATTTACTTTCATTTCGCGGCCGCGTTTTTTCAGACTACTGGGCATGAGGCCCTATGCTTCTTCCCTTTCCACACATGCCATCCGTGTAGATTCTGGTCAACCCGTGTTGCATCCACCCTTCATGTCGTGTCCCCCCCTCCCCCCCCACACACACTCCTCCTACCCCCAATAATGTGTTGCTGGCTGTCATTCATCCACCTGCTTTAAAAATGTGAAACTTTTGCGTTTGCACTAGTAATGTAGATAGAAAGCGTCCAGGCACCTATCTTTTCACGACAGCACTCAATGGTTCTCTCTCTCTCTCTGTCTCTCTGTCTCTCTGTCTCTCTCTCTCTCTCTCTCATTCCCATACACACACGTTCACTTTCTATCGCACCCTCCACCTGTGACGTCGCTCTCTGCCTCTTGCTGTCGCTCTCACCCTGTCTCCTTATCCTGTGTCTCTTTCTATCTGCCTGTCACCCCTCTCACAGTCACACCATCTCACTGTCTCTAGCCCCTGATATCTTTCTTCCTCCACCCCTCGCACTTTTCTTTGTCCCCTCCATTCTCTCTCTACCCCGCTGTACTGTCCCCTCTTTTTCCCTCCTACTCGCACTCTATCCGATCACACTCCTCCTTCTTTTCCTCTTTCTTGTAGCTGTAGCCGCTTCTCCATTTTAGTTATTGTCTCTCTCCTTCTCCTCTTCATCGTGTGTCTCCCTCGGTCTTTCTCCCCCCTCTCCATCTGTTCATCTGCCTGGTCTTGTACTCATTCTTGCCATCTCTCTCTCCTATATGCCATCTATTTGTGCACTGTTGTCCCACTCCCTCTCTCCCATCCCCCCACTCCTTCCATCCATCCCCGCACTCCATCCATCCATCCCCGCACTCCATAAATCCATTCCCCCGACTCCATCCATCCCTCCCAACCCCACACTCCATCCCTCCCCCGCCCATTACTCCATCCCTCCCCCGCCCATTACTCCATCCCTCCCCCGCCCCACACTCCATCCCTCCCCGCCCCACACTCCATCCCTCCCCCGCCCCACACTCCATCCCGCCCCCTCGCCCCACACTCCATCCCTCGCCCACACTCCATTCCTCGCCCTCATGCCCTGCCTCTATCTCTCACCCTGCCTCTATCTCTCGCCCTCTCTCTATCCATCTTTCGCCCTCCCTCTATCTATCTATCGCCCTCACTATCCATCACATCACCACAGCATCACTCAGGGGCACCACAACATCACTATACGCTACCACAGCATCACTGAACGTCACAGCATCACTCGTCGCCGCCACAACATCATTCAGAGCCACCACAGCATCAATCTGTGCAACTATTCAACAACAACTGATTCAAATATGTTCTCTCAATGTTTCAAAGTTTATTACAAATGTCACAAAAAAATGTTAATATTTCACTTCTGTTGTTGTATTTTCATCACAATAAAATACACTAAACATAATCTTCCAAAAAGTTATGTGCAAAAGTTTAAGCTATTGCCATTATAAATTACATTAACTTTTATTTAAGTATTAATTATTGAAAAAAATACAACCCATTGTTATTTTTAATATTAATACATCTAAGTCATGTAAATACAACACGTATTGCATTACAAATGCTATAGGTGTCAAGTTTGCAAAAGTTTATTTTATTTTATTTAAAGGTTTTATAGAGCGCGCAGTAACCCTGGAGCATCCCGGCGCTAAACCTGAGTCTCCTATAGTTTCAGCAGAGGAGGAAATTATGGGTGAGGAAAGAGGAGAGTCTTCAGCGATTTCCTAAATTGGAATAGATTTGGTTCTGTCCTCAGTCTTCGTGGAAGGTTGTTCCAATGTTTGGCCGTGTGGGCCGCAAAGCGGCGGCCACCGGCTCTGGCTTTTCTAGCTCTGGGGACTGTGATGAGGTTTTCTCCGCTGGACCGGAGGGCCCTTTCCGTTTTGTAGGGGATGATGAATTCCTTAAGGAGAGGGGGACCGTTGTTATTTAGGGTTTTGTGAGCAAGACAGAGAGCCTTGAAGGCAACCCTTTCTCTGATAGGGAGCCAGTGGAGAGCCTGGAGAGCTGGCTTAGCCGAAGATCTTGCGGGCGTGCCCGTGAGCAGGCGGGCTGCGGCATTTTGGACTTTCTGCAAGGTGTTGAGGGTGGCTTCAGGAGCTCCCAGGTAGATTGCGTTGCAGTAGTCCAATCTCGCCAAGATAAGGCCCTGAATCAGGAGTTTCTTGGCGTTCGCAGGAAGCAGGGGGAAGATCTTTCTACAGGCTCTGAGTAGTCCGAAGCATATTCCTGCCGTCTTTTTTGCCTGTATTCTGAAGCTCAGGTCTTTATCGATCCAGACGCCAAGGCTTTTGACCTCTTCCTTTGGGCGCGGGAGGATCACCCAAGCAGCTGGGCCAGAGGTGAGGAGGCAGGGAGGTCTCTTTGTGGCCAAGCATCAGTATCTCAGTCTTTGAGCCGTTTAGCTTTAGTGAGGAGAGGTTCATCCAGCGGTGAACTTCAGAGAGACAACTGTGAAGGTCAGAGGGAGAGTGATGGGGGTGTGATAGGGTTACCACCAGCTGGGTGTCGTCGGCGTAGTTGACAATTGAAACGCCGAACGGACTGACCAGTTTCTCCAGAGGGGCCATGTATACGTTGAATAACGTAGGGCTCAAGGATGAGCCCTGCGGCACTCCACTGCGGAGGGGGATAGCGGGTGAGTGGCTGTCGTTCTCCCAGACTTGGAAGGAACGGCCTGTTAGAAAGGATTTTAGCCACTTCAGAGCCGTACCCCTTACTCCGATTTCTCCCAGTCGTTGGATTAAGGTGAGATGGTCCACAGTGTCGAAGGCCGCACTGAGGTCCAGGAGGACCACTGCCACTGATCCTCCCGTGTCCAGAGTGCTTCTGGCCTTCTCCACTGCAGCCAGGAGGGCGATGTCAGTGCCCTGGCCTGGACGAAACCCTGTCTGGGAGACCCCTAGTAGGTTGTTACTCTCCAGAAAAAGTGACAGTTGTTTGTTCACTAATTTTTCAGTGATCTTACTAGTTCCTGGGAGAAGGGAGATGGGTCTATAGTTAGAAAGGTCCTGTGGGTCCAACAAGGGTTTTTTTAGTAGGCCTTTGACCGCTGCCGCTTTCCAGCTGGGGGGAACTATGCCCTGCGAGAGGGAAGAGTTAATCAGTGCCGTAAGGGGGGGGGTGATGGTGCTGGTCACTGTTTTCAGGAAGCGGAGGGGTGCGGGGTCAAGGGGGGACCCACTTTTGATTGAGGCCAATGTTACCAGAACCTCTTCCGTGGTGACTGGCCCAAAGGCATCCAGGGAAGGAGAGGGGCTGGTAGAGTCCCAGTCCGTGTGAGCCGGAAGGCCCGGTTCGGAGGGAGGGATGGCCGCGAGAATTTTTTTTATTTTCTCGTCAAAGAAGTTAGCAAGATTGGTACATTTGCTTTCCGCTTCTTTGGGGTCAAGAGGTTTGAGGGGGGGGTCATGAGGGTGAAGGAGTTCCTTAAGGACGGCAAAGGTTTCGTGGGCCGAGTTTGCGGCGTTTTTGATTCTGCTTTCGTAGAATGCGATTTTGGTGTTACGTAGCTCCTTTTTATATATATTTACGGAGGTACGGAATGAGTCTTTTTTTTCTACTGTTTTGTCCTTCCTCCATAGTCGTTCATTCTTCTTGCAAGTCTTCCGCAGAAGGTTGAGTTCGGGGGTGTACCAGGGGGATGGATTGACTCTCTTGGTGCGTTTCAGAGAGCTGGTTTTTGGCAGGATGGCATCAAGAGATTGGGTGACCCAAGTGTTCAATTCGATGTCCGCGACTATGGGGTCTTGAGAGGGGATGGGAACGTTTTCCGTTAGTTTGGCTGTCCATTCGTCTGGATCCAATTTATGCCATCGTCTAGTAAGGGTTCTGATTTTAAAGGGTTGCGGGGGCGGAATGTTGATAGCCCATACAAAGGGGACCAAGAAGTGATCGGTCCAAGGGAGGGGGACGTGATCTTGGGTTTTCAGGTCCGGGATGTTTGTAAATATGGGGTCGAGCAGTTGCCCTCTTTCATGAGTGGCCTGTGGATTTTTTAAGTCAAGGCCGGTGGAGGTGATATTCTGAAGCAGTTCTGTCGCCTGCTTGTCGACCGGGTCCAAAAAGTGGACATTAAGGTCCCCCAGTAGGAGGTAGTTGGAGGAGGACGTACACTCAATGGAGATCTGGTCGATGAGTTTGCTTGGAAATTCCGCCAGGTGGCCTGGGGGGCGGTACACCAGCATTCCCGTTAACGAGGTGACAGGGGAAATCTGTATGGCGAAGTGACAGCTTTCACATCCCTTGATGTTGCCGTCTGAGAATCTGCAGGTAAAGGCGTCTTTGTAAATTATGGCTAGTCCACCTCCTCTACCCTCTGGTCTGTTCAGCGAGCACATAAGGTATCCGGGAGGGAGTGCGAGGACTATGTCGGGGCCGTTGCTGGAAGTGAGCCAAGTTTCAGTTAAGAACAAGATATCTGTGGCATGGTTACCTATTAAGAGGTTGATTTCGTCCGCATGCTTCACAAGAGACCTGCAATTGAGTAGACCTAGTTGAAGTCCACTAAGAGCCGAATCCGGGCCGGCAGGGTTGCAGAGGTTGCATCTAGTGAATGGGCTGTCGCCCGTCAAGGTGCGTGAGCAGTCCGGGTGTTTCTGGGTTTTTAAGGCCAGAAGCTTGTCCCGGGAGTATGTCAGGTTTTTCCTGGCGAAAATGGGCATAGTGGTAGGGCCTGGGGCCGGCTGGGCCCGGACGGGCCCAGACGGGCTTGCCTTTGGCGCGCCTTCGGCGCGCTGACGGCGCGCCCGCTGCGCCCGTCCGCTGCGAGTACGGTGGAAGCACATATTTTTATGGCGAAAGGGAGGAGGAGGGGCGTGGCCTCCGAAGGGGGCGTGGCCTATCGGCACGCCGGTAATGGCGCTAGGTTCTGGGCGTTAGCTGATAGCCCGAGGTCAGCTGTGCTCAGAGTTTGGGACCGGGTCCTGTGCAAATGCCAATGTAAGTAGGGCTTTTTTTAAAAACAGCAGACTAAACACAAAAACGAACAAACAGTTTAAAAGTTACAAGATACAGTGCTATCTCGCTCCCGGCTTCCGCCTCAGGAGTGCAAAGGTTCTGGTAGGCAGCGCTTCAGAGCAGCGTTAAGTACCTGTTCTGAGGGAAGGGGGCGTGGCCTCCGAAGGGGGCGTGGCCTATCGGCACGCCGGTAATGGCGCTAGGTTCTGGGCGTTAGCTGATAGCCCGAGGTCAGCTGTGCTCAGAGTTTGGGACCGGGTCCTGTGCAAATGCCAATGTAAGTAGGGCTTTTTTTAAAAACAGCAGACTAAACACAAAAACGAACAAACAGTTTAAAAGTTACAAGATACAGTGCTATCTCGCTCCCGGCTTCCGCCTCAGGAGTGCAAAGGTTCTGGTAGGCAGCGCTTCAGAGCAGCGTTAAGTACCTGTTCTGAGGGAAGGGGGCGTGGCCTATCGGCACGCCGGTAATGGCGCTAGGTTCTGGGCGTTAGCTGATAGCCCGAGGTCAGCTGTGCTCAGAGTTTGGGACCGGGTCCTGTGCAAATGCCAATGTAAGTAGGGCTTTTTTTAAAAACAGCAGACTAAACACAAAAACGAACAAACAGTTTAAAAGTTACAAGATACAGTGCTATCTCGCTCCCGGCTTCCACCTCAGGAGTGCAAAGGTTCTGGTAGGCAGCGCTTCAGAGCAGCGTTAAGTACCTGTTCTGAGGGAAGGGGGCGTGGCCTCCGAAGGGGGCGTGGCCTATCGGCACGCCGGTAATGGCGCTAGGTTCTGGGCGTTAGCTGTTAGCCCGAGGTCAGCTGTGCTCAGAGTTTGGGACCGGGTCCTGTGCAAATGCCAATGTAAGTAGGGCTTTTTTTAAAAACAGCAGACTAAACACAAAAACGAACAAACAGTTTAAAAGTTACAAGATACAGTGCTATCTCGCTCCCGGCTTCCACCTCAGGAGTGCAAATAGTTAACACTATTGGCCTTGTAAATGACAAAGTTATTAATTTCAGTATTTCCAAAACAAAAACATAAATAAAAAAATTGTCATTTATAATACTAATACATCTAACTTTACTAATGCGAGGCCTATTGCATTGCAAATGATTGTTTTTCATTTTCAACTCTGACTCAGGAAGAGCTTCCTGTGCAGCCCAAGGCTGTTTATTTAACTTTTGGTAATGATGTTCAGCGGACAAGGCGCACTGATTTCATCAATTCGAATGTGAAAGCAAAATGAGATGGTTAGCTCCAGGCTTATACAAGCGATTATATTTTATTTCTTTATTTCTTTATTTCTTTCCAAGGTTTTATATAGCGCTACTGGACCCGGGGGTATCAGAGCGCTTTACAAGATAGGTAAACAATTACAATAAAGTAAAACAATGTGCATTAAAACATGAGTTACATAAAATAGGGTAATAGAAAGTGCTGGGTGTTTAGGGGCGATGGAGATCAATAAGGGGTGGGGGTGTCGAAGTTCAGAGGGAGAAGGGAGTGAAGAAAAGGGGAGAGGCAGAATGAGAGTCAAACCACTACAAAAAAAACCACTGCCGGATCCCACCACATTATCTAATCTACAACCAATATCTCTACTTCCAGTGTTATGTAAAATCACAGAGGCCTGTGTAAACAAACAGATCACCAAGTTCCTGGAAGATAATGAAGCCTGGCATCCCAACCAATCTGGCTTCAGGGCACAACATTCCACGGAAACTGCCCTCCTGCTCACCTCGGACACCATTCGTATGGCACTGGACCAGGGTAAGAAGGCCGTCCTGATTCTATTAGACCTGTTGATGGCCTTCGACACGGTGTCGCATGCCATCCTGATTAATAGGCTTGAAACATCTGGCATCTCTGGTACAGTGTTAGAATGGATTAAAAACTTCCTGAGTGACAGGAGACAAGTAGTCACCCTGGGCGAATTTCGATCTAAGGAAAAACAAATTAAGATGGGCGTGCCACAGGGGTCGAGCCTTAGCCCAACACTGTTTAATGTTTACACTGCTCCTCTAATTAAGCTAATATCGACATTTGGAATTGATGTTGTGGCTTATGCCGACGACACTCAACTGATACTGGTCCTGGACAAAGACACACAGGAATGGGAAGAAAAGCTCAAAGGTTGCCTCACGGCTACATTCAATTGGATGAAGTCTAATCATCTAAAATGCAACATGGGCAAGACAGAGATCGTGCCTATGGGCTTAAACAACAACTTCACTCCCAAAACCTGGTGGCCGGAAAAGGCAGAAATCCCGCCCAATACAACTCAATCGGCACGGAATTTAGGGATCACATTTGACAGCAATCTGTCTTTTAAGCAGCAAGCCCTGAAGGTCGCAGGGAACTGCTTCGCCATCATCAAAGGACTCAGGAAGTTTTTCGACCTACTCCCTCTAGAGGCTAGGAAGACAGTAACAGTGGCCCTAGTAACATCGAGGATAGACTATTGTAATAGTCTATATGCAGGGACTACAAAAAATACCACCCATAAACTTCAAATGCAGCAGCCAGGCTAGTTCTCAAATGGCCAAAGAAATCATCTGCAACATCAGCACTAAACATACTGCATTGGTTACCAATAACCAAGAGAGTCCTTTTCAAAATATTGATAATTACCTTCAGAGCCACCCATGCCCTAGGACCAAAATACCTACAGCGGAGATTTGCCAGATACCATCCATCACGCAATCTCCGATCGGCTAGTTCGAACCTGCTGTCGGTCCCTAGTTTCAGGCTTAGCACGAGAGGTGGCAAATCCCTCCCAGTGTTTGGAGCTAAAGCTTGGAATACTCTTCCCCCTTCTCTACGTGCACTAGACAATGAAAAAGATTTCAGAAAGGGATTGAAAACCTGGGTTTTTTAAGCTACAGGACACCTGCGCTAGAGCCCTAGTGTAACAGTTGGTTGAGCTCTCACCTACTCCCAACCTGTTTCTGATATCTCTGGATCAGTATCTGGCGCCTAGATGCTCCTTGGAGCGATTGCTGCGCGGTACAAATGCTCTGTTACATTACATTACATTACAGAGGCGGGGAAGGGGTTGAGGAGGAGGCGAGAATCAGGGAGCAAGGAGTGTAGAGAGTCAGTCATCAGTGAGGTTAGGTTCCCCAATATTTGTTGTGAAGGAGTATTTTCAGTCTTTTTTTGAAGAGAGGGTAGGAGGGGTTGCATCGAAGATCTTTGTGGAGAGAGTTCCAGATGGTGGAGGCGTTCCCAGAAAAAGCACGAGATTGGGTTTTTTTGTGTTTGAGTCTGGGAGGGATTCGGACAAGGGAGTTGGTGCTCCTCAGGGACCTGGAGCATCCAGCTTTTTGCAGTTTCTCAGCCAGGTAGGAGGGGGTGCTTAGGTGAAGGGCTTTGTGTGTGATACATGCAATCTTGTAGGTGGATCTACCTTCTATTGGGAGCCAATTGAGGTTTTTTAGGACCAGAGAGATGTGGTCGAATTTTTTATAATCGGAGATAAGCCTGGCGGCAAGGTTGAGGACAGATTTGAGTGGTGCTAGGTGGGCTTTAGGGGTGCCAGCGAGTGTGGCGTTACCATAGTCAATACGGGAAAGGACAAGCGATTGGACAACGGTTTTAAAGTCGCCTGCCGGTATGAAAGGTTTGAGTTTTTTGAGGTGCTGGAGGGTGAAGAGGGCACCCTTGGCGGCATTTTTGATATGTAGGATGAGATTCATGTTATGGTCAATGCTGATGCCTAGTGATTTGACAGTATTCGAGGAGGAGAGGGGGCGCAGCTTCCAACATTTTAATGTTCTAATAAAACAATATTGTGTATGTTTCAATAGACGTTCTAAATACTTAACTAATGGATTCTGTAATTAAACAATCACCACTCAATCTAAATTGTAAACCCTGCAAACCGCAGTCTAGACCAGATGCAGTGGTCATTATCACCTCACAGCCACATACCGTTGGATTCGAAAGCATGGAGTTGGTTGCACCTGATCAGAGAGCATACACAGAAATCTTCACAGACTTTAACTTATGACATCCTCAATCATACAATCAAGACTCTATTTCACTGTTCGCACCTGCTGTACCACAGTGTACTCCACCGACTAGTGTCAACCAAGCCCAATAATCATGTGCATCAGTTATCTATGGAAGCATAGAGTGTGATGCACCTCAACACACGAACTTCTGAGAAAAGCAAGCAGCAGGTAATATCGCACATCGTCCATTGTGGGATCAAGACACCGTTCCCCTGTTGGGACCTAGAGTTGGTTGCACCTGATCGAAGAGAGTACTTTCATCTCCACTCTCAAATGGAGTTCTAACATCGTCCATTGTGGAATCAACACAGCGTTCCACTGTTGGGATCAAGAGTTGGCTGCAGCTGGTCGAAGGGAGTACCTCCATCTCCACTCTCAGATACAGTTCTAACATCGTCCATTGTGGGATCAAGACACTGTTCCACTGTGTGGACCTAGAGTTGCTTGCACTTCATCGGAGGGGGTACACAGAAATCATCACAAACTTTAAGTTCTGACATCCTAAATCATAGAATTAAGACCCCCATTTCACTGTTTGGACCTGCAGACCTGCAGTGAAAAGCTACAGATTATGGAGAATAAATTTATAAAACGTCTCCTATCTGTCCCATCGGGCACATCAAACATTTTTTGCCACGGGGAGGTTGGTATTGAGTTTGCAAGTGACATTATACACGTAGCACCATTAGTAATATGGTCTAAAGTTTGGCAATCTGAGGAATTGAAACTGACAAAAGATATCCTACAAGATTGCCTTAAACTTGAGTACTATAGGGAAATCCCATGGCTTCGATATGTCAGAGATACCCTTTATAAGATTGGTTTAGGTAACATGTTTACAAACCCTGGCATGATCAATAAGGATACTAAGTTAACTATCAAGAATGCCTATAGTTCTAAATTGGGTTTCTTAAAGAACAGTGATTATGTATTACGTATCCGGGGCAAACTAGTGCGACCCTTTTATTTATCATATATTATGAATACGCAATGGTGTTTCTATCTGACAAGGTTTCGCCTTAATACTCTACACTTCCTTTTTGCGTTTCCAAAGCAGGGGGGATGGAGTGAGAAGTTACCTTGTTGCCCCTGTAATAATAAGGTCTCGCAAAACACTCTGCACCTTATTCTTTTTTGCACTTTGTATAAGGTCCCAAGAAATACTTTTATTAGACCATTACTATTATCCCTTGGGTCGTGCTATTATAAAGAAGGATATGAATACCTGTTATCTTTGTCAACTGCAAACATCTGTAATGCTGTACTGAGATTTATTAGATCAGCTCTTGTGATTAGAAACCGATATTGAATGTTCATGAAAATCAGATTCATGTAAATATGTACCGTGGTTTTACTGTAGAATCATGTAAATATGTATCGTGATTTTATTGTAGCTGGTGTTTTTTATATTGATGTATACTTTTATGATTTCTCTGTGGAATCGAAATAAAGTTATTTGAACTGAACTGAACTGACCTGCAATGTATTCCAGCGATAGCAGTCAACTAAGCCCAATAACCATGTGCAGCAGTTAACTACAGAAGCACAGAGTGTGATGTACTTCAACAGAGGGAGTTCTGTGAAAAGCCAGCAGCAGGTAATATCAGACATCGTCCATTGTGGGATGCACCTCAACAGACAAACTTCTGAGAAAAGTAAGCAGCAGGTAATATCGCACATCGTCCATTGTGGGATCAAGACACCGTTCCACTGTTGGGACCTAGAGTTGGTTGCACCTGATCGAAGAAAGTAATTTCATCTCCATTCTCAAATGCAGTTCTAACATCGTCCATTGTGGAATCAACACAGCGTTCCACTGTTGGGACCAAGAGTTGGCTGCAGCTGGTCGAAGGGAGTACCTTCCATCTCCACTCTCAGATACAGTTCTAACATCATCCATTGTGGGATCAAGACACTGTTCCACTGTTTGGACCTAGAGTTGCTTGCACTTCATCGGAGGGGGTACACAGAAATCATCACAAACTTTAACTTCTGACATCCTCAATCATAGAATTAAGACCCCCATTTCACTATTTGGACCTGCTGACCTGCAGTGTATTCCAGCGATAGCAGTCAACTAAGCCCAATAACCATGTGCAGCAGTTAACTACAGAAGCACAGAGTCTGATGTACCTCAACAGAGGGAGTTCTGTGAAAAGCCAGCAACAGGTAATATCAGACATCGTCCATTGTGGGATCAACACACCGTTCCACTGTTGGGACCTAGAGTTTCTTACACCTAGTCGAAGGGAGTACCTTCATCTCCACTCTCAGATCCAGCTTTAACATTGTCCATTGAGGGATCAAGACACCGCTCCACAATTGGTAACTAGAGTCGGTTGCGCCTCATCAGATGGTGTACACAAAAATCATCACACACTTTAACTTCTGACATCCTCCATCATAGAATTAAGACCTTCTTTCACTTTTCGGACCTGCTGTACAGCTGTGTACTCCAGCAACTGCAGTAAACCATGCCTAATAATCATGTGCAACAGTTAACTACGGAAGCACAGAGTCTAATGCACCTCAGGAAGACGGGGGGCCCCAAATCCTTATGGTTCACCCCAGAGCTGGGTCTTCTGAGAAAAATTTGTAAAAAGAAAGAACGTGACTGGCGGAAAAACTGGGCAGGAAACTCCAAAGAAGAGTACAGGGCAGCCATGAGAACGTATAAAGTGGCACGCAATGCCACCAAAGCGGCCTACCTTGAAAATAGGATAAAATCATCAGCCAGTTCTTCAAGGGAAACCTATAAAATTCTCAAAGAGCTGCTCAAAGTTCCAGTATCTCCAGAACCCTCAGAGGGGAGTACGGACCGCTGTAACCTTCTGGCCCAGTACTTTGACCAGAAAATTCAAAACATCATAGCCGGCCTCCCCTTGCCCCGTCAGAGCCCGCCCTTAGGGGAGAGCTGTCTGGCCACTGATAGAGTTGTGCTAGACAAGTTTGCCCCGATCACTAGGGAAGCTTTCTGTAAAGAGCTGGCCGCGCAAAAAAGTGGCTCTCCGACGGATCCCATGCCTATGTACATCCTAAAGCAGTTTACGGATGTCATAGCGGGTCCGGCAGTAGATCTACTCAACGCTTCATTTGCCGCCGCCAAGGTCCCCCCCAGTTGGAAGCAGGCTATAGTAAAAGCCCTGCTAAAAAAAGCGGGCCTTGACCCCGCCGATTTGTCCAACTTTCGGCCAATCTCCTTACTGCCAGGGATGGGAAAGATCGCTGAGAAATGGGTTAACCGGCAACTCTCATCCTTTTTGGAATCCAACGAGTTGTTACGGCACACCCAGACTGGCTTTCGGCCCGGTCAGGGCACTGACTCGGCGCTGATCACCATGGTAGAAGAGGGCAGGTGCATCTTAGACTCAGGAGGATCAGCAGCCCTGGTCCTCCTGGATCTGAGCGCGGCATTTGACACGGTGGATCACAAGATCTTGATCCACCGGGTGGAGGAGCTGGGAGTAAGAGGCCTGGCGCTCACCTGGCTAACGTCATTCTTGAGTGATCGAACATATCAAGTGTGCGAGGGCAACAATAGATCAGTGCCCACCCCCCTTCAGTGTGGTGTCCCGCAGGGCTCTTCACTGAGCCCTACGCTTTTTAACATCTACATGGCCCCACTGGAGGGGGAGGTCGCACCCTTTGGAGTGAAACTCGCAACGTACGCGGATGACACCCAATTGATTGTTTCGCTCTCGCTCGCAGAAAACCACGGTGAGAAGTTTGCCGCCTGCCTTACCAACATCATGGCATGGATGGCCGACTCAAGACTCAAGCTTAATGCCTCCAAAACCGAGGTGATGTTGCTGGGAAATCTCTGCACCTCCCTCCCCAAATGTATGTGGCCGGCCTGCTTAGGAGATCCTCCGACCCCGAAGGGATCCATAAAAAGTCTTGGCGTCTGGCTTGAACCGGAGCTGTCGATGCACACTCAGGCGAAAAAAACCGCAGGGTGTTGCTATGGGCTGCTCCGCTCAATACGGAAAGTTATGCCCTTACTCCCACTAGACTCCAGGAAACTGCTGGTACAGGGCCTTATTTTGTCAAGACTGGATTATAACAACGCCCTTTTCCTGGCTGCACCGGAATACACCCTGAACGTGCTCCAGAGGGCACAGAATGCAGCCGCAAGACTGCTGACGAATACACCCAGAAGAACGTCAGCAAAACCGGCCTTGAAAGCACTCCATTGGCTGCCCATAAGAGCGAGAGTGAAATTCAAAGCGCTCTGTACAGTGTTCAGAGTCCTCCAAGGCACAGGCCCTCCGATCCTCAGAGATCTGATCCGCCCTTACAAATCATCACGAACGCTCCGCTCTGGCGAGGAAAACCTGGTAGCTATCCCGAGAGCAAAAAGAGCAAGGGCCGGAGGACGCCGCTTCTCAATAAATGCGGGCCAGCTATGGAACTCCCTCCCAACATCAATGAGGAAAGAACCTAACTTGACCAGATTCCGAAAATCTTTGAAAACGTTCCTTTTCCCCCAGAATGACTAACATCTCGGGATGCGGTTCAGAGGAGGTCTGTCTGTGTGTACACGTAGCGCTGGGACGCTCAAGGGCAGCCATGCGCTTTAGAAATTCCTTTTCATTCATTTCATTTCATTTCATTTCATTTCATTTCATTCACCTCAACTGAAGGAGTTCTGTAAAAACCAAGCTGAATGTAATATCAGACATCTTTCATTGTGGAATTAAGACATCGTTCCACTGTTCGAACCTAGAGTTGGTTCCACCTGGTCAAAGAGAGTACCTTCATCTCCACTCTCAGATGTAGGACTAACATCATCCATTGTGAACTGTGGAGCATATATGCAATGCAGTGGCCATTACGCTTTCTAGATACCAGCATGTTGAAAGCATCATTCACGCAGTCACCTTCGCTCACGGCATCAGCCTTGTGGCGGTGTAAACTGCACAGACCTGGCAGACACGTTCCCAACCCATCCATCCCTCCCCCGCCCCACACTCCATCCCTCCCCCGCCCCACACTCCATCCCATCCCTCCCCCGCCCATTACTCCATCCCTCCCCTGCCCCACACTCCATCCCTCCCTGCCCCACACTCCATCCCTCCCCCCCACACTCCATCCCTCCCCCGCCCCACACTCCATCCCTCACCCACACTCCATTTCTCGCCCTCTTGCCCTGCCTCTATCTCTCTCCCTGCCTCTATCTCTCGCCCTCCCTCTATCTATCTTTCGCCCTCCCTCTATCTATCTATCGCCCTCACTATCCATCGCATCACCACAGCATCACTCAGGAGCACCACAACATCACTATACGCTACCACAGCATCACTGAACGTCACAGCATCACTCGTCGCCGCCACAACATCATTCAGAGCCACCACAGCATCAATCTGTGCAACTATTTAACAACAACTGATTCAAATATGTTCTCTCAATGTTTCAAAGTTTATTACAAATGTCACAAAAAATTGTTAATATTTCACTTCTGTTGTTGTATTTTCATCACAATAAAATACACTAAACATAATCTTCCAAAAAGTTATGTACAAAAGTTTAAGCTATTGCCATTATAAATTACATTAACTTTTATTTAAGTATTAATTATTGAAAAAAATACAACCCATTGTTATTTTTAATATTAATACATCTAAGTCATGTAAATACAACACGTATTGCATTACAAATGCTATAGGTGTCAAGTTTGCAAAAGTTAACACTATTGGCCTTGTAAATGACAAAGTTATTAATTTCAGTATTTCCAAAACAAAAACATAAATAAAAAAATTGTCATTTATAATACTAATACATCTAATTTTACTAATGCGAGGCCTATTGCATTGCAAATGATTGTTTTTCATTTTCAACTCTGACTCAGGAAGAGCTTCCTGTGCAGCCCAAGGCTGTTTATTTAACTTTTGGTAATGATGTTCAGCGGACAAGGCGCACTGATTTCATCAATTCGAATGTGAAAGCAAAATGAGATGATTAGCTTGTTTTACTTTCACTGCATCAGTGCTCAGCGGCATATCTCAACCCCCCAGCACTGGAGCACTGATTCAGTTGTGGGAGGTATCCCTGGGAAAGCTATCAGCAATGGAATCACTACAGAGAGGATCCCTGTTTGGTGATCGCTCTCATGTGTTATCCACCCACCAGACAGCAGAGCTTTTTGGCAGAGGGGGCAGGCCTTTGGGCAAGGGCTTGCGCTCCCCAAGCCCCCCCCCCCTAAGTTTATGTTTTTCTGCCCCCTTTGGGGGGGGTAAGCTATATGATAAAAAATGGGGAGGTGCAGAAAGCTCATTAGACACTAGGGAATATAGGCAAAAAAAGAAAAAGGGGTGCCCCGCCCACCATGAGCATGGCCATATCCCCACCCAAAAAAGAGTATTAGAGTCTTTCTGTACCCACAGGGTTCAGATTGGAGGTTTACCCAATCTGCCTCCCTTCGAGTTTTCACAAAAGTGTAGGCTTGGTAGGTTTCCCTGGGTCTCAGCTGAGCTAGGGCCCAAATATACACAGCTACACAAATTGCACAAACACAAGGATTGGTTTTGAGAGAAAAATTTGATCTGTTCATGTTACATTTTGTGCCCATTTCTGTCGCACACGCTGGGCTTAACCACATAAGTGAGGTACCGTTTGTACTGGAAACATGGGGGTCACTGGGTGGTAGGAAATGTGTAGCTTTCCACAGATTTCAGAACTTTCTGTCGCAGAATTGTGAGTAAAATGTTATTAGTCCCTGGCGACCCCACCCTCCAGGGCTGTATCCATTTTAAAGGTGAGGGGATCGCACAGACCCTCTCTCCAAGCTTAATTTGGCCCCAGGGACCCCATCCCAAAGGGCCTGCATTTAATAAAGGTAGATGCCCCGGTGCCAACCCAGGGCACCCCCAATACACATGTTGGGGACCAGGAGGGAGCCCTAGGGTCCCCGTGGCCCCAGTTGGCTCCACCCATGCTGCGGGAGCCAGCATTTCTCCTGTCCACAGTGAGCAGGTATATATGCTGCTTCTTCCGGATGGTATAAAACTATTGATCTGTTTCCCTGCCCACATCAGTTGGGGCAGGGAAACAGATCTCAAGCCTGCTCCCAGCCGGCAGGAGCATTTTTAAAATGTCTGCATCCATGGAAGCAGACTTTATGTTTGCTCCCATTGGCGGGAGATTACAAACTCCTCGCTCCAGACGGAAGCAAACACAAGTTACCCTTCTGGTGCAGGAAAAGAAACCTCTTTGTTTGGGGGGGTTGGCTCCCCGGGACACAGTATGTGAGCCAGCCCCAGGAGATGGGGTCCCTGGGGTAACTAGAGGCTCAGAGAGTTTGGGGTGTATGACCCCCTCCCTTTTTGTTAAGCTAGTGGTCTTGGGGAGTGCAGTCCCTTGGGCCTTTTCAAGGCTCGGGAAGGGGTCTGTGGGCCCCCTTCCTCTTTGTGGTGAAATTCAGGGTGGGCACCACCAGGCCTGTAATGGCTCCAGGACTTTGGACTCGCACCCACTCCCCCTTTTTGTTAAATGTTGCCTTGGGTGGGCTACCAAAGGCCTATAATGGCTTGAAAGGGGGTGCCAAGTGGCCCGCCTTTCCTTTTTAAAGCATTTTAGCCCTGGGTGTGGGCTCCCCGGGGCCTATAATGGCTCAGGGAGGAGGTGGCACGCTCCCCTCCCATTAATCAATGAAACTAGTCTCTCCCTTATTGAATGCAATGGGCCCAGGGGATGGGGTCCCAAGGGCCAAATACGGCTCAGGGATGGGAGCTGCGCGCCCCTCCAGTAATATTTAAAAGAATGAGACCCCTGGGACCCTCATTGGTTTTTGGGGAGTGTTGTTCAATCACCCAGGACTCCCAAAGGATCACAGCAATTGCTTTTTTCCCAGTTTTGGCCCTATTAGGCCTAGTAGGGCAATATCCCTACCCTTTCCCCTAATATTATTTTTTAAGTCCTGCAAAGGCTGCCGGCAACATTTTTCTCATTGTGCTATCTATCTCTATCTATCTATCTATCTATCTATCTATCTATCTATCTATCTATCTATCTATCTATCTATCTATCTATCTATCTATCTATCTATCTATCTATCTATCTATCTATCTATCTATCTATCTATCTATCTATCTATCTATCTATCTATCTATCTATCTATCTATCTATCTATCTATCTATCTGTCTATCTATCTATCTATCCATCTATCTATCTATCTATCTATCTATCTATCTATCTATCTATCTATCTATTTCTATATATAAATATATATATATCTTACCTACTTGGCAGTCGCCAGTAGGTAATTATAAATAGGACCAAAGTTTTCAGTAGAAAGTTACAGTTAGGACCAAAGTTTCCAAGCGTTTTTTGTTTTGCCAATAACTTTGGCGACACTTGACGAATCGTCACAAAAGGTTTAAAAAACCGTCCCTTTTTTGGTTCAGCTACTGTGTGGAAGGGTTCGGGGTGATCGGTCAAGTGGGAGCGCAGATAAAGGGGGGTTCCAAAATGCGTTTTTTACCTATGCTATGTCTATGCGTATTTTTCATTTTTGGAGCACAACTACAGCCCGAACAGCTGAATGGAATTACACCAAATGTGTCTGAAAGCTCGTAAATGGCCCAGAAAGCGAGCTTTTGTGATTTGGTGTAAATCTGTTTAGTAGTTTTAGAGATATTTAAGTTGAGAAAATGTAGGTATCTCGGGACGCAAGTCCTTGCAGTGGACTCGCATTTCCTACTAAAACTTGATTGGCTGCCAACACTTCAGCCAGGAAGTGTTGTGACCCATCTTCGGACTCAGCTTGAAGCCGAGTCTCACAAAAAAAAGTTTAAAAAAGAAAAGGGGGCAGGGTAGGATACCATGACCCCCCAGGTATGGTGGGCGGTTCCAACAGGGACTGAACTGAAGATTAATAGAATGTTTTGGGTATTTAATTTTGCCACAAATTTGAGGCTGGACCTGTGGCAAAATCTTTTAAACTAAGACACACTGGCTGCTGCACGTCTTTTTAATGTTCCCCACAGGTGTGGCAAATTCCAGGGGCATGCAGGCTTATAATCATGGAAGGGGCTCACCCAACAGACCCTCACATATGCACTCACTAACCCATACAGCTGCTGACTCACCCACTCACTCATCCATACAGGCAGTCACACACACCCTCACCCACCCACACAGACACTCAGACAACCATACAGGTACTCAGACAACCAATGCTCACCCATACAGCCACTCACATACTCACTCACACACTTATACAGCCACTTAGACACCAACTGACAGGCTGATAAACATTCACACAACCAGTCAATCACCCATACATTCACTGAGACACCTAATCACTCTTTTTCAGTCAGTCATGCACCCACTGATTCACTATTACACCTTGGTGTGTATATATATTTAATGCTCATAAACATTTTAAAAACACTCGGTCACTGAATGATATCACCAGTGATGTAATTTGCGATGTCATCTGTGATTTCACTGACCATGTCTGAAGTGATGTAATATGTGAGGTCATAAGCAGTGCATTGCGGGGGCACGACTTGTAGTTAGCTCAGCTAACTATAACTGCTGAATTTCACTGTTTTTTTGTATTAATGAAACCTGAGCCTAACTATAACGCCCCAGTAACCTTTGTTTTTTTCAGTATATATATATATATACATATATATATATATATATATAAATTCACTGAAAAAACCATAGGTTTTACAGACGTTATAGTTAGGAATTAGCATTTAAAAAACCTTAGAAATTCACTGGAAAAACCATATGTTTCAGAGACGTTATAGTTAGTTGGACATTTCACTCATATAAGACCAGAGAAATTCGTCAGTTATAGTAAGTTGAGCTAACTATAACTCACGCACCCGCAATGCACTGCTGATGATGTCACATATTACATCACTCATGACATGGTCAGTGACATCACTGATGACATCTCAAATGACATCACTGATAACATCACGGATGACATCATCCACGTGATAATCTGATGCACATACTGATGCTCTAATATAAACTATGATACACGCACTCTAAAATACGACTACTATTTTTGAAACCATACACACAAGAATGCCAGATACTACATACCACCGACTATTTCCTAGGTCTATACACACATCCAGTGTCTTATACATACAGTTACTCATCAATACAGTACTCTAATATGTACTGATACACCTATACATAAAGTCACACTCTACCACTCATCCATAGAGTTAGTCACACACCTAGTCATTCATGCAAAGAATGAATTACATACTCATTTACACTGCCACAGAGAGTGGTCAGCAACGAGTCACAGATACATAAGGTGACTTGAGCTGCCCAGTTTGTCATAAGCAAAGCAACAAAAAATCTCTTCTCTTACAGGACTGCATCATCTACAATATCGACTCAATCTGAATTGTGAACACTACTATCTGCATTGTTAATTGAAGGCAGTACTCACACACAAAACCATCAATACTTTTTCTCACTCCCTCTTTACAAACTACAACAACATAAATTACATAAAACTCTACAACAAATAAATCAAAACATTTTGAATCGGAATTTCATCTATCCACAGTCTACACTATTCCCTGTTCCTTTCGACTTGCAAGATGAATTTGGTCATTTTACTAAAACTATAACTCATCTAAAAAAACTTCTTCAAGCAAGTATACTATAGTCTTATAGCCGGCCCTAGCAGGCTATACTGGCTATTAACGGCCCTCTCCAGCATTAAAGGCCAAAGCCGAAGGCGAGGGCCTTTTACAAGGGAGAGGGACTTTAATAGCCACTATAGCCCAGCTACAAAGGGCTATTAGGCTATTTTAACATTCTGCCACTAGAGGGTAGAATGTTCTAACAAATAAAGCAAAGCTTTAAGACATCACAAGGGGATTGGAATCCCTTCAGGCTCCCTGAAGCATTTGTTCACAGTCAGACCTGTGAACAAAAAAACTTTGCAATGTTGGAGCTCCAGGCTTATACAAGCCATTATATTTTATTTCTTTATTTCTTTCCAAGGTTTTATATAGCGCTACTGGACCCGGGAGTATCAGAGCGGTTTACAAGATAGGTAAACAATTACAATAAAGTAAAACAATGTGCATTAAAACATGAGTTACATAAAATAGGGTAATAGAATGTGCTGGGTGTTTAGGGGCGATGGAGATCAATAAGGGGTGGGGGTGTCGAAGTTCAGAGGGAGAAGGGAGTGAAGAAAAGGGGAGAGGCAGAATGAGAGGCGGGGAAGGGGTTGAGGAGGAGGCGAGAATCAGGGAGCAAGGAGTGTAGAGAGTCAGTCATCAGTGAGGTTAGGTTCCTCAATATTTGTTGTGAATGAGTATTTTCAGTCTGTTTTTGAAGAGAGGGTAGGAGGGGTTGCATCGAAGATCTTTCTGGAGAAAGTTCCAGATGGTGGAGGCGTTCCCAGAAAAAGCACGAGATTGGGGTTTTTTGTGCTTGAGTCTGGGAGGGATTAGGACAAGGGAGTTGGTGCTCCTCAGGGACCTGGAGCATCCAGCTTTTTGCAGTTTCTCAGCCAGGTAGGAGGGGGTGCTTAGGTGAAGGGCTTTGTGTGTGATACATGCAATCTTGTAGGTGGATCTACCTTCCATTGGGAGCCAATTGAGGTTTTTTAGGACCGGAAAGATGTGGCCGAATTTTTTACAATCGGAGATAAGTCTGGCGGCAAGGTTGAGGACAGATTTGAGTGGTGCTAGGTGGGCTTTAGGGGTGCCAGCAAGTGTGGCGTTACCATAGTCAATACGGGAAAGTACAAGCGATTGGACAACGGTTTTAAAGTCGCCTGCTGGTATGAAAGGTTTGAGTTTTTTGAGGTGCTGGAGGGTGAAGAGGGCACCCTTGGCGGCATTTTTGATATGTAGGATGAGATTCATGTTATGGTCAATGCTGATGCCTAGTGATTTGACAGTATTCGAGGAGGAGAGGGGGCGCAGCTTCCAACATTTCAATGCTCTAATAAAACAATATTGTGTATGTTTCAATAGACGTTCTAATTACTTAACTAATGGATTCTGTAATTAAACAATCACCACTCAATCTAAATTGTAAACCCTGCAAACCGCAGTCTAGACCAGATGCAGTGGTCATTATCACCTCACAGCCACATACCGTTGGATTCGAAAGCATGGAGTTGGTTGCACCTGATCAGAGAGCATACACAGAAATCTTCACAGACTTTAACTTATGACATCCTCAATCATACAATCAAGACTCTATTTCACTGTTCGCACCTGCTGTACCACAGTATACTCCACCGACTAGTGTCAACTAAGCCCAATAATCATGTGCATCAGTTAGCTATGGAAGCACAGAGTGTGATGCACCTCAACACACAAACGTCTGAGAAAAGCAAGCAGCAGGTAATATCGCACATCGTCCATTGTGGGATCAAGACACTGTTCCCCTGTTGGGACCTAGAGTTGGTTGCACCTGATCGAAGAGAGTACTTTCATCTCCACTCTCAAATGGAGTTCTAACATCGTCCATTGTGGAATCAACACAGCGTTCCACTGTTGGGATCAAGAGTTGGTAGCAGCTGGTTGAAGGGAGTACCTCCATCTCCACTCTCAGATACAGTTCTAACATCGTCCATTGTGGGATCAAGACACTGTTCCACTGTGTGGACCTAGAGTTGCTTGCACTTCATCGAAGGGGGTACACAGAAATCATCACAAACTTTAAGTTCTGACATCCTAAATCATAGAATTAAGACCCCCATTTCACTGTTTGGACCTGCAGACCTGCAGTGTATTCCAGCGATAGCAGTCAACTAAGCCCAATAACCATGTGCAGCAGTTAACTACAGAAGCACAGAGTGTGATGTACCTCAACAGAGGGAGTTCTGTGAAAAGCCAGCAGCCGGTAATATCAGACATCGTCCATTGTGGGATGCACCTCAAAAGACAAACTTCTGAGAAAAGCAAGCAGCAGGTAATATCGCACATCGTCCATTGTGGGATCAAGACACCGATCCACTGTTGGGACCTAGAGTTGGTTGCACCTGATCGAAGAAAGTAATTTCATCTCCACTCTCAAATGCAGTTCTAACATCGTCCATTGTGGAATCAACACAGCGTTCCACTGTTGGGACCAAGAGTTGGTTGCAGCTGGTCGAAGGGAGTACCCTCCATCTCCACTCTCAGATACAGTTCTAACATCATCCATTGTGGGATCAAGACACTGTTCCACTGTTTGGAACTAGAGTTGGTTGCACTTCATCGGAGGGGGTACACAGAAATCATCACAAACTTTAACTTCTGACATCCTCAATCATAGAATTAAGACCCCCATTTCACTATTTGGACCTGCTGACCTGCAGTGTATTCCAGCGATAGCAGTCAACTAAGCCCAATAACCATGTGCAGCAGTTAACTACAGAAGCACAGAGTCTGATGTACCTCAACAGAGGGAGTTCTGTGAAAAGCCAGCAACAGGTAATATCAGACATCGACCATTGTGGGATCAACACACCGTTCCACTGTTGGGACCTAGAGTTTCTTACACCTAGTCGAAGGGAGTACCTTCATCTCCACTCTCAGATCCAGTTTTAACATCGTCCATTGAGGGATCAAGACACCGCTCCACTGTTGGTAACTAGAGTTGGTTGTGCCTCATCAGAGGGTGTACACAAAAATCATCACACACTTTAACTTCTGACATCCTCCATCATAGAATTAAGACCTTCTTTCACTGTTCGGACCTGCTGTACAGCTGTGTACTCCAGCAACTGCAGTAAACCATGCCTAATAATCATGTGCAGCAGTTAACTACGGAAGCACAGAGTCTACTGCACCTCAACTGAAGGAGTTCTGTAAAAACCAAGCAGAATGTAATATCAGACATCTTCCATTGTGGAATTAAGACATCGTTCCACTGTTCGAACCTAGAGTTGGTTCCACCTGGTCAAAGAGAGTACCTTCATCTCCACTCTCAGATGTAGGACTAACATCATCCATTGTGAACTGTGGAGCATATATGCGTTGCAGTGGCCATTATGCTTTCTAGATACCAGCACGCTGAAAGCATCATTCACGCAGTCACCTTCGCTCACGGCATCAGCCTTGTGTCGGTGTAAGCTGCGCAGACCTGGCAGACATGTTCGCCAATCCGGAAGAGAACCACACCCAGAGAAACGTGCCTCTTCTTCAAACCCCTATGCTAGACTTGTGTACGTCGTGCCAATCCACTACCCTAAATATTTAGTGGGGGAGGCACGTACGTGCTACCATTCCGTAATCTTCCCTACTGACTGTACTATCCTGGTTGCGTCCACTGTCTTCTTCACTCAATAGACCATCATTGTATGTTGAGATGTACGTCTGTGCTCTGCATACTCAACTCTGTCCGGCACATCCTCTCAAGAATTTGCATTATATACTTTTGTAATCGGTAATTACTTACCACCTTCGCACATACTTTGCTCCCATCTCTCCCCACCTTCTGCATTGTGAGGTAAAGGTGCCATGCCATGTTTTGTTTGTGTACATGGCTAGCCAGGTTTCCCACAGTATGTAGTGTTGTTGTGTCTGCTAGGTGCACATGTTGTTTGTCATGCTGTTTGTGATTATATAAGGTAGCGCGTTTATTCATGGACAGTGGTTTCTCCCATTTACATATCGCTGTCTTCAAGAGCATACAGAAGTTTTTCTCACAGGTGAAAAGTGCGACCACAATGGCAGTCATTCATTACTATCCAAGAATGTCCAACTACACGGCGCTTCTAGTTCTAAGCTTACAGCCCCCCAACCATGCATCCTTTCTTAAAAGAACGCCAGCTCCCACAATCAGACCAATATTCACACAGCTTTCTAACGGCAGTTATCTGCTTCTCAATAACATGCATGTCCTTACTGTTTCAAACATAGTAACTTCCTGTGGCAATGTCTATTCCCACCCACAAAAACTAACTCCCAAACTTGAACTTGGCCTTCAATTCCTAGTTTAAAAACGTATTTCAAGAAACAAACCAAACTAAAAGCGCTTTTGTTCAGAACAGAAGTCTCCCTCACTTCTGCAAAAGAAATGTATCGACTGCAGATAACACAAACTTCAAATAAAATACACTCCCTTTTAAATACGAACCACCAATTACACTTTGTGAATTCTTACACAATTTTCAACACATGTCACACTCAAGGTCTGGCACACTTTTTTAACACGGTCTCCTACAGCCTTCTAACACGCCTTCCAACTGTTCTTCTTTTAATACCAGACTACATTCATTCAATCATCTCTGGAATAACAGGATTAGTGCCCATAATTCTCGCTCTCTTTGCGGGCATCCTACTACTAATTGTCCTTCTAGAAATGGCTACGTTTTCTGTGGTAACAACTATGTCCGACAGAATATACCTCTACGCCAAGCTACATCAATACTTTAAAAAAACGGAAAAACTTTTTGGCTACCTGCCTCTATCTATTATCGGAGCTAGCTACAACATAACATTTATCTACACTTATGCAATATGCGTACAACCATTGTTTGATTGCAAAACTTGCCCATTTGACTGGCGAATGGATATATGCCCTGCCAACATCCGAACAATTGCCCCCGATATCCAGCAGGTAATGCATTATCTTGAAAACCATGAACGTGATTGTTCTGGCAGTGGAGAAATAGTGAATGCAATGCAAAAAGGAATCGCAGCAGAATGGGATTTCTGCGTAGCCGCGAAAGATCTCATGCAACGTGCGACCTTTCACGACATCGCAGATTGCCTGTCAATTCAAAATGCCGCTCCAACATTTGAGGAACATTACTGTCCCTTCGATGATATGAATTGGATCTCTTCACTGTTCTCAGACGATGGCAACTATAGCCTCTTGGAACATTACACATCTCAAGCAGCTGAAGAACTTCTGGACTGGAATCTCCAAGACTTCTACGAAACTCTACGAAACTCACGTTATTCTTGAATGGCAGCCAAGGCGAGAATTAACGGTAAACCACCGAAAAGGCTAGAAAAATAGAATGAAAAAATGCCAGTATCACACCAAATATAGTTTGGAATGAAGTCACAAGGCCAGAACATACTACTTAAAAAAAGTGTGCCACGCCCATGGTCGACAAGGCATTGAATATAGTGTGAATCAAGGCACCGAAATGCAGGGGGAGATCAGTATTCAAAAGGGCATGCACCTCGGTGGGAGTGTTTGCCACGTGAAGGACAAATGTATCACGTGAAGAAGTAAGAGATACTTCTTTCTGAGACAATAGGGCCCATATTCAACTCTTCTTGTTGAACTCTGCTTTTAAGGTCGTAATGGAAGGCCAGATGGATACATCGAGCTTCCCATGCGGAGGAGGAACTAGCACATTATTGCAAACTACATGTTGGGAGACAGTCACAATGTACGATATCCCTGCCAGCCTACCACAGCAATCTTCATTATTTAAAAGCAAATAACTACCTTTTGCTAGCAACGTGAAAGTCTGAGTCATGGCCGGGACAGGATTCCCTTTTAAAATGCATGCTAAATTCGGTGCGTCAGAATTGCAAGAGATGTGCAATTGGATATTCCTGCAAAATAATGAGTGATCAGGTATTGAAGTACAATCTTCACCCTTTAAATAAACTTCTTTACCCTCCCTCAGGCACCTATATGTGAATGGCAGAGACCACACTTCATGGATATAAACCCTACCCAAAGCTTCATGTCTGCCTATGGCATAGTATTTCATTCATGAATCAAATTTAAGCAGGGGAAAAGGCAATGTTATTAACCCATGAATGAGCCATACAGCTGAATTATATTCGGCAACAGAAAAAGGCAATGCTTCTAACTTTTCTATATGCAAAAGTAAATACGCAGCATCCTTTATAGACATGAATTGTTGTTTCACAGTCAAATTAAATAGTACAAATGGAGAAGAGGTATTCATGTATTCCCAAGGCACTTTTCCAGCCTTTAACGTTTGCAATGTCCAAGCAAATTGCATAATGGAACACAATTGATTTTGACCATGATACAAAACAGACACTTCATCCTGTACGATATCAACAACAGAGGAAACAATATTATCCAATGTGTAAATTCGGGAAGAGGGTATTAATGCTGTATTCAACAACTGCAAGCGCTTTTTCTAAATTAGCCTGGTCAATTGCACGTAATCTAGAAGCTGCTTCTATTTGAGATAATTTCCAAACTTCATTGTAAACAGCATATAAACCATAAATCCATCTTTTTGACCTGCCTGCTGCAGGGCCTTTAACAAAATCATTTACATCAACATCTTCAGTTAATTTAGACAAATGGAGTTTAACTGACGCTAAGGTGGAATGTTTGAGCCAATTTTGACATAATTTGCCTACCGAATAGGTAGTAACAGTACGATCACTTTCAAAATGGGGATCAACCCTCACCTATATATAGCCATTGGCCAGACCCAGCAAACGATGTTGGCATAAATCTGAACTTTTTTGCCATAACAACCAACCTTGGGCATCAAAACTGGAAATGTTAAAAGACAAATTTAGCATCAGAGACTGTAATTCACTAAGGGACCTATTGGTGTGATTGTACCATATAGGGTATTCTCCCTAATCAGAAAAAGGAGCATTTAATTTTTTAGACGTAGCCAATCCAAAGCATGTGGTTTGTGAAATAGTCGAATTAAAAAACAACATATGGTTAGGGATGAGACATGCCCGATGCAAAGCCTCAGTGCCTTGTACTTGCCAGCCCTTAGAACACCAAACAGATTTAAGATCGATAATATCTTTCCACAGTTCATAGCTCCCTATTGCTAATTGGTCAAGAAAGTACTTAGAATATAGTAATTTAGTGTGGGTGAGTCCAACTTTGGAAGAGGACTTAGCAGTCATCTTAAAATAAAATGCGTCAGGATTAGATTGATTTAAATCCGTAAAATATGTAAACTTTTTCAAAAGCGATTTTGAGATGCCTTCAACGGGAGCCGGACAATGTTCCCATTGTGTGAAATTAATCACATTTCTAAATGTGTTTGCTTTGTGCAGAAAATGATTGCCATAATGTTGGTAGCAAAATAAATCAGCATAATTGGCTGAGTCCAAATACAAATCTTCAGCATCAAAAGCAGCATAATATTTCAAATCAGAAAACAGAGCCTCTACGGCTTGGACATTCTAATCATCAGAGTGTATATTTTGTTTAACCACATCACCCATTGAAACACGTAGTACATTGGGAACATTTATAACCTATGTGGTGCTGAGGATCTGAAATGTAACAGCATCCCATACAATCCCATCTAAAACGGGCCAAGCTGTAATGTTAACAAAAGTCTGGTCCCTCTTCATGATGTGAGATGAGGAATGGGGTGATAAAGTTCCATCAATTAATCTAATTGAAGTTCTTTCTTTAACATAGTGTCCATTTACAAAACGTAAAAAATACACTGCAAATCCAATTGACAAGAATAAAAAAATAGAAAAAAGAACCAGCTAAATATAAGTCCATGGGGCTATCAAAAACTGTTTTCTAAACCAAACAGTAGAAATGGAAATTTTTGATGGGGACTTTGATGTAGTAGAGTCAGTGTCAAATAAAAAGCGTGACTGGTTAACTGCAGATGTTTGCAAATCAGGCATTGACAAATCTGTGGGATAGGTATACTCAGTATCATCAAGGGGAACACCAATCAGTGGATTCAATAAAGGATTTGTTACTGTATGCATCTCAATGGCAACCTCAGGCCTGGTGGAAGTCGCCGGAGCCAAAACATAATTTCTCAGCATTGCTGGACAAGAGACCGCTGAAGTCATACTAAGAAGAATCGGCCACTCGCTGTAATTTGACATTGTCAATGGAGATGTACCTGTTTTCCTTGCGACCAGGAAGTGGTGGTAAAATTACTGTTCTTGTACCATGCACGCCAAGCACAGGAACTGATGCATGATATGAGGGGCCAAACTGCTTCTTGTTCTCCACCTTCTCAAGGACCAAGTCACCGACTCGTGGTAGCCAGCCAACTACCGGGATCTGAAGAGTAGCATCAGATGTGGACGGCAGGTGTTCCTTTGCAAGACTGTCTCTGGTCTTTTGTAGGTTCTGTAACAACAGTAGAATGTTCATCTACGTCAAAGGATACAGCAGAGGCTGCCAAGTCTTCACCCTCAAGGCCCGCAACAAGCATTTTGATGCCAAAGAGCATTTCGTTTGGGGTCTGCCCACCCAGAGACCTTCTAGGGAGATTATTAAGTGCACGTTGAAAGTTATAGAGATGGGCCAGCCAGTTTCTGCCAGTACCTAAAACCCTAGCTGTCAAAGATTGCTTTAAGTCACGGTTCATCCATTCAACAACACTATTGCCCTCAGGCCTGTATGGAGACAAAAATTTGACTTGGACCCCAATAAACCCATGGCATCCTTGTACGCCTTAGAGGCGAACGCTGGACCCTGGTCCAAATGAAAAGTGCCACATGCAAAAATTCCCACAAAGACACGCAAATCCCTGATGACAGTTTGGGCATCAGCACTCCTTTGTGGCCATACCCAAATAAAGCATGTGCACAAATCCACTGCAACTAAGATGTACTTATACGTAGTATCTGAGGAGAAAGGACCGCAGTGATCTAAATAAACACACCCAAGTCGGTTATTAGATATGTACAACTGTGTCTGGGGTGGGCGCGCCACAGTTGAAGGTTTAATCTGCTGGCATATATCACAATGAAGGACATAATCACGCGTCTGTTTGTACAAGCCACGCCACCAATAACACCGTTGTAAGAGAGATACAGTAGCTGACACGCCGGCGTGTGCCGAGGCCATGCCCTCGTGAGCCGCTGTTATCAAAGTTTGCCTGCGGTCCGCATTAGGAATCAACCTGTCACCAATGTCATTAATTCTCACATAGGAAACCTTATCAGGACTTAAAAGATAAAAGTATTTAGAAGGGAAACCTCTAGGGGAATTACCTCCCTTCTCTGTTGCAGCAATAGCTGCCAAGATGTCATCATCAATCTTACTTCTGGAATGTGTAACTGCTGCTACTACATATGTCGCAAGTGCTATCATGGCTGCTTCATCAGCAAGACTGTTATCAACAGCGTGTACCCCCACGCATTGTGACCAAGAGTATTATTACAAAACGAGAGGCAGACTTTCTTTAAATTCTGTGACTCTAACCCATTGCATGTTGTGTTTAATCGTGCTACCTTTGGAATCACAATAGTCATTCTGAGTCCCAAAAAATAAATTGTCATTGTAAGACTAAACACAATAGTAAGAGTCGCTCACAATAAGAGTAGTCACACAAGGGTCAGTGTACTCCAGTGCAAGCACCAGAGCATGTAGCTCTGCCAATTGGGTGGTACAGTCCCCTAATGTCTGTGTATGCACGACATCAGACTTGAACTCTCTCGGAGGGATGGTGGCACTACCTCCGTTGCTGTACTATTTCAGGACGCTGCCGATTTGGATACCAGGCTCACTATTCAAAATGCTCTGTTCCTTGATGGGGGTGTTTATATGGGGGAGTGGTAGACGGCGGGTGACTTTGGCCATGATGATGCGACCCGAGCTGAGGGATGATGGGCGGTCCCAGGCTTCAACCTATATAATCTAGCAGCTCAGCTGCAGTGGCTTACCCAGACAATGGCGAGGGAGTTTAGGGGCCCAGATGGCCGGATGGGCAGGTGGATCCCACGTCATGTGTCATCATTTGTTATACTCTGCCAGCGGCTGCGGCTTGGATCATTAACTCATGAGGTGCGGACGCTGAGATTATGTTGGGTACGAAGCAAACCAGTGTAGGGGTGGGGCTGCCCGGCCGTACGCACGGGAGATTCCTTTATGCATGTGCACAGCCCTACCACATGGGGGAGACTAGTCTGCGCTAGCTACGTAGGAGGAGCAGGGGTTGCAAGTGATGGGGGACCTATATGAGGAGGGTGTCCTCTTGCCTTATCAGACACTGCAAGATAAATATGGACTTCCCGGGGGCAATTTCTTATTGCATTCAGCCCTTGTATCAGCAATCCAACGCCATTGGGGAGGAGGGTTATCGGAGCCGCAGACATCTTTAACATGTCAGTATGTAGTGATGGCAGCGGGGAACTTCAAAGCTATACGTGCTTATACAGACGAATGGTGGATGAGGGGATGCAGCCATTGAGCCAATTGCAAAGGAAGTGGGAGGCAGACCTGGGTAGATAGATTCCGGAAACAACATGGTCTAAGATAATGGAGAGAGGGTGGAAGAGCACGCGTAATGCTGGGTTCCAGCTTATCCAATTTTATGTGTTACACAGGGCGTATCTCACCCCGGCACAGATAAATAAGTATTTTAATGTGGACACAGCCCTATGCCCCCGCTGCAACTCAGAAGAGGAGGAATTTATTCATATGATGTGGAGTTACCTACAGTTGGGAACGTATTGGGATAGATAGTGATTGATATATCATGTGAGGTGATGGACAGGCAGATAGACCCATTGCACTGGTTTCCTCATACCACAAGGACGAAAGTAACAAGTAAGTTCTTGGACCTGGGGTGGGTGCTAGCCAAAAGGGAATTAACAATGCATTAGAAATCCAAGCAAGGACTGCAGGGAGCGCTGTAAGGCAGAATTGACCAAATGGGCAGCCAGTGAGAGTACGGTTCGGTTTCGGCAAGCTAGGAGATCTAACAATGATAAGGTACTAGAAACTGCAACATCGTGGGAGGCCCTGGCCTTGTTGTTGCTGGTACCTGAACCGGAGTCAGATGGAGATTCATTGGATATGCTGATAGGAACACCCTGAGCTGAGGGGCTATAGTGCGGCTCCTAACAATTCCAGGAGGCATTGTTACGGAACTAGGAATGACCTAGGCTAGGCCAACCAGTTCGGAAGTGGAGGAGAGGTACACACCCCTGAATTGTTATATATTATTGTTTGTTTTTCCGACTTTGTTATTGAAGAACACACGGGTGGCGTGGGTTAGGGAGGGCTACAGGGGTGGGATAGATCTATAACTGGGTGTATGCACTTTAGGATTGAACTAATGGCACATGTGTTGGAGATGAACAGACCGTTAAGCTAAACATGCATATTGAGGATATTATTCACCAGAAGGAAGTACAAGTATGAAGACACAATAAGTATTCAGGTGCATAGGAGCGCACGGATGGTTCAGTCAAATTCAATGTAAAAGACTCAAGCATTGTGTCCATTAATAATGATGTAAGACAAATGTTAGATGTTTCTTTGTGGGAAAAATCACTAAAAATATATATATTTTTTTAAATCGGATTTTAACTCTCCATTCACCATAGTACCAACCACTATTTTGCAGGCCGCTGAATTCGCATGCTTTGACCCATTTGTCGGTTGCACCGATCCTTCAGTGTAGTTGATACAATGGAAATCCTCAAGTGGGTGCATGGTCAGAGGAGCCGGATGAACGAATTCAAACTGCAAGTACTCCTGAGTTTGCAAAGAGGAATCAAAAACAAACGTTACATCCGAAGACGTCAAGGATGTGACCTATTGTATCCAACGTGGATGCAAAGCTTTTGAATTTGGTACACTAGCTTTCGTTACTGCCTCCAAGGCAGGATATAGTGTAACAACCAACATGCGATTCCCCTGCGACATCGCTCGTTCTTTAAGAATCGCCATCTGCACTGCAGTCAACACCTTTTCCACAAAGGAAAACCGCATTTCAGCCGAAGTGTACATGTGTGACTTGTAAGCAATAGGGGCTGTGTCACCCTCATTAAAAGTCAGGTATGTGAAACCCACCGCGCCCATGTACAATTCTTATTACCAGGATGGTGTGATTGTCATGAGTCAGTAAGTATTTAGATTCAAGAAGTTCAGCCTGCAAAGATAGCAAGATGGCTGAATGTTCAGACAGCCAGCAAGATTTGGTGAAAGTAGGTTGTACCAAGGTGCAAAGAAGCTTGATACGCTGGGCATAATCGGGAATGTAAGATCGCCCGAAATTTAAAAAAAAATAGTAAAGATTGTAGTTTTTTCAGAGTTGTTGTAGCGCGCAGCTGTGCGCATTTCTCCAGGAAGTGAGGTGCTAAACCTCGACCTTCCTTGTTGAGCTCATAGCCCAGGAACAACACTTTATACTCTGCAATGTGTGATTTAGCAAAGTTAAATTTGTAACCGAAGTCCGCAAACATACAAATGATGCGGCCATAATTCGTCATCTGTGAGATAAATATAATCCACATATGAGCACGCATCAGGGTCGAGTCTCTCTAAAAGAGAGACAATACGAGCTGCAAAGACGCCTGGGCTGTTCCTGTAGCTCATGGCTAACCGTTTGAACTGATACTGTTTGCCACCAGAAGTAAAAGTTGTCCATTGACTACTAATAGAGGACAGGTTATGGCTAAAAAAGTAATTGGATATGTCAAGTGTGGTCTTAAACCGTTTACGCACAAGACTATCCACAAGGGCTGAACTGTGAGTATTCTGGACCGCGCAGATCCGACAATAAGAGTTCAAGTGCCAGTAATCCACTACCAAACGGTACGAGCCATCAGGCTTGGTCACAGTAAAAAGAGGATTATTCATCTGAGACACACACGTTTGAATCACACCTTGATATTCCAATTGGTCAAGGATTTCCACCACAGGAGCTTTTGCTTCACGTCGCATTAGATATTGGGGTTGAGGCTGTGGCTTACACTGCAATGGTATCTCATGTCTGGGGGAAAATTTGTCCCAGCCACATTGAGTACGGTACAACGTCGGTGCAAGCACCTTAGCCCACTCTTCTGCAAAATTCGGAGTCTGCTCTTTCGGCAAAGTGTGGGCAAAACTAGGGAGGATTAACTCCTCCCCTCTCGAAGCGGCCAGAACGAAGGGTGGGGTCCAGTCGGCCTCTGCCAACAAAATGTCATAGGTAGTAGTCAGATTCTCCCAAAATACCCCTTTTATAGTACGTTATATGTCACCTTCAATTAAAAGGACTATTCCATAAAGTCTTTCAGGGGGAGCCACTCTAGTGTCAGCTGTCTCAACAGCAACGAACGTGTCAGTTGCTGTCACCTTCAGAAATGGACGCAATGCTTCCCACTCTACTGTAATTTCCGCTACGCTATCTAGCAGTGTCAGCGCCCATGTCAGGTTCCAAAGCTGTGTTCTCACTATCCGTGGCATACCTCGCTGTTAAAGCGGCAACTTTCTTCTTCTGAAACTGGGGTGTGTGACGCGGAAAGTCGTCTTGCTTGCCTCTACCTTCAGTCTTGCAGGGCTGCTCACGGCTTTGTTGGGCACCCTGACCTCTGCAGCTGTCTCCTCTACCAGTTGGTAAGACCAATGTATCCTGCAAAGAGCGAGGAGAACGTTGATCAGGAACCTGAGAACAATCAGGTGACTTAATTTTAGTGCGGTCGCGTAAATCATACGTGCGCTCAGTAGACACAAGTATTGGCGAAGCAGGACGTGACCCCTGTTTCTGTTGCTGTTTGCCCTGTTTTTTATTCTTATTCCAATTCTGTTGTGGAAAAATGGGGCATTAATCCTTATCAGAATTCGCCACCTTAGTTTACTTTTGTGCTGCTGTCTTAGCAAAAGGTTTAAAAGCGAAACTATTGCGGCCGATGGTCTTATAATCCTCCGCAATGATTTTCGGTAACTGCCGGGGCTTATCGGCATTGGGGACATCGCGTAAAGCATTAGTCACCTGGAAGTTCACTGCATCCCCCTTAACATTAGCAAAGACGAGATCAGAAACTACATCAAACACTCCAACGAGTTTCATTCCCAATTCAACAGCCTCCTCCGCACCGTGTTCATCTTGGACACGCTTAATGACGGAGGGTAGGACAGCCATGGACGGAGTGCCGAAGCACTTAGTATAGACTGTCTCAAAAATCTTACCACAGGTCTCACAATCAGGTACCTCTGGTATCAAGTCTTTCTGCAAACTTATCGTCAGAATCCTGTGTTTCTCAACAGGAGTCGTATTAGAAAATACTGCTTCAGCTGGACAAATTTCTCAGCAAGCCAAAATGGCATATCAACCTTATCCTGGGGCCGCTTGCCCATAACCAAATTGACCATGATGGGATTAATTTTCATCCCGGCTTGTCCAACTGGTTGCGCCGCATCACCAGGTTGCCCCACCTGGATGTTGCGGGACACGAATTGCAGTAAAACCTGATGCACTCCAACGAGGGAGGCATAGAGCGCACGTAACTCATCAATAGTAACGCGAATGCGGTGTGTAACCGGCTAAAACCAGCCATGTGGCCCCGGGAATAGACAAAGGGCCTAACCGAACCGCTGTTACCGATTGGGGAAGGGCACCATTAAACCAAACTCGATGCTGTCAGGCATTAATAGGAATCTCCAGCATCCTATATGGGGTCTAAGCTAATGGCACGGCCGTGGGAGTGTAAATGTGAAATGTACCAGAACCCGCATTGACCGCAGGAAAGGTAACCCATAAGTAGAAGAGCTCAAACGGGTATGCTGCCTCAGTACTCACCACAAAAACTACCCCCATGCCGTCCACGGTGACACCAAATGCCTGCAAAGGATTGCGGACGGCCACCCTACTATGCTTTGGGATCTCAATGTCAGCCATTAGGACACAGTAGAGAAAAGACAATGCAAAGAAAATGTAACACAAACAGGTGTATTTCAAAATAAGAACCTGTTTAAATTATCAAGCTTGAAAAAAAGTATGTAAATATAGGTAGGTTAATCCGTTACCACTGTCACCGGAAACAGCAGTGAGGGTGTAGTGGACTATTATAAGCACTACTCGAGAGTCGTAAATATAAGACCACATCGTTAGGTGCACCATGTTGCGGGGATTCTGCTCATACACAGAACTGTGCACAGAGACCCAGGACCTCAGTGAATTGTGGTGGACCGAAAAACTCACCTCAGTACCTAGAACTCCTAACCGACTAGCATCAGTGTCTCATTAGCTCTTCGTCCTATAGCAAAGGTACCAATGATTAGACAACCCAGAACATGCGACTTAGGTTACTATCAGGTATGGTGGGAATCAAGAACACTTTTTGTTACATTCTCATACCAGTCCACAACATGGTTAAAAGGAGACACGATAAAGGTTAACATGTTTATTTTAACGACGTGCTCTAAAATGCAGTAGTTTTGCTAACATAAGCAGGCGTATGATTAAAAATAATACAATCAGCATTGTTACAATTCCATAAAACACAAAGGGTGAAATCATATTATAATGATAGTGGAAACAGGCTCTATAGTGTCTTATATGCCACCCTCCATAGCTAGGAACTAGGTTTTATATAATAATAGAAGGTCTCTTAGGCTTGAATGGGGAACCCCATACCTCCAAGACCGGTAGAGATGAATCACATCAGGATCTGCAAAAGCTCTTTCTCTGGAAACGGATTTTCTCCAAGTGTTCTAATCATGCATGCAGAGCAATATTAAAGGCACTAGAATTTCAGTCAGTCGCAGCTGTGTGCATGTTGTGTCTAGAGTGTGGGCCGATCAACCCGAATAACAGCTTACATTGTTTTGTTAACATTGGAGGCTTCTGCACACACTGTACAGACAGAGATCGCGGTGTAAGTCTAGGGATGTCGAAAACAAGGTTTTCTCATGTGAAGAAAAGTCAAGCAGTCTAACTTACAATAACAGATATATGCAGTGTTGTGTGCAAAAGCTGCAAAGTGGCAAATGGCATTTAAAGCGACTAATACGAGTAAGTTAACATAGCAATGTGTGAACGCAAGGCCCTGCCTTCACTACAGCTGCTGAATCTCAACCCAAGGCCCTGATGCAGCAACAAGTGGACCACATACTGAAGGCCATCATGGACACTAGAGAACCTTAAACCGACCCAAAAGACACTGGTGACCCAGATGGGGGATGTCGCACACCGACTACAGGCCCGGGAGCGGAGAGCGGAGGACGCTGAAGGTCACAATCGCAGGAATAATACAAGGGTAGTAGGGCTGCCAGAAGGAGTGGAAGGGACCAACGTGGTTGACTATTTGGAGGGCTGGCTGAGATCTGAGGTAGCACCTGAGGGCCTGTCTCATTTTTATACCTTGGAGAGAGCACATAGGGTACCATTGAAGGACTGGGTTATTCTAAGACCCAACGGTGCCAGGGATAACACCTGAAACCTTCGTGGGTTACCTGTTCCGGCGTACAAATGACAGAGACACGGGACACTTCCTTCGGCGTCAAAGATTCGAGGTTTATTTACTGCAGGGAACACAGAAGTCACAAGAAGTACAACACGTGTAAGTTCTGGGAGACTGCTTCAAATTGTATCTGTGGATCGCTCTTCTTATACAGTTCTCGGGCATAGGATAACATGGTGAACAAAAGATTACAACCCGATTCCCACAGTAAAGGTCAGAGGGGTTTGCTTTCATGTATTCAGGGGCCGGAACATAATTACAGTAGCATTTTGCAGTTCCCAACTGTAAAAATACATCTTCCCACCATTAGTACATTCCATTCGGCTGTAAACGAATCAAGGAAGAGACAGAAACAGGTGCAGAGGAAGACGAGGACAGTGAACAGATCGAAAAGGGTGTAGAAGGGGTGGTATCAGGAAACACGAGTTGCAGGCATCAAAGGAGACGTGCCTAATGAATGCACAACTGAGACAATAGACCAACAAGGCATGATGAGCCTCCAGCGGGGCCATCTGCCTTACAGTGTCATCCCCCTCATCATAAAGACACCCTCAAAGGAACAAGTGTCTTCCGCAAGAGTTTGGGAAGCCCAGGGTCGCGAAGCGGACAGCGTCCGTTCGCTGGCTACTTGAGGGCAAGAAACAAAATAGATGCCGCATCTAAGATGGAACCCGGGGGTTCAGATGAAGAAACCCACGAAACAAACGAACGGTTTAGGCTAGCACAGCGAAAACGCGTACACCCACTAAACTCGTCATTTGCGGTTCATAGATACCAGACTCGATCATATTCGTGCGAGTCGAAAACACCACTTACGATTGTCACGGAACCTCAGACGCTCCTTTTGCCCTCATGTAGGCAAGCACTAGTCAGAATCAGAATCGATCTCGATATTCATCAGACCATCCAGATGCTGTTGCAACATAATTCTATCCATCAGTGTTCCTTTGGTAACAGGCGGCCGCCTTATACACGTCGTAGCACAGAGGCCACATAAGGCAGGACCACACTGCACACAAAGACAACATGTGAACAGGAATGCTACAACAACCCCAATGATCATCAGAATCTTCCAACCCCAAGTCGACATTAGGCCCCAAAACCACCCGAGTAGCGTCCAATCCCCTACGTCCACGTGTAAGGACTCGGAGATCTTATGCAACTTCGAAATGGCTTGATAGACAGTCGGAGCGTTGTCTGGAATGAATATACAACAACTCGAATGGATCACCTTACATACTCCACCTCGATCTGCTAAAACAACGTCTAAAACCATACGATTTTGTAACGTCATAAGCCTGTCCGCTTGAAGCTCTGCTGTGATGTTGCCAAGGGCACTTGCGGTGATATTAGCTGTCGATTCCACCACTCGAGTTAACTGTCTCAGGTTCCTACTATTGATCATAGGTCCCCAAAACGGCAAGAAACCCTTGAAAAAGTCTCCTGCCTCTTGACCGGCAGTGTCCTCTTTGCTAATAACGCCTCTCACAACCCTGGTCTTGTGATAATCTGCGGCAACCGTAAAGGTTGGTGGCAACAAGTTTGCAATATAACAGGTGCCCGCGAAGTCAAGGGGCAACCATGTATATGCACGGTCGTAGCAGACAAAGTACGTACCCTTGGCGGTCAGAAGAACAGGGGAAGAGAGCATTGGTAAAACATATGTTTCAGAGCAAGCACTCTCCCCGAGGTGAGCTCTCGGGCTTCGGCCACGGCCTTTCAGACAGAAATTACCAAGGTGGGGTACGATCCATATTGGAGATGAGCTTTTAAGCTGTCTATCGCCCACAAGCACACTATACTCAGCCTCACTCAGATCCCTATAGGCTCGCACCTCTTCCTCTGGGATAAGCGATGGTTCATAGATATCTAAATCAGCAATCGCTATTGCCAAAGACTTATGGTACGGACCGGGACCAAAGTGTGGAGAACGTGGCTCTCGATTGGGGTAAGAATCTAGTGCGCTTCGAAACATTGTTTGGAATGCTCGAGCTGAACCCTGGGAACTGTAAGGAAGGACCAAGTACGGAATTCCCTTATCGGTGGTATGTGGCATTAACCCACACACCCAACAATTGGTAGTGTTCATCACCAACTGATGCTGATGAAGGAGCTGAACGAAGGAATTGTTCATGAATTCCGCACGTCTAACCTGCTCGTGTTGGGGTAAGATGTGGAAGGAATGAGGAGAGACAGAGGAGGTAGGTTTAGGTTCAGAAGAAGGGGTAGGTGAGGCAGTAGGCAACAATGACTGTATCATGTAATACACCCCACCCACCAATAACGAAGAAACAGTTAAGAATAGAAGGAACACCTGAAACATGAAGCATTTTTTTCGTGCAATTCTATGCAATTCGAATCTTTGAGATTGAGTCTTTTCCAATTCCGGCAGCTTCGAAAAAGCCATCCTCTAAAACCGTCCGCAACGTTCTTGACGCACTTCGTTCTGTGTAGTAATAGTCAATCCCCAGGAGTTCCTAGGAACCGACGGTCTCCAACCTAGTGTCAGGACCTACTAACCAGAAGGAAGTACCCGCACGGCCCTACGGTCCACCCGGATGTAAGGTACTTTAATTTAGACAATATATACAAAATCTCCTAGCTGTGGAAACAAAGACATATGCCGAAAAGGACTCAGAATTTACAGAAATCACAATTATTCAAAAATGTTCAAAAGTGGAAATGGGGTAACGTGAACGTCAGGGGAGAAAACAAAAATATTTTTATTTGTCCTTAGTGTTGGAGCGGAGAAAATATCTGCTTCTCCCAGGACGAGTCTGATCTTCAAACAGTTGGTCCGATGATGAAACAGAGTTCCGTTGACTAGACAATTGTTCAGATCTTGAGTTCTGGGATGACAAATGTTCAACAATATCGTCCTGCTGCACTGAGGTATCTCCGACAAGCTGAGCGTCGCTGAATGGGACAAAGTTCGGCAAAACCTCACCCTCAGACAAGGCGATGCCCTTCCTCACCCACAAGTCCGCTGGCAAAGGGATCGGTACCTTCTTGGTGTGGGTGGCGTGCACCCAGTGCTTGCGACCCTCCAAACGAACAGCAGTCCTCGTGGCAAGGAGCACCTGGTAAGGTCCGGTGAACCTCGGCTCAAGGTTTCGCTTTCTGCCAAAGTTCCTTGTGACCACCCAGTCTCCGGGCTGGAGCTGGTGGCCTGGACCCTCCGTCTGCGTCGGCAGTGCTTCAAAAACCTGTTGGTGAATTAACCTCAGTTTAGCAGTCAGATCATGAAGATAATCAATCAACATTGGATACTCAAGATCAGAAAACACACTGGGTCTAGGGACCCCCCAAACATTGGCAGGACGGCCGAACACAATCTCATAGGGGCTGAGCCCTACTCGAGAGTGTACAGTCGTCCTGGTTGACAGAAGAGCTAAGGGCAAAGCGTCAGGCCACGAGAGACCAGTCGTAGCCTGAATCTTTGCTAGTTTTAATTTAAGGGTGCCATTGTACCCTTCAACCAAACCTGCTGACTGGGGATGATTGGCGCTGTGGAACTTTTGTGTAATTCCAAGGCCCTTACACACATTCTTCATCACACTCCCTACAAACTCACTTCCGTTATATCAGACCATACAATCCGTGGCCTTCCATACCGAGGAAAGTATTCCTTCAGTAGGACTTTTGCAGTGGACAGGGCAGTATTGTCTTTAAGAGGGTAGGCTTCAATCCATCGGGAGAATGCGCAGACCACAACTAAAACGTACTTCAAGTTATTGCATCGCTCCATATGGATGAAGTCTAACTGAATCACCTCAAAGGGACATGAAGGAGGAGCAAAATGGCCAGGGGGTGTAGGAGTTCCCTTACCAGGATTGTACATCATACATATCATGCAATTCTTAACCAATCTCTCAGCACACTTAGCGATACCATCGTTCTTCCATACAGGAGACAACAGCTTACAGATACCTTTCGCACTAATATGTGACAAGCCGTGTGCCATCGTCACAACAGCTAGCACATACGCATCCGGCAACATCCACCTCTTATTCTCCGACAAATCAATCCAGCAGCCATTCGCATCCAGCTTTCCCGTACTCTCTTTCCACTTCGTCTTTTCAATCTCGGTGGCCTCATTCTGAATCGCTTTCACACTCTCGATAGTGTCCTCACACATACCAGTTTCTGCAGGCCACCTTACCGAACTCGTCACATACATTCTAGTTGTATGGTTCCTGGCAGTCTCCTTAGCAATTTCATCAGCGAACGCATTGCCACGACCAACATCATCCGTCACCTTACGGTGTGCACTACATTTAATAATCGCCACCTGCTCGGGCAATGTAAGTGCATCCAAAAGATCATTCACAAGCTGTCCATGCTGGATCTTCGTACCATGCGATGTCATAAAACCTCTCTCTCTCCACAAACGTCCAAAACTGTGTGCAACACCAAACGCATACTGGCTATCTGTAAACACATTCACCCGTTTCCCTTTCGACAAAACACACGCTCTGGTCAAGGCAATCAGCTCTGCCACCTGTGCAGAATTCTGATTTAATCTCGCAGTCTCCACAACCGTACTCAATGTTACCACAGCATACGCAGTCGTCACATCACCATTCGGCAACTTAAAACACGAACCATCCACATACAAGGTACCATCAGGGTCTTCCAAAGGAGTGTTTTTTAGGTCCACACAACCTTTTGTTTTCTCCTCAGTTCGTAAGTAGCAGTCGTGTGCAACTACCTCATCTGATTCCATATTGGTTGGCAACAAAGTCGCCGGGTTCAAGACATTACAACGCTTTATTTGAATATGACTTGCCAGAAGCGTCAGCTCATACCCAGACAACCTTGCACTCGTCAAGTGTTGGGTTTTTGTACGATTCAAGAGAGTGTCAACTGCATGCGGAACCATCACCGTAAGCATATTATCCATGACCAATCCTGCAGATTGTCGGATGGACACCGCAGCTGCCGCTGTTGCTCTCAAACAACTCGGCAATGCTCTAGCTACCGGGTCCAAGGTCGAGGAAAAATATGCACATGGACGCTGCTTACCACCGAATTGTTGCGTCAAAACACTCAACGCACAACCTTCCCTCTCGTGAACGTATAGTGTAAACGGCTTACTGTAGTCAGGAGTACCTAACACAGGGGCCGAACACAACGCATCACGTAGTTCAGAAAAACTTTTCTGACATTCTTCCGTCCATGGTAAAGGAGTTGGAACATCCTTGCACGTAAGAGCCACCAATGGTTTCACTAGCAATGAAAAATTTGGAATCCATTACCTGCAGTATGACGTGATACCTAAAAAGGCACGCACATCTCTCTGAGTTGTTGGCACCGTCATTCGAGCGATCGCTGCAATTCTCTCTGGGGTCAACCGCCTTCCCTCCTTTGACAATAAGTGACCTAGATAGGTTACTTCTTGACAACAATATTGCAATTTAGAAGGTGACACCTTGTGATGTAAATCACAAAGATGCTGCAACAACGACACCGTGGCAATTTTGCAAATGTCCTGAGTGTCCGCAGCCACCAATAAGTCATCGACATATTGGATCAAGGCCGCACCGGCCGGCAATACAAACGCGTCAAGTTGGCTTTTCAAGGCTTGACTGTATATCGATGGACTCTCACAGTAGCCCTGAGGAGCGCGTTTAAACCTAAAGCTGCGGCCACCAAGAGAGAAACAGAAAAGGTCCCTACTCTCCTCAGCAATCGGAATGCTAAAAAAAGCATTCTTCAGATCGATCACCGAAAACCAGGACGCAGATGCTGGAATCAAAGTCAGTAAAGCTGTGATGTCAGGCACCACAGGGAACTGAGGAATCACAATTTTATTCACTTCCCGTAAATCGATAACAAAACGATAAACAGGAGGCTTAGATGGATCAGTGCGTTTCAGAATGGGCAGCACAGGGCTATTACACACGTTTCCCCGAGTCTCCTCGATAACATCTTTTTCGATCAAATCGTAGATGATTGCCAATAACGCTCGCTAACCATCAAGGGAGATACGATACTGGGGAATACGTGGCAACGCACATTAGATTTCAAGTGAACAACATAAGGAGAGATGTCAAGCAGGCCCCCGTCATTGGGACCTGTTGCCCACAAAGATGCAGGAAGAGAACTCAATTCCGGTGGAAGCTTATCAATGGACAAATACATAGGAGAGATAACTCTCTCACCCAATGTAAGCTTTACTCCAGCAGGAGAACAATACAGAGTAACATACAGACGTTTCAGCAAATCCAAGCCCAAAAGATTTTCACCACAACCAGTGGTCAAAATCAAAGGAGCTTCCAGCTCACGTGGTCCAATTGTGAGGGGCAAAGGGCGAGAAACCCGATTGCTAACAGGGGCGCCGGAGAATCCAACGGAGACATTTGTTAAGCCAGACAAAGGTGCGCCAGGGAGTTTCGAATGCATGATGGAACTTTTCGCTGCACCAGTGTCCAACAGAAAAGGCTCAACTACGCCCGAGGTGGCAACTGCGACGTAAGGCCCTCTCTGATCAACCGGAACTGATACTACTCCCTCTCCTTGTCTATGGCTGTCCTAGTAATTACCGCCGTCAGTGCCCTGATCGACGTAATAATCGTCCATATTGTACTGTGCGGATCTGCCTTGCGACGATCCACGCTGATCGAAACGATTATTAGAATCAGAAGAATTATTAGAACGATCTTTTTGAACACCGCGACCTCTACCACGTGAGGCCTGTTGAGGACCACTACGACCTCCTCTAGATGAATTGCCACTATTTCGATCACGCAAAACTGGGCAATCGAATTTCAAATGACCCTCACCCCTACAATAGGCACACTGATTGTACCCCAGCATAGATCTCTGCGAAGAGGAGTCATTCCGCGATTGTGACCTATTTGACTGAGACTGCGATCGATTCCGCTGCTGCGAATCATTCTGATTCGAACGTGGAGGATACGCTTGTTGCAACAACACCTTCGTTTTGAGCTCTTTCGTCTTTTTATCGGCACGATCATTTTCCTCTTTCTCTCTATTCTCATAATATTGAGCCGTAGCCAATATCTGAGCAGAAGTGGAAACAGCCCACGCACTCTCTGAATTTTTTAATTTGTTGCTTAAGTCCGGCAACACATTCGACACAAATTTATCCACAAACAATCTCTGACCTCCCTCAGTACCCATATCTTGACCACTGTGATCGATAAATGCCTCCTCAAATCTCGTAAAGAAATTGGAGACACTTTCGTCTTTCTTTTGCTTGCAAGCAGACAATTTGTCCCAGTTAACTTTCATAGCTGGCATAAGCGTTTTCATAAGGTTGATTATTCTCTGAGGCAAAGCCGTAATTAACTGTTCAGGCTTAGCCCCACCGACCTGCAAACCATCTGTGGCTGTAAGTGCAGCCCAATCACCACCTAATTCAGCTGCATGATCTTCGTGACGTATTTTTGCCCATACCGGTTGCGGTACGACATTACCAAACAACATATCAATGTCGGCAAGATTCATCACCGTCGCATCCACTAGCTGAGACTACTCTTTATAGTACCCTGCAGGATTCTTTCGAGGGTCAGGCAAAGATTGCTTCACCTGCAAAACTTCTGATCGCTTCCATGGGAGGTGTATTCAAACCCTCTGGAAAAATGGCAGGATTGGAGGATTAGCACCAGGGTTACCTGGCATCCACACTGGTGGAACTTCGCGCATGAGAAATTGACCAGGCGTAGCCATCCATTCCTCAGTTTCATCTTTGAACAATGCTCGGGGTATGATAGTGCGACGAAAAGACAGTAGATGCTCGACAGCACGTCGAACATTGCTTCCCACAAGTATACCACTTGAAAACTGAAGCTGAAGTTCAGTTACCTCAATCGGTACTTCGTTTGCTTCATCATTGGATATCGCTTCACGTAGAAATTTGCACATTTCATCAAACACAAACCTCTGTGTTGGCTCATTGAATTGAGAGAACGTCTCAAAAACTACACGTGGGGAATTTTTAACGGGGTACCTAATCCAATTACGCGCCATCCTAATTAACGTGTCACGCTCCCTAGCATCAGGAAGCTGAATTCGTCTTTGGGGAGCATCAGAACCAGCGGACCGAAGAATCGGTCCAAGAGAAGTGAAGAAGTTAGCAGCAACAGAAGGGACACGACGTCGAGCAGACGGGGTAGAAGAGTAAAGCAAAGGGGAAACAAGAGGAGTGGCAGGGACAGAAGGGACAGCAGGAGTAACCATTATAGTAGAAGTAGCGGGAGCAGGAGTATGAGAAGGTATAGACGGGGGAGCAGTAGGGACAGGAGCAGGTAGAGGAGCAGGAACAGGTTGGGGAACAGGAACAGGTTGAGGAGCAGGAGGAACCACAGGAGCTGCGGTATCCTGTGCATACGGAGGTGGCAACTTCAATAGATAAGACAACAAAGGGTCCTCTACTGCTTCCTCTTCCTTCTTATCCGTACCCGTGGGTAAAGCGGGATAACACTTATCCACTGACATGCGCTGCAATCTATCAAAAATTTCCTTTTCCTTCTCCTCCTTATCTCGCTGAAATTGCTCTGCATTTCTCATAGTTGTAACGATACCTTCTCTCTTATTACGTTTAAGCTGCCTGATTTCTTTCTGCTTGGCTTCTTTACGCCACAACCGAAAGGAATCAAACATGGCCGGCCTTGCTTTTCTTTGGAACAATTTAGCTTCAAGATTATCTAAAATCGGGGCCTCAAAACTACCATGAGGTGGCCAACTAAGGACACCGTCCTTTTTGGTGTAACGAACCCAACACTCATTGAACGTGATCGGACCCAAACCATGTCGACTGTACAATTCATAAGTTGGAGTTCCAACCGGAGGTATCGGACACGAGTCCTCCAGCCGGGAATCCGTACCACAACCTCTAAAGCAACTGAACAAAGTACTACGGCCAGGCATCGTGCACACTAACCGAGTTTCACAAACGTCAAGGGCTATAGGAATACAATGTCCCTACAAAAGAGCAAAAACCCTCGGTTTTTGGCGACTGCAGACGTCAAATAGCACAACTAAGAACAAAATACCGAGAACCACAAATGCAATGGAACCATGCAACAACTAAGCACCCACAATAACAAAGGACTCTGGGAGCGACCCACAAATACTTAGCTCAAAAATCAGTGGCGTCACTAGGAAGGCCCGTCAATCGTCTCGCTGTACCAAGGTCTACGCCAGGCGCCAAAACAGGTCTACAGTCAGGGCAGCAGTCCGTCGCAGCCGTCAGGAGGCGGGAATCTTCGCGGGAAAAGTCGTCGGGCCACTTGTTTCGACAACAGGATCGATGAAGCGGGGTGCACCTTCCCTCGGAGATTTCTTACGAAGTTCCTCACGATCGTCGGGCTTTGGACCGGTACCGCTGATGCAGCCCTACGTTGGGCGCCAACTGAAGGACTGGGTTATTCTAAGACCCAGCGGTGCCAGGGATAACACCTGAAACCTTCGTGGGTTACCTGTTCTGGCGTACAAATGACAGAGACACGGGACACTTCCTTCGGCGTCAAAGATTCGAGGTTTATTTACTGCAGGGAACACAGAAGTCACAAGAAGTACAACACGTGTAAGTTCTGGGAGACTGCTTCAAATTGTATCTGTGGATCGCTCTTCTTATACAGTTCTCGGGCATAGGATAACATGGTGAACAAAAGATTACAACCCGATTCCCACAGTAAAGGTCAGAGGGGTTCGCTTTCATGTATTCAGGGGCCGGAACATAATTACAGTAGCATTTGGCAGTTCCCAACTGTAAAAATACATCTTCCCACCATTAGTACATTCCATTCGGCTGTAAACGAATCAAGGAAGAGACAGAAACAGGTGCAGAGGAAGACGAGGACAGTGAACAGATCGAAAAGGGTGTAGAAGGGGTGGTATCAGGAAACACAAGTTGCAGGCATCAAAGGAGACGTGCCTAATGAATGCACAACTGAGACAATAGACCAACAAGGCATGATGAGCCTCCAGCGGGGCCATCTGCCTTGCAGTGTCATCCCCCTCATCATAAAGACACCCTCAAAGGAACAAGTGTCTTCCACAAGAGTTTGGGAAGCCCAGGGTCGCGAAGCGGACAGCGTCCGTTCGCTGGCTACTTGAGGGCAAGAAACAAAATGGATGCCGCATCTAAGATGGAACCCGTGGGTTCAGATGAAGAAACCCACGAAACAAACGAACGGTTTAGGCTAGCACAGCGAAAACGCGTACACCCACTAAACTCGTCATTTGCGGTTCATAGATACCAGACTCGACCATATTCGTGCGAGTCGAAAACCCCACTTACGATTGTCACGGAACCTCACCATGTCACCCCCTGGCACCAGGCAGCCCCCCTAGGCCAGTGGTGGCATGCTTACTACATTACTAAGACAGAGACCTCCTCCTGCACAAAGCTCTCTCTTCGGGCCCCTACAAAGTTGAAAATAGTAATGTGTCGCTATTTCCAGACTACACCATTGATGTGCAATCCCGTCGAGCTTCATTTTTGGCAGTCAAGAAGATTCAGTGAGAGGGAGGCCTACAATACTCATTGATGTTCCCTGCGCGCCTGAGGATAATCCTGGACGAAAAGACACATTTTTGAGATAACTCTGAGGAGGCATGGGCCTGGCTGGAGTCTTATCGAGCGGGAACTGCAGAAGCAGGGCGCAGTGTGAGGCCACCTACAGAAGACCCGCGGCCTCGCATATCGAAGCATGTCAGGCGGCGACGTGCTAGCCTGCGAGGGCCCACGGTATCCCAAACGGAGACGGAGAGGTAGACTGCCTTACAAGCGATGTCGGAAATTTCTCAGGAACGACTTTCCCCATCGGTGGTGGACACGGAATCGGAGAAAGGGCCAGTGGAGTCCGATGGGATTGAAACTGTAATTATTCCACTGCCACACTTCACACCGGGGACAGTTTATGAGATTACGGATGCTTAATATTGCAAGATATTTTCTTGAGAGTTAATATGTGGATCAAGCTCCTTCCTGTTCCCCCCTCTCATTTGTTTTAGCCTTGTAACTGATTTGATGATATGCTGTTGTCTGAAAGGTACTCGTGATATCTGGGACCTGAATTGGGACGGCTCTCTCGGGGATCAGAGCCCCTGAGAAGTTGGAGCTTAGTTATTAATGGGGGTAAGGTGCCATATTGTGGCGGCACTCTAGTTCTGGTCTTCTTGGTCCATTGCCACCTCCCCTATTTTTCTTTTTTCTCCTATGTAGCTATCAGAGGAAATAGTTTGTTCTTTCGTTTGAATGGGAACTAGTGTTTCAGTACCTGTTCTGGGGTGGGGATGTTTGGGGGTTATTTGGGTCTATGTTGGGGTAGTTGGGGCCACCAGTGTGTCCTGCTGAAAAGTGCAATCGATTGTGGGATCACAGCTGCAACATGGGGGCGTTACTTGAATTAAAGCGCATAACATGGAATGGTAGAGGGATTCACACTATGCTGAGACGCCATAAGGTACATGCTTATTAGGCACGACGGGGGGTCCAAATCACGTTTCTCCAGGAGACACATATTAATCGAGTTGAAGGTCTCACTCTGCCGATGTTTTGCACAACTTACTCTGCATTCCCCTCGCTCACGACTCTTAGAATGAAATGGGCTCAGGACTTTGACACGGAATTGACAGATAAGGCATGGCAGCTTATACTAGAACATCCAAAAAGAGTGTCACGCAAAGCTAAATTTAAATTCATTCAGGCGATGGTACTCCATAAGGCATACTGAACTCCCAAGCGCCTACAGTGTACGTTCCCGGACTCCCCACATTGCTGCCCTCGTTGTAGAGAGGATGAAGCGGACTTTATCCACATGTTGTGGACATGCCCATGTTTGCGGAATTACTGGGCCGAAATATGCCAGGTGCTCCATACAGTGACAGAACTGCAGGTTCCGGTAGAGACCTTGTATTGCCTGGTGGGACTACGTAAAAGACCTAAGAGACATCGAAAGTTAAATTGAAATTTCTGGACCTTGCTTTTATTCTGGCTATCAGGGTCCTAACGATGCGAAATCTCCCAGGCCTCCTATGTTAGCTACATGGCAAGCGGATCTAATACAATGGGGCCGAGCGGAGGGAGCAGCTCTCCGGAGGGAGGAGGACAGGGGGCACCGGAAACAACCTATAGCGCTGGATTGGGAGGCTATGTTGGTGAAGCTGGAAGGGCTAGCCCAATGGAAGATACCTTGTAGACAACGAAGTGACCAGGAGAGGGTGGGAGTGGGTGGGGGGAGTGTTGCGGGGGGTTATTATTATGTTCTAAGAAGTTAAATTATTTACATATGGATAACCTAAGTTGCATACTTTGGGTATGCAATAGACATTGAACAACAAGGTCACGTGCCTAGCCATCTGGTCTATTTATTGGCAACTGGTATTAGTTGCAGACAATTACCATATCTAATATTGGGGTGAAAATTGAAAACTGACTGTGATGTTCCTTTCTTCTTGTATAAGAACACGCTCTCCTTGCAGTCGATACTAAAGAGTTTAAAAAAAACGTACTCTGCATTCGCAAGGAGTGCGTTGATTTAGGTTAGAGCCAGAGTCCCTTTTCAGCCTACGCAACATTTAGTGGACCCATAGTGTAGATTTGTGATGGTAGCGGGTCATCTTAATGGCAAAGACGTGGTGCTGAGTAGTGTATATGCACCTAACGTGGATCAGCCAGCCTTTTTTAACCACTTATCCTGGAAGCTGGCACCATATTTCACTGGACCGGTAATTATGGGGGTATTTTAACTCTATAGCTGATACAGTCATGGATAACTTCCACCCTCCTTTATCTGAGGCGCCCATACACAGAATTTCTAAGTCTAGATAAGACTGGCAGGATAGATGGGGACTGATAGACTCATGGCGAGAGCAGCACTTGGGCGAACAAGATTATTCTTTTTTCTCTGCGCTACGTGAACTGCACGTGCGGTTGGACACAATACTATGCCCTTCAGACTTGCATGCTAAGGTGGGACACAGTGAATATCTTGCAAGAACACTGTCTGATCATAATCCGTTATTGTTGAGACTCCACTGGACTCAGGTGCGGCCTGTGGTCCCGACTTTGCGATGGCGCCAAGAAGCGTTGGAAGACCAGGTCTTTCATGCAGAAGTCAAGACAGGAATCACTCAATTTTTTACTGAAAACGAAGAAACAGCATCGTCGATGGCAGTAGAATGGGACACTTTCAAAGTTTATGTAAGAGGACTGTGTATAGCTCATATGGTGGGAGTAAGGGAGACGCAATTACAGGACATAGACACAGCCAAGCAGCGCTTGCGAGCAGTAGAAAGAACCCACCCGAGTGTCCTGACAAGCAGGGGTAGGTTTCAGATGGCAGAGAGGCAGTGGCAGTTCAGGTGGATAGGTTACGTTGTTTCGATCATAAGAAATACCTGGCACGTGTGCATGCAGAGCAAGATCAGGCGAGCACACTGCTGGCATGGCTGGCTAATCCGGCCCACCGAGGAACGCCTATATTAGAATTGGATACCCCGACAGGAGACCCAATATACACCCAACAGGGGATTAATATGCTGTTTTTGGGATCTTATGCAGAGTTGTATCAGAGTAAGCTAGAGGTTGATGGGGCATCCATAGGGGAATTCTTGACAGATATAGGACTGCCACAACTAGAAAATACACAGGCTGATATGTTAGGGCAGGAGATAACGCTGTGTGAAATTCGGAGTGCGATTAAACATATGGCGCGCAACAAAACGCCGGGAACGGATGGGCTACCAATAGAGTTTTACTCGACTTATGTCTCTCTATTGGCCTCTAAATTATTGGCTGATTTTAACGAGGTGAAACAGGCTGCAGTGTTGCCGACCTCCACCCGAAAGGCTGTCATTTTTCCATTACTGAAGCCCGGAAAGAGTCCATCTGATAAGACAACCTATCGTCCCTTGTTTATGCTCACGTCTGACTGTAAAATCCTGAGCAGAATTCTTGCATCACGACTGCTCGCACACATGGCCCAACTGGTCCACCGAGAGCAAGCAGGATTTATCCCAACTCGGAATACTGCCACCAGTGTGCAGCGTCTGCTTCGCATAGTGGGGTAGGACTCTTGTTCTACTGCCTCTGCTGCCATTCTATCTGTAGATATTGAGAAGGCCTTTGACAGCCTGGAATGGCCATAATTGTTAAAAGTTATGCGCACATTTGGGCTTGGAGATCAGTTGAGTTCGGTGGTGGGAGTAGCTGCCGGGCGGTGACGTGGGGACGGGGTGGGGCAGGGTGGGGGGTAGTAATCTATGGATTACAGAGGATTACATGTATGTAAACATATAAATAAATAAAACACATTTTGTTGCGTGCACTGCATCGCATCTGGGGATGCAGTGCTCACATAAAAATTTGTTTTATTTATTTATATTTTTACTTACCTGTAATCCTCCATAATCCATAAATTACTACCCCACACCCTGCCCTCCCCCTCCCCACGTCACCGCCCGGCATGGGGGGGATTGGACTGCGCTCTCTGAATGGGAGACACGGGGATACAGGTACTGGGAGATTTTTATGAAGATGGTGCCCTATTACCATATCAGGCCTTGCAGGACAGATATGGCCTCCCTCGTGCGGACTTCTTGCTTCATTCGGCCCTGGTCTCGGCAATACAGTGCCACTGGCGGGGGAGGCTATCGGAACCGCAGACGTCCATGGTGTGTCAGTAGGTAGTAATGGCAGCAGGGACCTTCAAAACAGTTACATGCTTAAATAGGCACATCACAGGCGAAGGGATGGAACCGTTGGGGGGCCTGCAGCAGAAGTGGGAACTGGATCTGGGTAAGGAGATTCCCGAGACAACATGGGCTCAAATAGTTAGAAGGGCGTGGAAAAGTACCAAAAATGCCAGATTTCAATTGGTCCACTTCTTTATACTACACATGATGTATCTCACTCCTGCTAGGATTTACAAATATTTTAAAATAGACACCGCGAAATGCCCCGCTGTAATTTAGAGGGGGCGGAGTTTAACCATATGATGTGGGATTGTCCGCAACTGGGAACATATTGGGAAGAAGTGGTCAAGCTGCAATGCAAGGTCACGGAACGGCAAATAGAGCCTGATATGGGCACCTGTTTACTTCATTGGTTTCCCCACACAACCAAAACGAAGGTTACGAGCAAGTTTTTAGATCTGGGATTGCTGTTGGCAAAGAGGGACATCACAGCGCACTGGAAGGCTGCACGTGGCCCCAATGTCCAGAGATGGAAAGCAGAATTAACGAAATGGGCAACGAGTGAAAGTACAGTCCAGTTTCAGGTCGCCAGGCGAGCTCAGTGGTATAAGGCAATGGAAGCCGCCAGGGTCTGGGAGGCCCTGGTGGTGTTGCTGTAAGCACCAGAGGCAGATACGGTTGCAAGCTTGATATTGGACGCACAGGCAGCACCGCCTTGAGCTAAAAGCGCAATATGGGATTAACTGTGATTAATGACGAACAGATAAAGTGTTTGGATATGTAAATGATGGCATATGCTGTACTAACATGTTCATGGTGTATAATGATGAGTCTAATGTTGCATAGTATTTCATTGAAGAACTGTAGCTAGGGCACGGGTGGGTTAGGAGGGAGGCGGGGAAGAGGGCTGGATTGGTTTTATTATAATGTTTGATTTAAGTGTCACAATTGTGTCTATTGGGCCTTAGCCAATGATGAACCCTTATTTGGTCCAGTAAAACAAGTTTGTATATGAGTAACGGGAGCTAAACCGGAGGCTTATATGTATGCTCCCTGGATTGAGCCGAAAGTGAATAGTGGGACCACTAATTGGTGATGATTGCTGATTGGATGACGGCTGGGCACCCTTGATTTTTGCACCAATTGAATGTTGTTGAGTTGAAAACTTAATAAAAACAATTCCCCCCCCCAAAAATGGGAATCCACACACCGTGGGTACCTTTACAATACCCATGAAGTTGGGAAAAAACCGCAAAAGGCCTAGTGACAGGCCCGGACTGGCCGTAGGGGCGCCTGGTGTTTTCCCAGTGGGCTGGAGGGGTGGGGGCTAGTTTTGTTGCCGTGGGGGTTGGTTTTGTTACTGGGGCCCGGTTTTGCAGCAGTGCTACAGTATCGGCCTCCTGTAACAAAAGTGGGATCGTCGCTTCTCACTAGCTTCCGGACCGGTCGAGCATCAATCTGCCAGAGCTGGCTGCTGTTCCCATTTCGGCCGTGCCTAAAGACGAAGTACCCCAAATAGCCCAAAAAGTGCTCAGCACTGGGGTGGAAAAGCTTCAGCAGTTAAGGTGTTAAACTTTTACACAAGCAGTGCATGACTTGCATTTGACTGTGAGGTTCCATGGTCTTGCTTTCCAGCCTAGGAAGCAACAATTTCACTCACAAAATGAGATTTGATGTTTCTTCTATATATTACTGTCAGATCCCAGTATGCTTTTTTTTTTTTTTACTTGGAACTGGTGCGCCAATCTGCCCGTTATTGCCACTAATGACCAGTAGCATATGTTTGTTTTGTTTTTTGATGATGCATCATTGCCCTGATGTCTTCTCTAGTTAATTGTAATATGCAATGCGGCAACATCGCAGAAAAATAATTAAGAATGGATTTAAAAAAAAAAAAGAACTGATGATGTTAAGGGTACTCGTCGCCTGTCACTGCAAGCTTCATGGTTTCTAGCCGTGGTCGACTTTATGTGAAAAAATACTGACTCTAATTTCACCTTCCGTGTTGTCTTTCTGTCATGAAGTATGACACGGCTAAGTGTGTATGTGTTTGTGTGTGCGTGCGCGTGAGGAGATGGTATTATTAGAAATGGAAATGTGTTCTGCAGACGCCATTCAGAACAGCAGGCTATCATTTTGTGAATAATTTACAGATTGGTATGGATTTTCGGTAAACATTCCTTTATTTGCATCACATCACTCCATTCCAGTAAGAGCTAGCGCCGAAGAAATCGGAACAAAATAGTCTTGTTCGAGTTAAAGTGCCAGCGTCATAAATAGATAATTGTGGACAAAAATAATGCTGCAGAACCGACGTGATCAACATACGTATTGAAGCGTAGGCCCCGATTAATAACCTAGGCGGAGCAAATGAATGCACACTTTTATGCGTTAATTTCGCAAAACCTGATTATAAATTGTTTGATTTTCATCACCCGGTTTTAGTGTATGGGGGACACCACAACGCGATTTTTTTTCCTGGAGCAAACAGACAGAAATATCACTTCAGGTTTTGGCTGCAGGAGCCAATACTCATTACATTAAATCGAGTCTACCAGACAGCACAAAGCAAAAGACACGTTGTGCGATTGACATACAGGGGTTTGGAGTCTGCCCAATGTTTACCATTGGTTGACTTTCCTGTCACTCTCATTTGCTTGCTTCTTATTCGTGTCTTTGTCCCTCTTATTGAGTATAGTCTCTTTCCCGTCTCTGTTTTGTGATTCTCTCCATCCCCTTCCAAGTTATGTTCGCTCTCGTGTCCTCCCCCCATTGCTTTCTCACCTGAATGCTTCTCCCACACCCACTACTTGCACCGGCCTAACAAAACTTGAGGGGGCCACCCCACCCCCCACAAGTTAAATGGATGGACTCTCTCCAGACTTAATCAGGAGCTCTCCAGGCAGAATATTGTGCCCTGTATTTATTTTATTTATTTTCAAGGTTTTATATAACGCGAACAAGATCCTTTCAGATATCAGAGCGCTTTACATAGATATAAGACAAAAACAATGTAATACAGGGGAAAGAAAAACAGTTAAATTAGCTTGGGCTGCCCCAACACCACGGGGGATGCGGGGGCCTGTGTTACGCCAATAGCTCCTTGTTGCTCTGTAGCTCGTTGCTTCTCCTTTTCACCCCTGCCTCTGTACTGCTTCCCTCCACCTGCACCCTTTTTCTCAGTCACCGGTTGCTTTTTCTCCCCACCCTTCCGTGTTTCTCCAGATACCCTACCCTCTGTGTTGGTTTCTCCCACTCTTGCCCTCCTTCTCTGTTGTCTATTGCTTGTCCTCCCAACCTAGGGTGACCAGATTTCCATAATGAAAAATCAAGATGGGCACAGACATAGATATAGGACTAAATGTCCTATTAGGCATGGGCGTAGGAAGTATAGGGGACGCGGGGGATATTTGCACCAGATTTTGTAGTGGGAGGCAAACGGGGAAAAAGAATGGGGGGGTCAAGGGGACAAAATAATTTCCCCACTCTCTTCTGACAGTTGCAGGGCCATTGGCATGCAAACATACTGCCTACAATGGACCTGCTCTTGACCTGTGACTTTGCCTTTTGTTGTGCTGTAAACCTTGAGGGATGTTTTCTCACCTCGCAGCCGCCGCCTCTGCTACCTGCAGTCAGCACTTTCAGGGCAAAGGGAGAGCGGTAGTTTTTTGATTGCTGTCTTCATCCTGCCCCTACTTTATTTGACTGTTTCACACTGCACAATTCAGCCACTTTTTGGTGAAAGGTTTTTTTTGAGCAGTTGAACTTCGCCCCGGAACATAAGAACAATTAGTATCAGACATAGCCTAAGCACCTTAAATCAATTAAGCACACATCTTGCACATGGTATGTGTCAGATGCGTTAGTCTGACCTACTATTTAAAGAAATACCAATTAAAATACCACTATTTTGTCCTATTTCTTTTATAGCACTACTCCACCCAATCCAGGGTGTCAGAGCGCTTTACATCACACATACACATTATACAATGACAATAAATCACATGTGTGTAAATCAATTTACAGGATGTGTTACATAAGATAGTGAGGGTTACAAGGTGTCGGAGTCAAATGTCCATTCTTTAATAGTTCACGGTGCTATATTAGAAGGATTACAATTTATGAACTGCAAGTAACTAAAGGATCTCTGTGTTAAAAGCAATAACCCACTTACCCATCTACATCAAATTAAAATCTGACATCCCTGTGTTGCATATTGTGCTTTACGGGAGACATATTAACCCACTATGCTACTTTGATACAAATCTGGGACTAGACAAAGCATTTGTCTCTCCAGCAAGTGCATTAACCTCAAGAGTTATCTTACCATTATTATTATTTCCTGAGATTTGCGGGGTACATTAAGATCTATGCAGCAGGTACCGTAACCCCATAAGATATTTTAAAATGCAGACTTTGAAACTAATTAAGTAGAACAGACTTTTCTCCTTGTTGCCAATTTATTTCTGGCAGAGTTAAAAAAAACATGAATTTGTAAATGGAGCCCTAGATCTTGCACTGGGGTTGCATCACTTTTTTGGCACAACTCCGACGCATGGCCAGCTTCTTTTGGAGCGTATGTCATCTTGGGATATGTCGCAGTTTGTGACTCAGCCCACTCACATCGTGGGTCACACCTTAGACTCAATTTTTTCTAAAACTCAAGTTTTGGTACTCGACATTAGCCTCCAGACTTGGTCCGACCATGCTCTCATTTACTTCCATTGGTCACTGGACCTCGGCCCTCACAGATGCAGTTTCACTGTTCTCTACTACATCGCAATTGGGCAATTGTCTCTTCTACGGAATTTAGTCTTGCCTTGAGCAAGCACTCTCCATCTATGACGGAGGACATGGAGTTTGATGTCAGTCGGTCGACTCCTGGCTTACACAGGTAGCTAACTGCATCGTATCTATTGAACACAGAGATGTTAGGGGCATATTATCAAGGTGGTTTATCTCTGCTTTTTTGGCTTTAAAAGCCAAGAAAGCGGAGATAAAATTATCTCCCTATTACCTAGCTGTCGCTAACACCAGTTAGCGACAGCTAGTAGGAGATAGCGACCATCTTGGGCCCCACTTTGCATATCAGTGATATTTATCACTAATGACATGCAAAGTGGGCGTGCCAAGATGTTAGCGACTGAAAACAGTCGCTAACATCGCTATCTCCTATTACCAACTTTTGGAGATATTCGCGCTAAGCGCGAATATCTCCAAAAGCTAACACCTGCCCTGAGCAGTTCTTAGCCATGTTATCCAATGGGAGGTGGATAACATGGCTAAGAGCATTAGCTCGGTAATGCATGAATATCGCTGACTTTTCAGCGATATTCATGCATTGCGGCGATTTTTATCGCATTTGCGATAAACCTTGGTAATACCAAGGTTTATTTGCGGTAAAAATCGCCGCAGCTCAGCGGTAAATTTTTGTCTCTAACCAAGCAATAGCGATAATTATCGCTATTGCTTGGCAATATGCCCCTTAATGTCTCAGGAAAAATTTATATATTTATTTATTTTTGATATTTGTTAAGCGCAAACAAATGCCCGTGGGCGTCTCGGCGCTAAGACTCAGAACGTGACTCTCCAATGCTGGTTCTATGGATGGATTACTGGTTGAACAACCAGGTTTTTAGCCTTTTGCGGAATAGCAAGAGAGAATGACTTGACCTGATCGAAGATGGAAGAGTATTCCAAAGTCTAGCTGCCGTGACCATGAACCGTCGGTCTCCCCAAGAGACTGTCTTAGTGCGAGGGACCACTAACTGATACATTGTTGTGGATCTGAGTTGTCTGGGGGGACAGTAGAGTGTCAACTGGTCTTTAAAAAACTGTGGACCCTGCTTGTGTAAAGCTTTGAATGCTATGCAAAGTGTCTTAAATTTTATCCGATTTTTAATCGTGAGCCAATGGTACTTCCGGATTGTTTAAGCGATCGGCTTGAATTTGGGGATCCGGGAAAGCAGTCTTGCTGCGGCGTTTTGTATTGTTTGCATTTTGTGGACAACCCGCGATTGTGCATTGGCAAATAAGCCATTACAATAATCCAGTGCGGATAACACCAGAGTGCTTACCAAGGTTTTTCCGGCACTGTCTGGTCGGAACGGGATTATTTTTCTTATCATTCTCAGCTTGTAAAAATGTGTTGCTGCTATTTGATTGGCATGAGCAACAAAGTTGAGGTTTTCATCGAAGACGACTCCCAAGTTCCTAACCTTGGGGACCGGGTTAGGCAGAACTCCAAAGAATGAGGGCCACCAGGCGGTGGACCAGCCTGGAGAGAGTTTTCCAAAAATGACAACCTCCGTTTTCTCGGAGTTAAGCTTAAGACAGTCAACCCTTGGGTTAGTGAGGAGCTTAAAGTACCTTTTAAGCACTGTAAGAAAATGCAAAGGGATTGGAGACGTCATTACCTTTCTAATGAAAAAACGCTGTAAGAAGGCTCTAAATATCTGCCATGGTGCAATTAAGAAAGCTTAGTCAGACTTTTTTACAGTTCAGATTGACATGTCTCAAAACAAGTCTCTGGAGATATTTAAAATCGTTAAAAAGGTCTTCTAAACTGTGACTACATGCCTGCTTTTATCAATGTTTCACTTCAAAACTATGCAATTGTATTCATTTAAGGGAGCATACAGATCTCAGACAATGGGCGATTTGTATAGGGTCAGTGGAAAGTCCAAAAGGTTGTCCTTGTCCTCCCCATTAGTGTCTCCTATGCCCCTGCTATTAGGTCTTATGGCATCATACATTTATATATATACTTGATATATGGGACCACAATGGTAACAGAAGATACCATTACCAAGTGGATTATTCATTACCCAGGTGTGTGTATGCTCAATTTTTTCTAAAACTCAAGTTTTGGTACTCGACATTAGCCTCCAGACTTGGTCCGACCATGCTCTCATTTACTTCCATTGGTCACTGGACCTCGGCCCTCACAGATGCAGTTTCACTGTTCTCTACTACATCGCAATTGGGCAATTGTCTCTTCTACGGAATTTAGTCTTGCCTTGAGCAAGCTCTCTCCATCTATGATGGAGGACATGGAGTTTGATGTCAGTCGGTCGACTCCTGGCTTACACAGATAGCTAACTGCATCGTATCTATTGAACACAGAGATGTTAATGTCTCAGGAAAAATTTATTTATTTATTTATTTTTTATATTTGTTAAACGCGAACAAATGCCCGTGGGCGTCTCGACGCTAAGACTCAGAACGTGACTCTCCAATGCTGGTTCTATGGATGGATTACTGGTTGAACAACCAGGTTTTTAGCCTTTTGCGGAATAGCAAGACAGAATGACTTGACCTGATCGAAGATGGAAGAGTATTCCAAAGTCTAGCTGCCGTGACCATGAACCGTCGGTCTCCCCAAGAGACTGTCTTAGTGCGAGGGACCACTAATTGATACATTGTTGTGGATCTGAGTTGTCTGGGGGGACAGTAGAGTGTCAACTGGTCTTTAAAAAACTGTGGACCCTGCTTGTGTAAAGCTTTGAATGCTATGCAAAGTGTCTTAAATTTTATCCGATTTTTAATCGTGAGCCAATGGTACTTCCGGATTGTTTCAGCGATCGGCTTGAATTTGGGGATCCTGGAAAGCAGTCTTGCTTCGGCGTTTTGTATTGTTTGCATTTTGTGGACAACCCGCGATTGTGCATTGGCAAATAAGCCATTGCAATAATCCAGTGCGGATAACACCAGAGTGCTTACCAAGGTTTTTCCGGCACTGTCTGGTCAGAACGGGATTCTTTTTCTTATCATTCTCAGCTTGTAAAAATCTGTTGCTGCTATTTGATTGGCATGAGCAACAAAGTTGAGGTTTTCATCGAAGACGACTCCCAAGTTCCTAACCTTGGGGACCGGGTTAGGCAGAACTCCAAAGAATGAGGGCCACCAGGCGGTGGACCAGCCTGGAGAGAGTTTTCCAAAAATGACAACCTCCGTTTTCTCGGAGTTAAGCTTAAGACAGTCAACCCTTGGGTTAGTGAGGAGCTTAAAGTGCCTTTTAAGCACTGTAAGAAAATGCAAAGGGATTGGAGACGTCATTACCTTTCTAATGACAAAGCGCTGTAAGAAGGCTCTAAATATCTACCATGGTGCAATTAAGAAAGCTTAGTCAGACTTTTTTACAGTTCAGATTGACATGTCTCAAAACAAGTCTCTGGAGATATTTAAAATCGTTAAAAAGGTCTTCTAAACTGTGACTACATGCCTGCTTTTATCAATGTTTCACTTCAAAACTATGCAATTGTATTCATTTAATGGAGCATACAGATCTCAGACAATGGGCGATTTGTATAGGGTCAGTGGAAAGTCCAAAAGGTTGTCCTTGTCCTCCCCATTAGTGTCTCCTATGATCTGCTATTAGGTCTCCTATGCCCCTGCTATTAGGTAAGGAGGACATACCTATGTGTCGGTAGTAGATAATTCCTTGCACTGAGCAATTTACTGTATGTTGTGATATGAGAAGTAGAGTTCTTAAAATAGCTGTGAAATAGGCTAATCACGTAAGAGGTCTCATATATACTCACATGAGCAGACTGAGGTGAAAACAGCCAAGCGGCACTAAGCCAGCTATACCTATTCGAATTAGGAAGTCAACTATGGTCCCGCAGGCACATATTGAGCATTGCGTCATGGAAGGTACTAGACACGGCCAATAGAAAAGTAAAGAGGATAATACATGGTGGAGCGGAGAAGGTATTTCGACATGCAAAAAGGGACACCTGATCCAATACAGTTAAGGGCAAATCCAATGTGCATGTATAACAGTAACGTTGATCAATGCACCCCTCCCACCCCCCGTTGTGGAGAAACAGTAATTAGAACAAGAGAGCATCAGTATATTGTAAAACAGGACAGCAATCAGCCCTTTATACTGTATCTTTACACAATTTAGCATACGACTGAATAATAATAAGAAATATGGTAATCTCTTGACCAGTTTGATTAAATGAAGCAGTCATTTTAAAAGTTGTATTTTATGTGGTACTACAATTTCCACAATGACTCATAATGGCAACAGTGGGAAGCTTGTATATATAGCTTCCTAGCACTTTTGTCACAACGTTGATTTTATCACAACTACCTCTTTTTGTACACACAGGAAGTACAAGTGTTTCAATAAAGTACATGAATATATATCTATATATATATATATTTATATATATATATATATATATATATATATATATATATATATTCATGTACTTTACTATAAATATATATATATATATATATATATATATATATATATATATATATATATATATATATATATATATATATATATATATATATATTTCATATCACCTCCCCCTCCCCCCCTTCTGTGAAGAGGTGCAGGGTACGACGGCTGGTGTGGCCCTGCCTTGACGTAATGGCTCTACAGCCCTGATTCACACCCCATTAAATCCTGCTGCGCTGCTTGAATGAGGCGAGGCAGCACAGCAGGAGAGTCTAAACTAATGAACTTGTGTCCCAGATTTCTAAGAGGGCAGTTTGAAATGTGAATCTGCACAACATTGTGATTAATGAGCAGGTTCACCCTACCCTCCCTTAAAAACCGGGATATGTTATAGTTTTAGGAGAAAATGACCAGACCCTGGGACAATCCTTAAAAAACCGGGACTGTCCGGGTAAATCCGGGACATCTGGTCTCCCCATCCCACTCTCTCATTGCTTACCCCACACGCGTCCTTTGTTGCCTCCCCATGCCCTACGTGTCACATACCCCACTTTACATTTGGGGAAGGAGAGGGGTATTGCTTAGGCTTTGGGCATGGGCGTCCACAGGAATTTTTCCGGATGGGGGGGGCAACAATTTTACTTCATCACCATCCTCCGACATGATTGAGCACAAGTATTAAATAAATAAATAAAAAATCTAATAAAACAAAGAGCTTAAATAAACAAAGAAACCCATGGGGGAGTGGAGAGAAAAATCTTGTGAGGCGCCACAGCAGATGACCTGGCAACTACAATGAAACAGAGGAAAAAACTAAAAATGGTCGGAAAAAAAATCCCTAATTCAGATTGATGTTGTTCTAAAGAGATCCACATCAGCAAACCTTTCATTGGTGATACAGTGGACGATTGTGTCAAATTCCAGAGCTTGTAGGATCAGCCTCACTAAGCTACATTGTCTAGAACAATATTAATGAAGCAACTCATTAAGTACCAAAGCCATAACTGATTCCACCTATCTACTTGGACAGAAACTCAAAGAGGAATGTCCTCTTTAGAGTCTGTGGAAAAGCAAGAGAGAGAGATCACAGTGCAGAAGCAAAGGCCAGGTGCAGGAAAACTGAAAAAAGGAAAGCAAGGGACTGATAAATAGGTAGGTTTTAGGTGTACTCTGCAAATCATTGAACACGGAAGTGGCAGGGCTACATGTCCTCTAATGCACACCTCTTTAGAACAGAGGCAGAGACCAAAAGGCAAACAATAAGGATGGACAGAATGGAGTTCATGGGTTTGGTGGGACGGAGTTCTGACAGACTTGGGAATTATATTTAGCTAGGAGTAGGGGGCAAAAAAATGGAGGACTAGCTTGATGTCATATTTTACGTTATTCAGGGGCCTTGCCCATTCAAGAGAAGAAACTGTGTTTTGAGGTCCCTTAATAAAAAGGTGATGTGGTGAGAGTAAAAAAGTACTGAAGATGGGGGGGGGCAGAGGGGGGTTATGAGGTAGCCCCAGCTCTTTCTGGTGTTGCTAAAGTTGGGCACAGATGCCCAAGGCTAACAGATACATTTAGGAGAAAAGTAATCTGCTAAAGAGGCAGGTCCCGAAGCAACACATCATATCAAGTAAGACTTGCTGGGGATTGATGAAAGATGACCAAAAGGGGAGATAGACGAATACAGTTGCTTCTAGTTTTAAGAAAAAAGGGGTGGGGTAACCAGTCGAGTGAACATTCTACCTCTTAATTTGTCTAGAGGGTCCGGGTCAGACATAGTATAACCTGGAATAACTGAAATATGGCAGTGCTGGCCTGATACCGGTAAGTTTGAGAACGGACTAATAGATCAGTGTAAAAAAGGTGTCTGGTAGGCCTAAGAGAAGACCAATATGCCAATACAAACTGGACAGGGCCTAGAACCCAAAGAACTAGGTAAAGTGGTGAGAGAGATAGCCGAGAATCAAATACAGGCTAGCCTATTGCCTAGTAGATGGTAATGGTAACCTGCTTATCTGATCCAACAGCTTCAGGTTATCCAAAATGCGGCCGCACGACTTCTGTTTCAGCTCCCCAGGAGATCTAGCGTCCGCCCTTACTTCCGCAGTCTTCATTGGCTTCCGGTTGCCCACCGAATTTTGTTTAAATCACTGGTTCTCTCCTTTCGTGCGACCCATCTGCTTGGCCCTGTGTACTTGAGGAAAAGGTTTACCTTATATGTCCCGAACCTCTGCCTCCGCTCGGCCAACCAGTGCCAAATGACTGTGCCTAGATTTAGGTACACTAGATTAGGAGGCCAGTCTATCTCTGTTAGGGCCTCTAGAGCCTGGAATGCTCTCCCTCTGCATCTTAGGGTTGCCCCGACCGTTGCTGCTTTCAAGAAAGGGCTGAAAACTCATTTGTTCCATATGATCCTTTAACTGTCAGCTCTTTTTTTTCCCACTACTTTCTGCAGCCTCACTCACAGCGCCAGGATACTTGCTAGTAACGGAGCGCGATATAAAAGCTTTCAGAACATAACATAACATAACATAACAATGGTATGATGTATTAGTTTTTAATTGACCATTCTATTAGTTTAAAAACTAAAGGGGTGGGGAATTATTTTTAGGTTTTTCTTGTCTCAATAATAATGAACTGTATTCAACTTTAAAGTTTTTCTATGCTGATTTCATTGCTCCTTTTCGTCCTTCAATGACAGGCCAATTAGTTTGATCCCTAAGAGATACTTCTCCAGTTGCTAGCCCAAGAGAAGTGGCTTCAAATATGCACACCCCATGTTTACACCATTGCATACACACACATGCGTTGTCTCCACACCCATTCCGGCCTAAAGAGCTGCACTTCAGTTCACACTGGCAATGCCCCTATGGAGCTTGAGGTTAAATTTTGTTCAAAATAGTGACACCTCACACAGATCCCAACAGAAGCATAGCGCTTTGAAGACACTTCTTCAAAAGAATTGCATCTCTCAAATACACCAAGGAGGATTTCTTCCTTTCTTGATACACTGCCCGTTAGTGCTACATAATTATGGCGACAAGATGCCTGTAAGTTACAGGGAGAATTACTTTTCCAGGCCTGGGTTTTGCTTTTACATTATTAGCTAGTGTGTTAGACCAATTGATTGAAATAAAATTAACCTAGACTACAGCTCCCAGAATGCACTGGTATGGCAAATCAAAACTGGAAAAGTTGTGCCCTGGTGAGAGTCATCTGGTCACCTATACATATGACTGATACTGCCCCAAAAACTGTATATTCGCAGACAGTGCCCAACTACCACAATGTCATCAAACCTCTGCAGTTCACCCAAATAAATACCCACATAAAGGGTGAGCCTCATACCAATACTTATTTTTTCCAAATAATAATACCAACCCCCACCAAAAAGTTAAAATACCACTGCTGTGGCATGCGGCACTTAATACCAGCACAGTACTCCCAGAGACAGCCCACACAAGTGGCTTTAGCTGCAACTCCCCGAATCGGCCGTCCTCAGAAATAACCCCCAAAGCACACACAGAAAAGAGCTAAATCCCACAAATATTCCACCACAACGAACTCTCAATTAAGTCATTCTATACTGCTTGCTCTCCATGCAAAACGGCAATCCTATTTCTGTTCATGAAATGGGGGCTAGCTCACTTCACACTTACCACAGGTAAGAAACCAACTTCTAGGTGGAGTTGCATCACAAACACACAATGCGCCTCCTCTCAAGTTTCGCATAACCAACTGAAACCCTTACCCCTTATAAAGCACCTTACATAGCATTCCACTATGTACCAATATTTCACACAGCCCTTGATGTACTTTAACAAAAATCAACATCTTTCCCAATTAAACGATATATCATACCGTCAATTTGAGGATACCAAAAATAAGCAAAACATGCAGTAATCTGACTGCTACTTTAAACAACATTTTGTATCTAAAAGGAGTAAACAAACTCCCAAAGCAAGAACGTCAATATAGTTTCAGTGATGGCCCTTATGCACTCACTATTCAGAAATCAACGAGGGTTTTTGCTTGAAAAGCAAAGGACATGACTACAGGGCTCATAAGGGACCTGTTTCAATGTTCATTGCTTAAATCCTTACAAAACATAAGGAGTATGGTTTTAAAACATATCGCGAAACTACTCTTAGCCCTTACTCCAGCACTTCCGTCTTCAACTACAGAACTTCTCGCCACCACGATTTGGTATAACAATAGCATTCTTATTAAATTGAAACCCTTTTACTGGAAAACTTGGCGGCAGCGGGGTTTAATCTGGGTCTCCCAACTTTTCACTGGATCTGCCTTCACCCCTTTTCCAACTCTCCGTCAACTCTTTTCTCTCCCTGCCTCTTTTGTTCATAAATACACCCTACTCAAAAATGCAGTTATGTCTGCCTATGACTCTCTTTCTACCTCTAATCCGACTACGCCCTCTATCACTCCCGTCTCTTTTCTGCACACTCAACTACGCTCTAACCCATCAGCTTCCTCCATTTACCATTCCTTTTACGATCCTCCGTCACCTAGGCCTAAATCCAAAGTTGAGGAGCAATGGGAATCTGATCTAGGTGTCTCGTGGCCCACATCCCTGTGGGACAAAATATGGACCAAACTCCGCAAATCTTCCAGGGCAGCTTCCCTCACGCAAACCCTTTTTTTCCTCTACAACCGCCTTCTTTACACGCCATCTCTCCTCCACAAACGCTTTCCCCTGACCTCAGACCTTTGCTGGTCTTGCTCTAACCCCAATGCCACACTCTTTCACATGCTTTTCACATGTCCTTCTACGCATGCTTTCTGGACTAAAGTCTGGAATCAAATCAATTCTATCTTCCATACCTCCATCCCCTTTTCTATCACTGACATTTTCCTTGGTTCACTTTCCTCTTCTTGGATTGACGCTGATGTAAATGTTCATATTGTTGATTTATTATTGGCTGTTGCGTTCCAGCAAATTACTGTTAATTGGAAAGACTCCAAGGGCATTACTTTTAAAGCTTGGTGGTTCAATGTATGTTATAACCACAGACTAGATACTGCATTTGTTTACCCCACTTCCCTGGCTCCGAAAAGGCATGCATTATGGCTCCCTGTTACCCTCTACCTAGATGCATGTGCCAAGCGCTCCTTTCACTTATCCCCAGTTCAACAAGAAGTTTCGAAACCCCCTTGAATAACCTTTTGTTCCTTCTTATTCATTAATGATTATTTATCTGCATATTTGTGCATTGCCTCTAATGTTATGTAGTTTTAATGATTGTACTTTTTAAAGTTTTAGCCTCATTGTTATCTCCCTTTCTTTTTTCTCTTCCCTATCCTCCCTCTCTTTTTTATCCCTCCCCTCATTTTATTTCACCACGTTTTTTATAATGCTCTTAGTTAATATTCATGCTATTCCTGTTGCTTTCTCTCTGTATATTATGTTGCCATTATTCGGTTATCTTAATAAATTTTTCTTTGAACTAAAAAAAAAAAAAAAAGAAAAAAAAAAAAGATCACATTTATGAACATAAAGCTGCAGTGCACATTTTATAAACTAATATAAGGAAAACAGTTGATAAGGATCACTTTGAACGTTTTCTACAACATGCATCCACCAGGTATCGCATTACCTCCAGGAATGGTGAACTTCCTCACCTGAGGAAAACAATGCCATTCAAAGACGAGAAAAAATTTAAGTTGTGCTTCACTGGCAAAGTCTGTAAAGTTTGGGTGTGAATAAAACCAAGCTGGCCACTTTGTGACCACTCTGTCTTGCTTTATTTAGTTATTTATTTTTCGTATTTTTAACATTTATTTTTTTCTCTCCATCCCGAGGCTGCACTTTGGAATTGAAAAATGTCAGAAAAAGACATTTCCAGCAAAAGTATTACTTTCTTTTCAGAACCATTTCAAAGGTGAAGGAAAGAAGCAAAGGTGAGGAAAGAGAGGGAAGCCAGTTCTTGGAGTCACGGTTTTCAGCACTTGAGGAGCTTGTACAACCATAGATTCGTTTTCGGTTAACATCACGTGACGTGTTTATTTGTAATGCGCATTGCGAGCTGCCTTTCAGACATTTCAGTGCGCTGACGCTAGCAGACAGTTAGAAAAGTGAAAATAAAGACCAGGGACCGGTGTAAACATACGAAGCACTTGCAGTGCAAGGGTAGTCGAGTGAACTCAGTATCGTACGTAGCTCATAACTCTACCAGTTAGCATCACGCCAGCTTCACTCACTCCCAAAGCCAACATTCACCAAGTGCTGTGCAAGCGCTAAGAGTAAAAGAGTAAGGGCAGGTGACACATTTAGTCTGATAATCTGGTTCTGCTACTACTGAAGCGCTCTGTTGCCGAGAAGCGAGGTCGGCGCTAGATAAGAGATTCATGATAAATATTATACTATGCAGTCAAAAGTAATAGGGCAGTGAAAATGCGCCGCTCACAGCCAGATGGTTTATCAGTAGTGTCTCAGTGCACAATAGGACACTGGGGGACGAGGGAAGAACACCCACCGGAAGAGACATCTCCCTTCTGTGGAGAAACGCGGGGGTTCCGCTGAGAAGAGGAATGAATACCTGTAGGACAGGTGTCAGGAGTCCGGGTGGAAAAATGAACCGTATTCAAAGAGCTTGTGTTGCAAGCTGGGGAGGGGGGGATTGAGTGTCAATCTACTGTTACGGCAGGATTTTTGATCTCTTATCTGATCTCTATAGATCTAAATCCCAACTCAGGTCGACTGGACCTTTGTTACCTGTCATAGAGTAAAAAGCAATCCACTACTAGGTTAATCAGTTAAGACTCGCACAACTCTGAAGAACCACTAACTACGAATACGTTTTAAAGGTTTTATTATAAAGCCAAAGATAACTGGAGATACAAACATCTCAATATAAGGTTCAAAAGATACACTGGCATTAGTACAAAGATGAATTCTCTAAATGTCCTTAGGCGACAGAAGAATATCACCAAAACTAATTCAAAGATCATCAAGTTTGCAAGTTGTAACTTGTGCGACATTTACAAGGGAAGGAAAATTCAAATTAGACTATCCCTACACTAGACTAAGTCAATCAATCAATCAATCAAGACATTTGTAGAGTGCACTACCTACCCGTAGGGTCTCAAGGCGCTTGGGGGGGGGGGTGCCGTTACTGCTCGAACAGCCAGGTCTTGAGCTTCTTCCTGAAGGAGAGGTGGTCTTGGGTCAGGCCGCAGCGCAGGTCGGCCGGGAGGGAGTTCCAGGTCTTGGCGGCCAGGTAGGAGAAGGACCTTCCTCCTGTGGTGGCTCTACGGATGCGTGGGACGGCGGCGAGGGCGTGGCTGGCAGATCGGAGGTGGCGTTTGGGAGCGTAGAAGTTGATGCGGTCGTTGAGGTAGCTCGGGCCTTGATCGTGGAGAGCTTTGTGAGCGTGGGTAAGGAGGCGGAAGGTGATTCTCTTGTTGACCGGGAGCCAGTGCAGGTCTCTTAGGTGTCCGGAGATGTGGCTGTGTCGTGGGACGTCGAGGATGAGTCTGGCTGAGGCGTTCTGGATGCGCTGGAGTCTCTTCTGGATCTTGGCGGTGGTTCCGGCGTAGAGTGCGTTGCCGTAGTCCAGTCGGCTGGTGACGAGGGCCTGGGTGACGGTCTTCCTGGTCTCCATGGGGATCCACCAGAAGATCTTCCGAAGCATGCGCAGGATGTTGAAGCACGACGAGGAGACGGCGTTGACTTGCCTGGTCATGGAGAGGGAGGAGTCCAGGATGAAGCCCAGGTTGCGTGCGTGGTTTGTTGGTTTGGGTGCGGTGCCCAGGGCGGGGGGCCACCAGGAGTCGTCCCAGGCGGAGGGCGAGGAGCCCAGGATGAGGACCTCCGTCTTGTCTGAGTTCAGTTTCAGGCGGCTCACCGTCATCCACTCGGCTACCTCTTTCATCCCTTCGTGCAGGTTGGCTCTGGCGGCGGCGGGGTCGTTGGTCAGGGAGAGGATCATCTGGGTGTCGTCGGCGTAGGAGATTATGTTGAGGTTGTGTTGGCGTGCAATGGTCGCGAGGGGGCTCATGTAGACGTTGAAGAGAGTAGGACTCAGCGAGGATCCTTGAGGGACGCCGCAGATGACTTCGGTGGCCTCTGACTTGTACGGTGGTAGGCGGACTCTCTGTGTTCTTCCGTCGAGGAAGGAGACGATCCATTCCAGTGCCTTCCAGTGACATCCCTACTCAGCAAGATCTTTACCTATAAAGGTGTCAGCCGTGGTGACTTCCAAAGAAGATCACTCACTTTTCCTTAGTCTTTGTTGTAAATCTGTGCATAAGTATGGGCGGAAAATCCGTTCCGCTCGTGGATTTTGCGGATTTTCGGTAAATTCGCAATCCGCGAGATTCGCGAATTTCCCGCAAAATCCGCAAATCCGCGAGCAGCGGATTTTATGGCTTGCTCGCACTGTTCGCGTGAGTTTGCGGCTTCCCAGTTCAACTTCGCGCCCCGCGAATAAGCGCTAAATTGCAGAAATACGATCTTAGCAAAACTGAAACTACTTACCAGGTTCAAAAGTTCAAGCTCATCATTAGTAGCCATTTCCTGTAGTGCTTCCTGAGGGGCCCCTCCAGAGTTCAGTTGCCTACTTGCAACTATTATGTGACCCTGCTCTGACCCTCAGAATAGTTACACATATGCCACAAAGGTCCTGAATTACAGCTAAGGGAGACAAGCAGGAGCCAGGCTGGAAGTTCAAATCCAGTGACACATTAATCAGCCCCTAATTCATTATTGTCAGTTGGGGCAGGGCAGGTGTTGTAACTAATTTTGCAACAATGAAAGCACTTAGCAAGTGCAAAAGATCACTAATCAGGAAGCACTAAGGAAGCAGGTGCCAGCTAAAAAAATATTCTGTGACACATTAAACAGCCCCAAATTAATTCAGGTAACTTGAGGCAGGGAAGGTGTGCTTTGCTTTGCCACAATAATGTACACTGGACAACCAGAGGGTGCTGTGATGAAACAGAGGGTGGCATGGGTGAGCCAGAGGGTGGCATGTGGTGACAGAGGGTGGCAGTGATGAAGAAGAGTGTCCCAAACAGGCTGGACACGTAGAAACAACAAGTTCGCAAAACTTGCGACCCGACAGGTAAGTTCGCGTTTGCAAAATTGTACAAAAACCCTCGCGACCTGGCAGAAACCCGCGCGAACACAAAAAAAATCCGCAAATTCGCGAGAATTCGCAGATTTTGCGGATTGCGAGTTCGCAAATCCGCAAAATTCGCGAACTCGAGATTCGCAAAATTCGCCCATGTCTATCTGTGCATCGCAGTTATGCTCTATCTGCCTACCCATACGCTCTCTTAGGTTCCTCAGGCCATCTGCTCTAACTCCACCCAGGGGTGCTGTCCCTAATACAAAATCACAATTACAGTAGAAACGCCCCTCAGAGACGCCCCTCACGTACACCCCTCACGTGGTGTTGGTTCTGGCTTTTTCCATGCTGATACTCCTCTGGGCTCATCGTTAGCATTGACCTTGCTTCTCAGGCTCTTCTCCGGCAAGACGGTACCCCCCAGGAAATTCCTGAAGCCTCCTCCAGGCCTGTGCCTGTCTCCCAGAACAGAGCTCTATTCATCACTCTCTTGATTGGAACCCCCTCGCACCTGCAAACAGACACCCATGAAGTGGGCCCCAAATTCCGGCCTCCAGCTTATCTCCTAAGTCGTAAAACTTCGAGCATGGTCCACGATTTATGCTTAACACGACCGGATTCTAACTAGCACATGCAGATCAAAAGAAACGGCCTTATCTCTTCAGGCCTACTAGAATTCCATGAAACGGCCTGTACACTCTATGAACCTTTATTTCTCAGCCTAAACAGTATTCTAACTTATTACACACAACTGGTTATAGGTAACACTTCTATAAACGTATATTTTCAGTTTTATGATCAACAATACTTTGAAATATGACATCAGTAATCCATATCATGTGAAATTGTAAAGGCACGTATTCTTTCTCAGTGAACTGCCATGAGGCCTACACATTTCTACGTTTAACAGCATTACATTCTCCTCAGCAACAGTCACATAACATGGAATTTAATATCATTCTAACATTTCTAAACACTCCTACATTAGCTTTTCACACTGATATATGCACTCTATATTAATTAAACACTCTTATGTGTATGCACTTCTATAAATTCGACACTCTTATATGTTCCTTTAACTAGACTGGTGCAACGTGCTTGTAAATATGGTGCACCTCTACATTTTACTTGATTTGCGCTCTCTCAGTTACCTTTAGAGGTCATCCCCATCACAACACCACCCTTGAAGTTATGAATTGAATCAAACAGAATTCGTTGCAGTGCTCCCTCGCTTCATCATCTCTAGAGCCCTCAAACTCCTGTACTGGTTATCCTGCATCGCAGCTAACCTCTGCTCCTGCTCTCTCATGGATCTTTGCAACCTATTTGATCTATACCATTGATACAGCCGTACCAACCCCCACAATGTGATTACACAAATCACTATTATGATGATAGGTTTCAGTATGTACCAAATGAAACTCTTCCCTAGGTTGGCAAACCAACCTCCAACTTTACCCATTCCATGACCCACTTTTTCCCACACAGTCACCTGTGTGAGATCCTCAATCTCATAATGAATTTCAGTGATGTTCTGTATATATTTTTCAAGAGGTTTTGAATTGTCTGGAATATAAGTGCAACATTCCTGGACCTTCAAGGCCTTACAGACTCCGCCCTCTTTGGCTAACAGGACATCTAGAGCAAGTCAGTTCTGAAGAACCATTGCCCTTATCGATTGCATCTCTCCCTCCACCAGCATCAGTGATCTAGCAGTGCTGGCAGACAACCTATCTACAACTGTTGTCAATCTCCTAATCTTGACATCATTCAGTATTAGCCCTAAAAGAGGGAACACAGCACCAAATACGTCTCCAATTACCTCATCAGTGCTTACATCCCTTCTCCCTCTGGCTTGAGCTCTTCCCTCTATGATTTCTAGATCTTTAGCGTGGTATATTTTGGGGAAGATAATTGCTAAATAACATGATCCGTACCAATTATCAGGTAGTTTCACATATGCATTTCTTCCACAAACAAAATATACATTCAGGATCACCTGCATTCCCTTCAAAAAATCCTTTGTATAGTATTCAATTTGGAAAGCATGTTCACAACTTACTTCTCCCACAAACACATTCTCATAGTAGGTTTTACCCCTGTGTATACATAGTTTCCCTTTTTGCTCTCGATCTAAAGCTATTGGACCATTACTACCCTTCCTTTTGTGTGACTTTTCCTCCTCGGTCCAATCTGTTTTCCATTGGCCCGAAGCCTTTAGGATCTTCTGCCTCCTATATCGATCGTCCACCTGCCCTATAAATTTTTTCTCAATTTCTGACACTTTACAAGTCAAATTATTTCTTCGGGCATGTGAAGTATCCAGCGTTCTCCAAGGAATGAAAAATTTCTTTAATCGATCTTCACTCTTATAGTAGTCCCACTTGTTCATATGCTTGTAGGCCGGGACCTCTGGTAAAACAGCGTCAAAGTTTGAAAAATAATACTCAAAGCTGTCACGTCCATAAAATATACTAAGCAACAAACTACATGTGATTCCATAAGTCAATGGAAGATGATGGTATCTAATACCTTCGTCTACAGAAGCTGGCAATTGGATGCAGACGTAACAGTCTTTTGCCTCCATAGCATCAATGTATTCATAAAGTAATTTAGCATATGCATTTGATTTGAAATTTCCTTGTGATTCATCTACGTGCAACCTACGAGTTTCTGCTGCTAGCAAAGCTTTATCTTTCTCTGTATTGTCCCCCATTTTTCCAGCAGTAGTAGGTTTCGGTGTTACTACAACTTTTGCTGCCTTCATTGCCTTCTCTTCATTTTCATGTCCCACTATATATGATACAGTAACTACTAAAACTATAAGAAAAATTACTCCCACTAAAAGTGTGCCTACTATGCATTTTGCTTTGCGGTTCGGGTTGCCGGCCTCCATGATCTCAAGACAGTGTAGTTCTAATTTTCTTTTCTCCACAACACAAAGTCTCTTTTCTTTGCTCCTTCAACAGTGTTTTCTTTGACAAAGTCTCTTTTCGAACCACACCTGGAAGCTGGTAATCCCTTTTGCAAGATCAGTCTTTGGAATTATGGCAACAGACAACCCTAGCCCTTCCCCGTCCACTAAATGGAAAAGTCCCTAAATTTCTTCTTCTTCCACTTGGCGCTAGGTTATCTCTCAATCTGTTTATTTTCAAAGTCTTTAGCAGTCTGTAATCATGCGTGTTCCAGCGGCTCTAATCACAAATTCTAAAATCTCTAAGCGAAGAATGATCTCCTCAAGTGCTGGCATCGTTGGACCAAAGGTCGGAAATTCTATTCTGTTTAAAACCAAATCTCTTATTCTGCTCAGATAAGGAGGATTGGGGACAGTGAGTGTCAGCAACCCTTCGATCTCAATTCCAGGTACCAACAACACCACTTCCAATGTTATGATTGGATCAGTACTTGTCCCTGTCACTTCCCTCACTCTCCCGGATCTCCGTGCACAGGACATCTGCTGCTAGGTAGGTCCACTCAGGAGTGGCGTATCTTCTGCAAGGCACTCGCACCCTCCTTGATCTCCTTGGACCCTCCTGTTCTCGATTCTGTGCACCTTCGTCCAGATCTGAGTCTTCAGATATAGGAGCAAGAGTTCTCTCTGGAGTTGGCTTCAGGCTCGGCCTCTTCTTCCTTTCAGGCCAACTAGCTTCTCCACGTCTTGTTCTCCTATTTCTTGTCCTCATACTCGGTTCTTGATCACTCCCGACTTGATCCGTGTCTGAGCCGTATTCACAGCAACTTTCTCCTTCTGTGGCAACTTCAGTTTCACTGTCGTCTTGTCTTTCTTCCGCTTGATCTGAAGCACTCCCAGCTTCCTCCGACACCCCCACAGCTTGACTGATCCCCTCTAGTGGTTCACCGTCCACTACTGGATTTTCATCTGTGAGAGGAGCTGTTTCTTCCAGGGGTGCTGGAACTCTTCGAGTATGGGAGGCGTGAATCCAGTTTGGCAGCCCCCCGCACTTTACAGCGGTATTCGTTGTCAGGATTATCTGGTAGGGTCCCTTCAAGCGTACGTCTAGGCAGTTCTTCCGGACGTGTTTCTTCACCAGCACCCAGTCACCAGGGCACAGGTCGTGACATAGGTCTCTGGAAGATGGAATTTCAGCTGCCTGCACCTGAAGAGACACAGAATGAATGACATCAGAAAGTCCCTTGCAATAATCCAGGATCAGATCATCTGTGATATTCAACAAAGCTGTAGTTGGAACAGATGGAAGTCTCATTGCCCTCCCCATTAGAACCTCGTGTGGAGAGAGACCTGTTCTCCTGTCTGGTGTGCTACGTATACTCATGAGTACCAATGGCAGGGCATCAGGCCAGCTTAAGGATGTCGATGAACACACTTTGGCCATTCGGGATTTTATAGTTCTGTTTATCTGCTCCACGATCCCTGAAGCTTCAGGTCGATAGCTACAGTGCAACTTCTGATCAATATTTAATGCAGAGCAAAGCATCTTCACAACTTCACTATTGAAATGTGTCCCTCTGTCTGATTCCAAAGAGGTCGGCACCCCGAAGCGTGGTATTAACTCTCTAAGCAACAACTTTGCTACTGTGAGTGTGTCGCACCTGCGTGTAGGGTATGCCTCGACCCATCTGGAAAATATGCATACAACCACCAGAACATACTTGAGGAGGTTGCATTTTGGCATCTCAATAAAGTCTAATTGCATTCTATTGAAAGGCCCACCAGACCTCCCAATGTGACTCAATGTAACTGGTGTCCTTTTCCCTACATTCAATTGCTGACATGTTACACACCTCTGACACACTGCTTCTGCGGCTACTCTAAACTTGGGGTTATACCAAGTCTGCCTAAATACCCGCAGCATGGCATCTCTTCCTAAATGTACTGGACCATGAATCTGTCGTGCCATTGGACTCACTAACTCATTTGGTAATACTGCCCTTCCATCTGCTGAAATCCACAAATCCATTTCACTTTTTACACAACCTGCTGTTTCCCATGCCTTTTTCTCCAAATCTGATGCGTTTTCTTGCATGCCTTTTAAGTCATCCCAAGTGTCAACTGTTTCTAGCATCATTTTCAACTCTGTCTTTTCCTGTGTCCCACCCACTTCCACTTCCGTGAAAGAGTATCCTTGCTCCGCGCAGTAGCGAGCAACCTCATCGGCGTACCTGTTTCCTTGGGACACAAAATCTGTACATTTGGTGTGTGCTACACATTTAACAATGGCAATTGCTGCCGGACCTTGTAACGCTTCTAACAATAGTCGCACAAACCCCCCATTTCGAATAGGCGAACCTGAGGAGGTCATGTAACCTCTCTGAGACCACAATTGCCCAAAGTCATGAACTACACCGAAACCATATTGGCTATCTGTGTAAATGGTGACTCGAATTTTGCTACCTGCTATATAGGCACGTGTCAATGCAATGATTTCGGCTACCTGAGCGGAGCGTACTCCTTCCAGGCAAGCGGCTTCCACAACTCCAGTAATGGTGCAAACAGCATAAGCTGCTCTCAACTGACCAGTATCGTCTCTTACACATGAGCCATCAACAAAGAAAATTTAATCAGGGTCAGTCAACGGCTCATCCACGATATCTGGTCTTGGCTTGGTGCATAGTTCAGTCACATCAAGGCAATCGTGATCTTCACATTCTTCGTCTTCTATATCATTAGGAAGTGGCATCAAAGTGGCAGGATTCAAAACAGAGCACCTCTTAAGGGTCACGTTCTCTGCAGCAAGGATAACTTGCTCGTAGCGCGTGAGCCTATTATTGGTCAAGTGCTGTGTCTTGGTCCTGGTCATTAACAGTTCTACAGAATGAGGTACATACACCACTAATTAATGTCCCATTACGATACTTTCACACCTTTCAATGCTGACACCCGTTGCAGCAACGGATTTGAGACATCCGGGCAACGCTGCGGCTACTGGGTCTAAAGTAGCCGAAAATTATGCAACTGGTCTACGGGCATTTCCATGAATTTGTGCTAGGACTGACAAAGCACAACCTTCTCTTTCGCAACAGTAAAGTAAAAATGGTTTTTCGTAATCAGGCATTCCCAAAGCTGGAGCACGACACAAGTCCTCTCTCAGCTGTAGGAACAACATCAAACAATCCTTGTCCCATGGTACCGGATCACTCACCTCCTTGTGCGTCAGTTTTTGTAAGGGTTTTGCTTTCAGGGAAAAGTTAGCTATCCACTGTCGGCAATAACCAACCATTCCTAGGAACATCCTGACCTCTCTTTGTGTCGTAGGCGAATTCATCTTCATGATCGCCTCTATCCTGTCTGGTGATACCTTCCGCTTTCCTTTTTCAATTCTGTGAGTACTGTACTTCTGTCAGACAGTACTGCAATTTGCTCAGAGACACCTTATGCCCATTTTCAGCCAAATGGTTCAGCAAGGCGATGGTGTCTATCTTACAAGCTTCTTCTGTTCCTGACGCAACAAGTAGGTCGTCTATGTACTGAACTAGAACCGAGTTCTGTGGCAGTACTAGACTTTCAAGATTTTTCTTCAGTAGCTGGTTGAAAATCGATGGGCTTTCTGTATACCCCTGTGGGATACGACACCATGTTAAGACGCGATTTTCCAGCTTAAATGCGAAAAGAAACTGGCTCTCCTCATCTAATGGAATTGAAAAGAAAGCCTGGCAAAGATATATCACTGTGAACCACTCAGCTTGGAATGGTATCTGAAACAATATCACTGATGGATTCTGTACCACTGGACAACATGAAACAACTATGTTATTAACCTTTCGGAGATCCTGTACTATTCTAAATTTCCCGCTAGGTTTCTGCAAACCCATAATCGGGGAGTTACATGGACTACCCACGATTTCCTTCAGTATTCCCTGCTGAATCATGGAGTCGATCACGGGTTTTATTCCTGCAATCGTCTCCGGGGTCAATTTGTATTGAGGCGTTCTTGGATATTCAACATTTGGTTTTATCATGATTTTCACTGGTTCCACTCCTTTAATCAATCCTATCTCTTCTCCAGTGAAATCCCATACTTCTGATGACACAGTATCTCTTAAATCCCAAGGGAGCTCTTCCACCGTCAGGGTAGGGTACAGTTCTACACATACTCTTGAATTTGCAACTTTAAAGGTGGCATCATCGTCGTTAGTCTGTACCTCTACTCCCTGAGGCGTGCAGTATATTGTACAATTTAGTTTGCACAATAAGTCTCTTCCTAACAGACACACAGGGCTAGAATCACATACTACAAACTGATGTTCATCGCTGTAGCTTCCTATTCTCACTAGCACTGGTTCCGTCAAAGGGTTAGTCATTCTCCTATTTGCGACTCCTACCACCTGAATTGTTTCCCCCGACATTGGCAGATCTGGAACCACAGCTGATCTCAAAGTTGATCGAGTAGCTCCGGTATCTACTAAGAATGTTGTAGGACACCCCGCCACCTCAGCCTCAACAAACGGTCCTCTTTGGTCCACCTCTAGAACTGCCGTGAGGGTACAGTCCTCCTCTCTACTCACACGCCGTCCAGTCAGTGGATCAACGTAGTAACACTCTTCTCCTCCTACTAAAAGAGGCATTTGTCTATAGGTCTTGCCTCCTGTCGTAATCCTTGGTGGTTGCGGGAACTGGGCTCGAGGAGCCGAAGTCCCCCCTTTGGCCACCTTACCCTTCGGTACTGTCAACCCTTGGACTGGAACGGTCTGAACTTCCTCCTCCTCTATTTCCAGTTCTCCGTTCTCAGGGTTATAGGGACACTCGCGTTTCCAATGTCCCACCTGGTGACACTGGTGACACTTTGTCGTCTTTTTCAATGTAGCAAAGTCTATTCTAGGTCTTGGATTTTCATTGTTGTCCCTATTCTGACCATTTGATCTCCTTCCTATCGTCCCTGTTCCCTGTTGCTGCTGTCCACCCTTTCCAGCCGACTGCATCTGTACCATCATCAACTTCTCCTTAAGTTTCTTTGCTTTGGAATCTATTTCATCACTGCAATACCTTGCGTATCTCAAAATTTCATCCAATGGTTTGTTTTGCCAGCAAATCAAGTGTTGCTGAATCATCAAACAAATATCAGGTCTCAACCCCAAAACGAACTTCGATACAAACTGTCCTATGTCTTTGGGATCCATTACATCCAATCCACTGTATTGTTTGAACGTTTTCAGCAATCGCTCATAAAACTCATGGACTGTCTGCTTGGGTTCCTGTCTAGTTCGGTCTATTTTCACCCAATCTATATCCTGCGGTGGCACCTTCTCTTTCAGCCATGTCATCACCCTTTCATATTTTTCCATTACTCTTTCTGACGGTCCATTAGTATGAGCCTCTCTTTCTGGTTCTGCAGTGGGCCATTCGACACTAACTTTGCATGCTGTCCACAAGTCTCCTGGGACCACAATGTCGAATAAAGTGTTCAAATCAATCCATAGTACTTTCGAGATCTTCACAAACCTCTCTACCTGTTTGTACCATTCTACAGGATTTTCCCTTAACTTTGGAAATGAATTTGTAAATGCAGCCAAATCTCCCCTACTCCAGGGCACATGTACATAACTCCATTCGCTATTTCTCGCAAAGGGAATGCCTCCATCCGCAGTGGCCCTCCCTCCGGGGACATCACAATCTCTCTCCGCCTGACAGTCCCTTTCTTGGACCACCTCTCTTCCCATTTATCCAGATCTCTCCATGCTCTTATTCCTGTGATCAGTTCCCTTATGTGTGTTTTTAATCCAGTTGTCCTCCTCTCATCTAGGTCCTGATCTGAATAATGCAACCTATGGTTACCCTGTAATGCCTTTGTTCTCGACAAGTCTACCATATACTTATCTGCCAGTTCAGACAATGTCTCGTGAGTTGCTCTTGCCCTTCGAGTAATATCCTTTGCTATAAACAGCAGCTCATCTTGTTCGTACATGTCAATCCTTTCTAAAGGCAACTCACCATCTATTATCTCGTCCAAGTCAGATTTTAAACTGGTCACATGGAGCCTTTTTGCCTTTATCACAGCTTTCAGTGTGTCGTCTTTAGAGAGCCCATTTACGTCTCTCCCATCACAACTCTGAGTCCTACGTCTAAGCTCAGGCGTGTTATGGGGAGTCCTCCCATGCTCCCATCTCTCCAGGTCCCATGCAGTTCTATCCTCTCTTGGTGTATGGTGAAACACTTCTCCTCTCCCCATGTTCCCGCGATCCCGCTCCTGCCCATGATCACTTGACACATGGTGAGACACTTCGTGGCTCCCCATGTTCCCGCGATTCCAATGCTGTGCGTTATCGCCAGGTGCATGGTGGGTGCACTTAAAGCTATCCCTGTACTCTTGCGTCCTTCTGTCTCCTTCACTGTGGATGAGACGAGACGCCCTTCCACACTCTGTACTTCTACCTTCTTGCTCCTGCCTACTTCCAGTGTGCATATGACGGGTAGCTTCTCTACTCTCCTGACTCTTACCGTCCCACTCCTGACCGCTTTCGCTAGCCCCACAGTGAGATAATGTCCCATTGCCTTGACTTCCCCATTCAGCTTCCGCTCTTGACCTGTTACTCTGTGTTCCTGTGGCAGCATACCATTCCCTCAAGTCAGCCCTCAACTCCTTAAAGGATTTCGGCTGTGGTCCTCTCAGATCCATCGGTCCTCTCTGACCCCCCTGTTCTGTTATGGGATCCACTGCTGAATCCAATTTGGTGCTCCACTTTGTCGGTCCTGCCAATTGCCTCCAGGCATTTGTCATGTTGTTCCTTCTTTCCATTTCAGCTCTTTCTCTGTCTAGCCATACCTGTTTCTCCTCTCACACTTTCTCTGGGTTATAAACCGACACTATAGGACCTATGGTAACGGGTACTTGAAGAGCATCTGGCAATCTATGAGACTAAACACTCTCCGTTGCTGACACTTTCTGCACCACAAACCTTCCGACTACCCTCTGTACAGGACTAGGTTGAGGTGTTTCCTCACCTTTGGTAGATACCCAATCTGTTATAGGGAGTGGTCTATTCTCCTCTATGCCAACCCTATCTTCCCTTGGGAGCTCGGTACCTTCCATCTCCCTATTGTACGGAGGCGGTCTATCTACCAACAACCTACTTATTAGGCTATCCTCTGACTCGCTCTCATCATCCTCCTCTGGGGTTCTCTTATCTCCTGTAACCTCTATCACTGGGTACAACTTATCCACTTCAATAGTCTGTACCCTCCATTTCTTGGTTTCCGCATCCCATTTGTCATCTTGTACTGCTCTTACCGATCGTCTCACTCTTTCTTGACGTCTGTTCTGATTCCTGTCATGCGCCGCTCTAATCCACGCATTAAGGGCTTCAAACTGTGCTGGTCTAGGCAAAGGTCTCAATGAAGACATAACTGCTTTTAGCTGGTGCAACACTTCTAGTCTAAACGTTCCGTATTTCGGAAAAGTCAGTTCCTCGTTCCCTTCTGTGATCTTACTCCAAGTAGCAAGCCACAGTATAGTATGCAACCCAACATTCGTTGCCATATAATGTGCTGGTGTACCCTCTGGCGGGGCCTCTTCCCCGTAATAAGATTCTCTCCGTTTCCTCTTAAAGATCGCTCTCAAGCATTTAAAACACTTCATGTTCGAAATCTACAATTTTTCTATTTCCCTGCTTTCGTTTACTTCCTGATGACAATCCACCAATCCCAACGCGGTTCTCACTAACCGGCCTATCGCAGCGCGGCTTCACACCAACTGGCCTATCACAGCGCGGTTCGCGTCAACCGGCCTATCCTAGCGCGGCTTCACACCAACCGGCCTATCACAGCGCGGCTCTCTCTGACGTCACTCGTCTCCACTTCACAGCAGTTCCCCTCCTCTCTCAGCTCGTCTCCCGGTCATGCATGCGTCCCATTCATACTCTGAAAAATCATTACTTCCGACCAAGCGATCACTTTTCTTGACTGTATGCCCACAGTCTAACTGTAATTGTCACCTTAACTGACGAAATGTCTTTTCGCGAACGTCCAGACAATCGCCTTGACTGATAGGTTACTTACACACAGTAACTTCCGACCTGCATCCGTTACCCATACACTCACTCTTGCGTTCCCCCTATCACGGTCCTGCAGGCGATCAATGGTACCTCATGACCCCCTTTACAATAGTCGACAATTACTTTGGGTGTCCGATACACCCGAACCACTTAAGCTCTTCTCTGAACTTAAGTTTTTCACCAGGTTGCGCGCGCTCACAACCCTCCCTCAATCACACTACAGGCAATCAACTCCGCATGACATTACAATACAGATACAACACAAAACACCGCAATCTGACAACGCATGACCCTTATTATACTCACTCTAGTCCGACCCTGCTGCTTTTCTCTCGCACCGTCAGCACCTTCTTCGGCAGGCGATTCTTCTGCTGCTCATCTCTCGATCTCTAGGGGCCTCGGGGTAATCTTAACCTAGTCTAGATCACCTTACTCTAGAAAGTAACCATCCTCTGCTACCAACTGTTACGGCGGGATTTTTGATCTCTTATCTGATCTCTATAGATCTAAATCCTAACTCAGGTCGACTGGACCTTTGTTACCTGCCATAGAGTAAAAAGCAATCCACTACTAGGTTAATCAGTTAAGACTCGCACAACTCTGAAGAACCACTAACTACGAATACGTTTTAAAGGTTTTATTATAAAGCCAAAGATAACTGGAGATACAAACATCTCAATATAAGGTTCAAAAGATACACTGGCATTAGTCCAAAGATGAATTCTCTAAATGTCCTTAGGCGACAGAAGAATATCACCAAAACTAATTCAAAGATCATCAAGTTTGCAAGAATGGACACAAGTTGTAACTTGTGCGACATTTACAAGGGAAGGAAAATTCAAATTAGACTATCCCTACACTAGACTAAGTGACATCCCTACTTAGCAAGATCTTTACCTATAAAGGTGTCAGCCGTGGTGACTTCCAAAGAAGATCACTCACTTTCCCTTAGTCTTTGTTGTAAATCTGTGCATCGCAGTTATGCTCTATCTGCCTACCCATCCGCTCTCTTAGGTTCCTCAGGCCATCTGCTCTAACTCCACCCAGGGGTGCTGTCCCTAATACAAAATCACAATTACAGTAGAAACGCCCCTCAGAGACGCCCCTCACGTACACCCCTCACGTGGTGTTGGTTCTGGCTTTTTCCATGCTGATACTCCTCTGGGCTCATCGTTAGTGTTGACCTTGCTTCTCAGGCTCTTCTCCGGCAAGACGGTACCCCCCAGGAAATTCCTGAAGCCTCCTCCAGGCCTGTGCCTGTCTCCCAGAACAGAGCTCTATTCATCACTCTCTTGATTGGAACCCCCTCGCACCTGCAAACAGACACCCATGAAGTGGGCCCCAAATTCCGGCCTCCAGCTTATCTCCTAAGTCGTAAAACTTCGAGCATGGTCCACGATTTATGCTTAACACGACCGGATTCTAACTAGCACATGCAGATCAAAAGAAACGACCTTATCTCTTCAGGCCTACTAGAATTCCATGAAACGGCCGGTACACTCTATGAACCTTTATTTCTCAGCCTAAACAGTATTCTAACTTATTACACACAACTGGTTATAGGTAACACTTGTATAAACGTATATTTTCAGTTTTATGATCAACAATACTTTGAAATATGACATCAGTAATCCATATCATGTGAAATTGTAAAGGCACGTATTCTTTCTCAGTGAACTGCCCTGAGGCCTACACATTTCTACGTTTAACAGCATTACATTCTCCTCAGCAACAGTCACATAACATGGAATTTAATATCATTCTAACATTTCTAAACACTCCTACATTAGCTTTTCACACTGATATATGCACTCTATATTAATTAAACACTCTTATGTGTATGCACTTCTATAAATTCGACACTCTTATATGTTCCTTTAACTAGACTGGTGCAACGTGCTTGTAAATATGGTGCACCTCTACATTTTACTTGATTTGCGCTCTCTCAGTTACTATATCTGGTAATACTTGTTTAATTTAATAATGTTGATTGTAAGTGTACTCAACTTACATCAAATGTTATCATTAGGCACTCACACTCCACTCCCACACCCATTCACCCCCTCAGAACCCCATCCAAAACCCTTCACTGCATGCTCCGGGCATTCAGTTCCAGTAACTTTCAAAATGGGTTAAAACTTCAGTAACTCCTCTTGGATGAAAGTTAAGCGCAACGGTTCTCTTTTCAGTTTTCTGACTGAGACAAACAGCATTATTAGCATAGCCATGAGACGTGAACACTGTGGCGGGTGGAGCCGTCGAAAGCAAGACACGACGCTTCACTGACCTGTCCCTTCAGCCTCGAGGTGGAGGGCGAATCTAGAATCCCGGCAAATGCCACTCTGGGGCGCAGGGGGGCTCTGCAGCAATGCACTTCTGGGGGGGAACCCCGGTGTCTTGGGGATTTACACTGAGTGCGAGGGGTTTCCTGAGGGGATGGTGGGCTACAGTAAGCCCTTATCACCAGTGACAGCAGCTGCTGGTGAGTGTGTGGTCAGAGTAGAAGTGCGTCACAAGCAGCGGAGGTGAGCGCGCTCTTAATATTGACGGCCCTGCAGACAAACACCACTGTGTGGGCAGTCAATAATGACACAAGTAGTTACCTTAAGACGCGTTCCCTCACGCCTTAAAGTAACAAGGGGGGACCCGGGGAGAGCCGTGCGCGAGCCGGTCTCTCCCCGGGTATGTTCGCGCGGGTCAGTGGCCACGGCAGGTGGGGTGCTGATTGGTGAGGGCCAGGTGGGGGAATTAAGGCCAGCGCAGGGCAACGGAGCATTGCGCACTAGGGAGGCGGGCAGCGAGGTTCGTTTTTGTGGTCTCCGCTTCCTCGCGCTCCTGTGGGGCTCTGGCTCGATGGTGAGGCTCCCCGCCACCTCCTGGCGGTGCGGACCTGCGCGCCCCCTCGCCCCGGCTTCCCCATGGCCTCCCCCGGGACCGTGACCATCGAGGCCCTGTCCGTGGCTCTCGGGCTCTCCTTGGTTTTGGGGACCATTGGGCTGACCCCGCGGCTCAGCTGGGATGCGTGCGGGGAGATGGTGAGTGCCGCGCGCCTGGGGGTGGGCTGGGGTGGTGTAGTGCCTTTTGTCTCCTCCTTGGCGCCTCGATGCCGCCGGGGTGCCTTGGCGCGGCCTAGGAGGGGGGCAAATGCACGGGGCGGGTGCCCTCGTGTCTGGTGCATTTCAGGGTGGCTCGGGTGCTCCTGGCACCCGCGGTTATTTGGTGGGACACATGTGGAGTAGAGGTGGGCATTCGGAATCGGTGTTGGTGCACTGGAGGTTTGATGCACGCATGATTGCGCGCTAGCAAGGCGCCGTTGGTTTGTCCGGTTGTTCACCGGCCGGTGCGGCAGTGCCGGTCCTCACTCGCCGACGTCCAGAAGCAGGATCCTTGTGTGATGGTGGGAGGGGTGCTGGGGTCATGTGGCGACCCCCAGTAGGTGGCTGTCCACTGGGCTCTTTGTCCTCCAGGCCGCTGTCCCATGCGTGGCACCCTTGGTGGGAGTCTTCCAGCTGTCTTCCGCGGCGACGCTTGCAGGGCCATGGAAGCTTTGGGAAGGGGTTTCTGGGTGTTGACACGGAGGGCAGCAGCGTGCCATTTGGAGGTGCTTTTCTATCTCATGGTTGATTGTGGTCAGCGTTTGGGAATATCGGTGAGGCAGCTGAGGTATAAATATTGTGACTGTTCCAGTTTGGGATTGTCGAGTCCCCTCCTCCCCCCGTCAGTTGGTGCCCACCCCCCCCTTCTCATGGGCGCTTCTGCGCGGGTACGTTCGGCCCCTTCTGGGGCGGGGCTCCGTGGGGGTGCGTCTGGTGGCGGGGGGGGGGTCCTTTGGGCGGGCTGCTCGGGTGTGGAGCGGGGAGTTTGACATGGGGTTCTGCGTTCACCTTCTGGAGCCCAGGGGGTGGCGGGGAGGAACCTGGGTATTGGGAGCAGCCCTCGCTTGGCTGTTCCTTTATTTTCTTCTCTCTGTTTTATTTTATGCAGTTTTGTGTGGCGCGGGTTTTCGGGGAGGGGGGGGGGGTGTTGGAGCGTTTTGCAGGGAAGCCAGATTGCAACTGCTGTATTCTCTTTGTACTCCTGTTGGGAACCTTTTTGTACCTTGCACACACCTTTTTCCCTTGTAACACACAGTATGCTTCCTCTCACATTTTGTTTGCCTTTGATACTTGCACAGGTGCCCCCATTGCCTACGTTACGTTTATGCTTGTGCCTGGTTGTCTAGCTTATGTGCAGTATTATACCTCTACTTGTTCTTTGTTTTCCTTTGTAACCCGCACATTTGTCATTTTTTCCTTATGGCGCTTTTGCTACCCATGTCTTTTGTTTTCTCACAATTGTCGTTTTACCTCATGTTCCTTAACGTCTGCTTTTGTGCTCTGTTCGTGTAATGTTCTCCTCCTGTATCAGTCTTTTGGGGAGCGCTCTGGCGCCTTCGGGTGGGGTTTGCGCTTTCTGGAAGCGTGTGTATAGCTGACTAACTACATACCTATATAACTTTCAGTTTTGCATGACTTGCATGGGGGATGCCCAGAGGGAACTTGTGAGGGTGCGGCCTGCAGGGTTGCACAATGAGGAGGCAGGGCTTATCGTTATCTCTGTATCCATGGGAGGGGATACGCATGGGTATACTCTACGAGTTACTTAGGAATTGTAGAGTACAGAGGGCTACTGCATATCTAGTGCTTAGAGTTATCTCTATATATACATAGGGAGGGGATGCGAATGGATATGCCCTGAGCGTCACATCGGCATAGTTCTGGGTACAATGGCCCCTCCTTGTGCCCCTGTTTCTCCGGTGTGTAGTGGGGCTGGCCAGGTTTCGCTACGTCTCTCCACTTCATTGGCAGGGCTTCTGTGCTGTTCCCCTCTCCCAGCAGGTTCAGCCTAGGGCCCTTGGTTCACTTGTTTCCTCCGTCGGCTTGTTTGTGGGGCGTGGGGGTGTGTTGCCAGCCACCGAGATCCGCTCCTTTTCCTTTGGGAAGCAAGGTGGTTGGGCCTGACTCTATGCCTGCTGCGGTATCCTTGTCCGGGGGCCTGCTTCAGGGGGCGATTCATGCGCAGTTGTTTCTACTGCTGCGGCGGGGGTTTGTGGGTATATCAGTACGGTGCAGTCTGGCTTGAGCGGCTACAACGGCAAGGATACAGCTACAGTGCGTCGGTCCTCGGCTGTCAGGACACAGTTACGGGCTGAGCAGGAGGCGTTTCAGTCTGGGGCGGAGGGCTCTGGAAGGGGATCTGGAGCGGATTTCTCTTCTGGTTTGTGATGCGCAGTGCGCAGCGCAGTTCTCCAAGGGCATTCATACGTTGGTGGAATTGGTGCTGGCAAGTTGCCTAGGGGCTGTGGGGGTTATGTTGGACATGATGATGACCTTATTTTGGCTGTCTCTATTGATAACATGGAGGGGGGTGAATTCCAAATTGAGGATGTTGCACATGTTTAAGTCACAAATAAGAGGGGTAGGTTGGGGCAATCTGTTTCTCTCAGTATTTTGCAGGAGTCATGTGCGGACCATGCAAAGTTCAAGTCTCATCGTCAATCGAGTCGCGTCAAGGGGACCCTGAGTTGTTTCAACAGAGACTGTCGCGGTGTCGACAGGTAAGTAAGGCTGGTGGTCTGTTTGGCACAAAGGGGAGAGTCTCCCAGTTTCGTACTAGATCTATTGGTATTGGGGATGAGGTTGTTGGGGAGCAAGTTGCTCTTCAAACGCTGCTTGTGCGGGAAGCTGATGTGAATAATGAGTTTGGAGGGGACGATGCTGCCATTTCACGTGAGCGGACAGGGGACTCTGCTGCGGGCTGCCCCAATGGCGTTTTTTTGGGAGGGGAGAGCGGAAGAGGTTTCTGGAGCGGATTCCTCTTTTACGGAACAGGGCGCAGTGCGCAGTGATGATATCCCATGGGAGTATTACGATGGAGGTTTGGGAGATTGGGAGATTCCTTTTGGGGGGGAGAGCGGAAGAGGTTTCTGGAGCGGATTCCTCTTTTACGGAACAGGGCGCAGTGCGCAGTCATGATATCCCATGGGAGTATTACGATGGAGGTGTGGGAGATGGGTAGATTCCTTTTGGGGTCGGGAGAGCGGAAGAGGTTTCTGGAGCGGATTCCTCTTTTACGGAACAGGGCGCAGTGCGCAGTGATGATATCCCATGGGAGTATTACGATGGAGGTGTGGGTGATGGGGAGATTCCTGGTGGAAGTGCACATTATGTTGAGGATAATGTCTTGCATTGGGATATTGACGATGATGATTTGGAAGAAGGAGAAGTACGTGCTGGGGAGGTTAGAAATGTTGCCACAAGGGTTTGGCAAGGGGGTGTGGAGCAATCCCATGTTGTTAGTTTTTGCAGGAGTCTGGTGTGGCCCACGCACAAGTGAGAGTTACGTCTTCAACAAAAGTACGCCAAGGGGATTTCTGCGGTGTTTCGACAAAAAGTTGGCGCTGTTGCCTAAAGGTCAGGAAGGGTGGTGGTCTGTGTGGCAACAAGGGGAGAGTCTCCCCGTCAACTGTACTCGTTCTCTTGGTGTTGGGGATGGGGGATGTTGGTGAGCAAGTTGCTCTTCCCAAGCTGTCTGAGCGGCATGCTGCTGTGAATTAAGTCACACGGGGATGATACCGCCGTTCGAGCCGGGCGGACAGGGGATGCTGCTCGCACAATGACTTCAAGTGAAGGGGACCAGTCTGTTCACAAAAAAGTTGCCTTACTCTGGAATTGGTATGCCGTTTCGGTTCACACTTATCGGAGAAACCTAAGTCTAGGATTTGGAGTAACGAGTTTGTTGATGTTTTTAAGTTGCCATCTCTGGCTACTTGGCGGGGGTCTCTTTTTATGGGCTGCTGCGGTGGGGTAGGGATCCGGTGGGGGGGGGGTGTTGGTCAAGGTTTTGAAGGGCCTGGGTAGGTTGCAGTCTGTTTCCAGGTGTTTGCGTCGGTCGGTCACTTTGGATTGCTCCAACAAATGTTGTTTCAATTAAGGGGTTGCTGTTATGATGAGTTTGAGTATTTCAAATTTGGGTTATGTTTTGTGTGGTTGTTTTTCGGGCAGGGGGCCTTTCGGGCCTCTGAGCTTTTGGGCTTGTGCACCAGGGTGGGCATGACCAGTGAGGAAGTGGTTTTTGAACCAGATAGCTTGCGCATCTGTTTGCGCGCTTCCACAACTGACCAGCTGGGTAGGGGTAAGTGGGGTTTTCTTGGTAGGAGTGGTGTTGTGGCTTGTCGCCCGGTGTGTGCGTGGGAGTGTTTTTGAAATCTTGTGTTTTTCGTCTGTTGCGATATTTTGTCACGATGATGGCAGTCCTGTTACCGTTGTCCAGTTATTGGCTGTGTTACGGCAGGTATTGTTAGCTCTGGGATTGGAGCCTTCACAATTTGGTGCACCTTCCTTTAGGATTGGGGTGGCGACGGAGGCTGCCCGGCAGGGGTCGGACTGGTCTCAGATCCGGAGCATTGGGAGGTGGAGGTCGGGGTGTTGCGAGCAATATGTGAGACTCTGGCACCTCTTTGCTTCGTTAACATTTCTTTTTCTACTAGGTCCCTGGCTCAAGATGGCTGGCTTACACCGGAGGGTGTGGATTATTGGACACTTCTTCTTGTCGTGGGCCGCATTGGCTGCAGAAGGACAACTTTGTGGGCGATCTTGGGGTCTTAACGGTTTGACACATGAGGTTATTTGGCATGGTATTGGAGGAATGCGGTTGGGGGGGTTGTTTCTTTTGCTGGCTACTCTTGGTATTATGGGTGGGGGCCCGCCTGACCTGCTAGTCGTTCTTCTGGGCGACGACGACCTGGTCTGCTTATGTGGATTACCTTTGATTACAACACGGCATATAGATCTGGAGGTACTCGGAGACGCATGGGCGTGTACCATGGTGATCTGGACAGAATTCGTGCCTCGACTTCACTGGACTGGTGCACGGACTGCTTCTGCGATGGACAAAGCACGGAAGACGCTGAACCATTCTATGAGACTGTTTTGTAATGCTTTCTGTATTTATGCTTTGGATCAACCTCATTTGCAGGTTTCGGAATGGCACCTATTTCGTGCGGATGGTGTCCACCTTTCTCGCATGGTCCCTCATTTCATCTTTTAGAGTTACGCGATTTAATTGCACAAGTTCTCGATTTTCAATTGTGGTGCTCTCAGAGTTCAATTTAACTGTTTGGGTGGGGCAGGAAAACTCTAAAGGTTTTCCTGGGTGGTGGTTTTTAGTGGGGGGTGGGCAGCCTGGAGCGGGTTTGTCCATCCTCAATAGGCAGTTGTAGGAAAGGAAGGGGTATACATAAGAGTTAGGGGCTTCTGGTTTGGTTAGGGTTAACTTGGTGGGGGGTTTATTAGTGGGTAGAAATGATCTGTTAGGCTGAGAGCAGTTTGAATTAGTAAATAAATAAATAAATAACGAAGTGCTTTGATGTGTTGTTTATAACCTGTCTTAATAAAGTGGCCTTTCTTGCTGACTAAGAAGTTGATGACAGTGACATTATTGCGCGAGGGGGAACCCGGGGAGAGCCATGCGCGAGCCGGTCTCTCCCCGGGTATGTTCGCGCGGGTCAGTGGCCACGGCAGGTGGGGTGCTGATTGGTGAGGGCCAGGTGGGGAAATTAGGGCCAGCGCAGGGCAACGGAGCATTGCGCACTAGGGAGGCGGGCGGCGAAGTTCGTTTTTGTCCCACCCACCCTCCCCCTTTTTTCTTTAGGCCTTTTTGTTTTTCCAGTGCTTACGTGCTGGTTTAGTTGGGTTTTTTATTTTGCCACTTTAAGATGGGTTGTTTTTCTTTTTAGGGGTTTTTAGTGGGGGGTGGGCAGCCTGGAGCGGGTTGGTCCATCCTCAATAGGCAGTTGTAGGAAAGGAAGGGGTATACATAAGAGTTAGGGGCTTCTGGTTTGGTTAGGGTTAACTTGGTGGGGGGTTTATTAGTGTGTAGAAATGATCTGTTAGGCTGAGAGCAGTTTGAATTAGTAAATAAATAAATAAATAACGAAGTGCTTTGATGTGTTGTTTATAACCTGTCTTAATAAAGTGGCCTTTCTTGCTGACTAAGAAGTTGTGGACAGTGACTTTATTGCGCGACTTATATAATTTTGTGTGAGCCTGCTGCCTCATAGTTAACAGTGGGGGCGCTGACTATGGGGGGTGAGGGGGATGGGAGGGGCAAGTTAGAGAGCACCTTATTTATTTTAATTTTTTTTATTTTATGCGTTTTTATATAGCGCAGACTTTACCCGAAGGTGTCAGAGCTCTTCACAATAGGAACAGAACTGATACATGAGGAGAAAATTACAAGTGAACAAATTACAAAAGCAAACGTTAAGTTACATGAGGCAAAAGTGACAATTGTGAGCAAACAAATACAAGAGGTAGCAAACGGTACATTACAGGAGGAACAAGCATTTGCAATGCAATAGGTCTTGCATTAGGAAAGTTTGAGGTATTGGTAATGTAAATGACACATTTTTTATTTATGTTTTGGTTTTTAAAATAGCGAAATTAATAGCTTTGTCATTTACAATGCCAATAGTTTTAACTTTTGCATAGTGACACTTATAGCATTTGTAATGCAATATGTGTTGTATTTACACGACTTAGATGTATTAATATTACAAATAACAATGGTTTTTATTTTTTTTTAATAATTAATACTTACATAAAAGTTATTGTAATTTATAATGGCAATAGCTTAAACTTTTGTAAATAACTTTTGGGAAGATTATGTTCAGTGTATTTTATTGTGATGAAAATCCAAGAACAGAAGTGAAATATTAACATTTTTGTGACATTTGTAATAAAGCTTGAAACATTGAGAGAACATATTAGAACCAGTTGTTGAATGGTTGCACAGAGTGATGCTGTGGCGTTCAGTGGTGCTGAGTGATGGTGTGGCATTCAGTGGTGCTGAATGATGCTGTGGCATTCAGTGGTGCTGAGTGATGCTGTGGCATTCAGTGGTGCTGTGGTGTTGAGTGGTGCTGAGTGATGCTGTGGCGTTGAGTGATGCTGTGGCATTGAGTGATGCTGTGGCGTTGAGTAATGCTGTGACGATGATTGATGCTGTGGCGTTGAGGGATGCTGTGCGCTGAGTGGTGCTGTGGCATTGAGTGGTGCTGTGGTATTGAGTGGTGCTGTGGCATTGAGTGGTGTTGTGGCGTTGAGGGGTTGTGTTGGAGGGTGGAGTTGGAGGGTGGAGTTGGAGGGATGATTTGGAGGGTGGAGTTTGAGTTGGAGGGTGGAGTTTGAGGGTGGATTTGGAGGGTGTAGTTGGAGGGTGTAGTAGTGCTTGGATGGTGGATTTGGATGGTGGATTTTGAGGGTCGAGTTGAAGGGTAGAGTGGTGGGCGGATAGAGTGGTGGTGCTAGAGTGTGGGCGCTAGAGTGTGGGCGCTAGAATGTGGGCGCTAGAGTGTATGCTCTAGAGTGGTGGATAGGGTGGTAGCGCATAGAGTGGTGGCGCATAGAGTGGTAGAGTGTTGATGGAGAGAGTGGTAGAGTGGTGGCGGTAGAAGGCTGTACTGTTTGTGAGAGAGAGTGTGTGTGTGTGAGAGAGATTGTGTGTGTGAGAGAGAGTGTGTGTGTGAGAGAGAGTGTATGTGTGTGAGAGAGAGAATGTGAGAGAGAGAGAGAGTGTGTGTGAGAGAGAGAGAGTGTGTGTGAGATAGAGAGTGTGTGTGAGAGAGAGTGAGTGTGAGTGTTAGAGAGAGTGTGTGTGTGAGAGAGAGAGTGTGTGTGTGAGAGAGAGAGTGTGTGTGTGAGAGAGAGAGTGTGTGTGTGTGAGAGAGAGAGAGTGTGTGTGTGAGAGAGAGAGTGTGTGTGTGAGAGAGAGAGAGAGAGTGTATGTGTGTGTGTGTGTGTGTGTGTGAGAGAGAGAGTGTGTGTGTGTGTGTGTGTGTGTGTGAGAGAGAGAGAGAGCGAGAGAGTGTGTGTGAGAGAGAGAGAGAGAGAGAGGGAGTGAATAACAAGAAGCCAGGCAGCCCGGAAGGTGTCTCAACATCCTGTCCGAGTACAAGCAGAACGGGGACACCAGCCTTCACTTTCGTAAATCCAAAGCAGTCTACTTCTTGATAATAACTCAAGGGAGGCAGGAAGAGGTGAAATACCTTCCAGTTTGAAGCACCATCAAAGGGCTGTTAAAATCGGATGGGAAGTATACCCTTATTTTTTTAATTTCAAACGCTCTGGCATTGTCAATAAATCATTCTCAAATTGACTTGCATGGGAGAAAAAAAATGGAAAGCGAACGACATAAATCATAGCCAAGTGGAAAGAGTCCCTGTCTAATCTGTAGTAGATTCTGCTCTCTTGCATAATTTAGTAGGATGTCTTACGCCAGAGCCGCGGATTTTGAAACTGAGCAGCACCCTGTGATTCTGGGCAAATCACTTCATTTTTCCGTGTCTAAATAAAAAACAAACACAAACAAGACCGAAAGAAACCGGAGAAAATTACACAAAGGGAAGGGGAAGGAAAGAGAGACGAGGGAAAGATAAAGAGACAGAGAATGAAAGATGAGATGAAGGAAAAAAAGAAAGGTGGTGAAGGGCATAGCGACTAGCGAGGGAGAGAATACATTGAAGGGGAGAAGAAAATGAGAGAAGAGAAAAGGAGGGTTGAAAGAAAGAAAACAGCAGCATGTCTTATTAACAAGACTGAGAGACAGTGGAAGATTAATGCGAGAGAGGGCTATAAAGAGGGAGAGAGAGAGAAAGGGCGAGTGAGAGAAAAATCTGAGGTAAATTAAGCGCACTCGATTAAGAAGCAGCAGGCCAAGGGAAGATAAGTGGGCATGAATGAGAGGCCACGGGCTTGGAGGGAGAGGATATGGGAGGGGGGGAAGGAGGGAGAGAAAACATAAGCGAGTGTGTGAGGGAGAGTAAATAAGAGGAGGGAAGAAGAGCGCGTGAGAGAGAGGGGGGAGAGACAGGAGGCGATAGAAAGAGAGAGGGGGGAGTGATAGGGATGAAAGCGCTAACGGCAAATGGTGACCTGCAGAGCGCGTGATTGACTGTATGTGACACAAATGGTGGTGTGTGAGGCTTCCTTTCAAGTCAGGTGGGGGGGCGGGTGAGCAGGGTAGTGAGCGAGTGGGAGGGAAGGAGCATGGTGGTGTGTGAGGCGGATGGGGGTGGGGGGAGCGGGGGAGCAGGGGAGCGAGCGAGTGAGAGGGAACCAGCATATGGGGTGTGAGTGAGGCCAAGCGCGCGCCTGTTTAGATGTTTCTTCTCCAAATAGAGAGCTAAACCGACTCTTCGACGAGTGACGTTTATTAAAATTGCATTGGAGATAAAAAGCAATATAAATGAGAATATATTCCAAGATGTCAACCCACGTCTATAGACCGAAAGATGCAGTTCTCCTCGTTGTGATTTCCTTGTCTTTTCTTAAATCATTTAATACAAAATAAATAGTTTTGATTTCCTTCTACAAAATATACTTAGTTCCAAGCTCAACTTATGTTTAGTGCACAGACATTTATTACTAGATCAACCACAGAACCCTTCTACAAAGTATACTTAGTTCCAAGCTCAACTTATGTTTAGTGCACAGACATTTATTACTAGATCAACCACAGAACCCACCGTGTGTCCATAAAGTAACTAATTGGTGTTTACTAAAAACAAAACAATCAGTCAAGCTACATTTACAATTACAAATACTAGAACTTTTCAAAATGTGCAAACGCTGCATGGGAAGCTAAGCAACGGCTGCGGATTACAGTCCTTGGAGAGTTTGACAACTCATTTTCCACTTCAAAGCAACATGGCAAAGTGCAAATCAAACTTTGACTGGAGCCGACTCACGCCACTGCAGTAATGCGAAGTATACACTCTTTGGGTACTAGGAGTGCATGTCTGCATACTTGTCATGAATGAATCAAAACAAACACAAACAAGATCAAAAGAAACCGGAGGAAATTACACAAAGGGAAGGGGAAGGAAAGAGAGACGAGGGAAAGATAACGAGACAGAGAATGAAAGATGAGATGAAGGAAACAAGCACTGACTGAGCAGCAGGACTGCTCCAACTATGTGGGAAGTTTGACAACGTATAGCAAATGCAAGGTAAAACGTGGAAGTGGGTGCTTGAAAAGCTCTCGGCATTGCTGTGGGGTGGGGGAGCAGGAGCCTAGGCCAAGCGCGCGCCTGGCGAAGCGTCACGCTTCAGTAGACAACATGCATTGGGAGGAATCCGGCTTGGAATCCTTTTGGTCAAAGAGTTTGTTTCAACTCCAATAGTTCAGAGCTATAAATAGCTCGACCTAAAAAGTGACATGTGTGCAGGTTACACAAGCGTACAAAGTGCCAGTAGAAGTATAGTACTGCAATAAATGGCAGACACTCAACACAAGGACAAACTTTACGTAGGCAATGGTGTTACTTGTGCAAGTATCTAAAGCAAACAAAATGTAAGAGGTAGCAAACAGTGTGTTATAAGAGAAAAGTGACGTGTGCATGTTACAAAAGAGTACCAAACACCAGTAGAATGATAATACTGCAATGAATGGCAGACACTCAAACCACAAGAACACACTGGGAAGGCACTTCCATAGTCATGGAGAATAGAATTTTCTATAATGGAAGGTCTTCCTTCGGATAATAGTGAGGGCGTGAATTAAATGTGGAAGTATCTTTGAAGGAGGAGAATTTTGGGGTCAGTATTGAAGACCTGGGACGAGGTGGTGGTCCGGAGCTGAGGCAGAAGTGAGTTCCAGATTCTCACCGCGTTGCCTGAAAAGGATTGGGTCATCGATCTTTCCTACTTGAAAGTGCGAGGTTCAAGCAGTAAATTTTCCGCACGACGTGCTGGTCTAGAGCCTCCAGAGAGTTTCCGTTTATTCGCCAGGTAGTAAGGAGAAGAGGAGTGCAAGGCTTTGTGGGTGATACAGGTAGTCTTGTAGATAGATGTTGCCTCGATGAGAAGCCAGCAGAGGGTGGATAACATGGGTGTGATGTGGTCGCTTCTTTTGGCCCCATAAATGAAACGAGCTGCTGAATGGAGAGCAGATTTACAGGTGGGACAGGTGGGATTTGGGGAGGCTAGTAAGAAGAGAATTGCAGTAGTCCAGTCTAGAGAGGACCAGCGATTGGACCAGGGTTTTAAGGTCTTGCTCTGGGAAGAAGCAACAAATTCCCCAAAGAATGCGCAGTTGGTATCAAACAGACTTTGCAATGGAATTGATGTGGGAGATTAGATTGAGTTTTTTGTCCAGTATGACACCAAGGGATTTTGCGCTGTCGACAATGATGGGCTTATTGTTAGGTAGATTCATCTGATCCATCCATGATTGAACCGGGGGAGGAGAAAGTGAGGAGGAGAGGAGGAGGAATTCAGTTTTGGAGGGATTCAGAATCAGTTGAATGGAGTCGAGAGTAGAGCTTAGGATGGAGAGATCGTGAGTGGAGGCAACCTTGAGGTAGATTTGATTGTCGTCTGCATAGAGATGATAGTGGATACCGGATTTACTTAGGAGATTTCCCAGTGGTTCTATATAGAGATTGAACAATGTGTGTGCAAGTATAAAGCCTTGAGGAAGACCTTGACCTACCGCCAAAGGAGATGAAAGACTATTCGCTATTTTGATCATTTAGTATCTATCAGAGAGGAAGAAAGCAAACCATTTAAGCACAGTGCCCTCCATGCCCATTCTCTGCTGAAGAGTGCTGAGGAGAGTGTTGTGATTGACAGTGTCAAAGGCTGCAGAAAGGTCAAGGAGAATTAGAAGACAAGATCCCCCTGAATCGAGTATACGCAGCGCGTCATCAATCACTTTCAGCAGGGCTGTTTCAGTGCTGCAGTTTTGGATGAAGCCAGACTGAAAATTGTCAAGATCATTGTCCTTGATATGACAAAAGAGTTGTTTCGCTACACATCTTTCTGTGATCTTCACAAGAAAAGTAGGTTAAAGGTGGGGCAGAAGTTGTTGAGGTCATTCGCATCAGCAGTGGAGTTTTTAAGCAGAGGGGTGACCTGCCCAGTTTTGAAGGAGACAGGAAGGGGGCCTTGACAGAGGGAGAGGTTGACCAGAGTGGTCCAATAGGAAAGAGAATGGGTATAGAAGTCAATGGCAATGGCACTAGGGATGGGGTCAAGAGAATGGTTGGAGGGCTTTATTTTGAGGATACAATGGAGGAGGGCATCTTCATAGATGGGGTCAAAACTCTGCCAAATGGCTAAGGATTTGCGCTTCTCCGGAGGGGTGGATGAATGACCTGATCCACAAGTGATTTCACTTTTTCGTCAAAGAATATAGCGAAATCCGCTGCTATCTTTGTAGAATCCTCCAACTTGGAGGTTGGGGAAGACCAGTTAGTATTCTTGATGAGTTCAAATATTTTTTTGGGTCTATTTTTGGCTGAGTCAAGGAGGGTTCTGAAGTGCGACGCTTTCCCAAGAAAGATGTGCTTGTGATACTTGGATCTTGCTGAACGAAGCGTGGCCAGACTATCGGTGGAAGGCGCTTGCCTCCATTGTTTCTCAAGGGATCTTAGGTGCTTCCTTTCTTCATAGAGGGATTTGTTGAACCAAGGTGCTGAGGGAGTGGGCCTTTTCTTTTTGCTTTGGAGAGGTGCAACGTTGTTGATTTCGAATGCAAGGAGTGTGAGGCATTGGGAGGTGAATTTGTCAACATATAGGTTCGGGTCTAGCCTTGGAAGTGATAGCAAGGCTGATTCACAGAGGGAACCGACGTCAATAGTTTTAGTGTCACTGAACCAGGAAGTAGCCCTCTTAGGTTGGCCAAGAGTTATGGAGCGTGATAGGTGAAGAGAGAATGGGACGAGGAGGTGGTCAGACCAGTCTACATGAATGGGAGTAGCGATAGAAAGCATGCCTGCTTTAGAAATAACAAGGTCCAGGATTGAGCCCTTAGAGTGTATTGATTCTGGGCAGTGTTGGATAAGATCATTTGCAGAGAGGAAGGAGGCCAGCAAATTCGCAGAAGAGTCTTGCGGTAAGCCCCAGTTTAGACTGAAGTCACCCACAAAGGTCTGGTTGTCGCTCTGCGAGTGTTAGTCGCTGATGAAGTCAGTGAGTTCCTCCATAAACGAAGGGCCGCTACAAGGAGGGCGGTAGATGGCATGGAATCTGAGGGTTGAGCGCTGGTGTAATTGAAGCTCAGGAGATAGGCATTCAAAAGTGCGGAAGGAGCTGATAGCAAAAGCCTTAAGCTGAAGGGAGTTCCTAAAGATGTCCGCAACACCTCCCCCAACTTTGTCAATTCTGTAATTCCTAAATAAAGAATAGCCTGTGTGTAATAGGAGATCAAACATAGAGTGAGAGGTATCATTGAACCAGGTCTCTGTTAGGAAGAGCATGTAAATATTGTGGAGGGTGATGGTATCGGAGATTTCAAGTTTGTGTTTTATTGCAGATCTGCAGTTGTGGAGCAGACAGCGCAACTCTGTCAAGACTGTTTTGGTGACGGGGGCACTTGGGCTATGAAGGGTGATAGGGATATTGTACTTATACGGGGGTGCCTGGGAGGGTTTAGGTGGATGCGTGGTTCTGACAGAGGAGATGGTCGGAATAGTGTAGATGGTAGGGTTACTAGGAGATGCAAGTTGTAGAAGGGTGGCGTTCAAGGGCTTGTGTGAGTTAACGATGTTTGCAGACAACAGGTTTATGCTTGGATATAATGGGGTGGAGGGCGAGGTTCATCTCGTGGGAAGGTGAAAGTTTTCCAAAGGAGTTGAGGTGTATGGAAAAGTAGTAATCATGGAGCTTAAAAGTGAAATAGTAGCTGCAAGCTGGGAGATGGCGGTGTTAAGAGAACCTAGCTTATTTTCCAGAGAGAGTAGGGCAGAGCACGGAAGGTTGGGTGGCTCAATGGAAACCGGAGGGGGTGAAATTGGTGGTGGAGGGCAGGGAGAGGTGGGGGGAAAGGAGGAGAGTTGGGGTTTAGGGTTCTTAGGTGAAGAAAGGTAGAGGTTGAGAGCGGGAGTTGGTGTATCAGAGGTGACGAAAGAGTTTTATTTGTTGGCGTTGCAAGAAGGAAAGGAATTAAGGACATATTTAGTGGGAGATGTGTGCAGATCAAGGCGGTGGGGTAGAAGGAGAGGGGAGGACTGTTTGGAGTCATAGGAATGTAGGACGTTTGGGAGGAAAAGAGGGGAGGTGGTTGGAGAGGTCCTATCAGCTAGGAGAGGTGGCTGTGAGGGAGCGGGCATCTGGCAGAGTGAGGGGGGTGGGAGAAAGGGAAGTTGAAGAAAGGAAATGGTTCTGCTGGGCCCGAGGGAGGGAAATGGACAGGGTTATCAAGGGGGCAGGGGGTGGGGGGGTAGCACAGCATTGCTGGAGGAGTGGGGGAAGGAGAGAGATGCAATGGGTTTGTGGAGAAACCGGGGTAAATAGCGAGGGGAGGAGCAGGGGAGAAAGAGGGGGTAGAGAAGAGGGGGAGAGGGAGGAATAAGGGGAGCGTAAGGGAAGTTAACTGGGGGAGAAGGTTGGAAGAGAGGTGGACTAAAAAGGGTTGTGGCAGGTAGGAATAGGGGGGAGGAGATGAGATTGGAGTACCAGGAAGTTGCAGATAGAACGAGGAGCGTTTTGGCTAGAGGTAAGGCTGGAGTGATGAAGGCGGGGGCATACTGGGGGGGGGGGAATGAGAGAGAATGGCCCAGAGGAGGGGGAGGGAAGAGGGCCGACCTGTGCTTTTCGGGGGTGCAGCCTATTGGATTGTAGGGGGTCAGGGGAGGAGAAAGGGAGTAAAGGGTAGAGCTAGATGAAGAGTCAGTGGATAACCTGGTCGCAGAGGAGGGGCATAGGGAGGGGAAGAGGTGGTCAAAGAGAGAGAGACAGGTGTCTTTTCCTTGGATCATGACAGTACCGTTGTTATAGAGTGAAATAGTGAGGGAGCAGTTGAAATACGCACAGGAGGGGCATAGGAAGGGGAAGAGTGGTCAAATAGAGAGAGAGAGACAGGTGTCTTTTCCTTAGATCATGACAGTACCGTTGTTATAGAGTGAAATAGTGAGGGAGCCGTTGAAATACGCTGAGGGGGAAAGCTTTAGTTGTTTCCCATGAGGGATAGAGGAGGAGGAGGTGACGTTAAGGGAATTATATGAGCTGGTGGACCAAGAGGGGGTGTCATGAGTGAAGAAAATTAGATCATTTTTGAGCCTCCCAAAACGACCATTGTAAAATTGATGAACAAAAAGGGAATCAGGAAAACATTCAATAGTGTTATGTTTCAATCGTTTTACTGAAGCTTTAGCCTGGTTGGGAGGATAAATGATTTTGTAGCAATTAATTCCAAACTTAACTCCAGTGGTGGCCATGTTGGGAAAGTGAGGAGGAGGAGGGTGGGGGGATATTGGAAGGGTGTTACTAGGAAAGCGGTGGTGAGGAGAAGTATAAGGGCAAAAAGGGAGCAAATATTCCAGATGTCGGCAGAAGATATCTGAACTAATGTTCCGTCCGGGAGGTGGGGTGATGAGGAACAGGTTGTTACTTCAGAGCAGAAGAAGATGGGGGGCTTGGGAGTCTCTGTGATTCCGCTGGTATTTGTTGGGCCCTTCATCTAGGTATACATGATGCCACATGGCAATAGATAATATTTACAAGGGAATTGTTTACATATGACAGAGCCAATTGGACCACTGTCAGAACCATCACAAAGCCAATTTAGTAAAAGTAAAACAGATCATAAACAAACACCCAGTAACCACTGGTGATCACTGTCCTTAGCTTCAGCCTGTAACAAAAACCACATTTGGCACCAACCGCATTGAACGCCCATAATCTCAACAGACTAATATTGGACTCTAATCTCCTGAGAATCACAAACATTTGGGGCATAAAGCACAGGGTGTAACAAAATCTCACTAGCATAATCAAAATATGCAAGACAACTTCATCATCATAAAACCACCTTTAGAGGTACTCAGAACAGGGTGCGTACATCATACTACATGAAAAACATTTCCTAGCACCACATAATCGTAAGAGAGCCTGGCGCCCAACAACCTCCCAGTCTCCCTGGCCAACTGGCCATCTCAGAGGGGGGTTCAGAAGCCCTGTATCCAGAATGTCAGTGCTGCTGTCAATGCAACGAAAGTCAAAGGATGCGCACTTGCGCAAACCTAAGCATTGCAGCTGGCACTAAGTGCTGCTCAGCTGTGAGGGAATGGGGCGATGGAGTGCATCTCACTCCTAACTCATTCAGAACTATCCCCACGGATAGAGTGGCCTAAACGGTGCAGCTGGCACTACTTGCTGCACAGCAGTTAATGGCCTAAACTGTGCAGCTGGCACTACATGCTGCGCAGCTGTAAAAGGCCTAAACGTCGCCAGGGCACTCACTGTGCCCTTTAAATAGATAGGAAGAAACGTTCCAGCTGCCCGTGCTGTTGCGGCGCAGCTGCACTTGATCTATTGTCCGAAAGTAATATTTTATCAGTGGCACATGGATGGTGTTAAGAGGAAAATTACTGAACCAGATCTGTGGGATAATGTTAATTTACCCACTCCAAGATGGCCCCCAAATGCAGAGGGTGGATCCAGCCCATTTCGCTCTCTATGCACAGCCAAGTATAGAGACCGGGGAGGAGGGGGCACCCCTCTTCAGTTTCTTTGACCAAAGGACAAGATGGATGCCCAAAAGCAAAAATAAAGATAAACAAAATGGGCGTTGTCCCTCAATGTATACACCAGAGCTAGGGAACACCAGACCATGGAAGCAACCCATTAAGGTTCAAAGAATAGATCTGGCTCGCATGTCAAACCACAATCCTACAGGCAAATCAGTAGGATCAGGCGACTCCTGCATGCAAGTCAGTACAGTAGTGGATCGCCCTGAAATGCGATGTCCTTCCTGTGTCCCCCACGCTCAACTCTCACCTCATTCAACAGGCAGTAGCTGTGCGGAGGCGGGAGGAAGATACCGGCAGGCCACCCTCAATCTGCTGCAGTCACCAGCTCTCGCCCCTCCGCTGCGTCAGCCCCTCTTACTGGCCTTCCATTGGTGGGTGAGCGAGAACGGGTCCTCCCGCCGTATAACCGCAGCTTCAGATTAATTAATTAATTAATTAATTATGTGCTTATATAGCGCTGGAATCACTCCCGAAGGGGTACCTCCGCGCTTCGACCGCTGCGAAACCCTTCCTGGCTTCCCTGAGAGATGGTCCCTTAATGGGTATCTCCAGGGTGAGACCAGGCATCCCCGGCGGTCTGGTGGGGCCGTTAGTGAAGATGAGGCAAGCTAGTGCCCAGAGTTGCCGAGTGTGATCGCTGATCAGAGTGGGCACCGAGGCGAGAGAATTATCGAGTCCGCTGACCCTGGTCCAGAAACCTGCCGCGTCGGGAATCGAACCCTGGTCCCGGGCCGTCCTCTGCTCTCGGGTCTGCCGCCTCTAACCAGTGAGCCACACTACTTCAGATTGCCGCAGGGTCGCTCAATAGCCCAGATCCTTGCTCGATTTAAGTGGGCGCAGCCATTTTATCTGGACGCGGCTCCCGCTTTGCCCATTCTCCCGGCAGTGCTAGAGCGTTCAGCCTTCCTGCTAAAGTTGTCATGCAAGGGGCAGCGCGCTTTCTGGTACCTGCTCGCACCCTTAAGCATGCACTTCATCTGTCGGTGCTGGCAGTGCTCTCAGCTCACAGCGGCTTCCATTTTAGGTTTCAGTTTCACCTTTGAAAAAACTGGGTCGCCATTTTTGCTCAGAGTCTCGCTCCTTTTCCCCTTATTTAATTTATTTATTTATTTAAAAGGTTGTATATAGCGCTGGCTGGACCCTTGGGTATCAGAGCACTTTACAAGGAACCATCAAGATAAACATAACATTGTTACTAGAATGAATTCAGGAGAGTTGAGGAAAAATGTAAGTATACAGTATGCTATAATGGCCATAACGACAGTGTATAAAAACAAAGTGTACGAGGGCCAAGGACTAAAGATAGCAAAATTATAGGGTAGCATGTCTCAAAGAGAAAAGGCAGGCAGAGTAATAGCTGAGCCAAACTAAGGGAGAGGGGGAAACAAATGAGGGAGGAGGAATAAAAAAGGGGAGGATGAAGATGCGCAGGGATGGTGTAGAAAAGATCAATGAGAAAAGGGAGAGTTGGGAGATGAGTGGGAAGAGATGACTGGAGAGGAAGTAGAATGAGGAGGGTGAGGGAAGTTTACAGTAGAGTAGCGGGGAGAGGCCAGGACAGAGAGAAAAGGTCCAGAGACCATAACTCTTCTAAATGAAGAAAGAGGGAAAGGAAGTAGGATAGGGGAGAATTAAGAGGGGGTGGGAAGGGAGCAGAACGAAGGGAGGGTGAAAAAGAAAAACAGAGAGACGTCGAATAAAAATGGACAAGTGTTAAGCGTAGGGAATTAAGGGCCCCAGTAATGGTTGAGAAGGTGCAATTTCAGGGCTTTTTTGAAGCTATAGTAGGAAGGGTTACAGCGTAGTTCGATGGGGAGCGAATTCCAGATGGTTGGCACATTTCCAGAGAAGGAGCGTGATTGAGTAGCTTTTTTGTTTAGTAGAGGAGGGATGAGTATGAGGTTGGCAGTGCTTCTCAAATCTCTTGAGGTGCCAGCTCTTAGAAGTTTCTCAGAAAGGTATTGAGGTGTGTTTTGGTGAAGTGCTTTATGGGTGATGAAAGCAGTTTTGTAGGTGGATCTGCCTACAATGGGGAGCCATTTGAGGGATTTAAGGACAGGGGAAATGTGCTCAAAACGTTTGCAATCCGTGATGAGCCCCACTGCCAGGTAGAGGACAGATTTAATTGGGGCTAACTGTATTTTAGGAGATCCTGTGAGGATAGCATTACCATAGTCAATTCTCGAAAGGGCAAGTGATTGGACAACAGATTTAAAATCATTGTTGGGGATAAAGGGTTTTATTTCTTGAGGTGTTGAAGTGTGAAGAGGGCACTCTTGGCAGTATTTTTTATGTGTGGAATGAGACTGAGGTTCTGGTCAATGCTGATTCCGAGGGATTTCACTGAGCTGGATGAGGTGAGAGAGCAGTTAAGAGCATTCAGGTCTGATATCCAGAACTGGATGGGGAGTGAGTTGTTTTTAGGCGAGAAGAGGATGATTTCTGTTTTCTTGGGGTTAAGTTTAACCCCTTCCCTGCTGCCGTCGGCCGTTGGCCGTCGCGAGCACTACCTCGCTGGTGCTGCGAACGTCCAACAGCCGACGCTGCCCCACCCATTTTGCGGAACCGCCACACTGCAGCGAAATCGCGGCCGCGGCTAAGGGGTTAAGGTGGTTGCAGTGGAACTAGCATTGAATCTTAGTCAAGGTGTCATTGAGGCGTAGGATATCAGAACGTGATTTAATCTTAAAGTAGATTTGGGTGTCATCGGCGTAGAGGTGGTAGTTGGTTCCAGATTGATTAAGAATGAGGGTAAGGGGCTCCATGAAAAGGTTGAACAAAGCGGAAGGGAGAGGGGTCTAGGTTTGGAGAGGCAATCAGAAATTTTAATTTGTGAGGAACTGTGATTTTGATTGATTTGATTTTTCTATTTGTATAGCGCGCGATTGCCCAAGGGCGTCTTGGCGCTGAGAATTCCCACTGGTTCATTAAAGATGTATAATTAGAGCTGTCTAGCGAAGAGCCATGTTTTAACTTCCTTTCTGAAGGATTTCAGGGATGGACTGGTTTTTATGTCTAGCGGTAGTTGGTTCCATATTTTTGCCGTCTGTACCAGGAAGCTTCTGCCGCCCCAGTTAGTGTTACAAAAAGGAATAAAACCATTGGAGGACAGAACCATTGAGACCAAAACGGTCTTTTAGATAGTTAAGAAGGGTAAGATGATTGACAGTATCGAACGCCGCAGAGAGGTAAACAAGGATAAGAAGGGAGGCTTTGCCTTTGTCAAGGGAATGGTGTAAATCGTCAATTACTTTAATCATGGCGGTTTCAGTACTTCAGCCCTTTCTGAAACCTGATTGAAGGGGATCCAAAAGATTGAAGGAGATATAGTTGTCTAGTTGTAGAAGGATGCATTTTTTGAGGACTTTTGAGAGCAAAGGGAGATTAGAAATAGGCTAGAGATTGTTAAGGTCGTTAGAGTCTGCCTGAGGGTTTTTGAGGATGGGGTGATTTGACCAAGCTGAAGGGAGATCGGTACACATCCAGAGGATAATGAAGAATTAATAATGTTTGTCCAATAGGGGGCAATTATGTGTTTTAAATCTTGACAAGGTTAGCAGGGAGTGGGTCTTTGGTGTGTGAGGAGGGTTTGAGCTTAGAAATAATGTTAAGGGGGGGCGTGGCTTGCGCGCCGCTGTGACATGGCGGTCTGCGCTTGAGCTCTGAGGCGACGAAGGCCGTCGGAGGTTTCTTTGGCTCCCCTTCGCAACGGAGATTCTTTGAAGGTGCCGCATTTGCCGTCGGAGCATGCCGTGAGTGATTTGTGCGATCCTTGGCACACACACTGCTCGGACAGCGCTGGTATTTGCCGCAGTGTCCTTCTCGTCAGGAACTTCGAGCGGGCGCCATTTTCTGCCCTAGTGGCGACGCTCGAGTTCTCCTCAGCATATGCTTCCAATACTTCACTGGAGCCTTGCTATTTCTCAGAGATGAAATATTTAGCGCTGAAATTCCTATGCTGACCCCTTTCAGTGCACCTTGCTTCAGAATATGATGTTTTTCGGCGACTCTTCAAGTGGTAATTGTTCCTTGCCCTTTTCAGAACTGTCTACTATACGAATTTAACTCCTTCTCTGCCAGAACAATTGGTGAGCGATTTGGGCTCTCATATTACTCTCGCAACTCGGCTTGAGGTCTCTGCTTTGCCATTTTGTGTCCTGTGAGGTGCTCATTATTGGAATGATTGCTCGTGACTTTTTACATACCCTGCTCTTAATGGCTGATAACGACATTTGAAACTACTCTGCACTGTCATCTATGCTCCTTGGGGTAGGACTCTGGATTGAGTTTTTCACAGGAAGTTAGACTATCTTGTATCCATCTACATCTATGTTGCTGTGCTCCTCAGTTGCTTTCAGGGTGTGCTCATATGCAATCAAATTAGACATAGATACAATACTATACTCATTGTAGATCTCTGAAGCTGGCGCTGCTTTTTTCTTACGGTGTCTCTGCTTTGGCCTTAGATTTATATGTGGCTCTGCTATACAATGTTGTGCCCACATTCCATATAAGTCCGCCGCTGTCATTAATTTGGCGTTTCCTGCGCTCAGTGTGCTTCATTCCTTTATTTTTGGTGTGGGATACGCAGTTTCTGCCCTCTCCTTTTCCTCAAGTGGCTGTGTCTTTTTCTTGGTGACTGTTACTTCATGGCTGCAACTATGGGCCGTTCCTCAACTAATAAAGACTCAAAAGATGCTGGCACCTCTCTTAAAAGACTTAAGCCATTGTCTCCTACGCCTGAGTCCGCTCAGTCTGACACCAACTCTACTCTTGACACAATATTAACGCGCCTTAATGAAGTGCATGATATTGCGCAGTCAACAAAGATTAACACGGATTTATTGCAAGTGGAGGTGTCCGCTATTAGGAATGACTTCAAGGCCCTCTCTATTCGTGTTTCGGCCACGGAGACACGTATCAGTGGTGCAGAGGATCATATGCAGAAACAATCCAGGTCCCTCACCCACTTAGAGCGCTCAATGGCGGCATTGCGAAAAGATCTCACTGAGCAGGAGGACCGTAATCGTAGATCTAATCTGCGCATTTTTGGTCTGCCGTAGGATGCAGAGAAATCATCTTCATCTATGATTGACTTTTTATATCAATGGATTCCTGATACTCTACAAATCTCATTCCAAAGAGATTTTGAAATAGAAAGAGCACATCGTGTCCCCACTTTTCGTTCTAAATCTGCAACCCAGCCAAGAGCAATAATTTTTAAGCCACTGCGTCATCAACATACAGAGCAAATTCTTGCTCACATGCGGAAGGTTAAATCTGTCTTCTGGGAGGGGCATCGAATTTCAATCTCTCAAGACTTTGCCAGGGATACAGTCATAAGAAGGAAGCGCTTCCTCAATCTTCGGAAACGTCTTTCTGAGATGAACATTCCCTTTTCCTTTTCTGGTCCATCGAAATTCCGCATTATTTTCAAGGGTCGTTCCAGAATTTTCGATGAGCCGGCTGATTTAGCTTCCTTCCTGGACAACCAGATGGAGATACAGATGGAGATTCAAAGGGCGACTTCGCAGGATCCTGGTGCTTCGGGCACTTGAAATGTTTACTTATGTCTCCTTTGTGGTAGCTTTCTGTATACCTATATTTCCTCTTCTCTCTCTTTTTTTATCAGGTTTATTGACTTAATTGTCTCTTATGATCTGTCTCCTTTGCTGCTCGTTTCTTGGTAATGTCTCTTTGTAACTCCGCTACTGGAGTTTTTCCGTTCTGCTTCATATCTGCACTGTACTCTCTTTGTTCCACTTCTATTTAGCTTATTTCTTTAGATTTACATAGTGCTTCTATTTCTTACTATTGTTGATGTTTCTTGTTCTATCTTATATCTCTGTGTTCTATTTTACTACTTTCCTTGATGTATCTTCTCTCTGTATTCTCTAACTCTTTCGTGGTCATGTTGTTTAAACTATTGTGTCTATACCATTTTTGTTCCTTGTATTCTTTGCTACTTTGTATACATTGATTGATTCATACATGCTCAGTATTTACATCTCATTATCTTGTTTTCAGTTCTAATGGTTTTGTAATTCATTTCTATATATATCTCAGGACAGTTTCATTGTTTGCTGCTTACCTTTTCATATCAATTGCCTTTCTCTAATTCGTATCAACTGTTCTCTTTCTTTTACGTTTTCTACTCTCATCTCCTCTTCCTTTTTATTATTATATTTTTGATATGTTCATGCATTTTCAATTTCAATTACATGTAGTACGTTCTATACGGTTAAGGATTGTTAATTATTTGAGTGTTTTTAGGCTTTACATATTCATCTTCATGGGATAGTGGTTTCTTTTTTACTCTAACATACAGCTTTTTTGATTATCAGATTGACTAGTTTTAATGCCTATCATTTGTATGACACTTGATATTAGTTTAATGACTAAGTGTGACTTTACAGATTTGCATGTTGGATTGTTCTTTTTTCTACTACTCTACTGATATTAGTTCATATTTTGATTGTTCCTATTTCCTACTTAAATGTAATCAGCTAGGCAATATATTGGGCTGTTGATATCAATCACTTTGTATATATTGATTATTTCATACATGCTCAGTATTTACATCTCATTATCTTGTGTTCAGTTCTAATGGTTATGTAATTCATTTATATATTTATCTTAGGACAGTTTCATTGTTTGCTGCTTACCTATTCATATCAATTGCCTTTCTCTAATTCGTATCAACTGTTCTCTTTCTTTTACATTTTCTACTCTCATCTCCTCTTCCTTTCTATTATTATATTTTTGATATGTTCATGCATTTTCAATTTAATTACATGTAGTACGTTCTATACAGTTAAGGATTGTTAATTAATTGAGTTTTTTTAGGCTTTACATACTCATCTTCATGGGATAGTGGTTTCTTCTTTACTCTAACATACTGCTTTTTTGATTATCAGATTGACTAGTTTTAATACCTATCATTTGTATGACATTTGATATTAGTTTAATGACTAAGTGTGATTTTACAGATTTGCATGTTGGATTGTTCTTTTTTCTACTGCTCTACTGATATTAGTTCATATTTTGATTGTTCCTATTTCCTACCTAAATGTAATCAGCTAGGTAATATATTGGGGCTGTTGATATCAATCATTTCTCCTCCTTGTACGGTTCCCTTTATCACCTTTCCACGTTCTCCCTAGTATGAATTTGGTCCTTTTCAGGCCTCCCCTGCTGCTTCTTCTCTCTCTTCTCTTTTCTTCTTTTCTGTCTTTTTTCTTCTTTCGGATTTCCCTCATGGATTCTCCCTCTTCGTTGTTTGTGATTGGTGTTTGGTTGCTTGTACCTGTGCTGTTGGCTGTCTATCTTTCATCTATGGTGTCTTTTCTCTTTTTTATGTATTTCCATGCCGGGTTTGAATGTATTATCCCTTAATGTTAAGGGTTTAAATCATCCGGTGAAGAGGTCAAAAATCTTAGATTATTGTAAATCTCTATCTTCAGACCTGATCCTTCTTCAAGAAACAAAGGTCTCTACCAGAGAAGCGTTATTCCTGAGGAAAGAATGGGTTTCTGATGTTTGCTGCTCTGATGCTTCTGGCAAACGTAATGGGGTCATTACATTAATTTCAAAGAATTCAGGTCTATCTATACTTTCTTCTGATCACGATTCTGAAGGTCGGTGGTTATTAACTAAATTGTCTGATGGAAATAACGATCTGTATGTGATGAATATTTATGCCCCTAACAATGATGATCCGGCCTTTTGGAAATTGATTACCAAAAAATTAAATGATACCCCGCATTTTGGGAATCTTATTGTTGGTGGTGATTTTAATTTACCAATGGATCCCATTTTAGATAGGAATTCAGCTTTTCAATTTCGTCCTCCAAAAGCTCATAAACAAATGATTAACATGTGTTCCCTCACTCATCTTCAAGATATATGGCGTCTTCACAACCCCACTGGTAGTGACTTTTCCTTCTTTTCTTCACCTCATTCTTTCTTTTCTCGTATTGATTACCTACTTGTTCACTCTTCTCTTGTTTCGTCCTCCTCCGCTCCGCTTATTCATCCTATTCTGATTTCTGATCATGCTGCGGTTACTTTTACATTGTTGTCCTTTGCTCCTAAATCACGTGCTCGCTCCTGGAGATTAAATACAGAAGTTTTGCATGATATTGCTCAGGTCGATGAATTCTCTAGTGCAATAGAAACCTTTTTCCTTGAGAATGAAGGCTCAGTTTCTTCCCCAATTGTCCTCTGGGATTCGTTTAAATGCACTTTCCGTGGCCAAGTTATTATATGTATGTCCAAAAGGAATTCTACTATTAAAAAAGAGCTTACAGATCTATCAACTGAAATTAAACATCTGGAATCTACCTTTAGACAATCTAAGGATAAATCTTGTCTACAGTTAATAAAACAATTAAAATACAAATATAATACTATAGTTACCAAAAGAGCCCATATTGGTGTTCAAGCGCAGAAATCCAAGAGGTTATTGTTAAAGAATCGAGCTGGGAAGATTCTCGCAGCTACATTAAAATTTCAAGATTTCTCATTTAAGTCCTCTCAAATTTCTTCTATCACTGATCGCTCTGGCTCTAAAAAATTTCAGACTGGAGAAATTCTCGAAGTTTTTCGTGATTTTTACAATAACTTATATACCCCTTCTGATCAAACTTCTTTTGAGCAATGCCAGGACTTCTTAAAATCTGTTCCGGTACAGACAGTTTCCGTGGATGATCGTACTCTTTTAAATGGCCCGATTTCCCCTGAGGAAATTATTACGGCAAATAAAGCTACTCGTTCTGGGAAAGCCCGGGCCCTGATGGCTACCCTATTTTGTTTTATAAAACTTTTCTTTCTGCGCTTGTTCCCAAATTGCAATCTGTCTTTGATACTTTTATTAAAGATGGGTCTGTTTCTGGTACTGCGGCTGATGCTACTATTGTAGTGATTCCAAAAGAAGGAAAAGATCATTCAGACCCCAAAAACTTCTGTCCTATTTCTCTTCTCAATATAGAGGCTAAGATTTTTGCCAAAATTCTAGCCAAGAGATTAGAATCCTTTATTCCTAAACTTGTCCATCCATCTCAAACCGGTTTTGTAAAGGGTCGTCTTGCGCGTGATAATATACGCACTTTTTGCCATATTCTTGGATCAGCTAAACGGTCTCAACTCCCTGCCGCGGCCTTGGCCCTTGACGCTGAAAAGGCCTTTGACAAGGTCTCTTGGCCTTTTCTTCGTGCTGTCTTGTGTGCACATAATCTTGGTGACTCCTTCATTAATATGGTAATGTCCCTATATTCTAAACCTAGAGCTAATATAAGAGTTAACGGTGCTACGTCGTCCTTTTTTAATCTTCGTCAGGGCACTAGACAAGGTTGTTCTTTATCTCCGCTTTTGTTTAGACTATCCATTGATCCTCTCCTCCGATTGATTGAGATGCACCCAGACATCAAAGGTTTTTCTTTTGGGCCTCATTGTATTAAAACTGCTGCGTACGCGGATGATGTTCTTATTTTCTCAGATGATATTGCCTTGGCTATTCCTGCTATTTCAGATACCATCTCCCTTTTTTCAAAGGTTTCAGGTTACACCTTAAATAAGGATAAGACTGAAATGTTCCCTTTGAATGCCTATTGTTTCCCTTCACATATGGGCTCTGCTGGCTTTAAATGGCAGCCTACACATTTAAAATACTTGGGTATCTATTTCTGTTCTACCTTATATGCAACTACTGCCTATAATGAATCCCAGACTATTCTTAAAGTGCGGCGTCTTTTCGACACGTGGTCTCCGAAACATATTTCCTGGTGGGGTCGCCTTCAGACTCTTAAAATGATGATAACACCCATTATTAATTTTGTATCCTCCATGCTTCCGGTTAAATTATCAGATTCCTTCTTTCATGAACTCGATGTTCTGACCTCTAAATTTTTATGGAATGACAAACGGGCTAGAATTGCTTACAAATTCTTGCGGAAACCTTATGAAATGGGAGGTTGCAATCTTCCTGATTGGGAAAAGTACCAAACTGCCTTTTTGGCATCTCAAGGAGCTCTATGGTTCTCTTCTCCTCCTATTCATGTTCCCTCTTGGTTGTTAATAGAACAGGAATTAGCGTCTCCATTGCCGACTACCTTGCACATCCTGTTCTCTCGCTCTATAATTCGTGATACTCTTGCTGCGGTCCGGAAAGTCGACAAGAAAGTGGCGATTCCACTCCATAAATCTAGTTGGTCGTCTATTTGGCGGAATTCTAAAATTAAACTTAATATTGCTCCCACACTCATGTACTATTGGGCAACTAAAGGGATTTCGCTTGTTAAACATCTTTATGGTTCTAATAATGAGCCATTACCCTTCTCTACCTTGGCTCAACAACATTCTTTAACTAACTTAGATTTTTATACTTTTCTTAAAATTAAAGTGGCACTTGCTAAGATACGTCTTCATCCTACCTCTCCTACCATTTCTCTCTTTCATATCTGGACTAAATCTGGTCACGTAGCCTCCAAAATTTATAAATTTTTATCATCTGCTTCATTACCCACGCATACGGTTGCTCAACAAAAATGGTTACATCACTTTGATCAAGGAGTTACTGATCATATTTCTTCAGACACCTGGCAGCTGATTGGTAAACTTTCTCTTCGCAATAAAATCGCCCCATCATTGATGCAATCTAAATTTTTCTCCGTCAACCTTCTTCATTGGACGCCTGTTCATTTACATTTGCTCAATCTCAAAGATGATAATTTATGCTGGAGCTGTGGATTATTGACGGGCGATTTTCCGCATATGTTTTTTGAATGTTCCCTTCTCCAGCCTTTTTGGGACCTCATTCATAAACATCTCACTCTCATCTTTGGTATTGAGTTCCAACTCTCTTTTCCATTAATTCTATTAGGTCCATTGGCTGCCCCTGTTCCTCTTCCCTTGGATCCCATGGAATTACAGTTGATGGATCTCCTTTTGACTATTGCAGTGAAAGTCATCCTTATGGAATGGAAATCCTTTTCCTCTGTTTCCTATCATACTTGGTGGGCGTGGGTTTCCTTTTTGCGTAGTGCTCACACTTCGGTTGATCATGCTCACCTTTCTCCTTCTATTTCTAGTGGGGTTTGGAAGGCATTGGATAACTATATGGATTTGTCCTCAAAAGGGTTGGTTGCACAATATCCTTTTGTTTTGTCTGGTTGAATGGCGTCTTGTATGTCGGGTTAGTCCGTTGGAAATCCTTCTTTCCCTTCTTCTTCTTTTCCTTTCCTGTCTTCTTTCCCTTTCCATCTTTTCTCTTATTCTCTCTTTCTTTCTTTCTTCTTTCTTTTTTCTTTCCCTCCCTTACCCTGGTTATACCAGCTGATAGTGATACTTTTGATTATTGATTCTGTATAAGATACTCATTTTCCCATACCTACTTCATTTTTCTGTTTATGGCCGGCTACGTTTATTTAGGACTACATTTGCTGTGCTTATTCTTAAAGTTTTGCCTCTGATTGCTTTGTTTTTTATCTGGTGTCAATTGTATCATATTTATTGTATTATGTACCTCTTCTTCTTTTTAGCTTCTCTATGAAATAAAATTCTTTGAAATAAAAAAAAAAAATAATGTTAAGGACCTCGCGTTCTGAGAGCGGATGGAAGTTAAGCCAGGAGGCGTTATTTTATGGTGAGGGTAAGGAGGTTTCAGGATCAGGCGGGGAAAAGATATGGGGGAGAGGAGAGGAGGTGGAATTGGAAGTGGAGATGGAAGGATCTAAGTGGGAAGGGTAGGAAGAGGGTAAGGTAATGGAGGGGAGAGTGGATGAGGTGAAGGATTGGTCAATCTTGTTGACTTTGTCATTGAAGAAGTTGGCGATTTCTTCACATTTATCAATTGAGGCCAGTGTTTTGGGGGGATGGGCAGAAGCTGTTTGATTTTTGACAGTTCTCAGGGCCTGTTAGGCCTTTATGTCAAGAATGTGTTTTTTATATTTGGACCTAGCAGATCTTAGGAGAGTCAGATTAGTAGGGGATGGGTTTTGTCGCCATGCCTTTCAAACTTTCTAAGCGAACGTCTATCACTGTTGGGGTCAGAATTGAACCAGGATTTTGAGGAGGAGTTTTTTTGTGTTTTTAATTTCGCCAGGGCAATTTGGTCAAGGACCTCAGTTATGGATTTGTTAAAATGCTCAGTGAGGTCATTTGCATTAAAGGCAAGGGGGATGTGCTGTAGTTGGTTCTTGATTTTGGATTCTAATACTTCAGCGGGGATAAGGTGAAGGTTTCTAGTCAATTTCTTTACTTTAGTGGGTTTGGGGGGGGGCATCGTGTTAGTGATCGAAAAGATCCCCTGAGAGACCGCCACGATTTCTCTTCCTTCTCAGGCACTGGAAACCGTAGCGGTGGCATCACCCTTGGCAGTGGTGTTTCCGATGCACAGATTTTCCATTTTTATGCTTTTCGCTCTTGCATACACATCGGGAGCGATGTTCTTCTCTCCGATCTGACGGAGAGAGGAGCGCCGTGCTGTTACATTATGTACGTTAGCTACGTAACGCCAACCAGGCATCCGAATTGGATCGGGTCGCACCATCCACGTCACCACCTGCACTGAATGCACCGGGGATCCAGGTGTGGCAAACGCCCCTCCTTGCCCCCCACCCTGCGTACACCCATGGCCTCGGGAACACCTCTGGTACAACATGAGGTTGGGGCCTAAGGGCAACACCCAGCCACACAGAGACTAGCCACACTAGCTGCTGTCTACGTGATGACAGCCGGAGCGCTGACGTCACCTTTATTTATACCCCTGGCCCGAGCCCGGCCAGAGGGTTGTATGTGTGTGGCCGGGTGGCTCACTACACCCACATCACTCACCCCACCCATGCTTCAAGTAACTGTGTTGCGCATTTTTTATGTTTATTTGTTAAATCTGATCAGTAAATACAACAAAAAAAAGCAATGATGTCACTTTGCAGACATTGTAGCTTGTGACACAGCCAATCACGTCATTTTGCGTGTGCCTACAAAATGACATAGCTGGCTGCATCGGAAGCTTTTTTTTGTTATTTAGCCTTGCTGCGCTACATCGCAGATGCTATACAGCATGGTTAAAAAAGAGCTGAAACCAGTGACAAATCCAATAAGACTCCAAGTCTCGACCTATTGTTTTTTTCCAAATGTTTACTTTTAATCTAATGGGGGAAATATGCAACGCTTCGCTCTATTAGAAAACAAATTTCTCTTAACCCCTACTCCCATTAACCCCATCCCTCACCCCCAATTCCATGAAGCGATCCTACATACACTTACCACCTGCTCTTATCAGAAAAATCCCATGGAATTGCAAACCTGTATGGTTGTATTGTACGAAAAATTAGTCCCACAGATAAGTTCACCATTCCAAGGGGTTTTACTCACTATTGCCTAGAACTAGTTCAATTTTCCCACATCGTAATGGTAAATTTGCATGCATGTGTGTAAAATCTCTCCAGGAACGTCTAGCTAGTAATTAAGGCTCCCCTGAGCCGGTTGAGCTGACGAGCTCGGGATCACGCACCTGCGCGCCGTGGAGAGGTACCAGACCTGAGAACACTTTTGGCAGCCTACACAGCAACCCCAGACGTACGCCTATTCCCCGCTGACGAAGGGTAAGGACCCAGAAACACGTGTCCAGGGATGGCTTGGGCGAACCTGCCGGTGGGTAGAGCAGTGTGCGACCCCATGGATTACTAGTAATTAGAGCATTCGAGTCGGATGCTAATGGAAAATTTTTAGGTTTGTGGAGGAGGTGCTGAGTCCAATGGGAAATCCATTCGCAGAATTTACTCCATCAAAAGTATGTGGTTGAGATGCCCGCTCTAGTTTTACTCCTCAGCTACAGATGACAATGTAACTCTGCATTACACTCCTTGTGCGTTTCATGGGCATGGACATTATGCTATTGACATACATTGTGCTAGGACAGTTGTTGAGCAAGAGGAATTGTTCCACGCTCAGGTTTCAGTATCCTTTCTCTTTTCGATAATGAAAGCAATTCTAAGGATGTTCCAATATGATATGTAATTAGTAGTAAGAAAAGCTACTTTCGTGATGTGTTTATGTGATATCAATGATGCAGTCCGGCATGTTATCACTATCACATAATATTTGTAGTATAATCGTTTTGAATTTAGAGAAACCTTTTAACTGACTTTGCTTTCATAATTCTTCAACTCTTTCTTTAATGAACTAATGTTCATACGGAGTTATATTTTTCCTTTGATTGTAATGATTTTTATTAATCAGACAATAAAGATCTCATTTATTCAGTGTATTTGTCTGAAAATTAGGATTGCCTTCCATGCCTAAAAGTTACACGGAGGCAACACATATGTGTGCAAGCCAATTAGTGCATGCACACATTATTGCATTTGCAAAACGTGTATTTTTTACTTGAGCTGACCTAGCAGATTAGGGAAAAAAAGCTTTTTGTGGTTGGCCTTAAGGACCAGGCTAACCAGGCTAACTCTAATATGTTGTTGTGATCACATTTGATACATTGCAAATGACATTCAGTGACATCGTGTTGACGTAATCAATAGCGTGTAACCAATGTCTCTTCATTAGATGGGGAGATGGCTACACATAAAGAAAGGCGCATTCTACATCAGTCTTCACCTCCTGTAGAGGTCGTATTCCCTCTGCCCTGGCCTTCTTGGTGGCCTCTGATTCTGCCAGCCACGAGGTCCTATTGCTGAACCATACGGAAGCATCAGTGGTACCAGTCTTTGAGGTGCCACTGACAGGTTCCCTGTCTGAGCCACGGAATGCAGGGAATACAATTAGACCTGGCAACAGTTGTGACTTTCGCGTTTCGCTGCCATCTCTGGCCAATCACTGATCCCTTGACTGTCTCTTGTGCCGAGAGGCAGACATCACCCAAACTCGGGCATGAGTCTGTGCCCGGGCGCGTCGAAACGCAGCTATATTTCTAGCTAGGGAGCACTGCAGACAGCTTCATCAGCTCGACAGAACAGAGCGTCCCATGGGACGGAGAAAATTGGATGCAGCAAGCTGGCGCAAACTCAATGACTCGAAAATTGAATTAGGACTTTCTTATCCTGTTTGCTACTGAATAAACAACAATCATTCTGAGCCCCAAACCAACCGTCTCTGTCACAGTGCAAACAAAGGCAGAAGGCGCTAGCACAAGAAGAGACAGTACTGTCTCCCAAGAGCTGCGAGAACAAAGGTATACACTCAAAATATCGAGTTTTAAATATCGATTTGCATTAATATCGAATAAAAAATTATAGAATGGACACAATATCGAATGGACAGAATATAGACTACAAAAATATCAAATCGAATAGCAGTAATATCGAATTCAAAATATAGAATGGACAAAATATCGAATGGACAGAATATAGACAACAAAAATATTGAATGAACAGAATATAGACAACAAAAATATCGAATTTGAGGTAAGTTAATATCAATTTTTTAATAATATCCATTCTTTAAAGTGTTTTTTATGTTAGTATATGTGTGAAAAGTGTATATTTATTTTATAAATTATTTTAATTAATTAATTGTATGGTATTTAATTTTTGGGTGATATAATTCTGTAGCGGGTTGTGGGCTTATAGGGGAATAGGGTGGGAAGTAATTTAATTATAATTAATTAATTATGTTAATTTATTTATTGGTATTTATTTTTAATTAATTGTTAAGTAATTTTTCAATTGTTCATTAATTAAAATATAATTGGTATTTAATTTTAATTAATTGATTGATTGATAATTATGTTAATTGTATTTATTTTCTGTAGCGGGTTGTGGGTTTATAGGGGAATAGGGTGGGAAGTAATTTAATTATAATTAATTCATTTTTTTATTTATTTTTCGGTATTTATTTTGAATTCATTGTTATTTAATTTTTCATTGGTAATTAATTAAAATATAATTGGTAATTAATTTTAATTAATTGATTATTTGATAATTATGTTAATTGTATTTATTTTCAGTAGCGGATTGTGGGTTTACAGTGGAATAGGGTGGGAAGTAATTTGATTATAATTAATTACATTTGTTAATTTATTTATTGGTATTTATTTTTAATTAATTGTTATTTACATTTTTAATTGATAATTAATTAAAATATAATTGGTAATTAATTTTAATTGATTAATTGATAATTATGTTCATTTTATTAATTTATTGTCTGTTGCGGGTTGTGGGTTTATAGGGGAATAGGGTGGGTAGTCATTTAATTGGAATTAATTACATTCTTAAATTTATTTATTGGTATTTATTTTTAATTAATTGTTAATTATTTTTCAATTGCTAATTAATTAATTGTAAATTGGTAATTAATTTGTATTAATAGGTAATTATTTTTATTAAATGTTTTTTATGTGTATTTTTAATTGATTAATTATTATATAATATTAAATTGGTAATTATTTTTAATTAATTTGTCATTGGTATTAATATATATTTTTTAAATTAATATATGAAGTATTTACTTTCCCTACTGTTGCATTCACTGGAGTGGGAATAGTAAATGTAACCCCTACACTATCCAACGTATTCTCTACTGTTGCACTCTCTGGAGTGGGAATAGTAATTTTTACCACTACGCTATCCAACGCTTTCCCTACTGTTGCACTCTCTGGAGTGGGAATAGTAATTTTTACCACTACACTATCCAACGCTTTCCCTACTGTTGCACTCTCTGGAGTGGGAATAGTAATTTTTACCCCTATGCTATCCAACGCTTTCCCTACTGTTGCACTCTCTGGAGTGGAAATAGTAATTTTTACCCTCCTGCTATCCAACACTTTCCCTACTGTTGCACTCTCTGGAGTGGGAATAGTAATTTTTACCTCTATGCTATCCAACACTTTCCCTACTGTTGCACTCTCTGGAGTGGGAATAGTAATTTTTACCCCTATGCTATCCAACTCTTTCCCTACTGTTGCACTCTCTGGAGTGGGAATAGTAATTTTTACCCCTATGCTATCCAACGCTTTCTCTACTGTTGCACTCTCTGGAGTGCGAATAGAATTTTTAACCTCTATGCTATCCAACGCTTTCCCTACTGTTGCACTCTCTAGAGTGGTAATAGTAATTTTTACCCTCCCACTATCCAACGCTTTCCCTACTGTTGCACTCTCTGGAGTGGGAATAGTAATTTTTACCCATACTCTATCCAACGCTTTCCCTACTGTTGCACTCACTGGAGTGGGAATAGTAATTTTTACCCTTAGGCTATCCAACGCTTTTTCTACTGTTGCACTCTCTGGAGTGGGAATAGTAATTTTTTCCCTCCCGCTATCCAACGCCTTCCCTACTGTTGCACTCTCTGGAGTGGGAATAGTAATGTTTACCCTCCTGCTATCCAACGCTTTCCCTACTGTTGCACTCTCTGGAGTGAGAATAGTAATTTTAACCCCTATGCTATCCAACGCTTTCCCTACTGTTGCATTCTCTGGAATGGGAATAGTAATTTTTACCCCTACGCTATCCAATGCTTTGCCTACTGTTGCACTCTCTGGAGTGGGAAGAGTAATTTTTACCCCTACGCTATCCAAAGCTTTCCCTACTGTTGCACTCTCTGGAGTTGGAATAGTAATTTTTACCCCTACGCTATCCAACGCTTTCCCTACTGTTGCACTCACTGGAGTGGGAATAGTAATTTTTATCCTCCCTCTATCCAACGTCTTCCCTACTGTTGCACTCTTTGGAGTGGGAATAATAATTTTTACCCCTACGCTATCCAATGCTTTCCCTACTGTTGCACTCTCTGGAGTGGGAATAGTAATTTTTACCCTCCCGCTATCCAACGTTTTCCCTACTGTTGCACTCTCTGGAGTGGGAATAGTAATTGTTACCCCTACGCTATCCGATGCTTTCCCTACTGTTGCACTCTCTGGAGTGGGAATAGTAATTTTTACCCTCCCGCTATCCAACGTTTTCCCTACTGTTGCACTCTCTGGAGTGGGAATAGTAATTTTTACCCCTACGCTATCCGATGCTTTCCCTACTGTTGCACTCTCTGGAGGGGGAATAGTAATTTTTACCCCTACGCTATCCAACGCTTTCTCTACTGTTGCACTCACTGGAGTGGTAATAGTACATTTTACCCTTTCCGCTATCCTACAGTACAAATATTTTATATTTTTTATTAATATTACGTATATATATATATATATATATATATATATATATATATATATATATATATATATATATATATATATATATATATATATATATATATGTATTAATAAATCAATTTGTATGTTTTTTTACCTTACATCAATTATTCATTAATTTTAAGGTTATTTAGGCATTTTAAGTATGTTTAAGTTATTTATATTTAATATTTCATTAATTTTTATTTACTTCAAGGCATTTAAAAAAATCGATATTTTGACTAACTATATTATTTTACATCGATATTTTTGATTCAATATTTTTGTACTTACCTGTTTGGAGATAGGAAGTCGATATTTTGGTATTCTATATTTTGTACTCGATATTATGGTAGTTCTCTATTTTTGTTATCAATATTGTTTCAGTGATCCGAGAACAACAGCAGCTCCAGACTATGGCCCAGAGGAGGTATTATCATCCTATTAATGAAGGGTGCTGCAATTCCTCGGTGCAGTGCGCCCCCACTATTAAGAAAGCTTACTTGGGGAATGGGGTATATCGTGGAAATTGGTGTTTCTACAATGAATTCCACATGTTTTCCCATATTCTGGTCTCTGCAACCCAGGGTTCCTCATACATACAAGTGCATGCATGTGTATAAACACATATCTAAAACCTATCAGCGAGGATACTTTAGTCCAGCAAATAACTGGGTCAAATGGATAAATCTTTGCACATAAAGCACAACAAAAATGCAGGACAGGACTCCATTCATTTTACCTTCACTTTAACCGACATCACCCAGTACTAAATTCGACATTTGGCCAAAATTCTACCAGTCATACACAACTAAACAAAGAGAGCCATATACAACCGGTCACTGTTAATCCGGGGTCCACATGACAACTATACCCAGATTAGGAGTGACGCGTGCTAATGGGAGAAGGCACTATACAAATACAACGAACATCAGTTCAATAAATGGACACACTGCCTTTTGTTTCTGTTTGCAAAATCTGGCATCAGCAAGACAAGCACTGCACATGGTGTAACAACATTCTTACCCACAGGCAGGCGTGTGGTGCTGCTGCAAGACTCACATAGGAATATGTCACTCCTCGGTATGGGAAACAAATGCGATATTACACTGTCCAGTTGTGCATTTATAATTCTAATGCTTACACGCAAAGCTCGCATTTCCCAAGTCAGGCTCCAGGAAGGCTCTTTCTCGTCTGGCGTTACCAGAGCTCTCCGCCTATGGCAATATCAGTGTATTTATACACTGAGAGGTCGAAGCTAGAGAGGAGAGATGGATGCGATGAATCAATGAGTGAGTTTTTAAACAAATACACACATTTTTCCGCATAAACAAGCATCACAATGTGGACTTGGAATATCTTTCTTCTCCTATCGAAAGGGCTTCGAAATCGTAAATTAGGACCTCTGTTCATCCGAAGGAGAGTTATGTGGCTGTCAGGGTACATAATGACTGCCTGATTTAGGAGATAGATTGCTCCTAGGTGGAGACGTGGGCCCTTGTGCACAAGATTTAGAGTCGGTGTATTTGTACAGAAGCCCCCAATCTGACTGAAGCAGAAGCGTGTTGTATTTCCTGTGGAAAGTCCTGTATCCTATTTACGGATGGAATACATTTCATTTGTGTTATTTTATGATCAACAAAAGAACCCCGCACAATTTGCTCATGATGTGATTTCAGTCGAAAGAAATGCAGTCCCGAATACACCTTGATCATTTTTGTAGCTATTCAAGTGCTGTAGATCAGGATCACAACACATGCTTAAACACAAGCGCACAGACACATACATTCATGCGCGCTCACAACCACGCACACACTAACTCATTCACCCACACACACTTTGATTCATTCAAAAACACACATTCACATACACACACATATTTGTTCACTCACACACTCATTCCGTCACTCACACAAACTCATTTTCAAACACACACACACGCACACTCGTTCACCCACACACCGAAACGTATCCACCCATTCATATGCACATTTTTAAACATGAATGAATGAGTTCATTACATGCTTGAATGGTGCGCTTGCCCAAACAGAGAGAGAAAGTGAGAGTGAGTTTGTGTGTGTGTGGGTGTGGGGGATAGGTAGGTAGGTGGGTGGGGTTGTGTGTGTGTATGTATGGATATATGTGTGTATATATTGCTGTAGAAATGGCAAAAGACTTTGTCCATTTCTATCTCGACGTGGATAGCACTGTGCTAATCCTATGTTTAAAGACTTTGATAGAAAAGTAGACATTTGAGGTGAGCAGATCTAGAGTGTCGCTGGTGTTGAGAGTGCTCTGTACAGGAGCTGCTTTCCACCTAAACATGAGAACTACCCAGAGTTCTCTGCTTCTATTTGCATAATTTATTCATCACTCTATGCCTGAAAGGGTATTTTTTTTACTTACACAGGGTGCTCCCTTGTGTCTGGACAAAGCTATACCTCTCTGAAGAGCTCTAATTAGAGCGAAACACTGTGTCAGGGGTTGCTTTTATTCATTTCATGTTGGCTTGGTTGGTATTTTACTAGTTCAAAGCTGTAATATTGTGCCTGGAGTGACAAATGGCTTTTGTCATTTTACAGCTCTGCAAGGACAGTACTAGGCTAATCCTATGCTTAAAAACTTTGCTTTAGAAATTGCAAAAGACGTTGTCCATTTCTATCTCGGCGTGGATAGCACTGTGCTAATCCTATGCTTAAAGACTTTGATAGAAAAGCAGACATTTGAGATGAGCAGATCTAGAGTGTTGCTGGTGTTGAGAGTGCTCTGTACAGGAGCTGCTTCCCACCTAAACTTGAGAACTACCCAGAATTCTCTGCATATATATATATATATATATATATATATATATATCCATACTAATATAATAAAGAGAAAGCCGAAACCTTTGAGGCGGGTAATCTCAGGAACCACTGCACCAATCACAACACCCAATACAGCGTTGGAAAGGGCAGTTGCAGCAGAAGGACATAGGCTATGCAGACGCCCACCATATACATTTAAAAGGTAAAAGAACCGTGCCAGCAAAGTAGTCCCTTGTGGGCGTGTCTGCGTTGTGCTGTGGGTGTGTGCTGGGGGCGTGACAAACACTGGGGGCATGTGGTACATTCCACCCTTCATGACATGTCTTGTATTGTGTGCTAATCCCACCCTGCTCCCTTTAAATACCCCTGCACCCCATAATCATAACCCACCCTTACTTCTTACAATACCCCAACACCCTTAAACACTAACCCATCTTAACTCTATAAATATACCCTGTACCCCAAAACCCAAACCTATCCCTTAAGCCTAAAAATACCCATGGACGCCCCAAAACCCAAACCTAGCCCTGAACCCTAAAAATACCCCTGTACCCCAAAACCCAAACCAAGCCCTGAACCCTAAAAATACCCCTGTACCCCAAAACCCAAACCTAGCTCTGCACCCTAAAAATACCACTGTACCCCAAAACCCAACCTACCCCTGAACCCTAAAACACCCCTGTACCCCAAAACCCAAACCTAGCCCTGAACCCTTAAAATACCCCTGTACCCCCAAACCAAAACCTACCCCTGAACCCTAAAAATACCCCTATACCCCAAAACCCAAACCTAGCCCTGAACCCTAAAAATACCCCTATACCCCAAAACCCAAACCTACCCCTGAACCCTAAAATACCCCTGTACCCCAAAACCCAAACCAAGCCCTGAACCCTAAAAATACCCCTGTACCCCAAAACCCCAAACCTACCCCATAACCCTTAAAATACCTCTGTACTCCAAAACCTAAACCTACCACTGAACCCTAAAAATACCCCTATACCCCAAAACCCAAACCTAGCCCTGAACCCTAAAAATACCCCTGTACCCCAAAACCCATACCTATCCCTAAACCCTAAAACTACCCCTGTACCCCATAACCCAAAACTATATATGAACCCTTAAAATACTCAAACACCCCAAAACATATACCTCAGTACCCCAAAACATATACCTCTATACCCACACCTCCCGCCACAAGTTCTAGAATTGCAAACTTTAGAGCTGGGGAGCTACTTTCGAATCTCGGCATCAGCTCAACATCCTGTGATTCCAGACAAATCGCTTTGTCTCCCCGTACCTACCACAAATTAATGTGTTCTTCTGTAATGTAAATTGTGCTCATGCCATGTTGTCGAGTTCGCGCTATATAATATTGCAAGGAAAAATAAAGTAGGGAAACTCGAGTTCACACACTACTGAAGGCGCACTCTTAACCCCTTCGACGCTGATGACGAGCTGGGCTCGTCATGGCGTAGCCTCCTCGCACGCTGATGACGAGCCCAGCTCGTCACGCAAAGTGCGATTTAGAAAAACTCAGCGCAGGAGCGGAATTCCGCTAGCGCGCATGGAGTTAAGTGCATCAGCAGTGCACTGTGAATCGGAGCGTTTCACAGGCCTGTCACAGATAAGAAATGCTATCAAAACGAAACCCTACATAACAATATACTACTGTCCGGCAGCAATTCATACCCGGACAACGTCGGGACGGGCTGCTAGTATATATATATATATATATATATATATATATATATATATATATATATCCAGTGGTGGTTAGTTAGGTCAGCTGCTCCATAGGAAAAGCGTTTTTTGTGGCTTTTGTTTTTTTTTTTTCAAATGTTTTTATTAACAGCCTTTTTGTTGTATTACATTAATCGTCAGTGGTGCTCCTGACTTAGAATTCCAGTGCCACAACCTCATTCAGTAGAGGAACAACAGGATCATGCGTCACCTTCCATTACATACAGGTTGAAGTAAATATATGAATGCCCCTTGCTTGGGTCACATGGTTACGCAAGGGATAACAAATCAAAAAACAACAAGTAATGAACTATAAACAATAAAACATTGTGAGATCTCAATAGTTCCAAAGCAGTTATTCGTAATATGTGGGCGCTAACGCAATGGCTGCGCCATAGCAAATGTTTTTTTCATTGTAAGTAGTGTAGTTGTTTCTACAAATATGTCTGTTGGTGTGGGTGCGGAAAAGCAATACATCGTCTGTGCGTTATAGAAAGCGGAGAGAAATGTGTGTGTCTTCAGAGCATTGGTGGTCGGTGTCCAAACATGTTAATGGGTGCCAGGATATGTTGCAGGGCAGTCATACAAGCTGGGACATGGAAAAATAGCTTGCGTGCGAAGTATCGTACCTGTGTCGGTAGCACAGTCAGTGTAACGCCTGATAAGCCAAATTCAGAACAAAATGGGAGATACAGTCTTTCAGGTGGGTCGCTCTAGGAAGAGATTATGGGAGTGAGCACCAGAAAGGAAAGGCAGGGTGCACCGTATGGAACCCACAACCCTATCCAGATTCTCCTCTTTATGATCTTCCTCAGTGTGATATATTCGTATACCTAGATACCTAAAGGTGTCATAACACCATTTTAGACGGGTCCCTAGTGGATCTTCTCTTTCTTCAACCAGTCCGTGCACCATATGAATGAGAGTTTATTGTTATTAGTTAATAAAAACCATCACAATGTCCATATAAAATAAATCCTTTTAAAATAATCACTTATCTTAAAAACATGAAATAATATTGCTACGACTCAGGAAAATCTTGTTGTCTCATTTAAAACATAACATTATAAAATTAATTCAGTCATTAATGTGAATACTCTTCACCATTGCTATAAAGTGGCGTATACATCAGTATAAAATTCCACAACTCCAAATGTCAACATCCTACTACTATTTTAACAGCATATAAATGTATTGTACTCATAATGCGAGGCAAATTCCTCATGCTATAGTATGCAACTTGCAATTCTGTTTGACTGCTTTATCGTGAAATTGTAAAAACTTCAGAAGTTTGCAGTTTAGCTGAGGATCTGAAGGGGCCAGACGTCTCATGATGGCTGTTCTGCACGCATGTATACCTCTCTCGTTAAATAAGTGTTTTAAAAGTGTACAGTGTGCATTGTTTAGTTTGGGACATATGGTGACCAAATGCACAAAATCCTCGTATGGAATACACATGACTATTGCCAATTTACGCGCAGCCCAGAAATCTCACCAAAAATATCCAGCAGTTCCATGACTACTGGAAGTGACGCAGTCACCTCCAGAAGCAATATCAAGGCATCATCAGTGTAAAGCGATATAATGTGATACGTATCTCATTCTCGGATGCCCCATGCCTCCGCTCGCTGACGTATTTGGCATACTAGGGGTTCCATGGCCAATGCAAACAAGAGGGGGTACAATGGACACACTTGTGTCATCCACCTGCAGAGTTCTACCCTATCCAAGATGGTCTGTCCTGTTTTCGATCACGCTGTGGGCATTGCATATAGCGTGCGGTTCCACCCCAGAAATCCCGGTCTGAACCCCATCAAGGTTAATCAATCAATCAATAACATTTATAGAGCGCGCTACTCACCCGTGAGGGTCTCAAGGCGCTGGAGGGAGGGGGGTGCTATCACTGCTCGAATAGCCAGGTCTTGAGGTGCCTCCTGAATGTGAGATGGTCCTGGGTCAGTCGTAGGTATGTGGAGAGGGAGTTCCATGTCTTGGCGGCCAGGTAGGAGAACGATCTTCCTCCCTGTTGTGGTTCTGCGGATACGTGGGATGATGGCGAGGGCGAGGCCAGCTGAGTGGAGCTGGCGGGTGGGGGCGTAGAACGAGAGGCGGCTGTTGAGGTATTCTGGGCCCATGTCGTGGAGCGCTTTGTGTGCGTTGGTGAGGAGCCTGAATGTGATCCTCTTGTTGACGGGGAGCCAGTGCAGGTTTCTCAGGTGTCCAGATATGTCGCTGTGGTGAGGGATGTCGAGGATGAGTCGTGCGGAGGCGCTCTGTATGCGTTGTAGTCGTTTCTGGAGTTTGGCGGTGGTTCCTACATATAGGGCGTTTCCGTAGTCCAGTCGGCTGGTGACGAGGGCCTGGGTGACTGTTTTCCTGGTTTCGGTGGGCATCCACCTGAAGATCTTTCGGAGCATGCGCAGGGTGTTGAAACAAGATGACGAGACGGTGTTGACTTGTTTGGTCATTGTGAGGGAGGAGTCCAGGATGAATCCCAGGTTGCGTGCGTGGTCCGCGGGTGTCGGCGCCGAACCCAGTGCTGAGGGCCACCAGGAGTCATCCCAGGTGGATGGGGATTGTCCGAGGATGAGGACCTCCGTCTTGTCTGAGTTCAGCTTCAGGCGGCTGAGCTTCATCCATTCTGCCACGTCCTTCAGCCCTTCCTGTAAGTTGGTTTTGGCGGTGGCTGGGTCTTTGGTGAGAGAGAGTATCAGCTGGGTGTCGTTGGCGTAGGAGATGATGTTGATGTTGTGTTTGCGTGCGATGGCTGCAAGGGGGGTCATGTAGATATTGAGGAGGGTTGGGCTGAGCGAGGAGCCTTGGGGTACGCCGCAGATGATTTCGGTGGCTTCTGAGCGGAAGGGAGGGAGGCGGACTCTCTGGGTTCTGTCTGCGAGGAACGAGGTGATCCAGTCCAGGGCCTTTCCTTGGATCCCAGTGTTGAAGAGGCGAGTTATTAGGGTGCGATGGCAGATGGTGTCGAAAGCTGCCGAAAAGTCTAGGAGGATGAGGGCGGTTGTTTCTCCCTTGTCCATCAGGGTCCTGATGTCGTCGGTGGCTGTGATGAGGGCAGTCTTGGTGCTGTGGTTGGCTCGAAATCCGGACTGGGATGGGTCGAGTGAATTGTTTGCCTCGAGGAAAGCAGTCAGCTGTTTATTGACGGTCGTCTCAATTACTTTGGCCGGGAAGGGAATAAGAGAGATGGGGCGGAAGTTCTTGAGGTCATTTGGGTCCGCTGTGGGTTTCTTCAGGAGGGCGTTGATTTCCGTGTGCCTCCAGCTCTCGGGGAAGGTGGCAGACGCGAGCGAGATGTTTATGACGTTCCGGAGATGGGGTGCGATGATGGTGTCGCCTTTGTTGAAGATGTGATGGGGGCATGGGTCGGAGGGGGAGCCGGAGTGGATGGTGTTCATGACGTTGGTGATGTCTTCAGTGGTGATGGGGGTCCAGGCGCTGAGGGTGGTGGCGGGGGTTGCTGGTGTGGTGACTGGAGGTGGAGTCTGGGGTCCGAAGCTGTTGTGTATGTCTGCAATCTTTCGGTGGAAGAACGTGGCGAGGGAGTTGCAGAGTTCTTGTGACGGTGTGATGTCGTTGTTGCTCGCGCTGGGGTTAGAGAGCTCTTTGACGATGTTGAAGAGTTCCTTGCTGTTGTGGGTATTGTTGTCTAGTCGCTCTTTGAATTATGTCCTTTTGGTGATGCAGAGGGCAGAAAGGCACAAAAAGCAGTCTAACAGGGGGCAGAAGGGCACAAAAAAACAGTCTAACAGAGGACAGAAGGGCAGAAAAACAAGTCTAAGAGAGGGCAGAAGGGCACAAAAAACTAGTCTAACGGGGCAGAAAGGCACAAAAACGAGTCTAACAGAGGACAGAAGGGCACAAAAAACAAGTCTAACAGAGGGCAGAAGGGCACAAAAACAAGGGAATAACAGAGGGCAGAAGGGCCCAAAAAACGAGTCTAACAGAAGGCAGAAGGGCAGAAAAACAAGGGAAAAATGAGTATAACAGAGGGCAGAAGGGCACAAAAAACGAGTCTAACAGGGGGCAGAAGGGCAGAAAAACAACAGAAAAACGAGTCTAACAGAGGGCAGAAGGGCAGAAAAACAAGGGAAAAACGAGTCTAACAGAGGGCAGAAGGGCACAAAAAACGAGTCTAACAGGGGGCAGAATGAATCCCGCCCTGCGTGTTTGTCCACGAAGATGCCACCTTTTTGTGCAATACCTCTACTCAACTGGAGTACTTTCTATTGTCTAATCAGTAAGTGCTCCCTCGTTGGCTAAATGTATAGGGGCAGATTTACAATAACTGGAGCATCCCCAGGGATGCGCCAGTTATTGTGCACTGCAGCTCCGCCACCTATGGTGCGCCGCATTTACAATGCGGCGCACCATGTGGCAAAAGAGGCACAGATGCGTCACGCATCTGTGCCGTAAAAGCAGCGCATAATTCACAGTAATATTCACGGAAAGCTTTGTTTATATCTGTGTGCGTTGTGCACATCCTGTACTATGTAAGTATCATGCCTATATCTGTATATATCACGCCTATGGGGCTGTGTTGCTGATCTTCCTGTATCAGCCAGGCAAGCAAGTGCCCCTAGCGGTCACCCTTCGCATGTTGTGAGGCTGAGCAGCGTTTATAGTCGGGCTTGCTAAGCGTGGCCTCAGCCTTGTCACTCTGCTTCCATAACAAATGAAGCTGTTCAGTTGTGGCTGCCCGATCAGCCACCTTGTTCTCTAGGGAGCAGAGCTCATGTTCTATCTCCAAGAGGTTGGTCATCAGCCTCCTGCGTATCACGAGGAGGCTGCCAAGCAGAGGCACTGCCCCATCATCCTTGTGAGCACCCCACTTCACTGCTCGGGACACGGTGCTACCTGCGTAAAGGGTGAAATATTGATCAATGCAGCAGGCAAGAGCAGCACGGAAGGGGGCGGTGGGGTCAGATAAATCCTCAGATTGTAGCCGCCATGTGGGAATAATGGAATGTTTTTGTCCCCACTACAAAGTTAGATGCAGGGGGCAGTGGGCTGACAGGCTGCGTGCAAGGTATTCCTCCCTCAATAATTGTGCTACTAGCTTGGTCATACATAGAAATAAGTCAATTCTAGAGTGAACGTCATGGACCTGTGAGTAGAAGGAGTACTCCCGATCCAGGGGGTCTAGATGTCACCATGCTTCCAGAAAGTACCTGCAAGACATCCACTGGCCAAATGTTGCGCAGATCGGCGTGTGCCAGCCGCTCTGAGTGGGGGAGGTGATCAAGGAGCACAACTGAGACACAATCAAAATTCCCACCCCAGAGTCTGGGAGAGGATGGATCACTAAGAAGTGCCGGTGTTAGCGCACCCAAAAATTCACCCAGTTGAGTGTTGTGGGCATAGATTGTGGTTAGCGTGAGGGGTTCACCATCTAAACTACCCTCTAGGACAGTGGTTCCCAAACTTTTTTTACCCGTCGCTCCCTTGACCTAACTGGCAGTTGGCCGTGGCTCCCCCCATTTTTTTACCGGTGGACGGGTGGGTGGGGATGTAAGCCCGAACTCGGGAGTACTTCCTGTTGTCTTCCTTAAATTAATTGGGATGCAATGAAGGTATTTAATCATATTTGGGTTTGGTCTAGAATATATTAGAAAATGACGATGTCCCGGTCTGTAAACGCACATTTGAAGATGTTTTTTAAACAAAATAAACTTTCTTTTTATTTAATTGTAAATGCCAATCCCCTATTGAATATATGGAATATGCATTTTCAATGAAATTTAAAAAAAAGTGTATTTTGTTTAAAAAACATCTTCAGATGCGCGTTTACAGACAGGGCCATCGTCATTGTTCTAATCTATTCTAGACCAAACCTAGTAGAACTCTCGGTTAATCTGGATTAAATTCCACCAAGTTGAGACGGAGCCACTCGGTGTTATCATTGCATACTGGAGGAAAAATGCACCCAACAGGCAAATACGCATCCCGAAATTATTTTAATACACCCCTGTCAACCCTCTCCCCCTGTCTGCTAGAACCCTGCGAACCCTCTCCCCCCTGCCACCCTCTCCCCCTGCCTGCCAGAACCCTCCCGGATTTCTCCCCGTCTCTTGTTTTAGGCCTTGTAGCTGGCCCTGCGCTAGGAGTGCCCGTTCTTCCCATGCTTCCTTCGTGACCTCTCCTACCCCCTCTACCCATGTCTGTCCCCTTCGTGTCTTGAGACTGTCACTTCTTTCCATGCCTGCTCCCTTCGTGTCCTCTGACTGTGTCTTCTACCCATGCTGCTCCCTTTGTGTCTTCAGACTACCCTTCTCTCCATGCCTGCTCCCTTCGCACACTTAGTCTGCTCCTAGTGTCCATGCCTGCTTCTGTCGTGCCCTCAGACTACCCTTCTGTCCGTGCCTGCCCCCATAACCCTGACTACCCCTTTTGTCCATACCTGCCCCTGTGCACTCTGACTGCCTCCTCTGTCGATGCCTGCCCCAGCACCCTCAGACTGCCCCTTCTGTGCAGGCCTCCTTTCCTCGTCACCACCGACTCCCCCTTCTGTCCATGCCATCTCCATACGTGCCTTCTGACTCCCCCTTCTATCCATGCCTGCTCCCTTCGTGCCCTGAGACTGCCCCTTCCCTCCATGCCTTCTCCCTTTGTGCCCTGAGACTGCCCCTTTCCTCCATGCCTGCTCCCTTCGCGCCCTGAGACTGCCCCTTTCCTCCATGCCTTCTCCCTTTGTGCCCTGAGACTGCCTGAGACTGCCCCTTTCTTCCATGCCTACTCCCTTTGTGCCCTGAGACTGCCCCTTCCCTCCATGCCTTCTCCCTTTGTGCCCTGAGACTGCCCCTTTCCTCCATGCCTTCTCTTTGTGCCCTGAGACTGCCTGAGACTACCCCTTTCCTCCATGCCTGCTCCCTTCGTGCCCTGAGACTGCCCCTTCCCTCCATGCCTTCTCCCTTCGTGCCCTGAGACTGCCCCTTTCCTCCATGCCTTCTCCCTTCGTGCCCTGAGACTGCCCCTTTCCTCCATGCCTGCTCCCTTTGTGCCCTGAGCATACCCCTTCCCTCCATGCCTTCTCCCTTTGTGCCCTGAGACTGCCCCTTTCCTCCATGCCTGCTCCCTTCGTGCCCTGAGACTGCCCCTTTCCTCCATGCCTGCTCCCTTCATGCCCTGAGTCTGCCCCTTTCCTCAATGTCTGCTCCCTTTGTGCCCTCAATCCATTATCTCCATGCCTGTTCCCTTTGTGCCCTCAGACGAAGGGGCGCAACACCCATTGGACTCAAAGGGCTTCAGCCCCCCAGTCCCCTGCCCCAGTTGTGTGCGACAGCCCGGGGATAAGACCGCTTCCTGGGCACATACGCAGCCGCACCCGAGCACTTCACAGGTCTTTAAAAGACCATTTGCATGTTAATGAGGCCTTGCTGTTGTTTCACCCCTTCTAAGATCCCCTGCAGCTCCACTCTGCATGTTGCTTAAAGATCAGCCTACCCTTTCTTTCCATTCCTGTTTTTAAAGTGGCGGATTTTACACGATTATGCAGGTGGCATTTCTAAATTTCTAGCGCTGCCACTACAATTTCTCACATCGTGCCGCTGCGCCCTTGGCAACTCATAACGGTGCACCGGGGTGCCGTGGCACACAGTTTGGGAACCACAGCTCTAGGACCACATATCTGCCACATGTGTCCACCCTCTGAGTGTCTACTTTGTAGGGTACCCCCGATGCTACACAAATTAAGACCAGAAGGGCAAAGGAGGATTCTGAGGTGCCATATACCCGTCCCCTCCATTTTGCACAGAGTTTTTGTAATTTAACAGCATTAAGGTGTGTTTCTTGAAGCATGGCTATATGGATTGCTTTCCGTTTAAGAGAGGCATAAACGCAATATTGTTTAGAGGGTGAGGCCATACCACGCACATTGCAAGTGATTATATGGTATTTAGGGGCACGTTCATCTGGTGCTACTCTCAACATATCCTGAATTTAATGTAGTTTGGAGGCCTCATGTGTCTGCCGACCACCTCCCTGTGACACGAATGAGTCAAATAAACACTGGATGTGTACCTGACGCACTTTGTTACTGTGATGACTGAGTGGAACATTAGTAAGGCATCTTGGGTAAACATGAGAACAATGAACAACAAAATTCCCCCTGGAACTGTGGCGGTTAGAAGGCCCATCCATAAATGGATTCCCAAACTGTACATCATCAAAAACATGGTGTGAAGAAAGAAAACAACAAAAGAAAAGAAAACAATTAATATAATAGTCCACTTGGAAGTATGGGGGTGCCGTTCTGTGGCCTAGAGGGGGCGGCAGCAGTACTCTGGTGTAACTCAGTATGGGTCCTGGTTAGAAATGACTCACTATCCTAGACACATCACCCCTTACTTGCCAGCCAACAGTCCGCCAATGGCGTACATTTGCAGTGCAGCACCAAGGACGTGGCAGTCTCATAAGACACAGTCAAGGGTTATCTGCCGATCTGGGGATGATCTTCGGAATCTGACTGTCCCCCATGCCGGAAGGGAGTGAACTGTCTGAGTCTGATCCTGACTCCGATGGGTGTTCATCTTGAAGAGGTGATCAGGGGATCATACTTTGAAGGGAAGCTTACTCCGCCGCCCTGGCCTGTTTCTCGGCATCCTGGATCTTGGGTGGGTGCATCTTCAGAGTACTGGGGCAATAACCAGGCTGTCTCATGTTGATCCGAGGCAGGGAAAGGTAGCGTATCTTTCCTGTGGAGCCACGTCCATACATCATCTGGTGAATGGAAAATGTTAGTTTTGTCGCCATCAGCAACTCGTAGCCTGGCAGGGAACGGATGGGCATTTTTCAGGTCTAGTTCCCAGAGGCGTTGTTCAATGCAGGAGTATGCCACCCGTCAGTGCTGCATCTCCGAGGTAAAATCATAATATGCTGTGATGTAGGAATTTTCATGCGCTATTGGACCCTTGGTGCAAAAGTGTTATAGGAGTAGGTTGCGATCACGATAATTTAGGAGTCGCACTATGATGGGGTTTGGAGGAGCCCCCGAACGAGCTGGCCGGCCCGGCCCGCAATGTGCCCTTTCAACTGAAAAGAAGGCAGGCATCTTATCATCCCGACATTCCTCACCAGCCATTCCTCTAATAACAGTTCCATGCTGGGACCTTCCGTGCATTCAGGGAATCCCATCAGGCAAATATTATTATGCAGCGACCTATCATCAGCGTCTTCTGCTCTGCCATGTAGGGTGAGAACCTCTGCTTCCACCTTCTTCAGTTGTTCCTCCACGTCCTGCAGTGAGGGTTGCACCGCTGCGAGTGTGAACTCCACTGTGATAGAATCTATGTGGGTCTCCAGGGAGGTATTTGTGTCCATGATGGCTTGAAGGACCATGTCAAATTTTGCAGAGTGGGCGATGACTGTCTTTTCTAGATGCAGCAGGCTTCCATGGGTCTTATCCATTGTTGTGGAATCCATATCTGTGTCAGGGCCGCCCGGTGGCAGTGATTTGTTTTGGACTTTAGTCCCACCATTGTGAAGGAATGTTGGGGTAAATCCATGGGGAGAATATGAGAGCGGCGGTAAGTTATGTTTGTCACCGGGATTCACGATTGGTAGGTCCGCCGGATGTAGGACAGTGAGTAATGGATGGGGGAGGAACCCAGCGATGGGCCCCCAATCGCAGAGTAAAGCCTTACTGCCGTTCCACCAGGTAGCACTAGCACTTCGAGTCCTGTGAGATGGCCATATGTATCACCCTATATTGAGAGTGTGGTATGTGGTGTGCCCTTATAGTTAGTGTTCTGAGGTACGAGGAGGCACCTGGGCAGTAATAAGGAGGGGGCACTATGCTCTTCACTGGGGGAGCTCACTTGCAGCAGGTCGCATTCAGAGGAATGACGTATGGGTTCACCGTGCCGTAACCAACAAGGTGTCTGCCAATAAAGCCATCTACAGGCCCATAGTGACCAGTTAGATGCATATATTGTAGCTTATAAACACTGATGCAGGGGTACGCTTGTTCTTCAGTGTGGAAAACAGTAAAGCGGGCCCCAACTGTGCCCCCAGGCAGTATTCCTTGAGTCCGTGTTCTCCCCAATTTATGTTTGTTTTTAGTTTTTGGGGGTGGGGGGGTTTCCCTCTTTTTTTCCCTTAATTTTCCTTCCTTGGTGTTTCCCCTTGTTGTCCTGTATCTCCTTGAAATTGTAGGCCTGGGCCCCTTTAAGTCCCTAATGAAGGGCCTGGTAGCTGATCCCTCCAGTCAGGTCCCTGAGCCAGTGAGTCGGGTTCTGCATTCAACAAATGCAGCAGGAGCTCGAAGCTCGGTTCCTTAATTGTGCTACGGCCCCGCTGTCAACATCCAGTGGGGCTTGAGGTCTGCACAAGTCACAATGAAGTTTCAGCGCAGGCTGTCATAGGCTTCCAGTGCTGACCTGGGTGTGGGAGGGAGACAAACAAGTGCAGCCAATCCACTCACCTCAGCACCGCACCACTGCAGTGAACACTCCGTGAAGTATGAGGGGAGGTCTGCGATGCCTCACTGCCCATTCCTCAAAGCAGGCTTTCGGGAAGACCTCTCAGCTTTCCAGCTCTCGCGGTCCTGCAGCCGGGTGTCCAGTAGTTGCCAGGTGGGTTTGGCCCGACACACCGGGTCGTGGGTTGGGAGGCAGCCCCAGGGGACAATTGGCGCCGCAGAGCACACCAAAGAACCAGCATTAGAGCAAGCGGGTCAGGGTCTCAGCTGGGTTAAGGCAGCTGGCCCGGCCCAGCTCATCACAGGAGCATCACCAGCAAGAGGGCATTTTAGGCACTCCAAAACGATAGTCCATTTTGGTTGCTGCTCTCAGACTGCAAGTAGGCGACTGTGGAGGCGTCAGTAGCTGGGATGTGGGAGAGTGAGACAGGATAATTGTCCGGCCCAATGAAGAGCTCCTGTTATGCGTTCACCATAGTGTCCAACTTGACGCACCTTGTTTTTTTTTTTATAACTTTGGCCCTGTTTGACGAATCTCCATGAAACTTTGACTAGTCTGTGCATGGAAAGTTTCCGGATGATCCATCAAGCAGGGGCCAAGAAAAAAGGGGGCCCCAAAATGCAAAATTCCCATACTTTTTCCTTAGACTTCAATAAGAAGGGCACTACAGCAAAAACTGCTGAAAAGAATTACACCTAATTTGGTAGGAAGCTAGATCTTGGTCCGCAGATTATGCTTATTGTGATTTGGTGTAATCCATTCAGTCGTTTTTTTAGGAATTAAGGGTAAAAAATATTTGTATATCTGTACGGTTGGGTCTGCAAGAGGCTCGAGAGATTTTTGCTAGAGCGTTAATTTAAAAGTGAAGGGTTCTGATTGGCCCAGAAGCTTTTTTATCCCCTAGGGCCAATTTGCTGTCACTGGAGTCAGACTCCCGCAAGACCGAGCACTCAGGTTGGCTGCCAGAAACATCAGAATTTTTTTGCTGGCAGCCATTACAGCACTCATTGACTTAGTCCCTGAGCAGTGTCTCCATGGCATCTGTTGTTCTTCGGGTGTGGCTCTAGGCTTGGCCCCCTGTTTTGGTGCAGGTTGTCATCCGACTTTACACCAGGTCAGAGCAGGTGTTAATTTCCTACTGCTAACGTGCCTTATCGCTTGTTTTGGGATCTTATTGCCGATCTGGGTGGTCGTTGAGAATGTTGCAGAGTGGTATTATCGCAGCTTTTTGCACGGTAGTTGCCCGGGCCATCTGTGGCGATGTTTTTTGTGGCTGATATCGCAGGTAAACTGGTGTTATCAGCTGTTAGCACCAGCTTATGAATGGGGCGATAAATTTATCGCCACTTTGACTGCGATAAAGTGCCGATAACTTGGCGATAAATCCTTGAGAATATGCCCAGTGTGTTTAACACGGCATGCTGGGCTTAGCAGACCACCATGTCTTGGACTGCTTTTAAATAAAGCAGTTTTTTTTCCAAATGGAGCCTGTTTTCCTTAAAGGAAAATGGGCTGCATTTAAAAAATATAAAATGAAACGTTTTCCTTGGGAACACTGCCTGCCCTTAAAAAATATTTTCAGAGATAGTCTCAAAGTGGAAGGGGACCAAATTGTGACTATATTACCACCCTCTTGAAAAGGGTGGTAATTTGCGAGTGTTTTGCGACCATAATTGCGTTCACAAAACATTTGTACATTGATTTGCGGACACAATTAGGAAGGGAACGTCCCTTTCCTAATTGTGACTCGCAATTCCTAAATAGCGAGTTGCAAATAAATTGCGACTCACTATTTAGGAATTGCACATGGCCCTGTAGGTTTTTGCATGCGCAAACGGGTCGCAAACCCGTTTGCACATTAAAAACGGATTGTACATCTGGCCCTCTGTTTATATTTCTTAGTGTTCAATAGCCCTAGAGTTCCACTGTTATGTGCAGGTCCAGTTGTCAGGTTTATACTTAATAGTAGATTTTTCAAAAGTGTACGTTCTCCAGCTGAAAGGTATTTCTTGTTTCTATCTTGCTTCAGGAAAATCTTTCTGAGATCAATCAAAATCATGTGCTTAAAAAGGTTCAGTCGAGTCAACATTGATTTAGTTTCAGTCGTGCAAACTATTATTAAAAAAGTGGGAACCAATGTTAGGGCCTCATTTATGAGGCTCGATGAGCCGCCGGAACATGACTTTTAGTGACGTTCCATGGCGCAGAAGACTGCTCCATATTTGCGAGGCAGCACTAAGCCACTTTTTTGGCTTAATACTGCCTCATAAATATTGTTCCCTTTAACTTCGTTTTCTGCGTTAAAGGGGGGAGCAATGGGTGTTGCTGAGGGTGTTCCCAGCAATATCCATGGCTTTTTAACCATGTCCCAGATTTACGAGAAATCGTAAATCTGAGGCAGCGCCTAAAACTTACACTTTCCCAGGGCCATAGGGAGGCACAACAAGGAGAAATATCTTTATTTTTCCTCGTTATTTCTTCTCGTTTTTCATTTTTCTATGTGTGCTGTATTCTGCAGCACACATAGAAAAAGGAAAAGCCTCTTGTGATTGTTTTTGTGCAGGAAGGTTTCCCATCCTGCACAAAATTAATCATCCCCGCAATGCAGGCACCCTTGCACCATGGTGCAAAGGTGCCTGCGTTAACGCACAGCAGCCTTTTGTGAGCCGGTGCAGGGGAAAAGGGCAGGAATACGCTGTATCTGATAGATACAGTGCATTCTTGCCCTTTTCTTTTTCCTAGGGCAGCTCAGCAGGAAGGCCTGCAGCGCTGCCCTACGGCCAAACCTCATAAATGAGGGCCTTAATCCCTCCCGCTGGCTAGAATTTTTATCATGTACACTTTTAGTGAAAATGCAAAACTAGGTGGGCCCAATGATCATTATTGTGTTTTCAAAAACAACCCCCTTTAGCTGGCTTGTTCCCTAAAAAACTTTTTAAAAATGCCCCAACTATAGTATCTGCCTTGTTTTGGTAAAGCCATTTCCAATCGTAAAATGGGTTTATTGACTTGTTCCAATTCGCAATTAGGAAGGTATGGGTTTTCCGTCATAATTGCAAATTGCATTGAAATGCATCAATAGTCTATGACCACATTGGTAGGCTCAACCCAATGAAAAGTTACAGAATCCACAGAGAAGGTAGTAATCTATTTGCAAAGTAGAATCTGTTCCCTTGGGACAGCTTTCCCTATGGAAACTGTGTCAGGTGACTTCAGAGGGAGCAGGCACCGGTCCAGGAAAGCACTGCCTGTTCCTCCCTGATATATTACCAAACGGGAAACATAGGGCCATATGTACAAGGACTGGGGTTAACTACCACTAACGGTAGCTAGCTGCAGTTTTCTTACTGCCGCGTACCTCTGAAAACTATCGCCTTGTAAGCGACATATTTACAAGACGTCGCTACATGGCGATAGTTTCAGTGAGCCACGGTGAAAACTACCGTTAACACAAGGTTGAAGGCGATAGGAATTCTGTTGTTGAAAATTAACAAAATGCCCATTAGCGGCAACAATACTCACGTTAGTCAGCTAAATGTGAGTTTTTATCCTCTATAGGCAACAGTCCACCTCCAATGAAACATAGAAAATTAAACCAATGGAATGCCGAATGGAGCAACCAGGGCCAAGTGCAGCACAGATCAACAATGCCCACAAACCCCCCAACAGCCAGGATGACCAGCCAGAGTCCCAGCAGAAGAGGAAATTCAGGACTACATTTATGAAAAAAGGTGCATCACTAGGCAAAACCAGTGATGCATCACTTTTCATTGTACACTCCTTGCAACACCATGGAATCCAAAACCTTGAATGAGCCGACTGTTTCCAGGGCTCGGAGGCCTCACTGGGCCTGCGTCTGGGACCAGGAGTGGAATGTAGAGGTGCTGTGGAGTCGCTGGGCCATGAGGCTAGACATTGAGACGGGGCGATCGCCCTACCTGGTGGTGAAGTCTGGCCGGTCGCATGGAGACACATTGCTGACCTGTGTGAGAAGACCGCCTTGAGCCCCTTGGAGCTGTGAATGGAAGAGGCGCTCCTGCGCACAAACATATAGAGGCCTGCATTGCATACTACGATCCACCACTATACCGGGATGCACGGAGGAGATTACCAACGGTTGGTGACGCCTCTTTGCATCACAGGCCGGATGATGTTGCGCTGGCCGGATGCTGTGGAGGGTGAGTCCCTTGAGCTGTCCTGAACTTGTGTGGTGGGAGCGCTGCAACTTCCCACCTAAGTGGGCCCTTTTGGATCACCTGCACCTGGAGGTTCCCCATCGGACTTGGAGGTGACTGCTGAACCCAGGCTTGTGAAATCCCACCTGGCTGAGGCTCCTGCTGCCTGAGTCACAGATTTGGAGAGAGTGCAGCTGATTGCGCCACGGTGTCAATGTCCAAGTAAGGAGAAGATGGGGCACGTAGCGGAGGAGGCCCGGGGTTCGAGACGCCCAGGCCAAGCACCTGTGTGATGTAGGCGGCTCATCCTCAATGATGGAAGAGCAGCGCCCCACTGCTTTCAAGCAGTGCAAGTAGAGAAAAATTAATAACATGATGATAACTTTCTGATGTACGCATTCTATGTATCCTTTGCGTGCAGGAGGGTGGGTAGGGCACCTCCACTCACAGAGAAGGGCAGGGGCGGAGTGGTATGCCCACTCAAGTGTGCAATGACTGTTTGGTTGGCCCGCTCATGTCACTCAAAGCAGTCATGCACACTTCACTGTTTGCAACGCAGATTGCATTATAGCCTGCATGGAGAACATGCCCACCCCTCCAGCCCTTGGCCGGTGCTCCTTAACAATCACAACGCCACATTGCAGCATTGTAATTGGCTTAGGGACGGGAGCCGGGCTGCCTGCCTCCTGTTCCTGGAAGCAAACTCAGTAGAGCAGGAGCACAGAAGACGCGGCACTCGGCCTCGAGGTAACATTTCTTTTATTAAAATATTTGCAACTCCCACTCACATACACACCCCCTTGTCCCCTCCCCTCTAGTGTCCTTTTCCGTGTTTCCTACCACCCGGCTGTCCAGTCCACCAGCAGCACTTCTTGATGGCGGCCGCTGCGCGCCCATGTGCAGCAGGCATACCACTGGTGAGCCAAAGGTATATATGAGGTTACAATATATACCATTACATCGCATTCAATTACAATGGATACTAATACTATGCATATTGCAACAGTGTCCTTCCTCTCGGACACTCCACCGCTATGACACCAGCACCCTCCTCGCCATCAACCCTGGACGCCACATCGCCTGCCATCTGCAACACTGTGGAATTCTCTTGAAGCCTGCACCTGTCTAAACTACAAATACACCTTCTGCCACATCAGCACACCAGTGCCTCGTGCCACCCAGCTGACCAACAGTGCACCCGACTGGCTCAACTGCATCCTCCTCAACGTGTGGTCGCTCCGTAAACACGCAACAGAAATCTGAGGCCTTCTCGACGCCACCTCTTCATACATCACCTTCTTCATGGAAATCTGGACCAACCTGGGCTATGGACCGGACATCACCATCGCCATCACTGACGGTTACTAAATCACCCGCAAGGACCACCCAGACCGTCCAGGAGGGGGCATTGCCATCTCCTACAAAAGCACACTCCAACTGTCCCCATACTCTAATGACCCAATGGTGACCATGGAACCATGGAACACCTCAACTTCCAGATCTGGACCAAGCCCAACACCATCCCCTGCAGCACCCTCATCTGCAGGCACCCCAGGCCAAGGGCCCCCCTTTCACCGAAACCATTGTAGACCTCATTGCACCTCAAGCTCTCCCATCTACAGACAACATTCTACTCGGAGAACTCTAGTTCCACCTGGACAATCCCAGTGACCAGAACACCACCCCCTCCTGGAGAAGTTTGCCAACATCAGACTCAAGCAGCTAGTCACCGCACCAAGCCACATAGCAGGACAAATGATCGATCACGTCTCCTCCGCCAGTAGATATTTTTAACTACAGCCACACCACTCGACTCTCCTGGACCGCCATCATTGTATACATCACGTCTTCACCATGCCCCCCATACACCACCGCCATCACCCCACCCCCTCAAAGCTGGATCAAGGCCACAGAAAAACTTGTTGTCAACTCCCTCAGCACCACCACTTCGCGAACGCTTACAGACGATAACATCGCAGCGTGCAATGTCCACCAATGGATCTCCAACTGCGCCAACACCCTGGCACCCCTCAAGAAAAGACCACGTAAAATCTAGCTCCATGTTGCGCTGTATATGCAAAGTCATGCCTGTAGGCATATACGTGGCCTAGTGAAGCCCTGTGCCACATGATAATTCTGCAGGATAAGACCGACTATGACCAGGAAGCTCTAAGACAAATGAGTAATCCAGCACCTTATAAAAAAATCCCAAGTGTTCCTACAGCTAGAATTTGAAAAGAGATGTTACTTTTGAGTACCCAGGTGCTGGAAGGACTGTGGTTAAGTTAGAAAGAATTTAAATATCTTAACAAAAAAGATTACAACATCCCAGCCTTTTAGACGCTACCTAAAATACATAAAAATAGCCAACACCCACCTGGAAGACCAATTGTTGCAGGCTGCCAGTCGATGTTACAACCACCGGCAGAATATGTTGACTACTTTCTTAAACCCTTTGTTTCGAAAACCCGATCCTTCACACAAGACAGTAGAGAGGTCATTACAAAATTAGAAGGTGAACTGTATGATCCATCACAGAATTTTCTCGTCACAATTGACATCGAATACTTATACACAAGCATCCCTCAGGGGGAAGCTTTGAAAGTCATTGATGATGTTTTGGAAGACCGTATACGTCCACACCAGGTTCCCACAAACTTTATTGTAGACTGTGCTAGGATTGCCCTTAAAGAAAACTATTTTCTATTCAATAATGAGTTCTATGGTCAGGTAAAAGGCGTGGACATGGGCGCAATCTTTGCTCCTGATATAGCCAATCTGTTTGTGGCCGCCTTTGGGGAAAGGGTGATTTACAATGACAATCCTTTCAGCTCCCACTCAAATAAATACTTAAGATACGTCGAGGATGTGTGTATTGTGTGGGAGGGGGCACAGGAAGAATTAAAAAGCTTCCTTCTATGGTTAAACCAACAAGACCAGAATTTGCAATTTACATTGGAAAGCAATCAATGTTCTATCAGCTTTCTGGACATTACAACCATGAATAACGAGGGTGTATTATCCATGAGTTTGTATACTAAACCCACAACAAGGAACACTTTGTTAAAATACACTAGCCACCACCCACGTAATTTACGTGATAATCTCCCTTTTGGGCAGTTTTTACGTATCAGGCGTAACTGTACCAAAAGGGAAGATTACTTCAAGGAAGCCAAAATTCTACAGTCAAAACTAGTTATGAGAACATATCCGTATAGACTTGTCAAACATGCTATGAAACGGGTATGGTATTACGATCGGCAGGCACTGTTACACAAAGACGGACAGCAACCTGAGATTAATATCAAAGCACAACCTATAACCTGTGTAATGACTTATGGGTCCAACCATATAAAGAAAATAATCAAGCAGAACTGGCAACTCATTAGGAAGGTTGAACCACAGTTGGAATTACCACGTTTTGCCTTTAAGAGGGCCAGGAACCTACGAGACCATCTAGTGAGGGCCTACAATAAACAAGCACCATGAACAATACAAAATTTGTGGGGCTTATTACCAGTGACAGGACACGACCCTTGTGGTAATTGTGCAGCTTGTGCAACCACCAATACAGTGAAAAGCTGCAATTTGAATGGTAGAGAACTGATATTGCACCAACATTCTAACTGTCTAACTAAATATGTGATATACTGTATACAGTGTCCGTGTTCTCTAACATACATTGGTAAAACTACACAAGAAATAACGTATCTTACAACATCAGTCACGTATACGTTGTAACATCACTACTGCTCCCCTTGTTGAACATTATCAACAAAAGTCACACATGCCATCTGAAATGAAATGGTTTGTACTGAAAGTTTTAAAGAACATGAAGAGGCGACAGAATGTCGATCGGCTGCTCACACAAAAAGAAAACAAATGGATTTGGTCCTGTAACACAGTTGAAAAAGGATTGAATTCTACGATTGAATGGCAAAATCTGGCGACACTGTAATGACCTCTCGGTGGGCTTTGTAAGCATTACTATACTGTCAGGTTTTTGTTACCTTTTTAGCGCTTGTCCTCTTGTTATAGAAATGGTATCCAGATAGAACACACTTGGACCAAATTTCACTATTGATATAGGTCGTGACTGTACTCCACTAGTGAGTGGCACACCTTAGTGAAATTACAGAAGCGACTGAGGATATATTTTGACCATGTTGCCAATTCGCACCTACTTATAATATCATACTAACATTGGGTAGGTGTGTCTTCATCAATTTTTTAATTGTTCAAGTCTATTGCAGGTTCTGATAATTATCTATGAGCTTACACTGACGGGTCAAATAAGTTGAAATGCTTTTGAGCTCGATTAATATAATTGTTTTGTTCATCCTGATTTGCTCAATAAAGTTTAGATTTTTTAGATTTTTTTCGGTTTTGGACTTTGAAAATATTTTTAATGCAGATCTTTATACTCTTCAATGGTTCTTTTCAATATCATGATGCTCGCTGCTTCTTTGACCTAGATCTTATAGATTGTCTGATACACTCTTATGGGACCCTGGAAAGACTGGGACCACTCTGAGATGGCCACTACAGTTGAATGCTGGCTGACGTCCTCGCGCATTCAGCGTCTTTGCCTTATTTTGACACGCTGCCTGCTACGCGCCGCACTCGGTTTTTTGAGTCGGGCGTTTGCGGACCAAGCGAGGCTGGTTCCCTGAATAAGTAAATGTTACAATCTTGAGGTGGGGGTCCCCACAGTATTTGTATGAAGAGTTGAGAACAACGCTGGTCTAGCCTTATGCTAGTGGCCTTTATGGTTTTCATTGCAAGTTATCATGCTTTATTACAGGCGAATTCTGGCTTTTGATTGGAAGAATTACTTGAGTAGCCTTCGATACCCTAACGCTTTTTGGTGTCACTTTGGGGATCATGGGCTCCAGTCACTCAGTTCTAATTTGGAGTTAATGCGATCCTTCCAGCTGATTATATTTGTAGGGGGGAGATGTCTTATTGATTCACAAGACATGTGAGTATTGTCGCTAACTTGTATGTTAGTTTACGGTGATTTTAGAGACCTAGAATACTGATATGGTTTTTATGAATGTTTCTTTATTAGACTCGTTGGATAAACACTAAGTAAAGGATAAGTCTCTTGGTTACTTCATTCGAAAGTAGTCTAAGAAGTGAGTGGCCCTTTGAGTCTTTGAGTCTATTAGTTTAGTGGTGGTTAATTGGGTTTTGGTGTCACACAGACTTTTTGGTGGCATGTTTTTAGATTTTTGGTGTTTTGGTTGACACATAGGTTGTCCTTCACCAGTCTTTATGTCTTGAGCAGACGATACCTCTTATAGATACAGGGATGACAAGTATATATATGTTTCATTGTATTAGATGTAGATGTGCAACTTTTCCGTCCTGAAGATGGCCCCAAGGATCTTTTAGACCAAAGTGGGAACCGAATCGTCGACGCCTAACATCATTTTGCTTATAAATTGATTACACAGATTGTAAATTTGATGAAATGTTGTGTTTAATTTCCATTAACATGGTGTTTGGATTTTCCATAGTTTAAGCAAAAGGGGTATTATATACTACAGTTAAACAAATGTATGAAGCTAAGTAGTATGTCCGTTGCCAGGAATTAAGTGACTAAAAATTTGAGTTGAATAAAATATACGTTTTTTGATACACTCTGGAATATATGCATATATTTCCCTGTATAATTGGATTAATGATCATGAATGTGACATTATTATAAATTACAAATGATCTGGAAATGGTTCCTCTAGGGGCAATGAGATTTTGTTATTGATTATACCCAGTCCCTAGGGGATTATTGGGTGGCTCTATTGTATTTAGTATTAACATTATAACTGCATCAGGTATGATGTATGCTGGGTGTGCATTCGCAAGCAATAAAGCCTCATAAGAGTGGCACAGTGAAATCCATCAGATTTCACTGAAACAATTGTGAGGACGCCACAGAGTCAGTACCGTACACCCGCCTCATAACAGGTGTAAGGGTGATGCAGTGCCACAAGGATAGGCTGGCCCCATGCATTGCTGGAGTTGCATCATGCATGTGACACAACTGCAGCAATGCGTGAGTATAGCGCTGACAGATATGTCAGGATACCAGACGTATCTATCATTACTTGCAACATAGAGCGCTGTCCAGTGAATACAGTGCATCCACGGTGTTGCAAGAAGGGCGTAGTGAAAAGTGTTGCAACGCTGTCTTGTCGCAGAGCTGCAACAATTTTCATGAATGAGGCCCAGGAATGCGCACTATCTTATTGATGGTGCGCAGTCCTGCCCTGTCGTTTTGTCACAGGGCAGTGCAGCAACATTCCTTGCAGTGCTGTCCAGCACCAACACCTGCTGAAATGAGGCCCCAGGTGTTTTCTCCATTTTTAAGACCAGCTATGTCCTGGTCTTAAAACACTGCCTCTAACTGCAGTTAGAGGCAGTTCTTTTGGTTTTGCTCCATACAAGGATTTCCTTGTAAATATCGCAAAGTGGGGTTAGCGGCCGTTTTTGCACGGGAATGATTCCCTTGCATCTCATTTTCGTTAGCTATCGCTAACAGAAGTGGCGATCTTTAAAATGCACGTTTCTTCCGGAAAACTGCAGCTAACTGAGGTTAGCGACAGCTTGTACATATGGCAATTAAAAAATCGCTGCCTTACCGTCAAAAAAGTGCTGCTACAGCAGCGTTAACTCCTTGTACATATGCCCCATATTTTTCTAAAGCAGCACATGGAAAATGGGCAGCTTTAAAAAGAGAAAGAAAAGTTTTCATTTTGGAAAACAAATGAAGGGATGATTCCTGGTTCCTTACAGGCAGTTGCAAATAGCGACTTGCCTTATTAATATTCGTTAGGACACTCTGCAAATAGGGAGTTTGCGACATGACCTATTAATACTAAGTTAGGTCACTTTCCAAAAATCAAACAGTTCATAGATAGTCAGGGGCATATTTCAAAGCCCCTATTGCCACCACAATGTCACTTTTCACGACGTGGTGGCGAGAGGGGCTTCGCCTTGTAAATAAGACACACTTTCACGCAATACTTAGCGTGAAAGGGGAGGTAAATGGGTGTTGCGGTGGGCCTTCCACCGCAACACCCATTGAGTTTGACGCTGCCCCATATTTACAAGAGTGGTGTAAATATGGGACAGCGCCATAATAAAGACCAGGAAAACCTGGTCTTACCCTGGTGCAACGAGGAGAAATTTTAATTTTTCCTTGTTTTTGCTGTTTCCATGTGTGCTGCGTTGTGCATCTCACATGGAAGCAGAAAGACGTCAATGATTGTTTATGTGCAGTAAGGTGTCCCTTCCTGTACATAAACAATCATTAAAAAAGAATGATGTTATGCAAATTCTATGTGTGCTGCATTAAGCAGCACACATAGAAGTTACAAAACGCAATTTAAATATTCTTTAAACGTGTCCCTTCCTACACATAAACAATCATCCCCTGCAATGAAGACACCTTTGCACCATGGTGCAAGGGTGCCTTCGTTGGCTCTAGGCAGCTAAATTTTGCGCTATTGCGGGGGAAACGCAGAGCTGCAGCCCGTGTTTCAAAAGATGGCTAACGCTGCGGACTTGTCACTTCTATTGTAAATTTGCCCCTCTGTGAAATCTGACAAAAATCGATGTACATAGACAGCAGTCATTTCCCTTCTTCTCCCACTCCCCTCCTTGTGAGCACCATGGATACTGTAAATTATTGACTATATCACCCTGCCAGTAAAAACCCGTACCCCTATACATATGTACAGCCATTCTAGGCACCATGGCCTTTTTACCCTTTGGAATCCCTAGCTTCCCTCCTGCGCGTATCTTGCACCCCCTCTCCCATGTATAGACCTCGACACCCTTTCCCTTTGCACGACCCTGATGTGAAAGGTAACCCTCCTGCTTGACCCAGGCCTTCTCCATTTCCCTCTCGAAGAAGCATCCTTCGCCTCAGCTGACATAGCCCCCCCCCCCCCAGTTGTATCTGGCTGCCCCTGTTCTCCCATGTACAGGTCATGAGATCTCTCTCTCTCTCTCTCTCCCTCTCTGCGCGGCTCTGGTCCTGCACGCACCCTGTCCCCCCCCCTTCTCCTCGCATGAACAAGTCATAAACCCTCTTCTTACGCAAAGCCCTGTCCTTGAGGGTCACGGCCGCGCCTGACCAGCACCTCCTTCCCTTCCATGAATGTCCCTCTGTTGACAAGCCTTCCCTCCGCGCTCGATTGTCCACGCAGACATGAATACCCCTCCTTTGATAACCCCCTTCCCCCAAGCCCGGCTGACCACACATGTCCGAGGCCATCGCCTATGCCAGGAGATACCATTTACTGCCCTTATTGTATGCCTAGCCACCCCACCCCCCTGGGCCATGATCAGGCGTACATCCTACCAAAGCACTCAGCTGCGTGATTGCCCTCCCCACTTATCAGCAGGTCTAAAGGTCCCCATTGTGAGCATATGTGGAGTAGGATCACCACGAGGATTATAGGGATGACCTTCTTGTGCGTCATACCGTTCTGATTGTATCACCAACTGTTTTGTAAAGGTATAAAAGCACGAGTCTCAAGCTCACTTGTCAGAGCACCTCCCGAAAGACACTGTGTTTCGTGTCCGAAATGACTGGCTCTCCTCATGAGTAATAAACTCTGTTCGTGATTCCTGCCTCCAGCGCCCGTCTCTTTATTTTGGTAATTACTCAACATGGGAACTAAGAGGCGGTTTGCGCCAGCAGCCTGGGCATCGATGGGAATATGGTTGCATTTTCCACAATTGGCGCCCCAACGCGGGGTCCATCAGTGACATAGGGTTCGGTAAGAGAGATCCAGGCGAAGAAGTGAACTTCTAAATGATCGGGGTATGCCTGCCTTGAGAGGGCCCTAGCCCGGCTGCCGATCGACAGAACTTCACCAATTCTGAACGGACCTCTCTTCAAGTGACCTATTGTCCTGACTGGAATCCCACAGGAATGCTACATGGAATAAGAGAACGATCGGGCGCTGGAGGAGGGAGTCGAAGAACTGTCCGTATGGTCCGGTCCGGGTAGGATTAAGTAGGGTGTTTTTACATCTGATTGGTAGGGTGGCTCTATCCACCTGATTGATTGATTGTTTGTATTGAAAACCAGTATTTGTATACTGGCATTGTTGGTATTGGTTCATTTAGCTTTGAAGGCTACTTGACATATTGGTTCTCTTTTGAGAACGAGACATTCTCTGTTTGCAAACAGCGGCGAATAGGAACGTCGTCCCTCTTTGCAGATAGAGAAGGGTAGGTAATGCGGACTTTTTGTCCCCATTGTAACTCGTCATACCTACCTTTCTCCCCACTGAATTGTTTGAAGTCGATTGATAACCGATTGTTGTTCTTTAAAGAATTGTTGAAGTCGATTAATAATCGATGTTGTTCTTTGAGAATTGTTTGAAGTCGGTTGATGGTCGATGGTTGTTCTTTGAGATCTTCCCTGTCCACAAACAGAGACGAATAGGAATATTCTGTTCCCTTTGTGGATAGCGAAGGGCAGGTAATGCAGACCTTTGTCCCCGTTGTAATCCGTCATGCCTGTTTTTCTCCCCACTGATTGATTGAAAACCTGGACATTGTTGTTCCAGGCATTGCTTCGTTTGAGGTATTTTCTGTTTGCAAACAACATGAAATGGAAATATTCTGTTTAGTCTTTGCAAGTAGAAAAGGGTAGGTTATGCCCCTTTGTGAATTCGTCAGTCCTACCCACTCCCCACTGGTTGGTGATTGTGGGGTAGCTCGCATGGTCCGCCCAGGAGACTACTCTTATGGAGGACATATGCTCTCTACTCATGGGCCATTTAGTAGAAATAGACCGACTGGTCCGTCCAGGAGGCTACCCTAGTAAATGGAAGTACATCGCTCGGTCTGTCCAGGATGATACCCTAATGAAGGAATATATGTTCCCCTTTTTGATCGATAATCTCGTTCCACCCCGGACCATTTATTGGAGGGAACTCGTCTGGTCCGTCCAGAGGTACCCCCTAATGAAAAGGACACATAAAAATATGAAGTGATCACCGCTCCCTACTAACAGAAAGCTTTAGCTCGAAACACGCTAAGGAAGAGAAAGAAAAATAGAAAAAGGAACCAGGCTAAGTCAGTAACCCCCTGATGAGCTTTTTGATTTCACTAAAAATAAGAAACATTAGAAATAGTTCGTAATAAGAAATATAAAATGGCGAAAAAATTTTGCAGCAAAAGGAGCCACGAGGTAGCTAGGCTTCACTGCCTGTTCTCTCTTTTGCCTGCCCCGCCCAAATAACGGTCACATGAAGTAGAAATAATGTAACCAATAGGTACCTACCCCCATTCCGGAAGCTCCCGAAGTGCAACAGGTCCGCGGTTACGCCCATCCGGAAGGCGAGGCCTCGAGGCACGAGGGGCTCGCCTGACCACGATCGGGAGGAGACAATGTTGGGCAGGCGGTCCAAAAGAATGGCAAAGTCCTCTCCTTCTCTCCTCTTCCGCTGCCCTGCAGGCCACGGGGGGGGGGGCTGTCTTGCCTCAGCCACCGACCACCCCCCCCCTTCTGTCTCTCGCCTGGTCCGACCCACGAAGAAGGCCGAGGCCAAAAGCGAGAATGGCGGCGCTTGCAAGTAGTCCCGCCACATGTCAAATTCCTGGACAGTTCCAGGTAGTCCCGCCACATGTCGACGAGAAAAGGGGGGGGATGTCTTGCCGCAGCCACCGACCCCCCCCCCCCATCATCAATGGCTGGCATGGCCGGTATTGAAGACGACGGAGCCGAGGAACGGCGCGGGGTCGCTGGAAGGGGGAGGCGGCGCGAACGACCCTCCCCCACCTCCCTCCAGGTGGAGGCTTCCAGCGACACCCCAATGCTCTTACTTAAAGAGGGTCAACATCATAAAGCGGTCCTCTGCCCAGGACGGGCACACGTTCCATATCGCCTCTCCTCGACCTTGAAGATTCTATAAGAGCCGGGGGGCCCCCGACCCCCTGCATGGGTGCCCCCGCCCCCCCTTCACTGGGAGCCACGACATCGGTGCACCTCCTGCCGGCACCAGCCTCGGATTGGAAATGGCTAAAATGCAGCCACGGCACAGACTTGTTCAGTTCCGGAGGAACACCAGGATGACCCGGTAGGAAAATTGTTGCCGCCCTTCCCACTCTTTGACTCATGGTCCATATTGTTAGACTGTTAACCTTATAGCACAAACTTTTTGAATTCCCAATGGAAGGCCCTGCGCCAACTATGCAGGACTAGAGACACTCTGACTATGCTGGAATTTGCCTGACCCCACCCAAAATGGCGCCGACACCAAATGAGACGTTTTTTTTTATATATAATGAACTTTATTGCACCATGACCACGCAGTTCTTTTACCTCGAGATATATATATATTTTTGGATAAATGAAAGTAGATATGAAGGATATTGAGCATGTGATTAGACAATGAATTGACTTAGGGTGGGTACTGATTATGAGTTGGAAAATGAACTGGTGTAACTGAATTAATTGAAGATGAATTCTTGACATGCATCATGCTTGCTCTGTAAGGAACTTTTAATACGGTTTTATTTGCACTGCTGCACTTTATGCAATGAACTGTCACCAATTTCGTTTATTAAAAAAAAAATATTTTGAAAAAGAACGCATGGCTGTAGCAGTTGCATTAATGAGTTTTGGATGCCTTACTATTGCAGAGAAGAATAAGTATGATGAAGGATGTAGATCAAAAGGGATCAGATATTTAGTAGCTACATTATGTATTGCAGGCAGCCCAGAAAAGTGTTTTAGACACCCTTAAAAAGACTCCGCGGAAATGCCACCTGACCGTCACCCTTGCACCCGATAAAGAGGGTTACGATCGAGTAACTCAGGTAGGTAGGCAGATCGTCAATGATTATCTACCTGACATTACTGGTCAATCTGGGCTTAAACGCCGAGATGGTAAAGAAAGGCAGTACGTGAAGATGGGTCGAGTATGTGGTGAGTAAAAATATTTTCGGACTACTACATGCTGATGTACTTTGAATGCTGCCACCCCCACCCCTTCTTTTCCCCACCCTTCTGCAGGTCACGTCAGAACGTCGGCTGAGGTGTGGAAGAGCGATGGTCGGATCACCGACGAAAACAGGAAAAGAGGGAATATGTGTGTGGTCGTTATAATGATAGGTTTTTAAAAGAAAAGACGTAGACTTTACATGACTGTTCCTCCTTAGGACATAGCGACTGAGAGGATAGACTGACGCAGAAACTGGACAGGTACTGATTGACGAAAAATGACTGGAAATGACGTATTAAATAATATAACTAGACGTTTCGACTAGGTAGGGAAAGGACAAAGAAAATTGTACGGGTAAGGGTTGCCACGGCACCACCCGTCTAGAAAGTTAGAAATATTACTGATGTTCCAAATGCACTACCCCCTTTCTCACACTCTTGTAGATATAGCCAAGCTGTCCGACTGCTCTCCCGATCAATATTTGCCGTTGCCTCAGCCTGGAGAACTTTCCACCAAAGGAAGGAACTGAAAAATGGTTTAAGATCCGACCACGGGTAACTAGCACAACCAGGTTAATTTCTGGTCGACCAACCGAGGTGTGAGTATTGGTAATTAGGGACGCTCGCAGGTACAGCAAGCGAGAAGGAAAAAGGGAAAAAGGGGGAAGGGCAGGAAGAGCTAAGTACGTAGACAAATAGGATAGTAGAGGTACGTAGGATATAAAAATATATATATATATGTATAAACAGATCTTGTAGACTAACAATTGTTTTATGTCTTGTTGTGAATGTCTTGTATATGTGTGATATATGTGCCGTCTTCCCTGTCTGTATCTATAGGTCACCTGACCTTTTGCCGTTCTGTGATGTGAGCACGCTAAATGACCTATTTTTGTACACGTCTCTCTCTCTCTCCACCCCCTTTTTCTATCTCTCTCTCTCTCTCTCTCCCTCTCTCTCCCTCCTTACATGTCATACGTGTACCGAATGGCTCGTTTAGATTGCGGACGACTCTCACTCTCTTTGAAAGTCTCCCTATTTTCTCTCTGTCTTTCTGGTAAAATTGTGCTCCACCGGCACCAGTCCGATTTGATACGTATTTTGAACGCGAAGGTGTTCAGCGAAATTGACCGCAACTAAAATGACTGTATCTTGCCATGTTACTGCCTCTCCTTTCTGCAAAATGAATGTACTTGAATTGGCTAAGAAGGAAAGGACAGGTAAGACGACTAAAGTTCCCCAAATCAGGCCGTTTCTAGGGGAACTGTATGTCAATGGCACCCTATGTCTGTTTTTCAGACACAAACGCCAAAAACGCCTAGATTGACACCCAATACCAAGATTGCCCCGCCCCCTTTGCACCCAAGCGCAAGCGCCCGAAGCATCCCCGCCCCATTTTTCTTTGATAGAACCACTCCTGTTGTCCCCGGTATTAACATAATGACCATGGGTAGCCGCTGACCCTTGAGGAAATCTTGTTTTGTCCGACACTCGACGATAGCACCCCCCCCCACTCTGTCTGAAAATGCTAGCCAGTTCCGAAGGGAAATGCTGCAATGATGTTGAAAATGATGTAATGCACAGTTGATGGAAATATTATCTTGTCCTTGCTCGAATCATAAATGAGCTGATGAATATACCTGCCATAAACTCAGTAGGAATGCTGACACATGCACTGCTTGGTAATAGACCTCTGACTGTGACCGATGACCATAAGAACTCAAATGAAAAAAAAAAAAAAAAAATTGAGGGAGGAATTCACATGCGTAGATATCTTCTTCTGCCATTTCTCTAAAACACTGTCTTGTACTCATTCAAAGATGCACGATCACCGAAGGAGATGGGTCGGATGTGACGTACAGCCTGACTACAGATCCTGGGACACGTGTGACCTCGACCAAAGGTGGAGCTGCAGAGCAACAAGATACGGACGAGACAGCACTTTCAACGTGGAAAATGAAAAATGACGGGCCACCCTGGAGCCCTCCGTCTGCTAACCCACGTGTGCCTGGAGTCTCCGTCCCCCTACTCTGGGCTCGATTGATGGGCCTGCCTGCCTGTTATCCTTTGCTCCCTTGGTCTCTTGGTCCCTTTTGTGTGTCCCAGGAACTCTGACCCAACTTCGCTCCCATTGACTGTTTGAACGACAGCCACCCACCTTCCCACGTGACTTTTTGCCAAAGGAAAGAGCTGCAATTATGTGGGAAGAGGGTGTTGCAACAGAACTATAGGTGCCGAGCATAAGGCGCCGCCAAACGGACTGTTTAGGGAACAGGACTGTGGTCTAACAGCAGAGGACTGACCGCACCCTGCGACGCGTAAGGATGGAACTGAGCTGGACCTATAGCTCCACCGCCGGTGCTCAACAGCGCCAACGAAAATACTCGGATTAGAGCCTACCAGTGATGGCTCGCTGATAAAAAGACACTGGGACGAAGAGATCTTGTGTAGTGAGCTGAATTCCGCTCTCAACTATCTGGTCAAACTGTTCATTGGTCACATTTTCAAGTCAGAAAGATTTGTGCTATGTAATGCGTTTAACTGTCAGGAACACACCGAAAATGTAATTCCGTATGTACTGCATTCTTCCCTTCACCTTAGCTGTCTATGATTATACGCCACATGTTAGTATCGACAAAGTGCTAATTCGTCACCGATGCTTGCCTGCATAGAATGTCATAAACTGTAAAAATGATTGCTGCTATGTAAAAAGGGGCGACTGTGAAATCTGACAAAAATCGATGTACATAGACAGCAGTCATTTCCCTTCTTCTCCCACTCCCCTCCTTGTGAGCACCATGGATACTGTAAATTATTGACTATATCACCCTGCCAGTAAAAACCCGTACCCCTATACATATGTACAGCCATTCTAGGCACCATGGCCTTTTTACCCTTTGGAATCCCTAGCTTCCCTCCTGCGCGTATCTTGCACCCCCTCTCCCATGTATAGACCTCGACACCCTTTCCCTTTGCACGACCCTGATGTGAAAGGTAACCCTCCTGCTTGACCCAGGCCTTCTCCATTTCCCTCTCGAAGAAGCATCCTTCGCCTCAGCTGACATAGCCCCCCCCCCCCCAGTTGTATCTGGCTGCCCCTGTTCTCCCATGTACAGGTCATGAGATCTCTCTCTCTCTCTCTCTCCCTCTCTGCGCGGCTCTGGTCCTGCACGCACCCTGTCCCCCCCCCTTCTCCTCGCATGAACAAGTCATAAACCCTCTTCTTACGCAAAGCCCTGTCCTTGAGGGTCACGGCCGCGCCTGACCAGCACCTCCTTCCCTTCCATGAATGTCCCTCTGTTGACAAGCCTTCCCTCCGCGCTCGATTGTCCACGCAGACATGAATACCCCTCCTTTGATAACCCCCTTCCCCCAAGCCCGGCTGACCACACATGTCCGAGGCCATCGCCTATGCCAGGAGATACCATTTACTGCCCTTATTGTATGCCTAGCCACCCCACCCCCCTGGGCCATGATCAGGCGTACATCCTACCAAAGCACTCAGCTGCGTGATTGCCCTCCCCACTTATCAGCAGGTCTAAAGGTCCCCATTGTGAGCATATGTGGAGTAGGATCACCACGAGGATTATAGGGATGACCTTCTTGTGCGTCATACCGTTCTGATTGTATCACCAACTGTTTTGTAAAGGTATAAAAGCACGAGTCTCAAGCTCACTTGTCAGAGCACCTCCCGAAAGACACTGTGTTTCGTGTCCGAAATGACTGGCTCTCCTCATGAGTAATAAACTCTGTTCGTGATTCCTGCCTCCAGCGCCCGTCTCTTTATTTTGGTAATTACTCAACATGGGAACTAAGAGGCGGTTTGCGCCAGCAGCCTGGGCATCGATGGGAATATGGTTGCATTTTCCACACCTCGGTGCGCAGTTTGTACTACTTGCGACCTTTCTGTACACTGGGCACCTAGGGCTAGATGTATGAAAGTTAGGAATAGCGACTTCGCACTTCAGATTTATTTGTGAATTGCCATTACGAAATCACTATTCCTAAATGTATGAAACTTTCTTGAATGTCATTAGTGGGTCGTAAATAGACCTATCTCATGAATATTAATGTGGTAGATTGCAATTTGTGACCCACTGAGAACCACTGCCATCACAGACAGCGAATCGTAGTGGATCACAAAAAGTGACGCACCGGCAGCGCAAGGGGCTTGTAAATAAGCCCCGAAATGTTTAAGTTACATTTTTTTAAGAGCAGGCAGTGGTCCTTCGGAGCCTTTAAAGGGCATTGATGGAATGCTCATAGTGCGACATTCGCTAGATGGAACCAAGGTGGCGGGGTTGCTGGCCTTAGGTCATCTTTGGCTTAAAGACATTAAGACTGAACTAATCCTGGGGCATCAGTTTGTGAGCACTTGCTAGTTGATCAATGGTTGACAAAGGTTTAAGGGTAACTCCCTGTAGCCATTGATGAGTTGGGGGACAGTGCTACCTACTGTCTAACTTCCGGTGACGTTTGTATAAGTGGAGTAGTAGGCTAGTTAACCTCTACCTGGCAAGACCGTCGTAGTGGAAAATAATAAACCAAAATCCACTCCGAGGATTAGAGTACATGCCTTTCACTGGTTCATGAAGTTAGAAGTTTCTCTCTGATGTACATAACGTTTCTGTCCCTTTTCAAGGTTGGAGAGCTTACAGAAAGTCACTCTGAGTGGTTCTTTTCTGGGTAAACTGAGATACTTGGATGTGCCACAATCTAAAGAAGGTTGCATAAGTAGTAGAGACACCGGATATTTGTACTTCCAGTTGTAAGAGCTGGTTTAGAGGTCGAATGAGAAGAAATTAACATTCTTTCCAATCCTTCAAAAGGCAGTGATACTATTAACTGTTTTCTCAATTCTAGTAGTATGGGGCAAAGGTTCTTTTCTTTTAGTTTTTAGATTTAAAAAAAAAAAAGTATATGCAATGTATACATTTTCCCATAGGATCTCCAGATAAAAATACTATTAAAATATTTTTCCTATCAATACTTAACTTGCATTACCTCCGAGAAAGTACTGATTTATTAACATAAAACTGCATGCTTATTTATTTATTTCATCTTATGAAAATGCGTTATTTGAAGGGTTAATCAAAGCCTGATATACCCAAAGGGTAAGATAATGAAAGTGCTCTGAATTTTTTTTCCAGACCCTCAGTGATCTCAAGACCCATCCGAGACTCGCTGCTTTTGTGCTTGGAACAACTATGATCCCATGCTTTGGTATTTTACGACTTTTTTGTGTGTTTTATTTTATTTATCCCATGCTTGTTCTCTATATTGTCTTCCTATTCATTTGGTATAATCAAGTCTGTTCATTGTAAAGCGCTCTGATATCCGCAAGGATCTTGTTCGAGCTCTATAAAACCTTCTAAATAAATAAATAAATAAATAAATATATCCTGGAGGTTGTGGGTCTGAATTAAATTTGATACAGCTCTGAACACTCTGGGCTTCCGACCCGAATACTTGTATTGGTTCTGAGAGGACAGGTTTTGATTAAATGTCAAATTAAAATCGCCACAAAGAATCAGGGTGCTTGGCCATGATGCTAATTCCATTTCCATTTCAACAAATAGTGTGGGGTCGTCAAGATTAGGGCCATAGATTGAACAAATTGTGATACCCAATTCTAATTGGACAATGACCCATCGTCCGTGGTCATCGGCTTTTTTGCGTACCGGGCTGCCTAACCTAGTTCCTGCTAAAATTATAACTCCCCTGGTTCTTGTGGTTTGGGTTGTTGTGATTAATATGTGATAGCCAGGTATTTTTAATTGTTTGATCTCTCCGATTGGAATATGGGTTTCTTGTAAACAGATGATATCGCAAGAACTATGGGCAATTATTTGACAAAATTGGGCTCTCTTGCCTTTATCGTTTAAGCCTGCCACATTCCAACATCCTATGTTTAGCCTACCCATTTAGTTGTACTATTTTTGGATCAGTATTCCTCAGCCTGCGTTCCCTCTTAAGTATCAGTTTGCTCATTTTTTTATTTTTTTGCTCGCCCCCCCCACACCGAGTGCACCAAGTGCGCCCTGTTTCCCACCCCCCACCCTCCTTTCTCCTCTCCTCCCTCCCCACCCCTTGCCCTCCCAGAACAGGTGTTGAGACTCCATCAGAGTCTACAGTGATGGATTTAGCCTACTCCGAATAGGACTAGTGCAGCATGCATTTTAAAGTGTAGTAGTGACAATTACCAGAGACAAAAAAAAAGAAAGCAATAAAACATATTGCAAGACATATTTAAAGTAGAGAAGATGAGAAATATATAGAAGTGGGGAAAAATAGAAAAGATCAGTAATTGAAGATTAAAGATAAGATAATGTCTGTTCAGTTTCTTATTTTCCTATTTTCAAATGTCGCAGCTTATATTCAAATACATAGACATAAACTAGTATATGTTAGTCCGTGTAAAAAAATCAGTGGTCTAAGTGTAATTCCATCTCTAGTCTAACTCAGCTGCCTCCCCAGCCAGCTCGCATATGAGTCTAGTTGTTCTTTCATAAGCTCTCTAAATATTCCTTGGCCTTAACTTCGGATGTAAAGAATTTTGTTTGTCCCATATATATCACTTTTAGTTTTGCCGGATTGTTCAAATATACTGTTGCCTTCTTCTCTTGAAAGGGTTTGATGAGTTGCCTGAGTCGCCACCTCCTTTCGACAGTCCAGTGGCAAAAGTCAGGGCGCACGAAGTATGATATTGAATCTTTTTTGCGGTGTTTATCAGGAGTAACTTTCTCCGCAATGGCCTGGCGAAGTAAGAAATTTCCGAAATATGCCAGAATTGCACGAGGATATTTACCTGTAGGTGCCGTGGGTTTTAACGATATTGGGACCCTATGTGCTCTCTGCACCTCGTATCCCCAATCCCAGGTATTTAATTCGGGCAAGGTATCACGAAACAATTGTGTTATAAAGGTGCGGCAGTCCTCGCCTTCCATTTTTTCTGGAATTCCCAGTACTCGTAAGTTGTTTCTGAGGAGTCTGTTTTCGTAGTCTTCGAGCTTCCATCTTATGTCATAAACCTGTGCTTCGGTGGCTTCAAGTCGCTCGTTTGTAGCTGCAGCCTCTGTCTCATTAACCACAATACGTTCCTCTATGTCATTTAGCCTTTCAGTAAATGCACCCATGGTTTTGGGCAGTTTACGAACCACTCCTTGAACCTTTTGTAGTCCAGCCCGAGCTTTACTGCTGTCTTTAGAAGTTTCTTCGCGATGTGATGCTATAGCCTGCAACACTGTCTCCATTACTTGTGTTAAAGTAGTTCCTGAGGCCTCAAGAGACTCTTTATTCAAATTTTGATCTGAAGTTGGCCTTTGGGATCTTGGATCAGGAGTACGACTTTGGTTCAATGCAAGAACTGTTGGGGTATAATCCCACGATAGTTCATTGGCACCGTGGTGCCCAGATTTTTTCTTTTTAAGTATTGTTCTTTTTTTGTCGCGTTGTTCTTTTGGTGGATTAGGTTCGAAATCTGAGCTTAGGTTAGAGTCTGATTCGTTCTCCAGGTCATCAGCTTCATCTATTTCATCAGTATCTCCTGACCAGCTAATACCCTCGGAAAAAGAATAGAAGTCAGTTATATCTTTATCAGTCTCTAGTACCTCAATAGCATCAACGGGGTGCAGGTCTGTTGTAGCGCTGGTTTGTGGTATTTCTAAGTTGGGTTTAGATGTCTCCGTGGGTTTTAGAGTTTTCCTTTCCCTTATCTCGAGTCCTATGTTGGCCCCACCTTGTGATATGTGGGTTGCATCAGAGGGTGGTTTTAGTTGTATATCAGTTGTTCACTCTCTGGTAAGGGATCGGTGAGTATCTCCATGTTGTTTTGGAGATTCACGGAAGGGGTCTGATCAACAGTCTCATTACTCGTGCTGCTTTCAAGGTGAGTTATATTTTCCTGCTGATTGACATGTCGTTTAATGTTCTTAGTTATAGATACACTTTGTACATTGCAACTATTATTACTGCCCACCTCTTGGTTTATTAGGATGTTTTTATCCGCAATGTTCTCGTTAGGGTTATCTGTGACCGCCTGGCTGTTGATATCAGACCTGTGTGATGCAGGTGCAGAGATAGAGGGGATAAGGTGGCTTACCTGCCCGACGATAAGACTGGTTCTCTCAGATACACCACTGGGCGCAGAAACAGTCCCTCGACTTAGCTCCAGTTGCGTCGCTTGTGCTTCCTGTGCCCCCGTCTGACTTAGTACCTCATTATCATCTGCCAGTGTTGATGCTGCGGGGTTTGTTACAACCGTTATTTCTGTTGCTGCTTTGTCACTTCCTTTACCCCCAATATCTATAAGGACACTGCCACCTTCAATGGGGGGAACAGCTTGTTGTTTTTCAGTATTTTCAGTATTTTGTTGTGTGTCCTTCGCCATCGTTCTTTGATTAGCGGCACGAAACATTGTAGCCACTGTTGTAATATTTGCTGAAGCATTCTTAGCTGGCTGGGACATTACTGGTGTTTTGCTAGAGGAGACCCCCCTCCTGGCCGGTGTTTTCTCCGCTGTCTTCTCGGGCACCGTTGCTGTTGTTTCTGCCTGTATTCCTTGCGCTCCCCCGCTGGTAACACCGCGCTGTTGTTTGTGCATTTCTTGATCTCGCAGCGCCTGGCGTGCAGCCCTTGTCTTAGCTGCTGCCGAGGCTACCGCTGCTGCATTTTTCGGGGCCATCAGTGGTAGCGAGGCAGTCACGCTTCTGTCGGATGGTAGATTCTGTTGATCCGTCTCAATCACGGATCCCGCGGAGTTAGCTGCCACAGCGGGGTTTGACTGACAGATCCAGCAGAAGAAGCGCAGTGCACACTTAGATCGGTGATTGCCGATCAACAACCGGAGAGCGGCAAACCCAACTGCGGAGGCAAGGAGTGTAAGCGGCGTCCCTGCGGAGAGCAGGTCCTCAACTGGTAAAGTTTTTGGTTGCTTTTGTTGCATAACGAGTTCCTTTCAAGGCTTTGGCATATTGTTCATCAGGACTTCATTCCTTTCCCCTTCGATTAAAGCGTCAGTCTCCAGATTAATCACAGCATGCTGCGCTGTCCCATTCAGAGCTGCTACCGGCGTCTAGCCTGACGCCGCCATCTTCGCCTTCCGCTCGACACACTCGGCAGACACTCCTTCTCTGCCAGGGCCCGATTCCTCTCTGGGCATTGCCTCCCCTTTCCTCATTACAGTCACCAACATCTGTCACGGTCACCACCTACTTGGTGACCCCATAGCATTGCTACCCCTGGCCCTTTGGGGATGTGAGGACCCTTACATTTACAACGAATGCATTGCATGCGACATAATAAAAACAGGAACACTCTTTGTGTATGAAATATGTCATAAGTGTTATTGATTACACAGGTTGGGTACGCTTACGGGTGATTCAGGCTTGGACGGTAAGCTCCTTGAATGGCCGACACCCATGTTGAGAAAGCTACAGCTGTCCAGTTCTCCTCCCCTCCTGACGCGCAATGCAATAAAATAGAGGGGTGACCAACGCTGTCCCCTTACGATGCAGGGCCGGCCTTAGGCATGTGCAAGCTGTGCACCTGCACAGGGCCACGAAACCCCAGGGGCCACCACGCCAAAAAATATCCTTAATATAATAATCCTCTGAGGATGGATACATATTTGCGTGGCAGCTCCTGGCAGGGATTTGGCGGCCTCCGGCTCTGTTCCTCTTCCAAACACCCTGACACCCCCCCCCCTTCACTGGCCTCCGCACCTGCGTTCTTCCGAGGGCCCCCTACCTACGCTCCCTGCCCAGGGCCAACATGAGCCTAGAGCCGGCCCTGCACGGTGTCCCCGTTTGTTCAGTTCGCATCCTAGCAGGGCAGCAACACTAGAATGCTGCCCCTTTATGTCACCCTGCGTGCGAAGTGGGCAGCTGCATCTCCCTACTCAAGGGCCGGAAGTGACCCTTCTGCTCACATTTCCCTTTTCAGCCGACCAGACAAACACCCAAGGGCAAGTGAAGGTTATGCACTACCCCCTGCTCAGATAGAGGGAGTGGAATGAGCGACTTGGGGGTGTTCTTTTAATAATCAGTCTCCTCCTACACCCACCCCCCTATCTTCCCCTTCCAGCACTAAATGTTGCCTCAGGCCTGCAATAAGCACAATGAGTAATGGGCATGAAATAAATAGCGTAACATATCATTTCAACGAACATATGTACAATTACACTAAAGAACCTTCATTCAGAACACTGAACGCGCATTCGCAGAAACAAATGTATATTTCTGCACTATCCGCGCATCGCACTAATGTAAGTCAACTAAAGGCACACAAAATAAATGGGCAATGAAAGAAGCCATGTTTATTTAGGAGCAATACAATATTGCATCCAAGTGCGTTGCACTCAACAAGAATACATATTCAGACTATACACTCTGCAGCGCGTGCTACAACTCTACGTAGCCAGTCACAATAATTTACCTAATAACCACTTTTTAATAGGACCTAAGAGGATGCTGCTCCCCTTCAAAATATAGCTCAAATGTACCAAAATTAATCAGTTGAGTTGTTTTTTTGTAATTAAATAAGCACAAGCACCATGAATTGTTTAGGAGTGTACGTGTATTTCCCTAGCACTATGTTTTTTTTTTACATTTTTTGTAAAGCAACTTAAGTACTGAGCTTTTGGGATCATTGCTTCTATTAGTCAACTCGACTATACACCATGTAATCAATCTCAGAAGGATGAAGGGCTGAGAAGCCCCTGCTGGAACTCAAATCTGTGCCCTACTGGCTACATAAAGGTCCCGGTGGCACAAACATACCCATATATGACACCATAATTGTCATGTGATTTAAATAGCTTGATCTTTATTTAAGTCAGTGACATGATGTAACAATTATTTTTATCATTTTATATTTCATTTCATTTTCCTATAGCACTATGTATTATAATAAATCTCACAGCACTGATAAAATTAAATAGACCACCACTAAGGTATTTCATACAGGTTTTTGTTTATTTTTCTTAGTAAGTTAAATAATTCACACATTCTGTCATCACACTTCTTTCTTTTAATTACCTCGTGATGGGAACTTGCATATTCTCAGGGATATTTTTAGTTGCCGGATTCGCGGCAACCACCAGAAAAACAGCAGATAGTCTGCCCGCCAAACACGTAGCACCCCCCTCCCCACTTAGAGTTGGGGAAATAGCAGGATTTCCAGCGGGAGGGCTTCATCTGGCTCCCCTGGGCAGAAACCCTTGACCTGTGGGTCTGTCTGGCTTAGGTCAGCCAGGCCACAGGATGGCTGATCGACTTATTTATGGTGTATGAGACCATCACTAGATTTTCTTGCCTGTGTCCAGCATGCAAGGCATGGCATCTGAGGCAGGGAAATCAATTAACGGGGCCCCATGCATAGGGAGGAAACCCCTTGTGCCTCTGGGACATTGGTAGTTTATTTACCTCTGCTAAACCTCTGCTTTGAGTGGATGTGTTAAAAAGAAAGGCCAAGCAGGAGCAAAACAACATGTCATCTGCTCCACTTTTCACTGGCCCAGAGTGGAGCTGCTGCTCTGGTGTTGGCCTAGAGATCCTTGACAGGCAGGGTGGTATATCTGAATACGACAGGTAGCCCTCCACTGGGGGATGAGGAAGAGGAGTCATGGCTTCTGCTCACCTGGCTGCCACCCTCCTCTAAATCAGGACCACAGTCTTTTGCTCTGTCACTGTGCAGTGAGATATCCCTGGTGTTTGAGTGTGAATCAGCAACAGATGTGACAACAGCAGGTATCATCACTGCTGCATTCACATGGACACTTTACACTGCCCTTTTCACTGCTGGGTATTATGCAAGTGAAGCAATAATGTAAAGAAAGCAAATGTTTGTCCAGATGTGGATATCACTGGGGTGACATTTGGATGGACCTCGAAGGCTGCCTTTGTTTCTTGGTGATCATGTCTTCACAGACTTAGTCTGCCCGAGGTAAAGGTGACACTTTCCAGTAACCATGGTGCTGCTGAAACAGAATGCCCCTAACCGGTACTGCCTTCCAGAAGTCTTTCCCAGCATCAAGGGAGCCGAGCGTCCTGCCCACTCGAGAAGAGTTCTAGGTTAGACACCGGTATCGGTGCAACAGTATGCCCCCCTCTTGAAGCTCTCGGTTCATCTAGGAATTGTCTGGAAAAAGCAATGTACCAAAATGTAGGCATGAACTAAGGCAGCATCCTTACAAGACCTTTCACTAGGTGGATATCCCTTCCAATGATTCCACAATTGTAGCATCGTTCTAAGGATGTGGGAATCACAACCCCTTGCAGTTCAAATTTGGGTACATTATTCACCAAAGCAGGTAGTGGCATAAAAAAAAAGACTTTGAAAAGGGTCCACTCAATAAGGTGTCAATTGGGAATAATGAAACACCTTATGAACCTTCCAATTCAGTGGAAAGTGTATTCTGAAGGCAATTGGATTAACAGTTGGATAATCTTGAATGGTCCATTGAATCGAGGCTTACATTTCTTCAGGAAAAGAAGAAAAGGCAAAAATTTAAAGGACAACCAGAACGTATCACCAAACTTATAATCATGAGAATGTTTACAATGGGCATCAGCACTGAGTGTCATCGTTTTCTTAGATTTTTATACATTAACCAGAATTTTACGTCTAACGTGTTGTAATTGGTTAACCTAACTGGTGGCCACAGGCATCATAATTGAACCTTAAAACCCCGCAAGGATGGTTCTTGAGTGAAGACCATAAAGACAGAAATATGGCAAAGACGGCGAATACTATGAACAGAGTTGGTATAGGAAAGCCCAGCTTGTTTTATGAACGAAGACCAGTCTCTTTGACTAGAATTACAAAAGCATCCAACATATTATTTCAAGCCCTGGTTTATTTGCTCAGTTTAATCATTGGTCTGGGGAAGAATGTCGTAAGACAAGGCCACATTGATTTGACGAGACTTACTAAAGGATCTCCAAAAACAGGAATATACGGGGGCCCTTGATCTGAAATAGTGCTCTGGGCAGGCCGTGTAAATGAGAACGTTTTTGCAAAACAATTTTTCCTAAGGTTTTGGCAGAGGGCAATTTCTTAAGGGTTGTCTAATGTGAGCAGTTTTGTAAAAGGAATCAATGGTGACCATAATTACCCTGTTTCCTTCCAAAGGAAGCACAGTGTGTAGAGAATCAGTAGAGATAGAATGCCATGTTTCTGGTGGTATTGGCAAAGGTTGGAAGAGCCCTGAGTGTTAAGAGTGGGAAGCCTTACACTGGGCGCAGATAGGACAAGAGCTAATGTAAAGTTCTGTGTCTTGAACAGATAGCCACCAAAAGGAAAGAAGTATGAGTACCAAGGTAGATTTAACTCCCCTGTGACCAGCAACTAGAGAATCATGGCACATTATCAACAACTTCAACTCTTAATTTCTTCAAAGAAATTTGTAAGACTTTCTCCTTAAATATATAGCTTCCTCGTTTGAGCGCTTGTCCTTGTAAGGGTTCTCATTCCTTTCTTATGACCTTATAATAGTTTGCCTGAACTTTCTAAAAAAAGATTGTCACCCCAATGATTCTTTGTGGAAAAAAGATGTTTTGACCAAAGATTGGTGGAGACTCATGACATCTACATGAGGGTGCATGGCAAAATAGTTTTTAGAGCCAGGATTATGGGTAATAAAGAGATTGTACTGACTTCAAAAAATAAGTCAAGCAGGCTTGTAAACTATTCCTATATTGCATATTCCTCAGAAACTGCAGATTGTGATGGTCTGTGCGGATCTCAAAAGGCTCACAAGCCCCCCATCAAAAGATTTCTCCAGTTCACTCTACTCCACTCCACTCTACAAGCCATCTTCATAGCCAACACTTCCCTTTCCAGGATGGAATTATTTATTTCTGAATCTCATAGGGTGTTTAACAGAAACAAAAAGGGATGTTCTACCCTATCATCCTCCTGAGGAGGATGATAAGAGTACAGCACCAATGACTTGGTCTGAGGCACCTGTCTCAATTATAAACTTCTTAGTTACTGTTAGATTTGAACTTGGGTAACAGCTTGTTTTAACTCTTTGAAAACTTCTTCGGCTAGAGAGTTCCACCGGGAACTGTGGCTTAGCATTTCCTTCTGAAGAATGTGGGTGATGTTATTAATTAATTGATCAAAGTCACTGATGAAATGCGATAGAAACTGGTTAACACAAGAAAGTCTGGGGTCTTTTTTGATGCTAGAAAGGATACGCCAATGCAGAATGGCAGAAACGTTTTGTGGCATCCTAGAATTTCCTGTGCTGTTGAAGTGGAAACCTAGATATTCTATTTGCTGACTGATCAAACTCACACTTTTCAAGTTTGCAGAAAAGTTGGTTCTGGCGGACTCTGTTTAACACTTGACTGGCATGTTGGTGGTGTACAAAAGGATCTTTAGAATAGACCAATAGATCATTGAGGCAGATTACAAAGAATTGATTAAGCATGTCAGCAAATATGTGATCCATAAAGTGCTGGAAGGTGGCCGGTGCATTGCCAAACCCAAAAAACATTACCTAAAATCCAAAGTGACCCAAAAGGTTTCTAAAGGCTGTCTCCCACTCACCACCTTCTTTAATTCATAGAAGGTAGAATGCCCTGTGGAGATCTAATTTGGTCATCATCTTACAACCCCTTATGGTCTCTAAAATATCCTTGATTAAAGGGGGTATTTATCCTTGATTGTCATGTAATTCAGCCCTTCAAAGTCAATAAAGGATCTCAGTACATTTGACTGTTATGTTATGTTGATTTGTGTAGCGCACTAATCACCTAAGAGGGTATCCAGGAGCTTTGGCAGGTGTGTAGTCCCCAAGGTGCTTATACAAAGAGCCAGGTCTTCAGCTTCTTGTGAAACTCAAGGAGGGAGGAGATGGTTCTGATGTGTTGAGGGAGGTCTGTCTTGGGTGCAATGTAGGAAAATGAGCGACCTTCAGTTTTGCTTTTGCAGATTTGGGGAATGTGTGCGATTGAGATTGAGGCAGAGCATAGTTGTCTGGAGGTTTGGTGAAAGTTTATGCAGCTGTTCAGGTATTCTGATCCTGTGTTGTGTAGGGCTTTGCATGTGTGCATGTGAAGTTTGATTTGGCTGCACTTTTGCATGAGGAGCCAGTGAAGCATCCTGAGGTGCGGTGTGATGTGGGTGTGGCATGGAAGGTTGAGTATGAGTCATGCAGTAGTGATCTGGTTGGTCTAGAGTCTGTGTATGAGTTGTTTGGAGATGTCGGCATAGAGAGTGTTGCCATAGTCCAGCTTGCTGGTGATGAGTGTTTGTGTGGGGGTCCATCTGGTGTTCTGAGGCAACAATTTAAAGATCTTCCGCAGCATTCGTAGGATGTGGAAGCAGAAGGTGCACACTGCATTGACTTGAGCCGTGATGTTGAGCTTGTTATCTAGTGTGATCCCTACATTTCTTGCATGGTCTGTGGGTGCGGATGTTGCGCTAGTTCTGAAGGCCACCAGGTGGAGTCCTATGAATTGTCTTGTTGCCGAAGACCAGTAAGTCAAAGTCAAAAAGATTTATTGCATAATTAATTAAAATAATTACAAAATTTACATGATAAAATAACAATGCAAATTAATAAAAATTTTCTTGAGAAGACCAGTACTTCAGTCTTGTTGGAGTTGAGCTTCAGGCAGCTGGTGTAGTCTGCTACTATGGTCATGCAGTTGGTGTAGTTGGTTCTGGTAGCAGTTGTCCTGTCTGTCAGGGAGATGATGCGTTAGGTGTCATCACCACCTCTCCGCCACCATATCTCCCCACATCTCTGCAGCCTACATTGGCTGCCTGTAAAAAAGAGGATCCAGTTTAAGGCTCTGATCTTAGTCTTTAGGTCCTCCAGAAACACTGGCCCAAAATACTTAAAACTAAGATCACTCAAATATATCCAAAACAGGACACTGAGATCGAATCATCAGAGACTCCTTATCGTTCCATGTTTTAAAAAAGCTAGACTAGACGGTCGCTCTTTTTCTTTCATTACCGCCTCTCTCTGGAACTCCATGGCGGAGCATGTTCAAAAGGCCAATGCAGAACCGATATTTAGAAAGAATTTAAAGACTTGGCTCTTCAGTTCACCCTAGAGCCTTTTCCTTCTGCTTACTCACTAGGACATCTTCCCCACACCACTCGCTGTCAGCGCCGGGACACCTCAGTTGGAGGTAGCTGTTGCGCTTTATAAAATGCAATAATAATATTCGTCATAGGAGATGGTGGTGATTTCTTGTGATTGGATGATGTTGGTGAGCAGTGTCTTGTATATATTGAAAAGTGTGGGGCTGAGGGACGATCGATGTGAGACTCTGCATATCAGTTTCTTGGTCTCCGGTGTGAAGGGTGGCAGCCTGACCCTTGGGGTTTTTTCCGTGAGGAAGGAGCAGATCAATTTGACAGCAGATCCTTGTATGCCAAGCTCGTGGAGTCTTCTGATAAAGGTGTTATGCGAGAAAGTATCAGATGCTGTGAAGAGGTCGAGCAGGCTAAGCTCTGCTGTTTCTCCTCAGTCCAGGATGATTCGAATGTTGTGGGTGGCCGCAATGAGTGCTGTTTCGCTGCTATGGTTCTTTCTGAATCCTGATTGAGTGTTGTCTAGAAGATGGTGAAGTCTGAGGTATGTTGTGAGCTTTAAGTTGATGGCTTTCTCAATCAATTTGGCTGGATAGGAGAGCAGGGAGATGGGTCGGAAGTTACTTAGTTTATTCGAGTCAGCTGTGGTCTTCTTGATGAGGGTGTTGATTTCTGCAAGTTTCCATTCATCCAGGAAAGTGGCAGAGGTGTTGATGATGTGAGTCAGGGTGGTAGGGATTGCTGATGGTCCCAAGTTGTAGACGGGGTGGGGGCATGGGTCAATTGGGGCCAATAAGTGGATGGTAAGCATGACTGCCACTGGATTGCATTTTGCTATGGTCAGGAACCCAGGATCACCTACAGAAATTCTTCCAACATTTAAACACAAACACTTGGCAAATGAGCTTTACTATGAATTCAAGTACATCGAATGTGGAATTTCTAGACATCAAACTATATGTCAAACAAGATGAACTAGACAGCAGACTCTATAGAAAAGAGACAGCGTGTAATGCAGTCCTGCACGCCCCAAGTTCTCATCCCAAACATCAAACACAGGCCATACCATACGGCGAATTTCTAAGAGTAAAAAGGAACTGTAGTGAGGCTAAGGAATTTGAGAAACACCTCTTGGATACACGAAACAGATTCTCCACAAGGGGTTACTCAAACACCACACTTCAGACAGCAGCTAACAGAGTTAAAAAAGTGAAGAGGGCTGATACCCTTATATCTCAGGTTCGTACGCAATCACAGGATAACACCATACGTATGATTACTGATTTTAACAACCTGTACCAGCCAATTCATAGAAGCCTTTCAAAACATTGGGCAATCCTGCAAGCAGATAAGAGCTTACATGATCATATCTCAGACTACCCACAAATTACTTTTAGAAAAGGCCGCACTCTGAGAAACAGGTTGTGCCCCACGATCCTACGCGGCGTTACAGCCTCCAACTGGCTAACACCACATAGACTGGGTTTTACAAGTGTGGCTTTTGCTCTGTATGTAGATGGGCAAAACATGGTGTTAAGGAATTCACCAGCGCCAATGGAGATAAATATATCATCAAGAGTAACATCAACTACACTACCAGATTTGTCACATACGTTATTGAGTGTACCTGTGGTAAATTCTACGTGGGCAGCTCCATCCGACCGCTGAAGGATAGAATTTCTGAACACATACGTGCCATCCACAAACAAGATCCCAAATATGCTGTTGCACTGCAATCAGCTGCATGTCAGACACATAATAAGAGAGACTTGAGGGTCAGTTTCTTTGGCATTGAAACTACCCCACCCAACATTCGTGGTGGCAACAGAGAACTGCACTTGAGACGTACGGAGGCGATGTCGATCATGCACCTTCATGCAGTGGAATGTGGCCTTAATTATGACCATGAGCTCCAGTACTTTCTGGGTGACTGAGAAGAGTTTCCCATCTTAGTCACTCTCTATGCCTTACATTCTATCCATCGTGTACACGTTATGTTGTGTCTGTTAGCTGCTGTCTGAAGTGTGGTGTTTGAGTAACCCCTTGTCGAGAACGCCTGAAACTGAACTCGGACAAGACGGAAGTCCTCATCCTGGGACCCTCACCATCCGCCTGGGACGACACCTGGTGGCCCCACGCACTAGGCAGCGCACCCAAACCAACAGACCATGCACGCAACCTGGGCTTCATCCTGGACTCCTCCCTCTCCATGACCAGACAAGTCAACGCTGTCTCCTTGTCGTGCTTCAACATCCTTCGCATGCTACGCAAGATCTTCCGGTGGATCCCCACCGAGACCAGGAAGACGGTCACCCAGGCCCTCGTCACCAGCCGACTGGACTACGGCAACTCCCTCTACGCCGGAACCACCGCCAAACTCCAGAAGAGACTCCAGCGGATCCAGAACGCCTCAGCACGACTCATCCTGAACATCCCCTGTCACAACCACATCTCCGGACACCTGAGAGACCTGCACTGGCTCCCGGTCAACAAGAGAATCACCTTCCGGCTCCTCACCCACGCACACAAGGCCCTACACAACAGAGGCCCAGGATACCTCAACAGCCGCCTCAACTTCTACGCTCCCACACGCCAGCTTCGATCGACCGGCCACGCCCTCGCTGCCGTCCCCCGCATCCGAAGAGCCACCACAGGGGGAAGGTCCTTCTCCTACCTCGCCGCCAGGACCTGGAACTCCCTCCCGACCCACCTCCGCCTGACCCAGGACCACCTCGCCTTCAGGAAGCAGCTCAAGACCTGGCTGTTCGAGCAGTAGCAGACCCGACCCCCCCCCCCAGCGCCTTGAGACCCTCCGGGTGAGTAGCGCGCTATACAAATGCTTGATTGATTGATTGATTGATTGATTGATTGATTGTCATAATGTGTAGGTAGAAGTCATACATCTCTGGCTACACCTTTCGCGAATGCATACTCTAAATGCCTAGAACCTGTGTCCATTCTTAATGCCCTTCAACTAAAAAATGTTACCATATAGTTATAGGAAGCCATCAAAGGCCTTATCATGATTTTGTTGGCCACTTTTCAGAAAATAATGATTGACCTACTGTTCATTCTACACCCCCCATTTTGTCCTGCTTGGTCTTTTTGTATTTTACCGATGTTTTGCGAACAAGAAATGCGAATGCCTATCCTCGATGTTTCTACTGGTGGAAAAACAATTCATATATCTACAATTACAAACAATTGCTTTTGGAGCTGGGGGACAAACTAAGTAGCACGTAGATTCTATATCATCACTGCTTTCACTGTTTATCTATGATTTGAGGATGTAATATTGGTGCTCAAAAAACTTTATTAGTGAAAATGTTAAATATGCATTTCTGTAATAACGCAAAAGGCATTATTTATCCTACATGCTTGAAACAAGCACACTTGACTGTATAGTGTTTCATATTGATGTTTTTTTCCCCTTTGCAATTGTTTTTGGATTGTAATTCTTTACTACAGCCTGTTGCGGTTAAATCCTTTCCAGGCTTTCCTATTTTTCCACCACGATTTCTCGACTTTTCTTGTCGAGTATCAAATTATAATCACATTATTTCAAATACTCGTAATGCATGCTCTATTCCAGATAAGAACACTTTCTTACTATGAGGGAGCGCACTCTTTTACTTGCTGCGGTTTACATTTCCCCAAGACCAATTCTTGGGCGGTGACTCACAGATGCTATTTTATGTGGCCATATTTTAGGTTTCTTCCTTTCACCAACATTCATTCTGACAAAATAATATTGTTTATGAGCCGGTATTCAGAACAAAGATACTCGCTTCAACACCTTTTCTCACACCGTTTCCCTACGGACCCGGTTTTTCCAGACCAGGTAGAAAGGTTACCAGTCTAGACCTTTATATCCGGGCATTCTTTCCCAAAACGGCGAGGAAGTATTTAGCCACTTCCGTTCGGGATTGTGTGACCGCATCCAGAGCACAGAACCGTTTACAGGAGAAGACGCACACTTCTCATGCAACAAGTAAGTTTGCTGACCGCTTCTTGCGCTTTAGATTACCGCTGCCCTGAAGTTAATGACTAAACATTGGAGCTTACTCCCCTTTTTTTTCAATTCTAGAGGGCACCCTGAATTGAGAGGGACTGGCTCCCATAACCCATCCCCTAAGTGAAGACGTACACGTCTCAGCTAGGAAGTAAGTTTGCTGTCCGTCGGCGACAATTTTATTACCCGGTTGCCGCGTACTGTGTGTCATGAAATGGAGCCTAATACAGTATCCATATATATATATTTTCAGACAGCGCCCTCATCAAACACAGAGTTACCTGCTCTTCTACAAACAACGTCTGACTCACATCCGGTCTGATCAACCTATTCAGACTCTTTAACGTTTTCGGTAAACATTTCTTTTTACACTGCACTATATCACATATACACTGTCTTAGATATTCTTTTGACACCAGGCTTCAACTACTTCCCATTTCCCTTCCCTCCCCACTCTTTTGTTCTTTCCCAGAGGAGTTTTATGAAAGAGTACGATCACAACAGCGAGTTCGCTTAGATCTACTCACCGCGTATTTAACATGCAACGTTCAACGTTCAACATTTTAATGGTGAGCAGGTTACTCTGCACTATTCCATGACCTTTGGCCCACCCTGGCATCTCATACTGGGTGTAATTTTAGTTTCTTGCTCTTCCCTATGTGTCTATTGCCCCATCTCTACAGATCTCCTTTATAAAGTACTTCTACATCGCCTGTTAAAGTCCTGGGCCCTGCCGGGTCGGAAGTATCACAGGCGGAGCGGTGAGCTCACTTTGCCCACAAAGATTGCTTCTCTTCTGGTTGATTCATACTTGCGCGCTCAGTTGACTGATATTCATTTTTTCTCTTCTACACCTCCCCTTTTTTTCTTACAGACTTCCCTAGTGACATCTCTATTCATTATAGGTAGGATCGGTTCACTGACCGCGTCTCAGTCTAAACACATGCATGCTTTTATAAGAGAAACACTCAGTCTGGTTGTCTACTTTATCACACGCAAAACCCATTGTACTGTTTCTTAAGCAGCGCTCTGGGGCTTTAGTGAACTCACTTTTTTCACTTGTGTGGCCTTCTCACACTCATCCCGCCGTCCATCACAGACACACTTCTTGATACACCACCTGCACATGATATTCTCCCCTTATATCACGGTTTTTCACGCGTTATGTGTTTTTTTTCCTTAACGTACATGTTCCCTGTTGGAGGCATGTCATAATGAACTGTGTTTTGTTGTACATTGCCATGTATTCCACTCCTGTCCCAGCCCTGAGGAGTCGCGGGAGGATAATCCCACATGCGACGAAACACATGTTGGCTGGATTCCTCTCAGGAACATTAAAAACACCATACTTCTCACGATCCATTTAATGAATTTTTGTCTATTCACAGGCTTTGTTTGTAATGTGCAAGTGTCCACACTGACACATTTTATTATATAATTTTGTTGTGTGCAAGGGTATCTTGTTGCAAATTTTCTGGTGTATTAGCCTCGGCTGATACATAATTGGGGGGTTTTAGGGCTTATCCCCTCTCCCTTTTGCACCTCATTCCTACCAAGAATCTTCAGACATAATTGCATCAATATTTAGCAGTGCGCCCTTTCTCTCCCTTTTCCCTGACTAAAAACCCTTTAGTTCATTATACTTTCTGGTCAGGGTTGTCCATTCGGTCAGGTGACCATCTTGGTTGGTGGTAGGTAGGTTAGCGATAATTTCTCTGGTGTTGGGTTGATGTGCAAAGTTTCTGTAGATGTCTGCGATTTTGTTGTGTAAGAAGTTGGATAGGCTGTCATAGAGTTGTTAGGAAGCAGCAATGTTGCTGATAGTGGCTGAGGATAAGGTGAAATCCTTAATGATCGAGAAGATCGATGCGGTTGAGTAATGCTTTTTTCTTGGTGTTGATGGAGCAGGGTGAAGAGCAAAATTTTGTTCTAACATGTGAAGTTAATCTCCCATAATATATAACTTGACTAATAAGCATGTGGTGAAAAGTATTATTTCAACTTAGTTTAAAATTGCAAACATTACGCGTGGGATTAACTAATGTACTTTATGTTGCATATGCGAAGCAGAAAATAGTAAACTAACCTTGTCTATTGTCTTTGTCAGTATTAAATGCAGCTGTTTAACTAATGGCATGTGCTTATTATATGTGCTTATGTTCTGTCTTTTGTAACAAAACCTTTGGAGTTCGTGCAGATCCTGAAGAAAAAAAAAAGTAAATATATTGCTGCATACATGTGCTTCGGCTAGGTAACATAATTAACCTGGTTAATTATTAGAAGGGGGGCGGGTAACAGAATGGGTCTCAATTCTTTAGTTAATTGATGTCTTGTGTTTGTTTAATAATAGTTTCCAAAGTGAGGCCTAAAAAGTGGCTCGGAAAAATATGGCTGACAGAGATGCAGACGTGAAAGAAACCTTGTCCAGAGTAGAGCCTTGCATTTCTGTAATGGAGATTTTTGTTGCATAGAACATTATTAATAAAAGAAAAAGACTTTTTGCTTGAATAAAATGTGCTCTCGGAGAAAAGGCCCAAGGACAGGATCCGTGATTGTCTGCCAAGGTTATGAAGTAAAAAGTACAGTACTCGAAGAAAGAAAAGTTACACTTCGGAGGAAGCCAAATGTCACGGAAGAAAGAGACAATGGGCTTATGTGAAGCCCGGACTTGGTAAAATTCAAAGATGACCTAGTGGTGGACTGACATGGCTCAACCAATGAAAGAACAGGATTTTGTTGAAATAATGTAGAATGTAGAAAGTTTTAGATAGGGAAAAGGTATAAAACCTGACATCATGAACAGGGCAAAAGCTCTTGCTTCCCGATTCCTGAATGACGTGCTGATGGACTTTTGGCGCACGTAAGGACAGCAGACTATAATTAATATTCTTCTTTTCAGGTGAAGCGAGAAATAGACAGGGAAATAGAATTAGGGTATGGAAACTGTTATTTGCTAATACTTCATGTTTTTGATCTTGCTTTAATAAATGTCAGTTTAATAATTCATTGCCTAATAAAATGCTGCTTTCTTATTTGCTTAAAAATAAAGATATTCAAAATGTAAATGCTCTTTCTTTACGAAGAATAAAGACAATAAAAATAAGACTCGAAAAGACAAGCTGGTCTTGTTTATTCATGGTCTAGTTACCATCAGTTGATCCAATCGCCATAGATGGTTTGATTTAAAATAAGACGAATGTTTAAATCCATGGTAAAAGATGAAAACTGCAGTTTGTAAATAATAATATAGATATAATGTGAATAGATTATAAATCAAACCACTAAATTCAGTTGCTCAAAAATTGTCTCATTGGTGTTATGGGCCTGTTTGAGTGTTTCATAATTAATGGTGAGTATTCAGGTAATAGATTGCGTTGGTGAGACAGTTTTTCTATATGAGCGCTGGATCAATTTCTTGGTAGCAGAGTTCAGTTACTATGGTAACTGACATGTTACATGGTAATACATAGGATACATGTCTAAAACATGTTAAGTTTGTTCAGTTGTTACATGTAGTCGAAAGGTTTTTTCCAGCAGTGTGAAAATTCCTAGTTGTGCCGGCCTGAGTAGTGTGACAGGTGAAGTTACACAGTACATTTGTTCTGTTTCAAAATAGTGGTATCGTCGTATATCACAAGTGTTGTGGACGTACAGCACAAGTTTAGGGATTTTAGGTGTGTAAGGTAAAAATGCATAGCGAAGATTGTCTATGAAATCGTAGCTTTCGAGTATAGAGACTTTGATCCTGTTTTAAAACTCACTGTGAAAAGAGTAGTAGAATTTATCTAAGCTTGAGTGAAGGGTAAGGAAGCGTCGTCTATCTTACTGGCAAATTTGTATTTCTGTTAGCAGGTTAAAGTCCTACTAAAGATTTATGTATGAATGGTTAGGGATCTTTTCTGTATGTATGTACGTGAATGAATGGGTAAAGTAGCCTTACTTTATCGGCAAATTTAAATATTCTGTGAAAATAGCGTTGTCTATTTCACGAAAAGGCTATCACTTTATTTAGCGAAACAGACAAATGGTTTGTTTTTGTGGTGTTCTAACTGAATTAATTCGAAAGGTTTCTAAATATGGCGCTGTGAACATTTTTTTTGTAAAGGAGGTGTCAGTGTAAAGAGCGAAGGAAAAGACAGAAGCTGCAGCGATAGCATAAGTCACAAGAGTCGCGCTGTGATTGGCTAACATACGTCACAGTATTCGCACACAGATTGGTTCACCAGACAAGACGAGCTTATAGCTGATTGGCTCATTCTGAAAAACAGTAATTCTATTGGTTGAGCAGAACAGTGAGATAGCTTAACCTGATTGGTTACTTAGTGAGTTTCGCACACGGATTGGTTGGCGTGGCGGAATAACAAGGAAATTGTTACGATCTTTACCAAAGCAGGAAAAATGTGTTTAAAAGACATGGATTATTATTATTTGAAAGGGAAAAAGAAACTTACATGGTTTCAGAAGTTGAAAAATAAAATTAAACCTGACAAGAAAATTTCAACGCGAAATGGAAGATTAATTCATAAATACAAAACACCAGCAGCTTACATGTTAGGTGAATATGGTTACCATACTTGTCTTTGGATTGAGAATTGGATGAAATATACTGAGAATGATGGTATTTTAGCATGGCCGGAAGATGGATCGTTTAACATAGCGGTCTTGAGAAACTTAAGAGAAAGGATGATGGGACTTGTACCAAAACCTAGACCTACTCAATTTGAAGCTTTAGTTGAATTGGAGGATGAAATGTTTGAATTAGAACGAGAAAGTAGAGGCATACTAAAGGGAACAGGATTAGGTCTTGATAGAGAGACACATGAGGATAGAATGCGTCGATGGAGAAAGGCAGATATGTGTGATGGTTTGTACCCAGTGAGACTAATTGATGAGACATCTGGTAAAAAGGGTTCCCAAAAGAAAAAACATGTTAGAGAGGAAAGTGATTCAGAGGATGTAGTATCAGAAGAAATTTATACCAGAAAGCCACCACCTTATCAACCAGTTTGCACATGGACTTCTTCGAGTGCCCCTCCAAGGGAAATAATTAATGAGACATCTCCCGAAATAAATTCGAATTTTAAAAGAACGCCTGAAAGAGAAGAGACACCTCCAGAGACAAATCAAAGCTTCAGAAAAACACCTGAGAGGGTAGAAACAGGATGTAATTCGAATATATCAGGAGAAAATAGTAATTTCACTGAAACTCCTGTTCAAAGAAATGAAACTCGAAAAAATGGAAATAGAGCAGAAAGATATGAGGGATTGCCAGATACTTCAGAATACATTCGTTTTGCGAATGAAATAATACAGCAGTTAACTAAAGCATGGAAGCAGTAACAGTGCCTGTAACAATTGGACCTGTTCTCCCAGTGTTTGATCAAAAAGAAATTAGACATTCAGCTTTAACTGTCCCATTCAATTCAGAAATACAGAAAGTGACTGAAAAATTGTATTGAGATCAAAGAGAAATACATCGATAAAAATTGATGCCTGACTTAACTTTTAATCAAAGTTTGTCATGTAAAACCCCAATTGGTGCAGATTCTGATTCTGGATCTCCAGTAAAAAGTTTAATACAAAGCCCAGAATGTAAATCATTTGATGTTGCAAAATTGAAAGCAGACATAGAGGAATTAATAATTGGAACAATTGGAACTGACAGATTAAAAGCATATCAGGATGATGAATTATTATTCATTTGCAAGAGCATAACATAGAAAACAAAAAACAAATATGACCAATTAGAGGAAATGGCTTTTGAATTAGAAATAGATTTAAGCAAGCAAAAGAGTTTGCAGAGAAATTATAGAGTGGATTTTTCTGAAAAAGACATTGAAAATTTGAACACTTTCAGGAAGAATTACTAATATAAAAGATTTAATTGTGATCCTGAGAAAATGGGGTGAATTAAATAAATGGAGAGCAAAGTGGGCAAAGAAAAAAGATTAAGACACAATAACCTCAGCTTATTCTATCACTGAAAAAGAAAAAGAGGCAAAAGAGTTTCCAATGAGAGAAATAGCAGGAGGAGGTTATGTGCATGTTCCTTGGACAAGGCAGGACATCCTAATGTTCACCAATGATTTTCCCCGATTAAGAGAATAACCTGTAGAATGATATCGACAGGTAGACAGATTTGTGAAAGTTTCAAAAGTCCTGTGGATTGATCTTGATGGATTCTTTGACATAGTTGTCCCATCAGATCTGTGGGCAGAAAGTAACATTTCCATAGATTGGCCTAGAGAAGAACCTACTCGAGATAAGGTAACAGGTGCCCCTTCATCAGATGTCATGAAAATGTATGATAAAGTAATTGTCAAGACTACAAGCACTCTTACCTGTGAGTTGCTTGCAGATGGATTTCGCAGAGACGTTATGGACCAACTTCCCCGAATTCTAGGCAACACCTAGTGATAACTGAAACACCTAGGTAATCAAATAGAAAAAGGGGAGGGAGGCCGGATAATGGACGCTACTGGTTCCTGGGTTGTCGACCTGCGAGGCAACAAAGAAACTCTTGTAACTATTATCCCTTAACTCCTTTCTGTTTTAACTACTAGCACTTCTACAATTTACAGTTATCTCTTTTAATTCCTTAAGGCCTACCTGCGACAGTAAGTAACTAAGCGTCGCGTCCGTGTTGTCGTCGGGGAGGGTTGAGGCGATGTAGACTGTGTAGATGGATGAGTTGAATTCAAGAAGGAGAAATCAAGTTCTCTCTCCTAAGAAAAAAAACAAGTGTTCAAGAATAAGTTACTCTCCTTTACTGGTTATTCTCAACCCTAACACTTCCTTTGTACATATCACTTACTTAGTACTCTCTATCGTGTCTTTCTTCGCCTTCACCACCTAGATAAAAGTGACACTAACAAAAAACAGATTGCAAAACGAATGCATCAAAACTATAATCCAAAATTGCTTTACACTTTGATAATTTCTCAAAGTCTTTTCTTAGTTTTCAGACTGCGAGCTGTGAGTTCAATCAGAAACACAAGAATGCCTTCGAAGGGTTTGTCAGGTAAGTTCTAGTCTCTTATAGTCTCTTAAAATCTCTTGTCGCTTGCTTGCGTAGGGCGCCTCGCGTTTAAATGCAAAAGATTTCACTTAGCTTGTGTCTTTCTTGTTTTGCAGAGATGCGCGCAGGTCAGCGTGAAGAAGAAGAAATCCGAAGTTCTCTGAAGGTTTCCGGGCGTTGGCTGGCGATCGGGTTCCAGGACGCTCCCAGGTGAGTTGCTCTCGAGGGGCGCGGCAGAAGACGAAGCATCGGGAAGCTTTGGGTGTGGCTTTTTATAGCCGAGCCACACCCAAAGAGGAGATGACGTAGCGCGCACGTTTTGGTAGCGTGCGTGTGCGTCAAGAAGCTTCTAATATCGGCATTTCTACCTCTATACTTGCAATAAGCAGCAGAATCTATCGGCAGTGAAACTAGATGCAAGCTGCAACTTAAAACATTGGCAAAATCATTTGGTAAACATCGGAATGTACTAGTTCAACATTATTGACAGATATACACAGCAATTTGTAACAAAAAGGTCAAAACGTTCTAAATACACCTAAGCACAATGTAACATTTTACTCATACACTTTGGCGTGCTGGGTGCACGGGACAGGGGTGGGTTTCCTGATGGGTAAAACTGCTCACTGTAGAGCAGGAGGGGTGGTTGGGACAAGTGATTCATGACAGTAATTGTGTTTTTGAAAAATAAGATTCCCCCAAAAGAGGTGGATTGGGTTAAAATAGACAGAACAACCCAAGAGCCGAAAGAATCAGTGCATTCATTCTATGAAAGATTACTGTTGGTATTTAAACAATACAGTGGTTATGAGCACTTGAGTGAGAAAGATATGAGCCATTTCATATACAGATTTGTATATGGCTTGAGACCTGAAATTGGTGAGATGATAAGATTTGGAATTGTTGGTTGGCAGTCACTCACAGCGTATGATATTTTGAGAAAAGCAAAATACTGTAGTGATGAATTAGATGCGAAACAAAAGAAGCTGAAAGAAAAAGCTATGTGGGCACAGGTAAAAGTGGCTGAACAGCAGATAGCAACTTTAAACAAAAATGTTGATCAGAATCAAGGAAAATGTAAAGGTAATTATAATAAACCAAAATTGATGGGAAACATAGAAGAGTTAAAACAGAAACTCCCATGTTTTAATTTCGGCGAAATTGGACACTGGAAGCGTGAGTGTAAAAATCCGCCCAGAATTTTTTTTTTAAATACATCATTAAATCCACAGATGTAGAATGAGATAAATGAGCAGCAATAGCTACAGCGACACATAGTGAATCAGCAAAGTCAGATTCCACAACCGCCACTTCCAAACTGTGTAAATGTGCAGAGATACAATACAGAAACAGGATTCTGCGGAGGTGAACGGGTAAACAGATCACCGAGAGTGAATGTGTCAAATGTGTCTCAACAATTTTGGATGAAAGAGGATGGAAGTGAATCTGAGGATTACTTCTGACGGTGCCTGAGAGAGGAGGAAGAGTGTGTGCTTGGAGCCACTCTTGAGGTAGATCAATCTGCTCCATTTGTAAATGGTAAAGTAAATAATGTAGAAATTACTTTCCTAGTGGATACAGGTGCTACCCGTTCTACTATTAGATCAGTGGAAATAGAAAACCTGCCTCTCTCTGGAGACAAGATCCAAGTAGTAGGTGTAGCTAATCAGCAAATTAAAACAGATTTAACTGAGCCAGTTGAAGTTGAAATAGGTAAATTTAAAGACATGCATAGATTTGTAGTTTGTGATAGCAGTCCTGTAAATCATTTAGGTAGAGATATTCTCTGCAAGATTAATTACAAAATATACTGCTTACCGGATGGTATAGAGCTGCAAACTTTAGAAGAGGATGGACTTTACAAATTAACAATGTCAATGGTTGAGGCAGAAGAAAGCAGATTATTTCCTGTGTTTGATAAAAATAATTTGCCTGAAGAACTAAAAGAGACAGTGAATGTTAAAATCTGGGACTTCACTGGAGATGAAATGGGTTTAATGAAAAATGTAGATTCAGTACAAATAACAGTAAAACAAGGAGCAGATTACCCAAACATTCCTCAGTATAAAATGAAACCAGAAGTAATTGAAGGTGGTACACCTGTAATAGACAAAGTCATAAAACAAGGTGTTCTAAGAGAAATTGAGAATAGCCCATGTAACTCACCGATTATGGGAATTAAAAAGCAAAACGATACTTTCAGAATTGTTCAGGACCTGAGAAAGGTAAACAAAATTGTTGTCCCATGTTGCCCAGTTGTACCAAACCCAGCGGTAATTTTATATCAGATTCTGCATGATGCAGAATGGTATACAGTTATTGATTTATGCAATGTATTCTTTCTGTTCCATTACATCCAGAAAGCCAGCGAATTTTTGCGTTCCGGTTCAAAGAGCGCATATTAGCATGGTGTAGAATCCCACAAGGGTATACTGAGAGTCCATCTATTTTTAATCAGTTACTAAAGAAATCCTTGGAAGATTTAGAATTACCTGGAAGATCAATGTTAGTGAAGTATATTGATGATCTTCTTGTAGCTGAAAAAACAAGAGGTAACGGCATAACAGATACCATTACTCTTTTGAATCACCTGGCAGATGAGGGACATAAAGTGTCACCAGCAAAATTACAGTTTTGCAAACAAGAGGTAAAATATCTTGGTCACAGAATAGCAAAAGGAATCAGACAAGTGACAACAGAAAGAATAAAAATGATCCAAGTAATGCAACCTCCAAAAACACAGAGACAGGTCAGAACTTTCCTTGGAATGGTAGGTTATTGCCGCCAATGGATTAGTGGATTGTCGGTAATTGCAAAACCACTGCAGAGACTGATAAAAGCAGACATAAAAGACCCAATTAAATTAACAAAAACTGAATTAGAAGCTTTTGAACAGTTAAAGAGAAGTTTGTGTGAAGCTCCATCATTGGGAATGCCTGATTATGAAAAAGAGTTTGAGCTGTATTGCAGTGAGAGAGAAGGTTGTGCATTATCAGTTTTGATTCAAAGACATGGAAGACTGAGAAAGCCAATGGCGTACTTCTCAGCTGTTCTTGACCCTGTTGCAAAAGCATTACCTGGTTGCTTAAAAGCAGTAGCTGCAACAAGTGTGAGTTTGGAAGAAAGTGAAGGAATAATAATGGGATTTCCAGTTAAAGCTTACGTCCCACATTCAGTTGAGATTCTCCTTACCAGAAGCAAAACACAGCATTTGACAAACAACAGGTTGATAAAATATGAGAAAGTTATTCTGGGATCAGATAATGTTTCTATCTCGAGATGTGTGAATTTAAATCCTTCCACATTGTTACCTGACACTACCGAAACAGAAGTCAAAGATGAGGTTGATCATGAGTGCCTGGATATATTAGATTATTGTACAAAACTAAGGCAGGATATAAAAGATGTCCCATTGCCTGAATCAGATCTTGTTTTATTTGTTGATGGTTCATGTTTAAGAACAGATGATGGTGTTCTGATTGCATCATGTTCAGTGTGTACTGTTGCAGATGTGATTGAAGCTTCCAGTCTCAAAGGAATTCGTTCAGCTCAAGTGGCAGAATTAATTGCTTTGATTCGTGCATGTGAACTGGGAAAAGATCAGAAGGTTACCATAGTGACTGATAGTCAGTATGGCTATGGCGTAGTGCATGACTATGGCCAGCTTTGGTCTCAAAGAGGTTTTTTAACTTCTGCGGGATCACCAATAAGAAATGCTCAACTGATCAAAAGACTAATAGACGGAATACAGCTTCCTGAAAAAATTGCTGTGGTGAAATGCACAGCTCACAAAAAAGGAGCAGATTATATAACTTTGGGAAATGCATATGCTGATGCAATAGCAAAATTTTGCGCAAGACAAAATGTATCTGTTAATCGGGAAAAAAAGAATTAACATGTTTTTAACTCACTTATGCTAATATCTGTAGTTGAAACTTGGCAAGGAGTAAAACAGTTACAGGATGAGGCAAGTGATGTGGAAAAAGACACATGGTTAAAAGCAGGATGCAGGCAGAGAGAAGAAGAAGAGATCTGGGTTTACAAAGATGACAGACCAGTATTGCTAGACAGCATGATTTCAGACATGGCACGCATGTACCATGGTCCAGGACATATCGGAAGAGACTCCATGATTCGATTGTTTAGGCAAACTTGGTACAATCCAAAATTCAGAATAATTGCAGAATCTTTTTGCCAGAGATGCCTCATATGCCAGCAGATTAACCCAAACAGAAAGACTGTTGTAAGCATGGGAACCATAGGACGGGAGGGTGGTCCATTTACCAGAATACAGATTGATTTAATTGAAATGCCACCTTGAAACAGACTCAGATATGTGTTGGTGATAGTCTGTTTGTTCTCAAGATGGGTGGAAGCTTTTCCAACATGTCACAATGATTCATTTACTGTGGCAAAATTGCTTTTGAGAGAACTCATACCAAGGTATGGTTTTCCAGTGTCGATTGAAACAGATCGCGGCACACATTTCGAAAACAGACTGATAAAACTGATTTGTGAAGCACTAGAAATAAAACAAAAATTGCATTGTGCCTACAGACCAGAAGCATCAGGAGTTGTTGAGCAAGTGAATGGTACAATAAAAAATCGACTAGCTAAGATGTGTTTAGCGACAGGAATGAAGTGGACAGATGCACTTCCACTTGTTTTGATGACTTTGAGAAGCATTCCAGACAGAAAAGCAGGTCTGAGCCCTCACGAAATCTTAATGGGAAGGGTCATGAGACAAGCATTTGTTCCAGTTGATAAAGTACTAAGTATATATGATAGTGCAATTATGGATTACTGCAAGAATCTCTCTGATGTGGTGACTTCTGTGTTCCACCAGGTAGGAACCGAAGTATTTTCAAAAGAGAAAGAACAAGCTCATGATCTATTGCCAGGAGACTAGGTGAGAACAAAGGTTTATCGAAGAAGGAATTGCCTAGTACCAAGGTGGCAGAAAGCAAGACAGGTGATACTAGTCCCAACAAATGCAATAAAGTGTAGGGGACTGAAAAGATGGATCCATGCTAGTCATACCATACGAGTCCCTCCACCTGAAAATCCTGACGAAGAAGGTGATACAACAGCTGATTCAGATTCAGAAGAAGAAGAACCTGACAGAAATCCAGATACTGAAGATCGACAAGAAAGTCAAGATCTGGAAGATTCAAATGCGAATGAAGCATTGAATGAAGAGAATGATGAAGTTGTGATACAAGATTCTGAAAAAAATGAAAATTATCTGCTAGATCAAGTAGCAGAAGAGCAAACTGAACAAGAAGTGATTCGAAATCAAGATCAGGAAAGTATTGAAAAGCAGATTGGAATCTTTGGAAGAAGGAACGAAAATTCTGAAACTGGTGGATTGGAAGTAATCGAAGAAGAAGAAGAAGATGAAATTCCAAGTACCAGCTATAAGGATGCTGTTCCTAACAAAGTGAACTGCTGAGTAAAGAAGTACCTGAATCTGAAGAAGAATCTGATACAGAAAAACTGAAAATTGATGAATCAGCTGATAACACAGAAAGTGAAACAGATGAGAGTGAAGATGAATCAAAAGTGAAAAGATCAAGGAAAAGAGCTTGGAGAGTGGAATATAACCTGACAGAGCCAAAAAGGAGGTTAACAAGAAATGGAGACAATTGGCCGAGTGAAAACGAAGGCCTGAAATTCAAATTAGTGAATAAAGCAAAAGAACAGGTAAATGAGATTACAAGTCAAAAAGAAGAAGACTTGAATAAGAAAAAGCAAATAGAGAAAAGAATAGAAGTGATCAGTAATAGGCCAAAGAGAACAATTAAACCAAATCAGAAGTATAAGTCACCTGAGTGGTCCTACATAGTGATCCCACCAGTAATAGAAATTAGTACTAGGCAGATTAATTTAGATGAAGAAAGTGATAATTACTGATTTTCTTTGAAGTGACACAAGGTCGAAAAAATTGTGTTAGGAGACACAAGGTCGAAGAAATTGTGTTAGCTGGAAAACACATTTGATGTATGACATAAGGTTGAAGAAAAGCTGTTAGGGAAACAAAGTTATCTGATATTAAAAAAAAAAAATAGGGGGGTATATTTAGTGATTTTTCATTTTTCAATTTTTATTTTTATTTTTATTTTTAGTAAAGATGCTTTCTTATAATAACAATTTGAGATGCTCAATTCCTAAAAGATGTTGCAAATTGTCTTCAATATGTGTAGTTCTAATAATTTTAGTTTGGTTAATTTTAGCTGTCATTTTCCCTTTTGGAATAGATAGAGATGTATAAAGCTAATATGACTAGTAAAGCTGTGGTCAATCATGACAAGATTGTTGACTCGAATAAGGTCATTGTACATAAACCAGAGATTCATCAAGATAGATCAGTGGGAGATTTTTCTATAAATACTTTTTCAAGCCTTTTATCTGAATACGTTAAGGTGATGAATGCAAAAGACTGTTATGTTTGTGTGAAATTACCAACTTCTGTGTCAGAGGGTGTCACTTATAATATGCTTCCTCTTACTTACGGTGTGACATGTAGTCTAATAGCTAGTTTGTTTTATAAAACTGGACGTCTGGAATACTATTATTCAGACTTTGATTACATTTTTGCAAATTTAAAAATTGTAGAAAGCTTGAATAAAGTGAAATATGCTAAGCAGATGAGGGAATTCTTCTTAGTAACTAGTGAATTAACTTATGAATATGCTTTTAAAAATAATCTAACATGCAAATTGAGAACAGAAGAGAAAACATTTTTAAATATGGTGGAAGAGAGGAGGGCAATTTATAAGCGAAATGAGATGTCAAAACAGACTAAGTCTAAATTTTGGCAAATGGAAGATGAAAAGCTTAATGGTGGAAATGTTAATGTCGCAATTCACATAGATAAACCTGATAGTGGAAAATTTTGTATAAGGAGAGATAATACTCAATTTGATAACTACTTTGTCGGTGCAAGTCAATGTGAAGCTACCTATCGTATTGTAGGAGGTTGGGGATTTAAAGGAGGCAAAGATCCAATTTTCCCTGGAATTTATTTCATTTGTGGGGATAAAGCTTATTACAGTCTTCCCAATCACTGGTACAGGACATGTTTTGTGGGTTTAGTTTTTCCAAAATGTTTTCATGTAGATAGAAATGTAAAAGGTTCTTTTGAAATTGGTAATCACCTGAGTAGATTTAGAAGGGAAAGCTTTTCAGAAATTTTAGGAGACATATTTGGTGCGTTAATACCTATGGTGGGAATTACCCTGAATACAAACAAAATTAGAAAATTGTCCACAATTGTAGACAGATTGTCAACAGATACTGCAGGTGGATTCCAACTAGTTGACACAGAACTTGTTGCCATGAGATCCATGGTAATGTAGAACTGTCTTGCGCTAGACATTCTGCTAGCTAAAGAGGGTGGAGTCTGTGGGATATTGCATGTTCAACACTGCTGCACATATATTCCTGATAAGAGTCAGAATATAGAGATGTATATAAGAAACATTACTGAGCTACATAGTGAAATAGTGCCTATAGAAGATGAAAGTTTTTCAGAACGCTTGGCTAAAATATTTGCAACAATTAAACGCTGGTTTCAAGAAATTGGTAGTTCAATTATAGGTAAAATAGTTTTTCCTTTAATAGTCATAGCTATGATAACACTTTTGTTTAAAATTAGTTGCATGATACACAAGAGAAGAAAACACTTAATAGAAAAGAAAAGAATTTACAAACTCAGAAAGGAGAAAGAAAGAGTGATAGAATTAGAAGAGTTCCGAAGAGCACAATATGAAAAATGCAGAAAACCAGATGAGTCTAAAGTTTAGAAATACTAATATTAAGAAAGTCCAAAACATGTTCGTGGGATAAAAATTTATAATTTTTTGGGTATTGTTTGGTGATTTTGAAATCACCAGATAAGGGAGTTGATGGAGCAGGGTGAAGAGCAAAATTTTGTTCTAATCTATGAAGTTAATCTCCCATAATATATAACTTGACTAATAAGCATGTGGTGAAAAGTATTAATTCAACTTAGTTTAAAATTGCAAACATTACACGTGGGATTAACTAATGTACTTTATGTTGCATACGCGAAGAAGAAAATAGTAAGCTAACCTTGTCTATTATCTTTGTCAGTATTAAATGCGGCTGTTTAACTAATGGCATGTGCTTATAATATGTGCTTATGTTCTGTCTTTTGTGATAAAAGCCTTTGGAGTTCGTGCAGATCCTGAAGAAACAAAAAAAGTAAATATATTGCTGCATACATGTGCTTCGGCTAGGTAACATAATTAACCTGGTTAATTATTAGAAGGGGGGGGTAACAGAATGGGTCTAAGGGCCCGATGTAGGTAGGCCGTTACCGATCGGTAACGGCCGAAAATACCGATTTTCGGCCCTTACCGATCGGTATACTGCCATCGAGATGTAGGGCAAAGAAAAACGTCCTAATCGGTACAAATACCGAATCGGAATGGCTACCGAATCGAAAATAATCCGATACGTACATACCGAAATTCGGAAATGTAACGAATCGGTAACACACCGAATCGGAAAAAAATACTGATTCGGTCCATGTACCGAATCGGTAGTGACACCGAATCGGAAATTATCCGATTCGGACCATGTACCGAATCGGTAGTGACACCGAATCGGTAATCATCCGATTCGGTCCATGGACCGAATCGGTAGTGACACCGAATCGGAAAATATTTGATTCGGTCCATGTACCGATTCGGCAGTGACACCGAATCGGACATAAGCCGAATCGGATAACCTACCGATTCGGTAGAATCACCGATTGGGAAAGTTCCCGATTCGGACAGATAGGGAGATGTAGGGAAGCACAGAAATACCGATTTTGGCTCGAAATCGGTATTTCTCACTCGGTATTTACCATGGATTACAATCAGGTGGTAACCAACTCCAACCCATAAAAATAGACCCAAAATGCATTGCAACTTGCAGGATGGCAGCTTTTTATGTCATTGCAAGGCGGCTACGGCTACAGCAGGAAGGACAGAGGGAATGGCAAAGAGAGGAACAGGTCTACAGACAGAGGATCACCCTGTTCATGCTCACAGAGGCAGAGATCCTACAGAGGTACAGGCTGGACTCAGACACCATTCTGGAGCTCATCAGGGACCTCAAACCACTGTTGGACCACCCCACCCCAAGGGCACACGCCATCCCAGCGCACGTCCAGGTGCTATGCAGCTTACACCTGCTTGCGTCTGGCAGCTATCAAAGTGGAGTTGCAGCGGTAGGAGGGGTGACCCAGAGCAGCCTGTCAAGGTTCTTCCACACATTCCTTGACGCCATGATACACAGGATGGACCAATACATCTCTTTCCCTGCAACCCACGCAGAACTGCTACAAACTAAAGCTGACTTCTACCAGATGGCACAATTTCCCCAAATCATTGGCTGCATAGATGGCACGCACATTCCGATTTGCCCCCCAGCTGACACAGAATACATATTCCGCAATCGGAAGTCTATGCACACCATCAACGTTCAGGTGATCTGCAATGCGAAGTGCACCATCACAGACCTGGTAGCAAAATTTCCAGGGAGTACCCATGACTCCTACATTTTTCAACAGAGCGGCATCTATGCACGGCTGATGGCTGGCGAATTTGGTGAAGGGTACCTCCTAGGTGAGACACATCATCAGACCCCCATAACACAAAGTAGCTAAGTGTAATGCATGTATGCATGTGAGTAATGTTACCCCTTTTCCTTCCAGGCGACAGTGCATATGCCCTCCGCTCTTTCATACTCACCCCCTACCTCAACCCCTCCACACCCAGCCAAAGGAGGTATAACCGGGCCCACAAAAGCACAAGGAATGTAGTTGAACGGACCTTTGGCATCTGGAAAAGTAGATTCAGATGCCACCACAAGAGTGGAGGCGCAAGGCAGTATACCCCCATCACCTGCTGCAAGATCATAGCTGTCTGTGCAATGTTGCACAACCTTGCGGTGAAGAAGGGCACTGAGGTCGAGTTGTCTGACTACGAGGACCATGACGACGACGATGCTGTGCCACTAACACAGCCTGCTGGGGTGTCTACGCCAAGTGATGGCAGATACAGACGTGAGGAGATTACAGAAAACTATTTCTGAGTGAGTACAGATGCACAGACAGGTAAATGGTTGTGGGGAAAAGCAAATTTTAATAATGTTGCAACACCGTTACTGCACTGATGTGCAACAAAATAAAATGTAAAAGTAAAGAAAACAAATGTCAAAGGTCCGGGTTGCCTCACCCGCCCTGGCAAGCCTACTTCTTGGAGCGCTTGACAGCCCCACTGGGGTGTGCCTCACCCCCTTCCGCATGTCCTGCGGCTTCTGCGGAGCGCCTGGTGCTCCGGCGCGGCTCCGACGCAGCGCTGGCCGGGCTGCTGCGGCTGCTGCTGTCCCCAGCATCCCCCAGGTCCAGGGCTGGATTGGCGGCAGTGTTGGAAATTATCATTGCCTCCATGGCTGTTGTTATGCGGGCCATTCCCCTGGTGACCTCAGCGGTGTTTTGTGTCAAACTTGCCTCCATATTAGCACCACGTTGACACAGTTGCGCGGTTGCAGCAGCAAGGCGGCTAATAGATCGGTTTTGTACGCGGGCATCCCGCCTGCGCGAGTGCTCGTGCTCCTCAAGTCTTCCGCATAGCTGGGTTATGGCTGTGGTCAGCCTGCCAAGACCTGCAGCAACCTCCTTGTTTGTATCAACAAAAGCCTTGAAACCTTGTACCATCTCGCCCATCTGCAGGTTGTGCTGGCGGAGCTGGCGCTGGCAGGCCATGATGGACTTTGCCTGCAAGCGTTGGATTTTGACCATGCTGCCTTCAAGCCCCTGGAAGACACTGCCCTCCCGTGCCGGCGCTGCAGTGCTGGAAATGGCACGCCTCCGGGTACTGCTGCTGCCGCCCTGCTGTGTGGGCTGGGGTGCCACTGGTGTTGGTGTGGTGGTGGCCGGGGCCTGACCCGCTGCTCCCTGGATAGGGTTGAGTGTAGCCACAACCAGACTCCTGGCAGGAGGTGTGGTAGGTGCAGGGTGGGCCGTTGTCGGAGAGTTCTCAGGGGAGAACAGCAATGGGGGTGTGCCTGACATTTGTGGGGAGTGAAGGAATGCGTAGTCAATTACCAGGTCTCCCTCATCTCCCTGGCCAATGGTGTTGTTCTCCTCCTCCTCCTCCTCCAGGGCAGCCTGACTTGTGCTAGGCCCTGCCACCGCACTGGTAGTTGGTGCTGGTGCTGGTGCATCAGTAGCTTGTGGTCCTCCGCCTGATGGTGCCCCTAGGTATAAAGAAGCATTTGTAAATTGAGTGCCGATGTATTACAGTCACTACAATTAAAGCATTGCACATGTCCTTGCATATCCTTTGAATGTGTTCCACTGTTTTCTATTTAGTGGTTCTGCACTGCCATATTTTGGAAACTTCTGCTGACTACATTTACCATGATGCTTTTCTCTTGTATGTTGGTTACAGTACTGGGCTGGGGTTTGGCTGTGCATTGTGTCTAAAGGGGAGGTGTCTGGTAGGGTGTGTCATGATGCGCATGCTTCTTACCTGTAGCTGTAGCTCTGGCTGAGCTGTCCAGGGTCCCGATTCCTGTCACACACTCCCTCTCGATGGTGCTGGACACCAGTTCCTCCAGGTCCGTGAGGGGTGGCGCCGGGTTCCTGCCCCCACCAGTCAATCCAGCTTGCCTCTGCAGCTCAGCCATCTTGCGTTTCGTCAGGCTGCGGATGTCGTAAAATCGTTTTTTAAGGTCATCAAGGGTCCTGGGGGTGACACCTACTGCGTTGACCTTCTCAGCTATATCACTCCAGAGCCTCCTCTTCGTGCTGTCCGGCACAGTGAGGGACAGCCTCCCGAAGAGCTGCCTGTGCACCCTCACCACCTCCTCCACCAACACCTGCAGCTCTGTGCTACTAAACTTGGGCTTTCTCTTCTGGCCACCCTTCTGGCTCTCACTGGTGCTTGCCATCTTGCTATCCACAGTTCTCTGGCTCCTGCTCCCACTGCTGCTCACTGTGAGTGTTCAGCTCAGGCTGGCTCTCCAGAAAGTTCTTAATTAGCTGCACCTGCCTGGGTAGCCACTCCCTGCTTGGGTAGGGGAGGGTGGATCCACCTCATTGACTGTTTCGGAATTTACCGATTCGGATTTTACCGAATCGGATTTTACCGAATCGGATTTTACTGATTCGGATTGTTCAATGCATTCCTATGGGCATTTTGGCCATGGGGGTGTATTCCGACCTCCGAATCGGTAATTGCCGATTCGGTATTTGCCGATTCGGTAATTTCCGAATCGGTGGTAGCCGATTCGGTACTTTCCGAATCGGTCCGTGCCGATTCGGTGCGTATCGAATCACAATACCGATGCCGACCGAATCGGTATTTTTTCGGTGTTTTTTTCCTACATCTCATTTTCCGATTTCAGAATTCCGATTCGGCCCGCCTCGGTATTTTGAAATCGGAAAAACCCATTTACCTACATCGGGCCCTAAATTCTTTAACTAATTGATGTCTTGTGTTTGTTTAATAATAGTTTCCAAAGTGAGGCCTAAAAAGTGGTTCCGGAAAATATGGCTGACAGAGATGCAGACGTGAAAGAAACCTTGTCCAGAGTGGAGCCTTGCATTTATGTAATGGAGATTTTTGCTGCATAGAACATTATTGATAAAAGAAAAATACTTTTTGCTTGAATAAAATGTGCTCTCGGAGAAAAGGCCCAAGGACAGGATCCGTGATTGTCTGCCAAGGTTAGGAAGTAAAAAGTACAGTACTCGAAGAAAGAAAAGTTACACTTTGGAGGAAGCCAAATGTCACGGAAGAAAGAGACAATGGGCTTATGTGAAGCCCGGACTTGGTAAAATTCAAAGATGACCTAATGGTGGACTGACATGGCTCAACCAATGAAAGAACAGGATTTTGTTGAAAGAATGTAGAATGTAGAAAGCTTTAGATAGGGAAAAGGTATAAAACCTGACATCATGAGGAGGGCAAAAGCTCTTGCTTCCCGATTCCTGAATGACGTGCTGATGGACTTTTGGCGCACGTAAGGACAGCAGACTATAATTAATATTCTTCTTTTCAGGTGAAGCAAGAAATAGTCAGGGAAATAGAATTAGGGTATGGAAACTGTTATTTGCTAATACTTCATGTTTTTGATCTTGCTTTAATAAATGTCAGTTTAATAATTCATTGCCTAATAAAATGCTGCTTTCTTATTTGCTTAAAAATAAAGATATTCAAAATGTAAATGCTCTTTCTTTATGAAGAATAAAGACAATAAAAATTAGATTCGAAAAGACAAGCTGATCTTGTTTATTCATGGTTTAGTTACTATCAGATGATCCAATCGCCACAAATGGTTTGATTTAAAATAAGACGAATGTTTAAATCCATGGTAAAAGATGAAAAGTGCAGTTTGTAAATAATAATATAGATATAATGTGAATAGATTATAAATCAAACCACTAGATTCAGTTGCTCAAAAATTGTCTCATTGGTGTTATGGGCCTGTTTGAGTATTTCATAATTAATGGTGAGTATTGAGGTAATAGATTGCGTTGGTGAGACAGTTTTTCTATATGAGCGCTGGATCAGTGTCTTGCTGGTGACAGCATCTGTTATTGAGAGGGAGGGGGTCCCAGGGAAGAAACATACATTTTGACAAAATTCAATGAAGGTGATAAAACACTTAATGAGTCTACACTGTTTTAATCACAGTGTAGATGAAACACGGATATAGTATCCAACATTACACATTTTTTGAAAGGTTGAACAGTGCCCCTGGGTGTACGGGAGGAGTGATAAAGTGAGGATAGTGCATGTTGGGGATAGTGACAATAAAAACAGGCAGAAGTCTTGAATAATGTGAATCAATTGTAGTATAAGGACAATAATACATCCAAGTAATTCGCTTAAACAAACACATGCCCCATGTAATACATTATTGTAATAGTCTCAAAAAGTGGGGCTGGGGTTTGGTGGACGGTTGTCGACGTTTCGACCCACTGGATAGCAGGAATTAGTTGGCACCTTGCGGCGGGGTCTTCATCAGGACTGGTGGTGGGCTAGCAACCTATTAGTATTAATAATTGGGTACACATTAATAACCCGTCTATTACAAACCAAAACTTGGATAATTTAAGTAAGCACACAGAAGGTGGAGAGCATACCTCAATTAATCGGTGCTCATCCGTAGATCAGTGTTCGGTGGAAACTCGCTGTCAAGGGATTTGAATCCTAAGGAAATTGGAAGCATTTATAGTTGGCTGTATACTGGGGTCTAGGATGTCTAAACAACAAGAGCTCATAAATGGCCAGTATCATAAAATACAATAAAGAACTTACATCTGGGTGCGTTAGGGCTGAATTAGTAGACTGGCCCGGGAACGCTGGGAATTAGATGATCCGACGAGTTGTCTGGAAATATAAATATAAAGGACAGAGTCAGTCCTCACCATTGCGACCGAGAAAAGTGTCTGTGATCAAAAATATACCCATGAGGGCTTACCCGGAACAAGGGGGTTAAATGACGGTCGTTCCCACGGTGAAGGCAAGGTGCTGTGTATTCATTCCAAAGTCGCCTGCTAAAGTAAAAAAGGAGCATAGCAATATTTACCAGTGTGCTCGTAGGGATATAACAATTAAAAGCTAAGCGTGAAGAGGAGCATAGCGTGATTTAACAGCGTGCTCGTATGGATATACCAAATAGAGGCTATGTGCGGTATTGACCGCTGCAGCCGGAGGACTTACCGAATACGAAGTCGAACCGGCGTTAGAATCAAACCGGCGTGTTCACAGCCGAGGGTGTAATGGCCACTGTACTTCCTATTATGCCTCGGTAACTATGGGAACGGAGTCACGTGGTGCCGGGTTCCGTGTAGACAGGGTAAAAAGACTAGGTAGTGAGCTTTGTTAAGAAACGAAGTAGCGGTTATACTAAAGTAATTATTTGGGAAACGATCAGAGGGTATTAAGGAGTAGAAGATAATGGTACATGTGCCAACAATTTTGATTAAATTATATTGGGAACAAAAGTTAATCAAAGATGTACAAACTTGGTCGATGTCTCGATAATTTGACTGCTGGTTGGGTGGGAACAGATTAGTGGTATGTCTATCACAAACTAGTAAATGCATAATACAGTGCCATAGGCAATGGTCAATAAAAGCATGGTGGTAATCATTACATCAGAGCTCAAAGGAATAATTGCAACAACAAATCCCACTTGGTGTTTGGAAGCAGGTAATTCCGTGTATATATATAGATGGCGTACCTATCACAAGATGGTAAGGCCATTTCACATTATCATAAAATGCAGAGGACTGAAAGTTATACTGTCCACACAATTTTAAATATAGATATATCGGGGAGAAAATGCACTTCCAGTATTTAGACCCAAGAGTACCTGTGAAATGACGATAGAGTCATGGTGATTGGATAATAGGGAAGTGTATCACAGTCAAGTTAAAGTACATAGCACTGTTAATGACCAGATCATTGAGGGATCCGTGTCTATACAAGTATCATAGGAACTGTCAAGTAAGACTAGACCTATATGGGGTCAGACATCATAGGGCAATTAGCGAAAAACTACACAATTATATTATCAAAAAATCAGCAGATATCAGTTAGTAATGATAATACTTCAGGAGAGTTTTAAGGTAGAGTAGCTAGTTGTGAAAATGAACTATCATGTTCATTGAGACCTGATTGGATCAAATCAAAGAAGAACATCCACTTGAGTTCCCGGGTGTTAAGAATGGTTACAATGTTCCCACCACGGGGTCCTAATGTCACTTTTTCAAGTATCACCCACTTGAGGCTTTCAGGTGAATGGGAGGACGATCTAAAATGATCCAGCAGGGGTGCGCCCAGAACCTCACACTGGATCCTAGTCATGTGTTGGAGGATGCGCATTTTAGCCTTTTGTTGTGTGTGGCCAATGTAAATTAAGTCACAAGGGCAGACTATTGCATAAATAATGTTCATTGTGTTGCAATTACTGAGTGACTTAAGCTGCACCTTCACATTGTTGTGTTGGAATTCTTTAGTCTGAATCGTGGAGTCACAGGCCTTACAATGGCCGCATCTGAAGTGACCTATTATAGGTGGGAGATTCCATAGCGATGTTAGGGTGGGTTGGTCAGGAGTAGGTAGAAGAGAGCGTACCACATGGTCTTTCACGCTTTTTGCTTTTTTGAAAGCATGCAAAGGAGTACATGCTTGATTGATGCCATCTGAGATCAGTTTCCAGTGGTGATTTATGATCTGTTTGATTTTGTTGCTCTTGGTGGAAAAGGTGGTGACACAGACTAATCGATCATTTTCTTGGGTGATAGGATCTTTTGGAGCCAAGAGGTGTTCCCTGGGGTAAAACCATGCTCTTTTACGTGCTTTCGTGACCAATCGCCTGGGATATCCTCGTTGTTGAAGACGTTTTGACAGGTCATCTGATTGTTCGAAATAATGCTCCTTGACGGATCAGTTCCTGCGAATGCGTAAAAACTGTCCAAATGGCAGATTGGCAAGTAGAGCTTGAGGGTGATGTCTTGCGTACTGTAATAGTGAATTTCTCTCTGATGGTTTGCGAAATAATGTAGTTAGCAAGTGGCCAGCGTCTTCATAAATAGTTATATCCAGGAAGTTTATAGTTTGGTTGTCTAACTGGATAGTAAATTGAAGGTGAGGTAACTGGCTGTTGAGCCATGTGTGAAACGCTGTCAGGTCTGTAGGGTCACCATTCCAAATTATTAAAATGTTGTCTATATACCTCATCCAGAGATGGATGTGATCTCTGAATGGGTTATGTGCGCACAGGACAGTGGTGTCTTCAAAAGCTGCCATATAAAGAATAGCTACATCCGGAGCGAAGGGAGCCCCCATCGCTACACCTTGGGTTTGAAGAAAGAATTAGTTTTTAAACATAAAGAAGTATTTGGTCATCGCTATCCTGAGCAGGGCAATGATGAATTCCGTTGGTACTTGCATAGGTGCCGGTCTCTGTTGTAAGCATCTAGTTACGACTGCCAGGGCTTCTTGTTGAGGAATACAGGTGTAGAGAGACACTACATCACACGTTGCAAGTAGTTGGTGTTGGGAGTCGAAAGGTAAGTTCTCAACAATATTAATCGTGTGGAGAGTGTCCCGCAGATATGTCTGAGTGGCTTCTGCCAGAGGTTTAAGGAAGAAATCAATATATCTGCCCAGTGGCTCTAGTATAGATCCACACCCGGAGACAATGGGACGTCCGGGTGGATCCACCATACTCTTGTGGATCTTGGGGAGTGTATAGATGGTGGCTAGACGTGGGCATTGTTGGTTAAGATAGTCAAATTCAATTTTAGTCAGGAAGCCTAGATCGTAACAGCATCTGAGCACAGCACTAGGTAGTTCTGTCAGTGGTGTCATGGCTGGCTCTTCATTTCCATTCTAGTTGTTTACAGTGTTGTTTGGTGTCTCTGGGTCTTCTGTGTACCAGCTGGCATGCATGGTTGATCAACTATGTTTGTTGTGTTTGATGCGTGCGAGGGAGTCCAGTTGTTGAAGTTGTCGAAGTCCTTGTCAAGGATGTCTGTCAGGCTAGTTTGATCCATGCTGAGGGCGCTGAGCTAGTCTGCTTCTGTGATTTTGCCCCAGCTATGGCGTTGAATACTGAACCTGGTAGGTGTGTTGACTTGAAGAGTGTAGATTTGGAACTGGATGATGGAGTGATTGGTCCATGTGAGCGTTGTGGTGGGGTTGTATTTGATAGTGTCACTTCTGGTGAAGATTGGTTCCAGTGTGTGTCCTGCAATACGTGTTGGCTATGAGATGAGCTGGGTGTGTCTGATGTTGCTGAAGCTTTCAAGGAATGCTGTCGACTAGGGGTTGTTTCAGTTTTCCAGGTGAAAGTTGAGGTCACTGAGGAGAATGTAGGCTCTGAAGTCGATGGTGAGCAGAGTGACGAAGTTGGTGATGAGGTTGGTAAAGGTGGCTTGTAATTCGGGTGGTAGGTAGGAGAGGATTCCGTTCAGGGACCAGTTTTCGGAAATTTGGAGCTTGAACTGCAGGTGTTCCATACATGGGGTGGCGTTCTCTGTGGATGTTGTGCATTTGATGGATTGATAGCGAGTCCTCTTCCTGGCTGTTGAGCAATCTTGTAGGCCAATGGGATTGCCAGGCCGATGTCTAGAACCAATGAGGGGTTGAGCCAGATCTCTGTGATGAAGAGGATGTTGGGTGCGTCGCGGCACAGAAGTTCCCATATTTCGGTTGTGTTTTTGCTGAGTGATCATGTGTTGAGAATCATGCATGCATGCATGGGTGTTGATGTGCAGGTTTGCTGCGGCATGTGGTGTAGGGTGGGGTTGTAGACGTTGTTGGCGCTTGTGTGACGTGTGTAAAGGGAGGGGTTGTTGAGGGCGTTGTTAGTATTTGCATGGGTGGTACGGTGGGTGGTTGCTGGAGAATCTGCAGTGGGTGCAGGAGAAAGCTCCAATCGTGGTGTGAAGTGTGGCAGCAGTTGGGAAAACGGTGTCCAAGGTCTACCCTAGTGGTGGCTGGTGAAATTTGAAAGCGCTGAGGCATAAATCCCTGCCCACATTTTTCACACAAATGAGTGCAGTAAGCAATGCAGTGCAGAGACTGCAGTGAGTATCTGGCCCATATAAAAGGGCTATTGCAACTCAGTGACATTTTTCAATAGAAAACACATGGACATGCATGGCACTGTATGGCACTTTTGTAAATTGATTGACCAAATATCTCTAGGTTGTACAAGCAATTTTCAAGAACATCCTTGGACCATTCCAGTACAATATATTTTGCTCCCAGGAGTGAAAATGTGTAGGCAAAAGGTGTAGGCAAAGGCAGTTGCAGTTCAAGCTTCCATTACACACAGAACAAAGTCTACAAAGTCTACACAAGCAGCTCCATACACTCATACACCACGTTTCGCAAAAGCAGAGTACTCTTAACTAGTCTTGCAAAGAAAAGGTAGTGTTCAAGCAGCAGTGCAAGGTTCCCAAATAATCACAGAAGAAATGCAGTACTGGAAGAATAGATGTATGTTTCCATCATAACAGACTGCAATAACATAACGTGTGATTGTAAAGTGCATGTTCACCCGTAGGCATCTTGGCCCTGAATAACAGATGTTTATTGTTACCCAAGAGCACTCATTTTATCGACCTCAGATGGATGAACGGCCAAGGGGGCCCTCTGGGATTTGAACCTTTGACCATAACGTCAGACTTAGGCCCTTGCAGTGGATGCATTAGTCCACTGAGCCACCAACAAGCTTAAATGCAATCTACTCAGACAGTCACACAGCAGGATTGACACAGAGGTGGTTCAAGCTTCTGCACCACATAAAGAGCTGTTGCCGTTGGCAAACAGTATAGGAAGTTGGCTTAGCCCACTATGAGCAAATACAACATAGGCAGAGTAGAGGTTTATAGAGCAAATCAAAAATGATGGGATGATCTGCAAAGTTAAAAAAAAGCAAACTATATTTCAGTAAAATGTAATCATACACTTGCCATCATGCTTGACTTCTTCAGATAGCCCTATTTCTTTTAATTAACAGGCCCTTGCCTGCTGGCTGTAAATCCTAAGTCCATACCTACAGCATTGTAAGCAAAACTAAAGGGTGTTGAACTAACTTGTGAGATTAGCTAAAAATGCAGAACGGACCGAAAGAGTCACAAATGACAAAGCAGCTTTTCATGTTCAGACTGAAAACGATGACAGCAGCAGTTTGTAAGACAAACTAGTCACGTTTATCTTTTGCTTGGTCAGTAAGATTGGGAGGAGAGTGGAACTTCAGATTTTCCAACAATCACACTGGCAAGGAATGTAAAAATACATTATACGCCAAGCTGAATTTGTGAGAGGGGCCTAAGGGGCAATTGAAAGGAAGAGAATCACTGATTGGTAGGAGAACTAAGAGAGAAAACACAACATTTTGTAATGACCAACATTTTTGAGGACTTTCAAATTAGAATGTGTTGTTTCTGTGTGCATGTAAAAGATCTTGGTGAAATCCGACAGCCATACCGAACTGACAACACCTTTACCCAACTATTTACCAGAAAGTACATTTATTAGGAGGGGTCTAACACCCCAAACACCCCCTAAAGCTAAATCCCTGTTAAAGAGGACACGATTTTCCAAAGAAACACTCAATTCCACTAGTCCACCCTTTCTCTAACCTTCACATTATGAATAGTTGTGCGTGAAAATAGTGAAGCTGTTGTCTCCGGTAATTGCAGCGTGCGAAAAATGTCACTGTACAATTTAGTGATCTTTGCATTCAGTGCTTTTTTTATCAAGGATAAAGGAGCCCTTACAGATGTGTAAATTTAAAACAGTAGGGCCGCAGTGTGGTTCCTCGTACTTACAAGAAGGAATATTAAAACTGACCGTGACCATGGAGAATCTTTCTGAAAGTGCTCTGTATTTTTACCAGGCCCTTCCTCCATGAGTCACTCACCAGCGCTTCTTCGAGGTTTATGCTCGATCCCCCTTCCAAGGCCACTATTTGGGACACACTGAGAAGGAGTGCACTCCAGACGACAGGCCAGGCCAACTCTGTCGGACAGAAGAAGAGATGAGGCCAGTCGCTTTGGTGGGGGACAGTGGCTGCGAGGTGGGCTTCGGGACCTTCCAGCTTTGGAGCAGCTGCAACGACTTGTGGAGGCTGGGAGGGCAAGTTAGCCCCACCGTTTCCCGAAGCATCATAGGGTGAGGTCCATGATGCTTACTGACCCCACCCCCTTCCTATGACGACTTTGTAAAGGGTGGGGTGGGGAGGCAATAACTGGCATGCAGCCATGCCCCAGGCTGATGCTCATGCCGCCGGTGGGTGAAGCAAAAAGAGAAGCGACTGCAGGTCATTTAGAGGAGGAAAACAAAAGACCCAGGGCAGGCGGGGGCTGCAATGATTTATTGCCCTTGGACCTCCTTGCTGGTGCCCATATGTCAGTGAAAGTGCCTGCCTGGCTGCATGACCCTCAAGTTATGACGCCAGCATCCAGACTAATATTTAAATAATCAAAATACACAGTGTGTAATGTCATTATTCTTTTACCAATGTGAATAGTAGATAAAGCTGGGAAATGAGGGGGTGCAGCCCCTCTGCCAAAAGGGAACAGCAAGCCCTGGTCTAGTGATCTAAGCAGTGCTGCATAGTATCACTGGGAGGTCAGCGGGCCAGAGTTCATGGTGCTGGATATGATCCAGGGGCAGAAGGGCACAAAAATGTTCACCTTTGGCATGCCAGCGGCATGCACGCTCGGCGTCCCTGTTACAGCTGTAGATCGTGCGAGGGAGAGGAGTGAAGGGTCCTGTGTTGTCATTTCCTGTGTTGGTGGGAAATGAAGGCCTCTTGCTTGGCTTCTTTTAAAGATGATTTTGGTTGGAAAACCAGTCATGTCATGATGGATGATTGGAAATTCAGTAATGTAACTTACTGTGCAGATGAATGATTGGAGATCCAGTGATGTCACTTCCTGTGCTGATGGGTGATGCTGGGGCAGTGGTGGAGGAAGCAGATCGGAGATCAACCCATTCTGTAGATTTTCTTGCAGGTATTGTCTGAGGTCCTCCCTTTTATATTCTCAGAGGGAATGAACTCTCCTCAAGGGAACAGTAGCTCCGGGTTCGATAGGAATAGCGCAGTCAAATTTCCGATTGGGAGGCAGTAACAATTCCTTGGGCATCTTGAAGAGGTCATCAAAGCTATGGTACTGAGCGGGAATGGAGAATATGTATCATGCTAGGGTCTCAAACAAGGCCTTTATCTATTTCCTTGGGTCCCAGACGTCTTCAGAAGAATAGCAATAGTTATGGCAGAACTGAGAAGATAGAAAAATTGTTATAGTATTCCAATTGATATATGTGTTATGGCGAGCCAACCATGGTACCCTTAGTATAGCTGTGTGGTTTGGTGAGGTGATCGCATCGGATCAAAGAAAACTGCTTCTTGGTGTCGTTCAATGTGCAGGCAAAGAAAGTGTCCGGGACCTGCTTTGGTCTCTTGAAGTCATTGAGGAAAGTCCTACCCATCCTACCCCCCAACTCCCAAAAGTTGCTTATTCAAGGCCTAATAACCTCGAGGCTTGATTATAGCAACGTGATATACCTGGGCGCCCCGGAGATGACTCTGAATAAACTGCAAAGAATTCAGAATACCGCGGCCCGTATCCTCACGAATACTCCTGCCAGAGTGTCGGCCAAACCGGCCTTAAAATTCCTCCACTGGCTCCCTATAAGAGAGCGGGTCAAATTTAAGGCCCTGTGTCTGGCCTACAAACTACGACGAAATCAAGGCCCCCCTGCTCTCAAGAAATTAATCGCCCCTTATAAATCCTCAAGACCTCTCCGTTCCGACACCGAAAACCTCATTGTTGCCCCCAAATTTAAGAGAGCCCGATCGGGAGGAAGGCGTTTCTCAGTCCAGACTGCACGACTTTGGAACACCCTCCCCCGAGTCCTGCGTCTCGAACCTCAATACCTCCGGTTTAGGAAACTGCTTAAAACCCACCTTTTCCCACAGTGAATCATTCCTGGCCCTTATCTCGCTCCTTTGTTCCGCCCTCCCTGTCCTCTTTCTTGCCCCTCCTTTCCTTTTCCCCTCCCTTGGTCCACTGCACTCAGGAGATAGGATTTTTTTAGCGCTGGGATACCTCCGGGTGACTACGCGCTCTACAAAAATAAATAATAATAATAATAATAATAATAATAATACTAAAAGTCAGCCTTGGGGGACAGTCAGCTTGACTGGATTAGAGGTCTAAGGAGTGCCATCCATAATCTGTACCTGCTCCAGAGATTCTTTTGAAATTCTAGAGATATTCCTTTCTTTTGCCCAATCCTCGTCCAAGTATAAGCCACTGACACCACAGTGAAGAAGAGATAAAATACTCTCCTTATTTTCATCTCTAAATCTCACTAGAAATGGCAAAAGGAAAAGCGAGACTTGTGTTTTACCAGACATTCCAACAAAAGGGATTTGAGGATTTTGCATTCTTTCTCCTTTATAAAGGGAAAGGACTTGGCATTTCGCAAAGAGTTCTGTGGACGAGTTGGGCAAACACTGATTAGATGTTCAGGAGAACCACACTACATGCACAACCCATGCTTACAAAGATGCTCCCTCTCTGTGTCAGAAAGAGAGCCAAGGGCCATGCCTATCTGCATGGATTCTTCGCTCAAAACAGTGGATGGTTCTTCAGGAGAAGGTTTAGTGCTCTGAATCTGCAACCACCAACTTCTGGAGAGACCTCTGAGATTGCTTTTGGTTTTTTGGGGTTCGTTCTTCACAGACTTGGTCTGCCGAGGTTAGGGTGATCCATTCCCGTAGCCACAATGACTTTCGACGCAGAAGATGCCCAGTAGTTAGTGCCTTCCCGAAAGAGCCACAGGAGGAAAAGCCTAGAATGCAAAAAACCTCCTGCAACCTGAAGAAGATAGCTGTGGAGTGGTTAGACTGAAGACTGCAGAAGGTCAGTGGGGTCCTTTGTAGGAAAGCAGTTGATCCCCTACTCCCTGGCTTTCACATGGTGGTATCAGAAACATTGCAGGAAGCATGCAAAGAAAACTAGGAAGAAGGTGGGAGGTAAACTGGTAGAAAGTCAGTAGGGGGACAACAGGCTGAGCCAGGAGCAAGGAACACAACAAATCCAATACACGCATTGTGACACAAGGAGTAGAAGAATTTGTTTCCTTTTATAGTTTAAAAACGGTATATAACTTCTGAAGAACCTATGTCACCATATTGGATAGGAAAGTCCTCATAAAGGACCAGTTGTGTAGCGACCATCTTGCAATAGGTAAGGTATCTATCCCAGAAGTCCTCACGGGAGGACTCTTGGACGATAAAGGCACCGGGCAACAGAGGCACTGACAGAAACTCTTTGCAGGAACACCCTAAAAAGAGGACAGAGAGAAAGGATGAGTGCACTGGCTGGCTGGCCACCATTATGTAAGATTGTTCAGGGAGTGCGGCATACTGTGGGTGCTTCTAGTCTTCCCTGCATCAAAGTGAGCTGTGTGTCCCACCTGCTTGCTGTGACTTGGGAGCTGACACCAAGAGAGATACTGGCAGCGGTGCTACTGTGTATGGCATTGAGTGGTCTAGGACCCACCTTTAGAAGGATTTCCCGCACCAAACATATGTGCTGGAATTGCCCATTAAAGCAATAGTCTCAAAGTGTTGACAGTTCTTCACAGGATAATTAAAGGACTAGAGGTCTTAGTGAGAGGCAGAAAAAAGCATCAGTACCTTCCCTACATAATCCAGCTTTCTGCCATTCAGCGCTAGCACGCGCATGAGAAGATTGCATGTAGCACTGTTGTAGGATTCTGTGTAACTAACTGCCTTATGTCCCTTACTCTGTTTGCATAGTATCTGTTTGTATTTTATTGCATGATAATTATGGCACCTTTGAGGCATTACCGAGTACTTTTGCAGATGGGAGGAATTAGAGTCAGGGGTACACAGAGGAAGGCTAGGAGGTTTACAGTAGGTGGGTGGACAAGAAAAGTAGTTGATGTTGGTCCAGTTCAAATGTTAAGTGAAGGGAGCTGCAAAGGCCATTAGATCTGAGTTTTGTGTAGAGCATGGATATAAAATACAAGCTTGCAAGAAGGCAGTCCACGCACTCACAGACCAACCCATATATATACAATCATGTACACAGGCAACACCCATACAGCCACACCGAAGGTACATACAGACATACTCGCATAGCTGCCCAGTTGCAGCATGTTCTTCTGAATGACATCTTCTGCCAGGTCTGGGTATTTACATATTTACCTTACAATAGTAAAAGGAAACTACAGTAGTAGAATGCACAATTTTGTCAGCTGAAGGCCCAGAACTGGCTGGAGATGTTACACATTTAAGGTGGCATTTGGCAACCGACCCATCCACAAATGCACTTTTGAACATATGGATGGAGTACTTAAAAATACATATATTTGGCCTTTATGATGTTGACAATTTGAGTTGTTATTGATTTGCTCCTTTCAGGAAATTTCTTTAGTTTCTCATGTTGAAAAAGGAGTTACCCACTTCAGTAAAACTGTTCTATGTTATTTTAGACACAGTTAACCAAAGGAGAGAGTAAAATACCCGCTCCACTGTAGTCCAGGTGTCGCAGCACACCCTGATGGCACTCGGCTGTCAGGGTGGACCCCGCTGATGAAGCATGTCACCGACTAGGTCGGTGAGTGAGGGGTTTCTTAAAAAAGGAAGGACTCTCTTCTTTCTTTCATTCATTCCATTCAGACCGCTTTATCCAAGCTATCTCTGATGGTACTCCTTTCTTGTTTTGTTTACTATGTTATTTTAGACCTTTATATTCAGGAAGGGTTTTGAGAACCACAAGAGAAATTCTTGTAATAAGTATACGTTTTCATTGTTTGCAGAGTATACAACCCACATAATAAATCTTTGTAATAGAACATGAAGGGCACCTGTTGCCATGAGCTAGAGTACTGCTATTGTTTCTAAAAGGCATGCACAGACTGTCACAGCAAATGCCTGACACAATGTAATTGACAACAGAGTGTATTCTATCAGCAGATTCCCAATATTTCTCTGACTGTGCTGAGGAGTTCACCACCTTAAGATACTCCCCTGAACTGTTATCTATCTTAAGAGCTAAATTCATTTTTAATATAGCAACCAAACTAGGGAAACAGTTGGCAGTATCTAAAGATAATCCTCTAGGTAAATCCTTGAGGAGTACTCCAACTAGCATAACTAATATGAAAAGGTACATAGTAAATCCAACTAAGGAAAAAATAAACGTGACATATCAAAATACCCAATCCATGGGCAAGTGTAACATTTAAATTATTGATATATTAAACCAGGACAAGATGGACATCCTGCTTCTTACTAAAATGTGATCATCTAAAGACTCAATGCCTGTAATTCTAACCATGCTCCTTAATAACACAAATAACAAATACAGTCATTGATAAAACAAAAGGTGGAGTAGTGGCAGCAATTGTTCACCACCAACCTCAAATCTCCGAGCCCCATATTGCACCAATTCAGAGTGTTGACATATTGTTAAAAATGATAGCAGTCAATATTTCACTCACCTGTCTATTAACATAGCACCCTCCCTAATGCCGTCTTTCGTTAATACATTTTATTAACTGAATGGATCGCTACTTGCAGATTACTCTCAATTATTAATAGTGGGTGATTTCAATTATTGGTATGATGACCAAAGTATAAGCCCAAAGGCCAATTATTTTTCAATCTGATGTCATCTTTAACTTTACATCAGCACATAACTGAAACAACTCACATTAAATTCCTATAGATTTGGTGTAGATCTTTAATACATAATTAGCCAATATAAGTGTTATTCTATGTACTTGGTCAGAGAACTATTTAAATAAATTTTGATCTTCATATAACAGGTCTGAGGAAAACCGGTAGCACATAAAATAAGTATCTGCTAATGGCAAAATGTAGTAGATAAGGATATGACAACTACCTTAAAAGAAATCATGCTTAATCTAAGCAACACAATAAATGAGACCGATGGCTAAAAGTTGCAGCTGATATACATACTGCATGTCATTTGTAAAAGTGCCCCAAGTCAGTGCCCTGGTATACAATAGAATTAAAAGAAGCTAAAGACCAGCTAATTCCAACAAATCCGCTTATTTTGCAAAGCAAATTGAAACAGCTCATAATAAACAAAAATAAGCATTTAAGATAATATATGAGCTGTCCTCAGCCTCAAAGTGACTAAGGACATTAGCCCTTCTCAGGACTTCTATCACCAATTAAGCACCTTTTAAATAGATACTATAACAGATATGGAGGGATTTCGTGCAAAGGAAGACAGTAACCCTCATCACTCCTCACTTTTTCACCATTGGATTCAATTAGCCTACAGGAACTAGCAAGATGAATTAAATCTGTCTCACTACTGGACCCATCCTCCCCAGAAAACATGGGAGACGTATTTAAGACTATTGAGACTCCATTAAAGATCTTGCTGAATCAATATCTAATGTGTCTTGTATCAAAAAGCTTTTAGAATTCTATGGTCATTCCTTTGCTGAAAAAACAGGGTGATGACCTTACCATCTCAAAGAATTTCTGTCCAATATTGGTGCCTCCCTATGCAGCAAAACGTGCAAAGTACATGCAGGGTACCAGCCACACTCTGGACCTAGTCAGGAGTTCTCAGGCCTCTGACCTGCCAGTGCCGGAGGGGGCTCCCAGAGCTCGGGGGACCACTGTACTGCAGCCGATGTGGGGGCTTTATTACGCCACTGGAAATATGTGTCTAGGAAAACTTGAAACCATTTGAAGAAGTCAGACTGTCTGGAACCCCAGCAAGCGGGTTTCTTCCCTGAGTTCTGTACCGAATCAGTCATCTTGTTGTGGGTAATTAATAACCTGAGACTAGATGGGGACTCTGGCTTTAGCCCAGAACTACTTCTCTTTGATCTATCTGCGGCCTACGACACAGTCAATCATGTGGTACCTAAGAAGTCAATAAATGCTGCTTTGATTGAAGGTACGATTCAGAAAAGGGGGTGGTGATGGACAGAGTATCTGAATTAAACAGAACACTCATACCCAGTCAACAGATCAGGGTTTGATCCATCACCGTTTTTTAGCTCACTGCACCATCCCAGCTCAGAACCTGGCTATATGCAAATTAATCTGTCCCTGGCCCAGTGCATCATGGGAACAGGGCAGACCAAACTACCAAGCCAATTCTTATACTGGGAAGGAAACAAGCTTCCGGGGACCGGTTTCTGGCATTACAGCCGTCTTCGGCCCGGCTTGCTTGAATCCTGATGGTGCAATGAGCAAGGGACTCACATCTGAGTATACCCTGCCACGCTTATGGTGAACAAAACGATTCAGAAAAGGGGGTGGTGATGGACAGAGTATCTGAATTAAACAGAACACTCATACCCAGTCAACAGATCAGGGCTTGATCCATCACCGTTTTTTAGCTCACGGCACCATCCCAGCTAAGAACCTGGCTATATGCAAATTAGTCTGTCCCTGGCCCAGTGCATCATGGGAACAGGGCAGACCAAACTACCAAGCCAATTCTTATACTGGGAAGGAAACAAGCTTCCGGGGACCAGTTTCTGGCATTACAGCCGTCAGCCGGCTCCCATGATGCACTGGGCCAGGGACAGACTGATTTGCATATAGCCAGGTTCTGAGCTGGGATGGTGCAGTGAGCTAAATAACGGTGATGGGTCAAGCCCTGATCTTTGGACTGGGTAAGAGTGGTCTGCTTAATTCAGACACTCTGTTCATCATCACCCCCTTTTCTGAATCATTGATTGAAGGTACAGCACTGAAATGGCTCACATCTTTTCAGGAAGATAGGGTGCAAGTCGTATGGTTGAAATCATTCAAAGCTAATGTACTCTCAGTTAAGTGTGGGGCATCCAAAGGTTCCACCTTGTCCCCCCAACACCTACCATCTCCATTTAATTAACATATGTATTAAGCCTTTAATAAGAGAGCTAACTGCCAGAGGGTACAGGCTTTACAACTACACAGATGACTCTCAACTGTTGCTCCACCTGAATGGATCTTTGCCAGCTCAGCTGGAATTTCAAAATAGCTTGCACTTTATTTGCAATTAGATGTGCAGTAATCAATTGAAATTGAATACCGATAAGACAAAGATAGTAGTTCTCAACAACAAAGCCAACTTGTGGAATGACCCATACTGGCCGGTGGAAAGGGGAACTGTACTGATCCCGACAGCTGCATCTAAGAGCATGGGTGTTTTCATTAATGGCTGTCTCTCAATGAAATCCCAAATTGGGGAAGGGTTTTTAAGTGCATACTTTTGCTAACAAGCATTGCAATAGGTCTCGCATTTATGAGAGCTTGAGTTATTGGCATTGTAAATGACAATGCCTTTTATTTATTTTTTGTTTTTAAAACAGATAAATAAAAGGCATTGACATTTACAATGCCAATAGCTTAAACTCTTGCAAATGTGAGACCTGTTGCATTGCAAACGCATGCTTTAAAAAAAAAAGTGTTAGGAGAGAGCGTGTCCTGCCTGCAACAGCAAGCAGGACAAAGCTATTTGAGCAAATAGTGCTCGGAGGCTGCAACTAAAGCCTACCGAGCAACAACACACATAACATTGGGTGTCATCATGGGAGGTTACAAAATGAGACGAGGGAGTACTAAGGAGGGACTACTAAGCCTTTCGACCAATGAACAGCCACGATTTACAGTGGACAATGGCAAAAGCAAATAAAAAATATGGGCGGAGAGTGGACGGAGCTTCAAGTTCCTACCTCAATGCAGCATGCTTCACAGAGCATCGCATGTGCTGCCCAGGCTCGACCTAAAAATGATAAAAAAGAAGCTTCTCTTCACCCAATGGAGGTTCTTAAAATGATCATCATGGCAACAATTATGTCCAGATGCGACTACTTAAATGCAGCATTCTTAGGTCTCCGTAGCAACACTGTCCACAGACTTCAAGGGACACAAAATTAGGCTGCGCATTTGATTTATAAACTACCTTCTTGTGACACAGTCCTGAAGCTGCTTCATTGGCTACCAATAAAGCAAAGAATTCAATTCAAGGCCTCCTGCATCAGCTTCAAGGCATTACATGGTGACCAAAAGAATTATGAAGTATACCACCTCCCGACTTTTAAGATCCTCCAACTCAAACAATCTAGTGATCTAAAAATACCAGAAGACATACATGGGAGAACGCAGTTTCTTTGTTCAGGGTTCGTGCTATGAAACTCTACCGGAGCAGCTTGTCTTTTAAAATAATTTCACATAGTTTAGGAAGCATTTTAAAACTTGGCCTTTTAAAAGGCTTATCACTGATGTCTCTGGCTATCTTTTTCAACCTTATCAAAATTCCTCTGTATATTCAGCGCCTAAAGACTTCATGGTGAACGCAATTACTTTTTTATAAACATAACATACAAGTAGAAAGCTAAACTTCTTTCTTGAAGCATGAAGCTTTCTCGCTGCACTTTCTTAAGGAAGAGGTTAAACCCCACAGTTCTACAGATCGCAGAGCTCCATCATTCTAATATCTGCAAGAGTAATAATATCTGCAAGATTTTGTCATGAATGAGTACCACACACAGCATTAAAAAAAACTATAAAATACTGAATTCAAACCAAAATATTGTTTTAAATTTAGTTTTGAATCCTGTTTTCATTTACCTTATAATAATTTATAAATTAAATGATTCAGAATAAAAGCGTTATAACTAATCAATAATATATTTAGGGCTGAAATGAATAAAATGAATTATACTGAGATAATTTTCAGAACTGCCCTGGTGTTTCCCATTTGTTTAGTAGATCAAGTGGACTTGTAGTATTTTGGGTAGTTGCTTTTAAGATAGAGGAGCAATGGGCTGCAGCCTTTAGGACTGAAGGCCTGAGCAGAAATGGTGAAACGCTACCTAGTAAATTTGGACAGAAATGCTAAACTGGTCTCACGTTGAACAAAAATAGAAATTATTTTCTCTGCCTAGTCTTGCCCCACCAAAAATAATCAACATTAAAGGTTCCAAAACCTGAATGTATTTGATGTCTGCTTAAGTTTGAGACTCTTAGAGGCATTGTTCAGTTGATGACCCCTAAGCCCTGAGCTTACGTGAATTATTTATTATTAGAGTCATTTGTAGCGCGCACAAATCATCCCCAAGGGGATCTCTCAGCACCTGAGAAAGACAGCCATTCTATAAAGTGCGACTTAAAAGAGCCAGGTTTTAAGATTTTTTTTAAATTGGGACAAATTCGGGCACTCCTGGATTTGTTCAGGGAGGTCATTCCAAAGTTTAGGAGCCAGATAGGAGAAGGCACGACCCCCCCATTCTTACCTTCCTAATTCTTTGGCTGCAGAGTAGATTGCGGTTACTAGATCTAAGCTGACGTGCAGGCTGATACCGTTTAAGTTTTTTAGTCAAATAGGCCGGTCCCATTCCATGCAAGGACCTAAAGACCAGGCACAACAGCTTGAAGGTAGCCCGTTTCCTGACTGGAAGCCAATGTAATTGGCGTAGGAGAGGATGAGAGGGGTAACGGGCTGGTTTATCGATTGTGAGATGGGCAGCTGTATTTTGCACGACCTGTAGTTTGGATAACAGGTTCACCCTTACCAACAAGGAATTACCTTAATTGAGGCGGCTGATTAACAGCACCTGAATGAGAGTCTTCGTGGCGCTGAGCGGAATCCATGGGAAGATCTTTCTCAACATCCGCATGGTCCCGAAGCAGGAGCCTGCAAGCGTCTTCACCTGTTCCGCCATTAAGAGCTGATTATCAATTTTTATCCCTAAGTTCTTCGCCCAACTTCTTGGGGAGGGGGCCTCTCCCAATTCCAATGGCCACCAATCGGAAGACCACAGTTCTGCACCCTTGCCAAACAAGAGTATCTCCTTTTTCGAGGAATTTAGTTGTAGAAAGTTTCTCCTCATCCAATCTGCTATGCTGATCATACAGTTTAAGAACTTAGATTACGTTTCAGCTGGATCTTTCTCTATATGTATGATCAGCTGTGTATCATCAGCGTAGGATATAGTTTCAAACCCACAGCTCCTGATGATTGAGGCCAAAGGGGCAATATATAAATTGAATAATGTGGGACTCAATATAGAGCCCTGGGGTACCCCCTTGTCCACTGCAGCTGTAGATGACACATAGGGTTCTAACGGGACACCTTGTGTTCTATCAGAGAGATAACTCTAAATCCATTTAAAGGCTAGACCTCCAACACCAATCTCTCGAAGCCTGTTCAACAGGATACGATGTGAGATGGTGTCGAAGGCTGCTGACAGGTTCAGTAATACTAACATAACTGGGGAGGCCCTGTCCAGCAACATCCTAAGCGTATCCATGACTTCGAGCAAAGCGGCCTTCGTGCTATAAGATGCCCGAAAACCAAGCTGAGAAGGGTCCTTATGGAATGAAGGTTGAAATTTGAGATCATGTGCGAGTTGTTTCGAGCTGTTTGATGCTGCGAGAATGAGCAAGTGTGTTGTATAACTGATAGTGGAGAAGTGTGGCTCAGGGGTTAGAGGCGGCAGACCCGGAAGCTGAGATCGGCCCTGGACCAGGGTTCAATTCCCCGCCTCGGCAGGTCTTGGGCTAAATAATTCCACTAACTCGATAATTCTCGCTCCGGTGCCTCCTCGACTCACGGGTTCACACTCTGCAACTCTGGGCAATAGCTTGCTTAATCTCCACAATGGCCCCTCGCGGCGGGATGCCTGGCTTTCACCTTGTGGATACCCTGCCGGGATATCTCACAGGGGAATACCAGGACGGGTTCCCTAAGCAAGCGCCGGGAAACCCACTGCGGGTAGCTGTGCGATATATAAGCTCAAATACATACATTTACATAGAATGAGTGATTGAGTTTTTGGGACTCTGTTCGAAGTATCTTTGATTGTATTATTCTTGTGATGGATCCTTGGATTGTATGATGTTTTGCATAAAATGATGATGGCCATCTTATTTAAAAAATTAAATAAAATATGAATATATTTTTGATAATGAATCGTTTTTGATTTAGTCCATGCTGTTCTGGGCCTCAGTGAGTTTATTACTGCTAATGGTATTATATGACTCTAATTGAGCCTTGATCATCCAGTTGAAGGGCTAGACTGTTTCATGTTCCTTATTGGCAGGGGGTACTCTGGCCTGAATTCTTACCATCTTCACAGGTGCGATCACATCAAGAACCTTTGTGATAGAGGCCTCAAATAGCTCTAAGGCCGAATTACAGTTGTTCTCGCTCAACAGTGCAGGGGGGGGTATAAAGCCTACTGAACGCAGAGGCTGTTACCCCTTTCCAGGCTCTGCATGATTCTGTGCAAGATTGCAGATGTTCAGACGACTTTAGCGAGGTCCAATAAAAGCGTAGTGCTAAGTGGTCTGTCCAGTATACCTCTAACGTGGGTCTACTCTTAGGTCTGACATATTAGAAAAGATAGTGTCCAGTACATGGCCTGCCCCATGAGTTGGGCTGATTACTCTGGAGAGAAGCTCCAAGGACTCCATGGCCGCAAGCAGACTTGCCGATTCAATGTTTGTAAGAGCCTCCAATAGTGGTTGAAGTCCCCTACTAGTAGAAATGTAGTTGCTTGCAGTGTGAAAGGGGCCAACCTCTCTAGAAGAGATGTGCAGAATTCGCTTTTGTTACCTCCCGGAGGATGGTACACTAGAGCTCCTGTCAGTTCAGTAATGTTTGCTCGCTGCACTCAAAATCAGTAGCTCTAAATTGGGGGAGGAGACCGTGTCCAAGGTCGTAACATGGTAAGGAGGGCGTGTTGCGATTGCTAGACCTCCACCTCTCTTCCCTACTCTGTCTAAACGCACAACAGAACAGTCTGCCGGAAATGCCATCGCTAGAGTAGGAGTAGCCTCATTATTTAGCCATGTTTCCGTGAATAAGCATATGTCCGGTTTGGTGTCGTCCAATAACTCCCTAAATTTCAGCCACGTGTTTGGGAAGAGATCACACATTAAGGTAGGGTCCCTGCAAGGGGGCTAATGATTTGCCTTCTGTCTGCTTCCCCATCCCCTCATCCTGGACTTGGCCTAATTGGTGCCTCGTCTGGTCAGACCACAGGGTACATGAGATATAGGCCCTGCCAGCTAATAAACAACTACAATAGGGGCAGTTCTTTCCTATGAAAGACTCTACTATGTGAGGTGCGTGTCTCCCTCCTGAACAGTGAGGGACCACATGTCCCAATTGCATCAGTCTCTCCCTTGAATATTCTAGCCTGCAGGCAGGACGGACCAGATCAATAATTGGCAGCATTTCCTGGCAGCCGGCGGCGTTCAGGCGCGGATGGGAGCAGACGGGCTTGCCTTAGGTGCGGCTTCGGCACGCCAGCAGGCCGCAAGCCGCAGTAGATTTATAGCCCCAGAAGACTTGCGTGCTGGAATGCTAACTGCTGCAACGGCGGTCGGTGCCCAGCCGGAGTGAACAAGCAGGCTTTCTCCACTCAAACAGCCTGCTAACTGGCTGCGGTGGACCGGAGAGGTACCTGGTGTCAGCACAAGAAAAAACAGGTAAAAACAATTTCCCCAATCCTAGATGAGTGAACTTTAAAAATATGTGACCATTAAAATGTAAAAGATTACAGGAAAGTACTCTGCCTCACTGAAATGCGCTTGTCATTTTCAGTGAAGGGACAATAATCCAGGTAGAGTATATTAAGAAATTGCCATTTTTCTCCAGAAGTGTAGGAAATAGAGAGATTAGTGATGGATTCAGGGAAAGTGTGATGAAGACAAGCACAGATATATATAGAGTGACAGTTGAAGGCGCATGGATTGTAGTGTGGTTTATGGGCCTCTTTCTGAGTGCAGGTTAAGTTAGCATGGCTCATTCGGAGTTTAAACGCCATTTTACCTTTTGCTGCATTTTTGCACACAACACTGCTTAGCTGTTTTTGCAGAGTTAGCTTTCACGAACGTCTATACATAAGAAAAGGTTTGTTTTTCGACATCTCTAGATATACATTGTGTCCCCAGTATGTACGGTGAGTGCTGAGCCACCAAGGTTATCATAACGTGCGAGCCTGTTTATCGACATGTCCGTGTAACACATTCTAGACACAACAATTTGGCAGCTGCAAGCCAAGTAGGATTCGGGCGCCTTTATCATAGCACACTTGCCAGAATTGAACACACTTGGAAGATTCCAGGCATGCAGAGAGACTAACCGATCCTGATGTAATTTACACTTACTGAGCAGACAGGTAAATGGGGTCCCCCTAAGAAAGCTCAAGAGACCTTCTATAGTTTTATAATACATAGTTCCTAGATAGGGAGGGTGCTTCAAATAGGCGCTTATATCACCTGTTTGCACTATCATTGTAATATGATTCCTCTTTTTGTATTTTATGGAATTGTAACCATGCTGACCGTATTATTCTTAATCATATGTATGCTTATGTTGATTAAAATACTGCGCTTGAGATCACGTAGTTAAAATAAACATTTTAACCTTACTGTGTCTCTATTTTACTCCTGTTGTGGACTGGTATGAACGTATAACAAAAGAGTGTTCTCACTTCCCACCATTCCTGAGATGGTCCTAAGTCGCATGTTCTAGGTTATCTAATCATTGGTTTCTTTGCTAAAGGACGAAGAGCTAATGTGTTACTGATTGCTAGTCTGGTGGGGGATTTTGGGTAGTAAGGTGAGTTTTGGCCCACCCTAATTCACTGAGGTCCTAAGTCTTTATGCACAGTTGTGTGTCTGAGCAGAATCCCTGTAACATGGCGCGGCCAACGAGTGTGTTCTTATTGTGAGACACTTGAGTAGTGCTTATGTCAGTCTACAACCCCCTCACTATCGTTTCCGGTTGACGGTAGTGACGGATAAAAAACCTACCTATATTTACCTAGGTTGATTCAAGCTTGATACTTTTTAAAGGTTTCCTTTTTGAATTACTACTCAGTGGTGCGTTATAGTGTTGTATTGTACTTCTCTATTACTGTTTCGATATGGCTGCGGTTGATATCCTGGCACACAGTCGTGTAGCTGTGCGTAATTATTTGCAGGAATACCTCGTTTCTCTAGAGGGACAGGCAGTGGTTTTTGTAGTCTCTGCTGACGTGGCATACCTGTTTGAGTTGTATTACTCATGGGTCACATTTCCTGCGGTGGATGCTGTTTCTGGTGTTTTTCACACTTACACCCTCGCTGATGCTCCTGCAGTGTACGCTCCATATCGGATGGTAGAAATTCCGATTTCTGTTTGGCAGCATGCCGTTTGGTTTAATGGCCCCCTCCCACACGTTTTTACAGCGGTCAGACAAGGACCGTTGTCCATTCCAGGCGCTACTTGGCCTGTTTTGGCTGCTTACACTCCGCATCCTCAGGCGGGTGCTATGACAGCCCAGCAACTGCAACCCCTATATGCCTCTTTGATAGCAGTTATTAGGGGTCTGGTTCACTACATTATTCGCAACCTCCCGGTGGGGGCCCCGGGGGATGTAGCGCATCCAGTTGGCGGTGGCGGACTCAAACTTAGTCCCGTCATGGTTAATGCAGTCATGGGCAAGCGTCCCCAGGATAAGGAAGAAATGCCTTTTTGGCTTGCAGAGAAATTTGACCAACTGGAAGCAGTATTCCAAATACTAGTCCTGTTGAGGAACACAGGATTCTCACTGTGAGTTTGCAGAAAGACTTAGTGCCTGACGTAACTGAGTGTACAACTTTGGGGGGGTTTGCGGTAGTCTATACTAAGTGCTTTGGCACCCCGTCAATGACTGTTTTGCCCACTGTGATCAAGCGTGTTCAGGATGAGCATGGACCAGAGGCAGCAGTGGAGTTGGGAATGCGGCTCGTGGGACCGTTTGAAATGGTGCGCGATCTCGTCCTTGCAAATGTCAAGGGGGATGCGGTAAGTTTCCAAGTCTCTAATGCTCTACGCGAGGTACCCGACACGGACAAACCCCGTCAGTTGCCGAAAATTATTATGGAGGCTTATATGACCGTGGGCCGTAATAGTTTAGGTGTTAAGACTTTCGTGAAAAAAGAAAAACAACAGCAAACTCAGCAAGAGTCATCTAATAAAGATGACCGCCCGAAAGTTCAAAAACAAAATTGTAGTAAGAACAAAAAACAGGGAAAACCGCAGCAGCAGAAACAGGGTTCCTGTCCCGCTTCACCAACATCTTCCCCTGTTGAGCGTAAATATGATTTGGGCGACCGCAGTACTATTAAGTCGCCTGATAGGTTTCAGGTTCCTGAACAACGTTCTCCTCGCTCTTTGCAGGAAACATCGGTAACAGCAACCGGTGGAGGAGGAGGTGGCAGAGGTCACCGCGTCAAAGACCCCAGTTTCAAAAGAAGAAAGTTGCTGCTGTAACAGCGAGATATACCACAGATACTGAGAACGCAGCTTCGGAATCTGACATGGGCTCGGACCCTGCTGGACAGCGCGGCGGAGAGTACCATCATTCAAGAGACACTGCATCCACTACTGAAGGTGACAGCGACTGACATCTTCGTTGTAGTCGAAACAGCTGACACTAGTGTGGCTCCCCCTGAAAGACTTTATGAAATAGTCCTTGTAATCGAGGGTGACATAGAACGTACCATAAAAGGGGTGTTTGGGGAAAATCTAACGACTACTTATGAAATTTTGTTGGCGGAGGTCGACTGGCCCCCACCTTTTGTCTTGGCCGCTCCACAAGGGGAGAAGGTGATCCTCCCCGCTTTCGCGTACACTGTGCCGAAGGAGTAGGCACTGCAGTTTGCAGAAGATTGGGCTAAGGCGCTTGTGCCAGCATTGTACCGTACTCTCTGTGGATGGGACAAATTTTCCCCTCGACATGAGATCCCTTTGCGGTCCATGCCACAGCCAAAAGTCCAATACCCCATACGGTGTGAGGCGAAAGCCTCTGTAGCCGAAATCCTTGAAGAATTGGAATATCAAGGTGGAATTGAAACGTCTGTGTCTGATGAATAACCCACTTTGTACTGTGACCATGGCTCGTACCGTTTGGTATTGGATTACCGCCACTTAAACTCACATTGTCGTATGTGTGCGGTGCAAAATACTCACAGCTCTGCTCTTGTGGATAGTCTTGTGCATAAAAAGTTCAAAACCACGCTTGACATTTCCAATGGCTTCTTTGCCCATAACTTGTCCTCCCTTAGTAGTCAGTGGATGAGTTTTACTTGTGGCGGCAAACAACGCCAGTTCCTTTGTTTGGCCATGGGCTACAAGAACAGTCCAGGCGTTTTTGCCGCCCAAATAGTCTCCATGCTTGAGAGGCTCAACGCAGATGCATGTTCATATGTGGATGACATTTATCTCACAGACGACGAATTATGGCCGCATCTGTGCCGTGTTGACCGCATAATTTGCCGTTTTGCGGACTTTGGCTATAAATTCAACTTTGCGAAATCACACATTGCAGAGTACACAGTGTTGTTCCTGGGCTACGAGCTCAACAATGAAGGTAGAGGCTTGGCTCCTCACTTCTTGGAGAAATGCGCACTTTTGCACGCTCCCACAACGCTGAAAAAGCTACAATCCTTACTGGGCTTTTTGAATTTCGGACGTACATACATTCCGGAATATGCCCAGCGTATCACGTCGCTCTATGCATTGATACAACCTACTTTTTCCAAAGCGTGCTGGCTGTCAGAACATTCAGCCATCTTGCAATCTTTGCAGGCTGACCTACTTGAATCTAAGTTCTTGTTGACTCATGATAACCACAACAACCTGGTGATAAGAATCGTACCAGGGGTGGTGGGTTTCACATACCTCACTTTTAATGAGGGTGACACAGTCCCTATTGCTTACAAGTCACACCTGTACACTTCGGTCGATTTGCGGTTTCCCACTGTGGAAAAAGTTTTGACAGCAGTGCAAATGGCGATTCTTAAGGAACGTGCACTGTTGCAGGGAAAACACATTGTGGTTGTTACTCCGTATCCTGCCTTGGAGGCAGTGACGAAGGCCAGTGTACCAAATTCCAAGGCTTGCACCCTCGGTGGATACAATGGGCAACATCCTTGACATCCGCGGATGTAACGTTCATTTTTGATTCCTCTTTGCAGACTCAAGAGTTTTTGCAGTCTGAGTTTGTTCATCCTGCTCCTCTGGCTATGCGCCCACTTGAGGATTTTCATTGTATCATTTACACTGATGGAAGTGCCCAAGCGGCTACGGGTTCTAGACACGTGTATTCCGTGGCCTGTGTAATTGTGGTTGGTACGATGGTGGATGGTGAATTCAAGTCCGATGTCGTGCATACAGAGACATTAGGGGACTGTACCGCCCAGTTGGCAGAACTACATGCTCTGATGCTTGCATTGGAGTACACGGACCCCAGTGTGACTACTCTTATTGTGAGTGATTCTTACTACTGTGTACAGTCTTTCAATGACAATCTACCCTTTTGGACTCAAAATGATTATCGTGAATCCAAAGGTCGCACAATAAAACATAAAATGATCTGGGTTCGAGTGGCGGAGCTAAAAGAACGACTCCCACTCGTTTTTGTAATTCATACTCTGGGTCATCAGCGCGTTGGAGTTCACGCTGTTGGCAACTGTCTCGCAGACGAGGCTGCAAAGACAACAGTAGCAACATTTGCAGTGTCAGCGGTTACACGTTCCAAAAGTAAGATTGATGATGACATCTTGGCAGCTATTGCCGCAACTGAGAAGGGAGGTAATTATCCTAAGGGTTTCCCTTTGAAGTACTCTTATCACTTAAGTCCCGATAAAGTTCCTTATGTGAGAATTAACGACGTTGGTGACAGACTGATTCCCAACGCGAACCTCAGACAGGCTTTGATTACAGCAGCCCACGCAGTGATGGCTTCAGCACATGCTATTGTGTCAGCTACTGTATCTCTCCTCCAGCAACGGTATTGGTGGCGGGGTTTGTACAAACAGACACCTTATTTTGTCCTTCAATGTGGCATTTGTCAGAAAATTAAACCTTCTTCTGCTGCACGCCCGCCCCAAACTCAGTTGTACATATCTAATAAGCCACTTGCGTGTGTTTATTTAGATTACTGCAGTCCTTGTTCCTCTGATACTGCGTATAAGTACGTCTTAGTAGCAGTTGACTCTTGCACGCGCTTTGTCTGGGTGTGGCCTCAAAGGAGCGCTGATGCTAGAACTGTCATAAGAGATTTGCGTGTCTGTGTGGGAATTTTTGCTTGTGGCACCTTCCATTTGGACCAGGGTCCAGCGTTCGCCTCTAAGGCGTACAAGGATGCCATGGGTTCATTGGGGGTCAAAGTCAAATTTTCGTCTCCATACAGGCCTGAGGGCAATAGTGTTGTGGAGCGGATGAACCGTGATTTAAAGCAATCATTGACAGCGAAGGTTTTAGGTGCTGGCAGGGAATGGCTTACCCACCTGAATAGCAAACAACGTGCACTTAATAATCTCCCTAGAAGGTCTTGGGTGGGCGGACCCCATACGAAATGCTCTTTGGCATCAAGATGTTTGTTCCGGACTTTGACGGTCTAGACATGGCGGCGTGAGCCGCATCCTTTGACGTAGACGAACATTCTAATGTTTTGCAGAACCTACAAAAGACCAGAGACAGTCTTGCAAAGGAACACTTGCCCTCCACGTCTGAAGCTGCGTTGCAGATTCCGGTAGTCGGTTGGCTAATCCAGGTTGGAGAACTAGTCCGAGAGAAGATCGACAACAAAAAATAATTTGGTCCTTCCTATCGAGCTCCAGTTGACGTGCTTGGTGTGCAGGGTACAAGAACATTCATTTTACCTTCTCTTCCTGGACGAAAGGGCAACAGGTACATTTCAATTGACCATGTCAAACTACACAGGGTGGCTGATACTGTATAGTATGACGCCTGCGGTTTCGTGCCCAGCAATGGTGCGACACTCTGTTTTGGCCTCGGATCTTGCCATCGGGCCTGATGTTGCCATTGAAATGAGTCCACTTACGAATCCTATATTGAATCTACCTGCTGGTGATCCTCTTAATGACACTGAATATACTTACCCAACTGATTTATCTATGCCTGATTTGGAGACCCGTGTGGCTAATCAATCCCGTTTTTCATTTGACACTGGCTCATCCACTTCAAAGACCCCTTCAAAAGTTTTGATTTTTGCTACCTGGTTTAAAAAACATGTTTTGATCCCACCTTGGATTTACATTTGGCTGGTGCTGATTGCAATTTTTTTGTTCATGTCCATAGGATTTGTGGTATATTTTTTTCGTTTTATCAATGGACACTATGTTGAAGAAAGAACATCAATACGAGTGATTGATGGAATTTTGGCTCCCCACTCCTCTTCGCACATCATGAAGAGGGAACAGACATTTATGAATATAACTGCTTGGGCCGTTTTAGATGGGATTGTATGGGATGCTGTAAAGTTCCAGATTCATGGTCCCACAGAGGTTATTAATGTTTCCAATGTATTCCGTGTTTCTATGGGGGTTGTGGTTAAACAAAATACTCGCTCTGATGATTGGGATGTTAAAGCTGTGGAAGCTTTGTTTACTGATTTGAAATATTATGCTGCCTTCGATGCGGAAGATTTATATTTAGAGTCTGCGAATTATGGTGATTTGTACTGTTACCAATATTTTGGCAATCACTTTCTGCATAAGACTAGCTCATTTAGGAGTATGGTTAATTTCACACAGTGGGAACATTGTCCTGCGCCAGTGGAAGGCAGCTCAAAAACATTTTTGAAAAAGTTTTCATATTTAACTAATTTTGATCAATCCGACCCTAATTCATTTTATTTTAAATTGACTGGAGAGTCATTTTCCAAGGTTAGACATACCCACACCAAATGACTTTATTCAAAGTCCTTTATTGACCAGTTGGCTGTTGGGGGCTATGAGCTGTGGAGAGATACTATTGATCTTAAATCTGTTTGGGGTTCTAAAAGTTGGCAAGTGCAAGGCACTGAGGCTTTGCATCGTGCATGTCTCATCCCAAACCATATATTGTTTCTGAATGCTACTATTTCACAAACCACATGCTTTGGATTGGCTACTTCTAAAAGATTAAATGCTCCTTCATTTCCTGATTTGGGTGAATTTCCCCATTGGAAAAATTATACCAGTACTTCCCTAAGTGAAATACAGGCACTGTTTAGCAATTCCTCTTTTAATGTTTCCAGCATTAATCCTGTAGGCTGGTTGCTATGGCAAAAAAGTGCGGATTCCTACCAGCAACATTTTCTGGGTCTGACCGCTGGCTATACAGAGGTTAGAGTTGATCCTCGTTTTAAAGCTCACCACTCAGTCACCACCTATTCTGTAGGCAAATTGTACCAGAGTTGGCTCAGACATTCATCCTTAGCGTCTGTTAAGTCACATTTGTCCAAACTCACTGACACTGTCGATTTAAATACTTTTGTGAAAGGCCCTGCAGGTGGCAGATCGAAAAGATGGATATATGCTGCTTACAATGAAGTTTGAAACTGTCTCAAATTGAAACTGCTTCTAGGCTTAGAGCTAAAGATCAGGCCAATTTAGAAAAAGTGGTTGTCGTTGTAGATAATAGCATTAACACCCTTTCTTCCCGAATTTACACTCTAGACAATATTGTGTCATCTGTAGTTGATATTGTACAAGAAGATGTTGCAGTGTTGTATCATGGTCAATATCAATTGCGTTCTGTTATGCAGTTTGCCTGGACTTTGCAAACGTTAAAGAATGGTCGCGTTCCATTGGATTACGGGAACACAAGCTTGTTATTTCTGCTTTTTAATTTGACCATGAAACAGCAATTTATGTCAATGAAAGATGCCTTGTTTTCCCTGTTGCATATTGAGAAGTTAGAACCATTGCCTTTTTCTGTAGAGGAGGCAAATTCGGCAGTTTGGATTATCCACAGGTTAATAACCTTACCATTCTCTCTTTTCAAATTCGAAGCTTGCATGAAACACTATGCTATAGGCAGATTTGAGCCCCTGGGTGGAGCATATCTTCATGAAGTTTGGAATCTCCCATTCATATACAGATGTTTGAGGGATGGTAAAGAAGTATTTTTGAATGGCGAAGATTGCATCACTACACCAGACCATTCATTAACATGCAGAAATCTTCAATTGCACAGCTCGTGTAATGTGCTTGCACCAAATTTACCGTGTGTTTTAAAAGGCACACCAGTCCCGGCCATTACACCTACATTCACACTGCTTGCTAATGGTAGTTATTTATTATTAAATAATGATGAGTGTTGTGGTATGCATGCCGGTATTACTTACATTGTTACCGTTTCCCGCGTGTAACTTGTTGCAAGAATGTGTTGTTCCCTCCTCCGCATGGCAGGCTTGATGCTTCCATCTGGCCCTCGATTCCGACCTGAAAGCAGAGTTCAACAAGATGAGCAGAATAAGAGCTCTTTTCTCCCAAAAAGAAGTTCCCCTTACATCTGCGCGTGAGACATTCGTCCTTCACGTTGCAAATACTCGTACTGAAGTAGATGCCTTATTAAACAAGGACCTGCCCTTGCATTTCGGTGCTTTGATCCACACAATCTTAAATGCCTCGTCAACTACTGACTTGGCACATTTTTTTAAAGTAGTATGCTCTGGCCTTGTAACCTTATTTCAGACTATATTCAGTGTGATCCCTGCATTTTTTCATTTGATTCTTTCGAGTGTCTTTGGAGGTTTCCCCTTGCTCCTGGCTTTGGGCGCCGGCATTCTGCTATTATTTAGTTTATTACAAAATGGATGCACAGTTTGTGCCCCACAACGTACAGTCCCGGCTGCTCCACCTGTGTGACCGGATGCTAGAATACTATGGAGCGCTGCCTTTGGCGACTCTAAGTGTGGCGAATGGTTTATCCTTCCGTTCTCTTTCTTCACTTGCGTGCAGCCTCTTTTCCATTGCCTGGATTGTGAATTTGAATGGGCCCTAGATTTGTGTCTCTGCAACACAGTGTCTCCTTATCTTATCTGGATTTTAATCTACTAATCAGTCCCTTAGTTGCTCATGAAATAGACTGTTCTAGTGAGGAAATATAAAATTCTATGGTTAAGTTGTGTTCCCTAGCGCGTACCCCACCGACTCCATGTACCAGCTTAAAGTGCATGTAACTTCCCTCCTGTGCCAGCTATGAAGACGCAAATACATTTGCGTCCAACGTTAACTTGTTCTCTTTCAGACCCACCCTGAATGGGTTAAATAGTCCGTTCCTAAGTATGCTATGCCAACGTCTTTTTGTAGTGTACTTTACATGTTTTTCCTGCTCTGGCAAAGTAGGCCCTGAATTTCTGCCATCGAGCCTCTTTTTCTGGCTTCTCACTATGACAGCCTCAGCCCAGGCTGCCTCTGTACCCGTGAACTCTGACTTACTTCCAGCGCGGCCCCTCGCGCTCAGCTCAGCCTGCTTTCTGCCAAGACTGACTATAACCTTCGAGTTATCTGTTCCGCTCCTCGAAAATGCATTCCTGCCTACTAGCTTCAGTAAACATCCTCCCCAGCTGCAGAGCCAAAGGTCCGACCCGTCCCAGTGCAAGTAATTCATAGCCTCTGTTACCATGCTTCCATGGAAGGCCCCGTGCCCCACGCTTCTCATGCAGACACTTAGGCGCTTATACACGCATCCACAGTTAGCATAGAATAGCTTCTGCCCCAGAGACCTTTCCGCCCAGATAATATGGTTCCTAAACATCAGATATCCGATATGATAGAAGTACAAGTTGATCTGACATGCCAGACTTCTGTCTCTTTCCGTCAGTATAAATGTCAAGTCCCCTGCACCCCTCCAATCACACGTCATGCAGCTGCGCGCGCATCCAAGCTTCCGATTTCTGCTGACATTGCCACATTTCTGCTTGGTGCCACCCACTTGCGTCACCTATCAGTGACGTTTCTAGCACACACCTCCAGTTCACGCCTCTTGATTACGTACTAGTACCACGTGTATACTGTTATCTTGTCTTCTCTCAACTGTTACGCCTCCTGCACTGTTGCTTATGATGTGAATTAAGTATATAAGCTATGTATTGTCAATAGAATGGAGCGCGCGCTCTATCCCTTCTGACACCCCTGTGGTGGTCAGAATCCGATATCCTGGTCATGACCATTCCTTTTTGAGGAATAAAACCCTTAGAAACTCTAACACCACGGACTCTGGTTTTTTTCTTTCCGATCTGAGTTATTATTGATTAAGTACTTACCTGCATAGAAATTAAGAGAGTAAATTAATTATTTACGTCATTTTGGCGCCCGAACAGGGACCCCTCCCCCACCTCACGCGCCGGTTGGCGCATTGCAAGCTCTGTCCCCTGCCATCAGTTAGATGGAACCTACGCGTACCGGCAGGATTTCCTGCATCTCCCTCTGACCCACGGAGGTGACGAAGACTGCGATCAGTGCCCAGACGAGGCGGTGAGGAGTGCGGAGGATCCCGACCAGAGCCTAGCCGAAAGAAGCAAGGTCCGAGGTGTCAAGAGGCCCACCAGGTTTCCGAGGTTTTCCGAGGTTTTCCGAAGTTTTCCGAAGTATCGAGTCGAGTCCAGTCGAGTTTTCCGAGGCCTTCTGTTTCCGTGCTTCCCGGTGAGTACCATTGCTGGGACGTATCTAGACGGGTTTGGGTACACAAGTCCGGTCTGCACTGTTTTTAGGCAGTGTATCTGTACTGTTTAGCAGTATATCTAGTATTCTGAATTTCTGCACTGTTACACCAGTGTATCTGTACTGTTTAGCAGTACATCCAGTATAGAGGGTAGTCATCTATGTCTCAAATGTTTTCTTGTGTGATTAATGTCGTGGTATGAATGTGACCGTTTAATGTGCATTATTGTGTTTCTTGTATAAACTAGCTGTATCCAGTATTAAGTAGTAAGGATTGAGTATTCAGTAATAAGTAAACAAGATGCCGTTTTTCAACAAGTTAAAGCAGATAGGAACTAGGAAAGGGATACTGGAGGAAGAAATTCCTATTCCCCCTAGGGACACTCCAGGTAACTTTATGTATCATAAACATGGCATAGATGCCATATTGTATCTAGACTTATGGGCCGATTATACTAAACACCTAGACGAAAGACACAGATGGCCTGTTACCGGAACATGGGATGCCGAGTGCATCATGAAGGTAGAAGAAGTATTATGGAAAAAGAAAGCTAGACAATCCCAGAAAGACGCCATAGAATTTTGGCGTAAGGAATCACATAAGCGTGCTGAGAAAGCACTCCGTAGAGAGGACAGACTTAAAGAATCTGAAAAGGCCCAAGAAAACGAGTTAGTTACTGAAGGGATCCGAGTAAAAACAGAACAAATAGACCGTGCCCGAAACAATCTCGTAAATGGTATGTATCTCGCGGCCGAGGGTACACCTGAGGCCCTATCAGAAATACCGAAAAACTTACCACCACCATTAGTTCCAACTAAAGTAATGCATAAGACTACTAAAGACATATTCCTAAATTCTTATCTAGAGGATGTAGCACCGGCTTACACCAATCTGCCTGTTCGTGCCTTGCCTAATGACAGGGACGGGGGTGGCACCCCGCCCCCGGATCATGTCCCGCCAGTACCGCGACAGACCTCCCCCGCTCCGCCAGCTCCGCCACTTCCCGTACCCAAAACTGACCTACCGAAACCACATCTACCTGATCCTACCAAACGACAAATTCAAGTTCAGATACAGACTCCACAGGGAGATAATGCCCAAGCGTCCGCCTCAGGAGGTGCGACCGCGGGTCTTCGGACCCCGCCATTAACACACAGATTCAATCTAAGGGATATGCAGAGTCCTCTCACGTTCAGGTCACCCCGCCTTGACGCATTAAAGGAAAACATTTCAGTTTGCAGATATGATCCAGTACCCGGGAAAAACGATCTAATGATATTGGCATCACTACGGTTAAGATCTGCTACTGATATCTTGCTATGTTATGTAGGGATGAAGGACCGTCTAGATAGAATATATGAATTTGTTCAGACAGGGAAAGACCCTGACAGTATCAAGGATGCCATGGAGAAACAGAAAGTTGACATTCAAGCACAGATACTACGATTTTTCATAAATTGCCTAATAAGAGAACGAGACAGGCCTGGAACAGATCAAAGTGAATTAGATGCCCTGAACAAGTGGGGTCAAAATATAGCCGAAGGAAAACATGACAAGGGGGCTTGCATAGCCAGTATGTACAAGAAAATTAGAAAAGCAGTGATAACGGTACACCAGAAAGGGAATGACAAAGCTTCCTCCGAGGAGGAAGAAGAGCTTGAAGAACCAGAAAGGACTCCAGATACTATAGCGTATGTAGGTAAGGGAACTTACCTTAGGAAAGGCATCCGTCCAGAAAGCAAGAGAGTTTTTCTCTCTGCTTTAACAAACCCGAATTCTTCTGAACACCAGTTCCAGGAGACTGATAAAAGACTACGAGAAAGAATGGGGTACCATGTACTCAATTCGATGGATGAACAAGAACTAGCCCGGTCAGCCATCTTATGGGCCGAAAATCCGGACATATATAATGATGATACCTTAGCACAAACGTTTCTAAACCTTTCCCCAGACGAACAGAAATTAGCAGGTGTATACATGATTCAGCACCTCCTCACGAAATACAGAAATAAACATTCCGATCCAGGTCCCTTACACGAAACATTAGAAGCACTACTCATGGATAGATGGAGAGGTTTCAGTACCAAGTTAATACAAATAATTCTAGAACAACGACATAAATATAACACTTTCATAAGCCCTGAATATGTTCCGGCCCCGCCTCCAGAAAGGAAAATGTACCACATGCAATGCGGTAGTGGCATTGAAAGCCAGAACCCCTTACGAGAAGTACACCCAGTTATGGGTGCGGATCACGCCTTGAAACGTGTATATGTGCACACGCCACTGACTAAGTTAGAACTGTTAGAAATGATCAAACTAGTTCCGTGTCATGATAAAGACCCTGCAGGTTTTCACAGAGAGCTTAAAGACATGTTACTAATGGGGGATTACACGTATGATGATATCATGAAAATGTTGAAGGTGCTGTTGCCCACGGGCATTTACGAGAAATTAAAGGAAAAAGAATGGGAGGTGGGGGACACAAAGATTGCATGGGCACAAATAGAAGACGAAGAAAGCAAACGGGTCCCAGGGGTAGGCCTTGGGGACAAGACTAAAGCATTACCCGGATTAATAGTACAGGTTTTGCCAAGATTATTGACAACTAGAAAGGAAGATTGGGACGCAATCTCGTCCTGTAAACAGAAACATGATGAAGATACTAGTGACTTCTATTCAAGATTCGAGAAATGTTTCATTATAAATAGTGGCCTACAACCGAGCAGCGAATCATATCCACACCTTTTTGTATCAAAACTAGTCGAGAACTCCCTACCATTAGTTAAAAATAGAGTGTACAAAGTTGAAAGTACTTGGCAGGCAAATACGCCATCCCAGATGTTACAAATGTTACAATATCATCAGAACAGAATTAGAGAAGAACAAGATCAGGAACAGAAACGTATGAAAGACACCAAGATGAAAATGTTAGTAGCTCAGACGGTCCCAGCCGACGGTCAGAGAAAAGGTGGGACCCAGACAAGTCACACTACAGCTTCCGTTAAAGGGACATGTAATTACTGTAAACAGCCAGGTCATTACGTACATGAATGCCCAGTCCTGAAACATAACATAGCAACAGGTAAAACTAAAGAAAGACCGCATCCGCCTAGACAAGACCAGGTCCAGCAACAGACCTCACAGAATACACAGCCTATACATGCTCCATCTCATACAGCACAGACAGTAGCAGGACCACAGCCCATTGCCGCGACTCAGCAAGTTTCGCAACAGATGTACCAGTATGCCCAATCTGCATATCCAGATTACCCCCGATATACATGAAACAGCCTAGAGAGGGAAGGTGGTTTGCCTCTTATTGAAATTCCTGTAGATCAAGAAGGTCCTTATGTACACAGTCACGTATTGGGAAAAGACAGAAAGTTTTTAATTGACACAGGGGCAAGTCGCACTACAATCAGTCATAATGAAGTCCCAGGGGCACCCCTCTCAGGCTCACAGAATGTTTCCCTTGGATTTTCAGGACAGCCTATTGTAAATGAAGTATCGGAACCAGTACCCTTGGCTGTGGGTCCATTATCACGAGTTACAGATTTGCTACTTACGAACTCATGCCCAGAAAATCTGTTAGGAATTAAAACTCTGAAGGCTCTAGGAGCTATAATATGCTGTTCCCCGGAGGGAGTTAGACTCTTTCTACGGGATTTCAAGGGTCATTATGTTTTACGAGAATTTGATGTCAGATTGAAAAATGTACCAGATCACCTATGGGCAAAAGGCCCAGCTGACGTAGGTTGTATGCATATCACTCCATACCGTGTTTCACTCAAGCCAGGAGTTGTTCTACCCAGAATCAGACAATACAAGTTACCACCCGATGCTGTAGTGGCTTTACTGAAAATAATTGAAGAGCTTATTGCCCAGGGAGTGGTTGTAGAGACCGACTCCAATATCTGTAATTCACCCATCATTCCAATTCTTAAACGTACTGACCCCAATGCACCGCCAGTATATCGGCTGGTGATTGATCTTCGAGAATTGAACAAATGCATTGTACCACAGTACCCTGTGGTCCCCGATATCTCTTCCCTATTGACTGCTATTGATTCAGAAGCAACGTTCTTTACTGTAATTGATCTCAAGAACGCTTTCTTCAGTGTACCTATTGATCCGGAGAGCCAATATCTCTTCGGATTCAGTTTAAATGGACGAAGTTTCAAATTTTCCCGCGCACCTCAAGGATTCACAGAAAGCCCCAGCATCTATAGTCAAGCACTGAAAAGACAACTAGATTGTATTCAAATGCCAGTTAACACCGCTTTACTGCAATACGTCGATGATCTACTGATCACCGCACGAAGTGAGCCCGAATGTGAACAAGCATCATTGACAGTTTTACATTTTCTGGCAGACAAGGGACACAAGGTGTCTCCTTCGAAGCTGCAATTCTGTGTTCAGCAAGTTGTATACTTGGGTCACTTGCTGTCCAAAGTGGGGAGACAGCTCACTCCCGATCGCATTCAGTTAATTGTAAACATGCCACGACCCCAGACACAAAAGGAAGTGCGGGCCTTCATAGGCCTCACCTCGTACTGCAGACAATGGATTCCTCAATATGCATTTCTAGCTAAACCACTCATCCAGTTAACGACGCAGGAGGCAGCAACTTCGACTGCCCTCCCTTGGACTCAGGAACATACACAAGTCTTTGAGGAATTAAAGAAAGCATTATGCCAAGCACCAGTTTTAGCGACACCATGTTACAGCAAACCGTTTACACTTTTTGTTACAGAACGTAATGGTACAGCATTGTCTGTCCTCACTCAAGATCAAGCAGGTTCACATAAGCCTTGCGCTTATTTTTCAAGTACATTGGATTCAGTAGCCCAGGCACTCCCTGCGTGCTTGAAGTCAGTAGCAGCAACAGCATTAGCAATAAGACAGAGCGATTCAATTGTTTTAGGCCATCAGTTAACAGTACAAGTTCCACACTCTGTAGAGGTTCTTTTAAACAGAACTCAGACTCAGCATCTGACTATAGCACGACTGACAGGTTACGAATTAACACTATTCCAGCCACACATAGAAATCAGACGCTGCAGCATCCTGAACCCAGCAACACTGTTACCTACCATTATGACAGATCCAGCCCCGCATGATTGCATAGAGATCATTAATGCAGTAACAAAGCCCCGACGAGACTTAACAGATGTTCCATTGACAAATCCTGACCTGACACTTTATGTGGATGGTTCATGTATGAGAACAAGTACAGGAGAATTAGTGGCCGCGTATGCCGTGACCACCGAAACTGAAGTTAAAGAAACACATCGTATTGATACACTGTCTGCTCAAGCGGCAGAGCTCATCGCTCTGACCCGAGCCTGTATTCTAGCCAAGAACAGAAATGTCAACATATACACTGATTCCCGTTATGCGTTCGGAGTTGTACACGACTTCGGCATGCTATGGCAAGAACGAGGTTTTCTGACCTCTCATGGGACCAAGATCCAACATGGTCCCCTCATTCAAGCACTGTTAGAAGCAATACATCTGCCTTCAGGCATATCTGTCATGAAGTGTAAAGCACATACTAAAGTCACAGATTCTGTTTCCCAGGGTAACGACCTGGCAGACCAGACAGCAAAACGTACAGCATTGACTAACACTCAGACAATTGATACGACAAAGACAATAGGACCGACAAATTGTATGACAGTCAGGGATCCCGCACTTGATGTTATTGATATTCAGACACACGCTACCCCAGAAGAAATAAAGAAATGGATTGAACTAGGAGGGATCCAGACAGATCAAGGTTGGATGACGAAGGGAAAATCTACATGGTTTCTCCCTGACTCTATGGTTCAAGTCATGATAAATACAGCACATAGCCCAGCACACCTAGGAGAGAAAGCGATGTTAGACAGTTTACAAAATCTTTGGAACAATAAACACTTACGAGCAGCAGCGAAACAGAAAGTGCGTACTTGCATGATCTGTTGTCAGTTCAATCCAGGTAAAAGCGTCCCTGTAGAGCAAGGTGGATTTCATCCTCCCGATCACCCTTTTGAAGTCCTCCAGATGGATTATATCCAGATGGACCGTTGTCGAGGATTTAAATATGTTCTCGTAGTTGTCTGTGCTCTGTCCCGCTGGACCGAAGCATGCCCAGTCCCAGATTACACTGCTCCGACCACTGCCAAGCAGCTGGTTCGTGAATTCTTCCCACGATACGGCTTGCCTCGTGTCGTGTACTCAGATAACGGTCAGCCATTCTCATCTGCATTAATGAGAGAAGTTTCTTTATTACTGGGATACCAGTGGAAATTCCATTGTGTCCGACATCCCGAAGCCGCAGGCCTTGTAGAAAGACATAACCAGACACTAAAGATACGCCTTGCAAAAATATGTCAGGAGAAAGGGGTCGACTGGATAGTCGCCCTGCCAGTGGCACTATTCTACATGAGAATGGTTGCCCATTCGAGATCAGGGCTATCCCCGTACGAGGTGGTCTTTGGCAGACCACCGAATATGTGGGGGACGCCCATTCCGAAAAAGATTACTGATGTTGATTGTAACATGTTGACAGATTACCTTGCCTCCTTGATGTCTGCACTCCAATCATGTCGTTCACAGGTTGCCGCAGCCTTCCCTGACAACACTGATGTAAAGCCACATGACGTCCGTCCTGGGGACCTCGTCCTAGTGCGCAATTTTGATAGAAAAAGTCCGTTGGAGCCCCGCTGGAAATCACCGAAGACCGTCCTTCTCACCACGAGGACCGCCGTGAAGATCGAAGGGAGAAAGGGGTGGGTTCATACGAGTCATGTGAAAAAATTCTTTGGACTGAAACCTGATCGAGACTCGTCCACCCCCACCAAAGACTGTGTTGAGCCAAAAGACTTTACAGAATCTGAACGAGAAAAAACTCCCCAAGAGGAGTATCGCATGAAACTCCGATCTAGCAAGTCAGACAGTTTAATTGTTTAAGTCCTCCCCTAGGTGAATCGGTTAAATAGTTTCTGACATGTATCCCCTAGATCGAGATAGAGAGAGAGAGAGGCGAATTAAGAAACATGTATACTGTAAATCACTCCGTAGTCACTGTATAGTGACACTATTAATCATGTTTATTCTGAGTATTTTAATTATTGTTGCTAGCATCCTTTTACCTATCTACTACCCTATTTTCAAGCGTGAACAATCTGTTTACAATGTCTCTGCTGAACACACTTTTAGCAAGTTACCTCCACATGAACTCTCCTACAGACTTGCGCTGCGCAACAACACATTCATTAGTATGCTACACCATTCTCATCAAACTAACAATGCTACAGATTGCTGGATATGTGGCCGACTCCCTCCCTACCAGAATTACAAGGGAGCTCTGCCCCTCTTTCCGTACCCGTTCACTCACAATGGCTCCTGCGGCGCATGGTTTAAAATAATTAATTCCTTAGATCCTGATATTGCTGTTTTCGATGGGGGCTGGGTTTGGGGAAACCTGAACTTGGTCCTGCTCGACGTTTGTTACCCCGATAAGGAGGGACTCCCTACTAGAATAGGAACTGACCTAGAAAATGAAGTGTATGGATTAGGTAACTATACAATTAGCCTTATGATTCTTACTGTTGAATCCGAAGCTGCACCTGTTATACCCACTATGTCAGTATTGCCAGTTACTGGTGAATTATGCATCAGGAAGAAAGGTTCAGTACACTTAGGTCATAGTAAATGCACTACTGTGGTCGAATTCAGCGATCATGGAAAATCGTCCTTTAAAGCTATCAGTCATTCTTACTTTGTTTGTGGTCATACCGCATACATACGTCTACCTCCAGATTGGGATGGTACCTGTTACATTGCATTCCTTCTGCCACCTGTTTTTCTAGCTCCCCCTGATTACCATAGAAATACCAATCTAGTAAAGAATAGACCCAGAAGAGATATTCCACTTGTCGACTACACAGAAACGGCATGGGAACAGTACACTGATTTTAATAAAGGATTCTTTTTCTTTTTAGGACCTGTTCAGAATAGTAAATTAATACGTAGATTAACTAGAACACTTGAAGCAGTAGTGAATGAAACTGCCTCCGCCTTAGGTAACTTAACAGAAGAGCAGTCCGCCATGCGGGTTGTTGTCCTTCAGAACCGTCATGTTATTGACGTCATCTTGGCAGATAGAGGCGGAGCTTGTAAGGTCATCGGGTCAAGTTGCTGTGTTTTCATACCACAAAACGCACCATCTGTATATCAAGCTATTACACGTCTCCATAAAATTGCAAATCAGATACATCAGAATCCAGGCACCTGGACTTGGTCCGGTTGGTTCTGGACAACGTTAACAGCTTGGGGATGGAAGATCCTATCCTTCCTAGGCATTGGCCTAGTCCTAGTATTCAGTTGCTGCCTGTGCCTGCAGTGTGGGCCAGCGATTTGTGGACTGTGTGCCACCTCTTGTATTGAACATTCCAGTTTTCTCTCAAAACGTAAACGAAAGAAAGAAGAACAAATGATGTTACAAGAACAAACTGATCGATTCATGAGGATCGATATATCATGAAGGGTCCGTAGGGAACAAGGCGGGAATGAGGAAATATAAAATTCTATGGTTAAGTTGTGTTCCCTAGCGCGTACCCCACCGACTCCATGTACCAGCTTAAAGTGCATGTAACTTCCCTCCTGTGCCAGCTATGAAGACGCAAATACATTTGCGTCCAACGTTAACTTGTTCTCTTTCAGACCCACCCTGAATGGGTTAAATAGTCCGTTCCTAAGTATGCTATGCCAACGTCTTTTTGTAGTGTACTTTACATGTTTTTCCTGCTCTGGCAAAGTAGGCCCTGAATTTCTGCCATCGAGCCTCTTTTTCTGGCTTCTCACTATGACAGCCTCAGCCCAGGCTGCCTCTGTACCCGTGAACTCTGACTTACTTCCAGCGCGGCCCCTCGCGCTCAGCTCAGCCTGCTTTCTGCCAAGACTGACTATAACCTTCGAGTTATCTGTTCCGCTCCTCGAAAATGCATTCCTGCCTACTAGCTTCAGTAAACATCCTCCCCAGCTGCAGAGCCAAAGGGCCGACCCATCCCAGTGCAAGTAATTCATAGCCTCTGTTACCATGCTTCCATGGAAGGCCCCGTGCCCCACGCTTCTCATGCAGACACTTAGGCGCTTATACACGCATCCACAGTTAGCATAGAATAGCTTCTGCCCCAGAGACCTTTCCGCCCAGATAATATGGTTCCTAAACATCAGATATCCGATATGATAGAAGTACAAGTTGATCTGACATGCCAGACTTCTGTCTCTTTCCGTCAGTATAAATGTCAAGTCCCCTGCACCCCTCCAATCACACGTCATGCAGCTGCGCGCGCATCCAAGCTTCCGATTTCTGCTGACATTGCCACATTTCTGCTTGGTGCCACCCACTTGCGTCACCTATCAGTGACGTTTCTAGCACACACCTCCAGTTCACGCCTCTTGATTACGTACTAGTACCACGTGTATACTGTTATCTTGTCTTCTCTCAACTGTTACGCCTCCTGCACTGTTGCTTATGATGTGAATTAAGTATATAAGCTATGTATTGTCAATAGAATGGAGCGCGCGCTCTATCCCTTCTGACACCCCTGTGGTGGTCAGAATCCGATATCCTGGTCATGACCATTCCTTTTTGAGGAATAAAACCCTTAGAAACTCTAACACCACGGACTCTGGTTTTTTTCTTTCCGATCTGAGTTATTATTGATTAAGTACTTACCTGCATAGAAATTAAGAGAGTAAATTAATTATTTACGTCACTAGTGCCGGGATTATGGCCTGCGCAGTGGTACATGAGGTTCTAGGTAATTGGGACATTTAGACTGCGGCCAATTACTTTCTGGATCGCAGTTATCTTGAAATAAGCCAGAGTTGTCCTCTGATGATGCTAGAGGCTCCAGCAATTGAGGAACATGTATGTTCTTTCCCCTTGCTTAATTGGATGGCTGAAATGTTCATGGATGAAAACGACTTCTTGTTGGAAGCAGTTGCAACATTTGGTGCCTTCACGTTGTTGGACTGAAGTATGTTTTTTTTTTGCTTCATAGACACGTGCTGAACTCGTGAATATTGTTTATTTTTTTGTCTTGATTTTTCCTTACATATTTGAGGTCTTTTCACATACCATGGCCACATGTGTTTGTATTCCTTGATTTGAATTTTTGAATTTTCATTCCTAAATTTCAAGTTTGACAAAATTTCTGAACTTGGTTCTGTCTCCCTCGAACTTGAACTCTGCGTTCTATAATGTTTGCCCTGAGTGCTGTGTGTTCCCCGAACATGGGGGGGGGGGGGGGGGGGGGGGATGTAGTGTGGTTTATGGGCCTCTTTCTGCGTGCAGGTCAAGTTAGCATGGCTCATTCAGAGTTTAAACGCCATTTTACCTTTTGCTGCATTTTTGCACATGACACTGCTTAGCTGTCTTTGCAGAGTTAGCTTTTACAAAGGTCTATACATGAGAAAAGGTTTGTTTTTCGACATGTCTAGACATACATTGTGTCCCCAGTCTGTACAGTGAGTGCTGAGCTGCCAAGGTTATCATAACGTGCGAGCCTGTTTATCGGCGTGTCCATGTAACACATTCTAGACACAACAATTTGGCAGCTGCAAGCCAAGTAGAATTCTGGCGCCTTTATCATAGCACACTTGCCAGAATTGAACACACTTGGAAGAATCCAGGCATGCAGAGACACTAACCGATCCTGATGTAATTTACACTTACTGAGCGGACAGGTAAATGGGGTCCTCCTAAGAAAGCTCAAGAGACCTTCTATCGTTTTATAATACATAGTTCCTAGATAGGGAGGGTGATTCAAATAGGCGCTTTTTTATCGCCTGTTTGCACTATCATTGTAATAAGACCCCTGTATGCATATACCTAAATATATTTGATAGAATTATTGGGAGTAATAAAAAGGAAAGACTAAACACCTCCCTAGGCTTCCTTGAGAGGCTTAGTCTTGTTTACTACTCACTCTCCGAGTGTAACTTGGGGCTGTTAAACATTTTGTAAGGTTTTACATTGGCACTGTTGATTAGCGATCACCAGGAGAAGCAGCTGTCACGGTGCGCAGACATAATATCGACTCCAAAATATCGATTGGACATAATATCTAGTTTTAAATTTCGACTGGACAAAATATCGACAGGACAGAATATAAATAAACAAAATATCGTTTTTAAGGTAAGTGAAGTACTATCGACTGTTAAAAATATAGAAAGTTAAAATATCGAAGTATATAATATAGATAGTTAAAAATATCGATTTTTTAATAATATCTGATTTTTTATAGTGTATTTTTATGTTATAATATGTGTGAAAAGTGTGTATTTATGTTATAATTAATTTTAATTAATACATTTTGTTTTTATAATTATTGCGTAATTTAATTTTGTAGCAGGTTGTGGGTTTATAGGGGAATAGGGTGGGAAGTAATTTAATTATAATTAATTAAACATGTAAATTTATTTATTGATAGTAATTTTTAATTAATTGTTAATTATTAAATTTTAATTGGTAATTAATTTTAAATAATTGGATAATCTGTAATTATGAATATTTTACTAATTTATTTTCTGTAGCGGGTTGTGGGTTTATAGGGGAATTGGGTGGGAAGTAATTAAATTATAATTAATTAAATATGTAAAATTATTTATTGGTATTTATTTAGAATTAATTATTAATTAAGTATTTATGGGTAATTATACAAATTTTATTAGCCAATTAATTTAATTTAATTGATTAATTGTTAATTATGTTAATTTTAATAATTTATTTTCTGTAGCGGGTTGTGGGTTTATAGGGGAATAGGGTGGGAAGTAATTTATTAATAATCAATTAAATAATTACATTTATTTAAATTTATTTTATTGGAAATAATTGTTAAATAATTTTTAATTATTAAATATTTAATTGTTAATTTGTATTAATAGGTGATCAATTGAAATAATTATTGTTAATTAGTCATTTTAATATATTAATTTTTATATTATATCAAATGTTTAATAATTTTTAATTAATTATTAATAGATATTCATTTTTTAATTTTGAAATAATATATGAAGTATTTACTTTTCCTAATGTTGTATTCTCTGGAGTGGGAATAGTAATTATACACCTTACGCTATCCAAAGCTTTCCCTACTGTTGCACTCTTTGGAGTGGGAATAGTAATTTTAACCCCTACGCTATCCAACGTTTTCCCTACTGTTGCACCCACTGGAGTGGGAATAGTAATTTTAACCCCTACGCTATCCAACGCATTCCCTACTGTTGCACCCACTGGAGTGGGAATAGTAATTTTAACCCCTACGCTATCCAACGCTTTCCCTACTGTTGCACTCTTTGGAGTGGGAATAGTAATTTTAACCCCTACGCTATCCAACGCTTTCCCTACTGTTGCACTCTTTGGAGTGGGAATAGTAATTTTAACCCCTAGGCTATCCAACACTTTCCCTACTGTTGCGCCCACTGGAGTGGGAATAGGGATTTTTACCCCTACGCTATCCAACGCTTTCCCTACTGTTGCACTCTTTGGAGTGAAAATAGTAATTTTAGCCCCTACGCTATCCAACGCTTTCCCTACTGTTGCACCCACTGGAGTGGGAATAGTAATTTTTACCTCTACGCTATCCAACGCTTTCCCTACTGTTGCGCCCACTGGAGTGGGAATAGGGATTTTTACCCCTACGCTATCCAACGCTTTCCCTACTGTTGCACTCTTTGGAGTGAAAATAGTAATTTTAGCCCCTACGCTATCCAACGCTTTCCCTACTGTTGCACCCACTGGAGTGGGAATAGTAATTTTTACCTCTACGCTATCCAACGCTTTCCCTACTGTTGCACCCACTGGAGTGGGAATAGTAATTTTAACCCCTACGCTATCCAACGCTTTCCCTACTGTTGCACTCTTTGGAGTGGGAATAGTAATTTTAACTCCTACGCTATCCAACGCTTTCCCTACTGTTGCACCCACTGGAGTGGGAATAGTAATTTAAACCCCTACGCTATCCAACCCTTTCCCTACTGTTGCACTCACTGGAGTGGGAATAGTAATTTTAACCCCTACGCTATCCAACGCTTTCCCTACTGTTGCATTCTTTGGAGTGGGAATAGTAATTTTTACCCTTACGCTATCCAACGCTTTCCCTACTGTTGCACTCTTTGGAGTGGGAATAGTAATTTTTACCCTTACGCTATCCAACGCTTTCCCTACTGTTGCACCCACTGGAGTGGGAATATTAATTTTTACCCCTACGCTATCCACCGTTTCCCTACTGTTGCACCCACTGGAGTGGGAATAGTAATTTTAACCCCTACGCTATCCAACGCTTTCCCTACGCTTGCACTCTTTGGAGTGGGAATAGTAATTTTAACCCCTACGCTATCCAACGCTTTCCCTACTGTTGCACTCTTTGGAGTGGGAATAGTAATTTTAACCCCTAGCTATCCAACGCTTTCCCTACTGTTGCGCCCACAGGAGTGGGAATAGGGATTTTTATCCCTACGCTATCCAACGCTTTCCCTACTGTTGCACTCTTTGGAGTGGGAATAGTAATTTTAACCCCTACGCTATCCAACGCTTTCCCTACTGTTGCACCCACTGGAGTGGGAATAGTAATTTTTACCTCTACGCTATCCAACGCTTTCCCTACTGTTGCACCCACTGGAGGGGGAATAGTAATTTTAACCCCTACGCTATCCAACGCTTTCCCTACTGTTGCACTCTTTGGAGTGGGAATAGTAATTTTAACCCCTACGCTATCCAACGCTTTCCCTACTGTTGCATCCACTGGAGTGGGAATAGTAATTTAAACCCCTACGCTATCCAACACTTTCCCTACTGTGGGAATAGTAATTTTTACCTTTACGCTATCCAACGCTTTCCCTACTGTTGCACTCTTTGGAGTGGGAATAGTAATTTTTACCCTTACGCTATCCAACGCTTTCCCTACTGTTGCACCCACTGGAGTGGGAATATTAATTTTTACCCCTACGCTATCCAACGCTTTCCCTACTGTTGCACCCACTGGAGTGGGAATAGTAATTTTAACCCCTATGCTATCCAACGCTTTCCCTACGCTTGCACTCTTTGGAGTGGGAATAGTAATTTTTACACTTTTGTTATTGTACGTTAATAATATTGGCTATTATTTAATTATATTTTGTTACTATATATATATATATATATATTTTTTACCATACCAATCTTCTGATTAAAGAAGGCGCTGACTCCGTGAGTATATATATGTTTTATTTTTAACTTTCATTAATTATTTAATTATTATAAGTTAATTTAAGTATTTTTAGGTATATTTTAGTAATTAATTTTTAATATTAATTTAATTTAACATTGTTTTTAGTAAAGTCGATATTTTCAAAAAACTATATTTTAGTAAACGATATTTTTAACTCGATATTTTTGTACTTACCTGTTTGCAGATAGAAACTCGATATTTTGTATGTCGATAATTTGTCAACGATATTTTGGCCACTCGATATAATGTCCGTCGATAATATTTCAGTGATCCAGCTGTCACATCTGTCTTGCCCTTGGCACTCCCTGTGCTATGCCTTGTCCCAGGTGTCAGGAGGTCATTAACAGTATCAAAACAAAAATAGAACGAGTTTTCACAGCCCTTCTGTAGTTTCCACGTAGGCCTTACCCCAGCCTTTTACTAGCCAATAGGAGGCTTTTGAGGTGCTAATGGTGGAATACGTAGTCACTTGTGATATCACTTCAACTACTTATGGCATTTGGTGAATTGACGTCCACATTGCCAAGCAGCGCCTTCTGCAGTACATAGACGTACATAGATGCAGTCCACAGTACTGCTTCCAGTTCAGCAGACAGACTCTAGTTGACCAACCAACTTCTCATCTCCTGTCCCCATTTAGTGCCAGCCATGTTCTGCGGACACAAGCCCGAGATGGACAGAGGCTGCTGCTAAGATCGTAATTAGAAAAGCATTTGCAATGCAATCGGTCTTGCCTTTGGGACCTTACATATATTTAGCTATGCAGCACATTAGCCTGGGTGCAGTAACATCTACTGTTCTTTAACATGGAGGGAAAGTAAACACCAAACTGCATGACACGCTCGGTATGGGAACACATGGAGAGAAATATTGCCTTTCAGTGGGAAATGGTATAGTCCAAAGCTCTGTTTTTAATATAAAATCAGGGCCTTCAGTGGTTATATCACTGAAAATACAAGATTTGAAAAAAATATTATTGTCTACAGGTGCTTGTGAAAGACAATTTCTATGTACTGGAATCTAAAGAATGCTAAAGTGATTCTGGTATTTTACTGACCTCTGCCAGTCGTTTTCTATCTTGGCAATTAAATAGAGGCAGTTAAAGAGAAAAAAAAGTTGCTACGTGGAAGTAAACAAGTCCTAGGGCTGATCTCCAGAGCCCACAAAGTACATACACATATAAGTATACACCAAAGTATATAAGTATATACTAAAGTATATACAAGAGGTCTTGAATGATCAACCTAAAATGTGAGACAAGTGCTGAGAAGCATGTGGCTATGCTGTGGACACTAGTGCCAAGAGGTGGCTATGAAGGTCAGCATCTGCAGCAATCGTAGGTCACCGGTGCTTTGAAGTCCATAAGCAATGTTTGAGGCTAAGTGTGAAATTACTCTGAACTGTCATGGGGATTGTTTTGGACTGTTGTTAGGTCTTGTATTAGCTATGAACTTTAGATTGTTTTAAAATATATATGTATAATAAAATTATAGGGGATTTCAGTCAGCACTTTGTTTCCATTGGCCTGTCAGTGTATCAGTTCAGAATGTTGTTTCCCCTCCACAGCATACTGCATAGGATACAGGGTCAGCCAACATTTGCCATTGGCTTATCTTTGTGAGAGAAGGCATTTTTCTCTTGCACAATGTGTACTTACACACAAAAAGTAGTCTCATGTACAGTTTTACAAATAAAGATCACAAATATTGGCAAAGCCAAACGCTGGCAGCAAACGCCACACCTATTGGCTTTGCCAATGTTTGTTATTATTGAGACGAACCATGAGTTGCTCAGTTTTCTTTATTTCGATTTTGGGACAATTATGAATATGCAGAATTCACACAAAATGCACACCCTTCCTTAATTAAACATGCAATTTTATGTATTATATTTACTGCTTTCATATAGTGTTCAAGCAGTCCAGAAGCTGCTAAAAAGGCATAATCAGACATCCAGTGCAGCAGCCGCAAATGCAGCGCTGCGTGAGAAGAAGAGAGCAGGAGAGCACCATATTTACAGAAATATGTCCCTCTCCTCCCCTCTCCCTAGCGCCGGCGCAGAAATGTGCCACAGAAAGTCCTTTGCACTATAGTGCAAGGGTGTCTGTGGGAGTCCCACATAGGTTTTGTACTGAAAGGGAACCCTTCCATACAAAAACCATACTTAGGCTAACTTGAAACCTTTTTACACATTGTATTATGTGTGCTGTACAGTGCACATACAAAGACAGAAAAGAAAGGAGAAATAAAAGCATTTCTCCTTCATAGCGCCTACTTGAAAAGGGTGCTATTTTCTCATGCTAAATCCTGTCTACTGTATTTAGTAAACAGGGTTTAGCTTCAGAAACCTTGGTTAGTCAGTTTCATGGAAACTCCCATGCACAACCCATGGGGGCTTATTTATAAACCCCTTGCGCCACCAGTACATCACTTTTTCCCATATTAAAAGTGACACACTGGCAGCGCAAGGGGCTTGTAAATAAGCCCCTTTGTATGACCCCTTGTCGCTAAGCAATGCAAAACAGCGATTTGTGCTGCTCTGTACTAATTTTGAGTGTTTTCCGGCACATAACAAGTTTAGCGTTGGAAAGAAAATTAGTAAAAAAAACATTTTGCGTCATTTTGGTGTCACTTTTGTGACGCAAACACAGCGTTAAATCTTAGTAAATAGACCCCCGCAGTATACAATGTCATACATCTCCACATGTATCCCTGACATCACATTGATGACTTTGAATTATAAATGACATAATATTAAGGATGTTTAGCGCTTTAAAAGAATCTATTCATTAATTCGTATTTCATCGTTGCTTAAAAGGTCTACCGTTCCAGCCTACACCAGTATGAACTCGAGAAGCTCTGAATGCCTTAGCTCCTGGGTGGAAATCGGTAAGAGCAATTTCTGACAACACAGCAGTCTCTGTACTGTGTTGCTGCACTCACCTAGGCAGCCTGCTCATTTCTGTTCTGCTTTTCCATCAACAACATTACAGAGTGCCTGTTTGTCTAACTGGAGAATTGTTCCCCAGGAGAAAATAAGAGGCATCTGTTCTCACAACAAAAGATTATCGCAAGCAAAAAACAGCAGCGCCGCTGAAAGAAACTAAATGGAGAATGCGTGGGATTAGACCCTGCCATGGCATGCAATCTTTTGAAACCTTAATGTGCTCTTGACAGGAGTTCTACCCTCTCCACTGCTGCGTCGGGTTCACTGGCCCAATGAGCCTTTGTTCTGGCGATGACTTGATGACGTCACAGAAGGAGCGTGCGCTTGTTCGCCCTAGGGCAGAATGAAAATAATCAACGATTGGTAGATGGATGGAATGCTGGAGGGATGTATGATTGAACCACGCATGACTTTACAACGCACCTATTAACACACATTTGCCTTTACCCATCATGCCTTTACCACGCACATTTTTACTACACATATGCCTTTAAAGCGCATGTCATTACAACAAAAAATGTAAGTATTTTGCAGATAAGTATAAAACCATATATATATGTATTCATTGAAAAAACCATAGGTTTCACACCAGTTATAGTTAGGAATTAGCATTTAAAAAACCTATTAAATTCACTGAAAAAAACATAGGTTTCACACTAGTTATAGTTAGCTGGAAATTTTACTGACATAAAAGCATAAAAATTCCGTTATAGTTAGTTGGACTCACTATAACAAACGCGCCTGCAATGCGCTGCTGATGACGTCACATATTACATCACTCATGACATCGTCAGTGACATCACTCATGACATCACTGATGACACCAGCCAGTGAATGTGTGTCTTTCTTCAAAATTAATATGTTTAATATTTGTATTTGTAAAGGTTGATGGAAGAATAAATGGTTAAATAAGTGTGTAAATTGATGTTTTTTTTTTAAAAAAATGATTGGTTAACTGCTTTATTAAGTGTATTTTATTGAATACATATATTAGCGAGTAACTTTTAAATATTGAAATATATGTATCAGTGTTTCACTTTGTGTATAAGTAGCTGCATGGGTTGGTGACTGACTCACTGTTTGTATGTGTTTTGAAGACAGCATATGTGCAGGACTGTATGGGTGGATGAGTGTGTATATGTGTGTGTTAGTGAGCGAATGACTGTCTCACTATTGTGTTTTTTAGTAACAACATATATTTTATTCTAGTGTATGTGAGTTTTGATGTATATAAGTGAGTATATGTGAGAGTAAGAGATTGTAAGAGTTCCTGTTTAAATAAGTATATCTTTATATAAATGATTGTTTAAGAGAATAAGTATGTGTAAGTTTCCTTAGAAATAAAGTGGTAGTGTGTGTATAGTTTTATATGCAAATAAATGGATGTTCAATAATTTATTTGCATGTGTGAGTATGTGTGTGAGTAACTTTTGGATGACTGTCGGTGTATAACAGGATGTATAGATGTATCACTACATATGATGAGTGAGTATATGTATGAGTGCCTATATAGAATTGTTGGTAAATGAGTGGATGTGTATATAGATGGTGGAATTACTTGAATTGGTTGTTGTAACTGGTATGGGTATCTCCATTTTTTTGAAAATGTTAGTTTCTATTTTTGAATATCTATTTCAAGTGTTACATTACACTAAAAGGAGGTCTGTCACTCCGTCACAAGGATGGTGTCATAAGTGATGTCATGAGTGATGTCACTGACGATGTCATGAGTGATGTAGTATGTGACGTCATCAGCAGTGCATTGCAGGCGCGCTTGTTATAGTGAGTCCAACTAACTATAATGTTGGAATTTCTATGGTTTTATGTCAGTAAAATTTCCAGCTAACTATAACTGGTGTGAAACCTATGGTTTTTTCAGTGAATTTAATAGGTTTTTTAAATGCTAATTCCTAACTATAACTGGTGTGAAACCTATGGTTTTTCCAGTGAATTTCATAGGTTTTTTAAATGCTAATTCCTAACTATATATAAGGCCTCAAACCTATGAAATGTAATATTTTTTATAATGAATCCTATATTGTATATTTATATAATACTGTATTTATTTATTTATTTTTTGCCCTGGTGCGCTCCTGGTGCGCGCCCCGGTGTGCGCACTGGAAAGCGCAGTTTTTTGGAGCGCCGCGGGTCGCGCACCGGTGAGCGTCCCGTCAGCGCTATTGCCGAGAACGAAAACATTGTGACGTATCGCGTAGCCGCGTCCGCGTGATACGCACGGCGTAAGCGCACCCGGAAGTACTCGAGCGAATACGATCGCGCAACGTAAGCATCTGATGCGCTTACGCGATGCGCCCCATGGCACGCCCGGGGGCGCGTCACGTAAGCGCGTCGGGTCATGTGACCTGAAAATAACACTTTTTATTGGTGCAGAACAGTTTTGGTTTCCAAATGATGAAAGCCGGGTCATGTGACCTGAAAATAACACTTTTCATTGGTTCAGGACAGTTTTTTTTTCCAAATGATGAAAGACCCCACCTTTTTTCCTTATTCTGACTTTGTCCTTTGACTGAGGAAGACCTGTTTGGAGATCTTTGTAAAAAAAATGTTTTACTTTAAAATGGCTACAGTAGCAGCAGCAGCTGGAGCATCTGCACCACCACCAAGAGGACCACCACAACATCACATTGGTGGTCAAGAAGAAGAGGAGGAGGAGGAGGAGGAGGAGGAGGAGGGGAGAAGGTGGCTGCTAGAAGACAATACCCCATACAGGCCAAGGCAGCACATTGTATGGGAGTTTTTTTCTATCCCAGAGGGCAATAAGAAAGTCAATGCGCCAAAGGTGACTTGCCAAAACTGTGGCATTGAACTTTCAAGGGGGAACCCTAACAAAAAATATTCATTTGGTAATAATACCATGATTAGGCACATGCAGCGCAAGCATCGGAACAACTATGCTGCCACAGAGGTGAGAGAACTGTCCAGTAACGCTCCCCAATCTTCAACCAGCACCTCCAAAAGAAAGCAACCCACTCCATCGGGACCAGAGACAAGGGAGACGATCCCTTGCATACAACCACGGTTTGGTGAATTCAGGATCACATGTATTTTTTGTGGTAAGACCATCTCCTATGGTGAGCAGAGCATAAAGCTCATCCTCCTTGCTGGTGACAACCACAATTGCCCCAAAAAACCCAATTTTTTTCCTGATTTTTTTTTGCTCCAGTTGAACCATTTTCAAATTCCCTGTTTTTTGTTTCTCCCCATAAAAATAACACAAAAAAAATATAAAATAGTTCATAAAAGCCAAAAAAAGTACAAAATGTTCAAAAAACATAAAAAAATATAGAACAACAAAAAGAAGAAAAAAACAGTTCTTTTTAGAACTACCTTCAAATTATAAAAAAAGGCTACATTTTTTTAAAACTCTATCATTCTTTTTTCCCCATTGTACGCTCCCCGTTATGCTCCGCGGTGCGCGTACCGGGTGCTCTCCCCGCGCAAATAAAAAAAAAATACTTTTTTTTGCCCCGCGGGGCCCTTTTATAGCCCCCACATCAAACCTAGGGGGTCAGGGGGGGTCTACTCTGCCCCCTTAGGGTCATTTCCCCCTTTGTTTTTGCCACCTCTTGTGTCTCGATCCTACCGAGACGCAAGATGGCGGCCGCTCCGGACTGTTTGGAATGTTGACAGACACCCGAGAGCCAATCAGCTTTCCGAGCGCGAACTCGCGTAGCGCGCTGGTTAGCGCCCCGGTGCGCGTACCGGGGAGCGCTTATAGATCTATATATTTTTTGGAACCTAAATTACTCAAAATCCACTGGAGCACATATCTTGACCCCCCTTTTATCTCTGCCCCCGCTTGACAAATCCTCCCCAAACTTTCAGGGAAGGACCGGGGCACCGCGAGGCAAATTTGAGGAAATTTTCAGGCAGATTCCTCAACCGGCGCCAAAGTTATTCACAATAGAATGTAGGTAATATATATATATATATATATATATATATATATATATATATATATATATATATATATGTATATATATATATATATATATATATATATATATATATATATATATACACACACACATATATTTACATATGTATGTATATATATATGTATATATATACATAGCAACAAAGGAGTGCCAGAGGGTCTGAAAAAAGGAGAGGATTTACAGTGTATGTAGAACAGGCAAACAACAAGCGACCAGTAAAGCGTGGTATACAATGACAAACTGATAGATGGTCAGAGATACCCATCAGTCACCACTCGGAACCTCCCTTCATCATTTGGGATTTTTTCAAAACCATCTATGCAGATATGTTTTGTTCAGACAGAGAGAGACCAAGATGTAAAAAGATCTCTTCCACTGAGCAAACAATAGTATGGTTTACCACTCCTCGGAACTGGTGAGTGGTCAAGTGTGGTGTAACTGGGGGGGTGCAGTGCAAAAAAAGGTTTTTACGTGAAAAAATAATAAACATAAAGAGGTGTGTTTAAAATTGGATGAGGGAGCATGGTACAGTCTTTATTCGGATGATGCTCACTCCGCCAATGTTAAAAATTTGTTAAAGACAGTTTGAAAAATGCGCTGTCTAGAGGTGGAACTAGGTCGACATGTTTCAGCAACAAGTGGACACAATTGTCCATGCTTTCTTTAGGACCTTTACAACAAATAAATGCTACTGCATACATAAAATAAATAATAAGTGACAACTAAAAGACAAGTATGACAGACAAGTACAGAGATCACCTGCAGTATCCAGGTGAAGCGTCTTGTCCTTAACTTACAGCTTATGTCGTTCACTAAAAGGTCAGAACAAGAAAGGGTCACACGTCAGACAGACTGACTTCATACAATCAACCTCACTTATAAGCTAGGTCTAATAAATATAGACCTTAGACTAAGTCAAACTGGTAGTGCTGACTATACAAACTCATGGAAGTAGTGTAATTAGTATACCATGTCTGGATATATATTATTTATATGCCAAATATAAGGAAGCACATCTTACCATGATGCAGGTTTCTGTACACTTTGGAAAAACATGCTTTCACTTATTTTGTTCATGTTCTATAGAGCGGTGCTTCACTCTACTCCTGAGCCACTGCCAGGTGGGGTGAGGTCTTCACTCCTTACAATCTATGGTATTGTATGAAGTCAGTCTGTCTGACAGGGACCCCATCCCCCGGGTCGCTGTGCAATTCAGAGGTAGGGGGCTGCCAAGCCCCCCTCCTGGAGCTATTAATGGCCCAGTGGACCCCATCCCATAGGGCCGGGCTCCTGCTATGTCCCGGGGTGCCTATCCCCGTGACATAGCATGTTTGTGTCACTTGGCAGAAGCAATTTTAAATATCCTGCCAAGTGAAAGCAAACACTACAGGGCAAATGTTCAAGGAAGTGGTGGAGTGAGGCATTAGAAGTCATGGCTTAACGCCTCACTTTTACGCTTTAGAAACACAAGGCTGCAACATATTTACAATGATATGGTGTAGCCTTTTGTTTCCCCCTGCGATGGCGCTACACTTAGCAGTGTAGCGCCAATGCATGCACCCTTCCACTGTAGTGCAAGGGTATCTACGTTTGCCAACTTAAGACCAGGTTTTACCTGGTGTTAATTTAGGCGCTGCCTCCTATTTCCGCTGCCATTGTAAATAGGGGACAGCGTTAAAATCAATGGGTGTTGCGGTGGAACGCCCACCAAAACACCCACTGCCCACCCCTTTTACTCTAAGCTTAGCATGAAAGGGGGCCTTATTTAAAAGGCAGCTTTAAGCCACGTTAAGTGGCTTAACAGTGCCTCATAAATAAGGCAATGCCCCTATCGACACCACAATGATCTAAAAAGTGATGATGTAGTGGCGATAGTGGCTTGTACATATGCCCCAAAGTCCACTCCCAGCAAGCAGAAGCATTAAAAATGCTCCCACCTGCTGGGAGCAGTCTTTGCATCTGTTTTCCTGCCCCTGTGAAGGGGGCAAGAAAACAGAGGAAAAATTGCTCCCTGCATTTAGGAACAATGCCGGCTCCCCTTGGAGACAGGGATCTGCCTTAGACCGCGGGGGCACTGGGACTCCAAACATAGCTCCCAACAAGAAGACGCTGGGTGCCCTGGGTGGGGCTAGGGCACACACCATTGACTGGCTGGACTCTAGGGGATCGGGTCCCCAAGACCGAAATCAGACCGGGTAGGGGGGCCGCGTGGTCCAGCTCTCCTCTCAGCAATTGGCCAGGCCCTGGGAGTTGGGGTCCCAAGGGTTAAAATATGTCTGGGAGGGGCTCCCCTGCTCCCCTTCCTATGTATTGCATGGCCGGGGCCGGTGGATGGGCTCTCCGGGGCCAAATACCCTCCCCAATTTTTCATTGGCCAGGCTCTGGAGAATGGGTTCCCCCTGGCCGATATAGGTCCAGGCAGGGGGGCTGCATGCCCCCTCCCAATTAAAAAGTTACAGAGCCTCAGGGAATGGGCTCCCTGGGGTCAAATTGGCTTGGCAGGAAGGGGTCATATGTCCTCCTAACCCTCATTTTCTGATGGATAGCCATTGGAAGATGGGTTCCCAGGGGATGAAATTGGCCCAGGGAGGGGGGCTGTGTGCCCCCTCCCATTTAGAATATCGTTAGTGCCTGGGGGCAAAAATTGGCCCCTCTAGGGAGGCTGCGTGCACCCTCCCCATTTACTATATTGGTGGGTCCCACAGGATGGGATACCTGTGGGCGTAATCAGCCGTGGAGGGCGGCTGCATGCCCCCATCCTGGTTTGCCTGCATGTGGAGTTTGGCCACAGGGCCTGTCCAGAAGCCATGCCCTGTGGCCAACCCCCACCAAGCATGCAATTGGCCATTCGCCACCTGGGATTGGGTGCCTGCAGGGGGTTGGCCTCAGGGCCTGGTCACATGACAGGTTCTGCAGCCAACCGCCTGCTGGAGTTGGATAAATGTAAAGTAAGTAAATATTACTTAAAGTTTTTTTTTTAACTAGAAATTCATCGGGAAAAAAAACAAAGGTTGCAAGGATATTATAGTTAGGAAACAGAATTAAAAAAACATGGACATTTACTAAAAATCAGAAGTTATAGGAAAGTCATATTTAGTTTCAGATTTTACAAGCACAAAACCATAAAAACTGAGCAGTTATAGTTATACTTAGCTGAAGAATCAATAACTTGTGCCCTAAGGTAACTATAACTTACACCCATGCCATGCACTGCTATTTACCCCACATATTACATCAGTCCTGACATCTCCTACAACACCATTTATGATATCACTGTAACATTTGGAATAAATGTGTGCATGGAGGGGGTTCAAGTAATAGCGATCTTAGGGCACGAGTTATAGTTTCTTCAGATAAGTGTAACTATTACTCCTTAATTTCTATGGTCTTGTGCGTGTAAAATTCAGCACCGAACTGTACCTTGCCTGCATCCTTAGAATTTTTTTATCAATTATATATATATATATACACACATACACACATTATATTTATATATATATATATACACACACATACACACATCATCAACTGCTCCTTCGAGATCTTCTCCTCCCCGATGACTGGAAGCGCACTGAGAACAACCCTCTCCTGAAGAAACCCTTGGGCGGACCCCAACGGCCTCAAAAACTTCAAACTCATCTCTCTCCTCCTGTATTCGCCAGCTCACTTCCTTATGTGAAGAAAAGAACATCCTCGCCACCTCCCAATCCGGCTTCAGGTAAAACCAAAGCACCAAAACTACCTTCCTTGCCGCAACAGATGATATCCGCACTCTCCTCGACAGAGGGTAGATTGTGGCCCTCATCCTCCTAGACCTCTCTGCAGAATTCGCCACAGTCTCTCACCGCATCCTAGCCCACAGACTCCATGATGCAGGGATTCAGAACAAGGCCCCAGTCGGGATCCGCTCCTTCATCTCTGGCAGAACGCAGCAGGTTAGACTCCCACCCTTCCACTCGGATCCCACACCAACCACCTGCGGAGTTCCCCAAGGATCCTCCATCAGCCCCATCCTGTTCAATGTCACCATGGCCCCGCTTGCCCCCATCGTCTGATCCTATTAACTCAACAATGTATTCTATGCAGACGACACCCAACTCATCCTCTCCCTATTCAACAAACCCAACATCTCTAAAAACAACACATGAGGGAATGGAAGCAGTCGCAAGGTGGATGAAGAAGAGCTGCCTACAACTGAACACGGACAAAACCAAAGTACTCATCATGGGCCCACACACTGATGACTGGAACGACCCCTGGTTGCCTCCTGTCCTCCGGCCCTCCCCCACGTACCACGCAGGCAACCTCTGAATCATCCTGGATTCTGAACTCAAAATGGACGGCCAAATCAAGGCTGTCGCATCCTCCTGTTTCCACAACCTCCGACTCCTATGAAAGACTTTTAAATGGATCCCCCTCAAACACAGGAAAACCGTCACCCATGCCCTCATTAGCAGCAGATTCAACTACTGTAACGCTCTCTATGCTAAAATAAACAAGAACCTCAACCGCAAACTCCAGAATATCCAGAACGCCTACACCTACTGTGCCAATGCCATATCACCCAACACCTGTGGACACTACAATGGCTCACCATCGAGAAGAGAATCACCTTCAAGCTTCTCACCCACGCTCACAAAGCCCTCCACAACACAGGACCTGCATACTTGAACTACTGCCTCTCTTTCCACGCATCCCAAAGTTCCATCCGCTCAGCCCAACTTTACCTTGCGAAGGTGCCTCGCATAACAAAGATCAGAACAGGAAGTTGCTCCTTCTCCTTCCTCGCCGCCAACGCATGGAACACCTTCCCACTCCACCTCAGACAAATGCCAAAACTCTCCAAGTTCACAAAGGACCTCAAGATTTGGCCCTTCGATGAATCGCCATGAACATTCGGGACATGTGCACCACCCAGCGCCTTGCGACCCTCTCAGGTGAGTAGCTCCGCTCAACAAACCCATGATTGATTTAATTATGTATCTGTGTGTGTGTATATATCTATATTCATTGAAAAAAACAGAGGTTACAGGGATGTTTTAGTTAGGCTGTAGTTTCACTCGTACCAAACCAGCAAAATTCAGCAGTTATAGTTAGCTGAGCTAACTATGACTCCTGCCCCCCGCAATCTACTGCTTATGCCCTCACATATTACATCACTCATGTTATGGTCAGTGACATCACTGATGACATCACCCGGTGACTGAAGGCCTCATTTATGAAAACTATTGCATCGCTGCGTGAAAAGAGGGATGCAATAGTTTTGACTGCACCCACCTTGCGACATGATGGATGCATCGTATTTAATGCACAGTGCTCCATGTTGCAAGGAGTTAGAGACACATTGCAAAAGTGGCACACTCCTGGGGTTTGTCTAAAAACAGACACAACTACCAGCAATGTGTCCTTTCACATGGGGCAAGCCCCATATAAAAGGGCCTGTGTCAGTCTTACGCCTGCTGTGGGGCAGGTGTAAGTTTTTGACGCAGCGACGTCCTAGAAGTGGAGCAGTGAAATCTGATAGATTGCACTGCACCACTTTTACGAGGATTTTGCGGGGGAACTCCCACCCTGCATGCATTATACCTGACGCAGGTATAATGTAGTGCAGGGCTTTACAAAGTGACGCATCTGCTTAGATGCGCCACTTTGTAAATAGGGCGAAATGTGGCAAATTTTTTACGCCGCAGGTGCATCACAAAAAGTGATGCAACAGCGGCATAAAAGTGTTACAAGGCCTCATAAATAAGACGCAGATTGTTCTTAAAAAAAGTGTTGTGTTATATATATATATATATATATATATATATATAGATATATATATATATATATATATGTATATATATATATATATATTACATACTGGCGGTCACCAGTAGGTAGTTATAGTTAGGACCTAGTTTCCATAGGAAATCCGCAACATTCTATTGGGAATAACTTTGGCGCCAGTTGATGAATCTCCACGAATTTCTCAAAGAAGTTGGCCCACTCCGCTCCGCTCCTTCCCTGAAAGTCTAGGGAACATTCGTCAAGCGGGGGCCGAGAAAAAAGGGGGTTCCCTAAACATGTTTTCCCCATGTTCATTTCCATAGGAGGATTAGACACGGCTACAGCCCGAACCGCTGAACGGAATTACACCAAATTTGGGAAAATGGTAGGGTCTGGTACGCAGATCACACTTTTGTTTAAATGGTATAAATCCCTCCAGTAGTTGCTGAGAAAATTTAAGTTTTAATCAATTATATATCTATAAGCGCGCACCGTGCGCGCACCTTGCCGTGCACGAGCTTCATGCTGATTGGCTGCCACTGTCTGTCAACACTCCAAAACAGAAATTGATGGCAGCCATCTTGTGCCTCAGTAGACTGAGGCACAAGAAAGCAGAAAAACAAACGTGTAGAACTCAAAAAGGGGGCAGGGTAGAAGCACCCTGACCCCCCTAGGCCTCCTCAGGGGTTCCCACAAGGACCCCCAAGGCAAAAAAAAATTAATAAAAATGTTGGGCCTTGGGGGCCCCTGAGCAGGCCTAGGGGGTCAGGGTGCTTCTACCCTGCCCCCTTTTTGAGTTCTAAAACTTCTCGAGCACGAGCTGCATGCTCATAGGCTTTCAACACTTCAAACCAAGAAGTGTTGGCAGCCATCTTGTGCTCGGTAGACCGAGGCACAAGAAAGCAGAAAAACAAACATGTAGAACACAAAAAGGGGGCAGGGTAGAAGCACCCTGACCACCTAGGCCTGCTCATGGGGTCCCACAAGGACCCCTAAGGCCAAAAATGTGTTTTCTTTTAAATCCGGTATGTTTATTTAAAAATTACCCCCCAGGGGGACCAAATTGTGGGGGCATAATGATAAAGAAGTATGGGGGGTGCCCAAACCCCCCCCCCACACTGCCCATGGACTTCCGCCCTCCGGGGCAAAGCAACGCAGCCCCCTGGCGCATACTGGAGGCTTCTGGTGGGCTAGTTGCCTTCCAGGGACCACCAGTATGCAAGGGGAATTAGTTCACCCTCTGCAAACATGCCCGGGGGCTGCGTTGCAGAGAGGTGTAAAAGGGGGCATAGCCTCATTACACCTCTCTGCAATGCAGCCCCCTGGTGCATCCTGGAGGTTCCAGGTGGGCAAGTTGGCCCCCAGGGACCCCCAGTATGCAAGGGGAATTAGTTCTTCCTCTGCAAACGTGGCCGGGGGCTGCGTTGCAGAGAGGTGTAAAAAAGGGTGTGGCCTCATTACACCTCTCTGCAGGGTAGCCCCCTGGCGCATACTGGAGGTTCCAGGTGGGCTAGTTGGCCCCCAGGGACAAACAATATAAAAGGGGAATTAGTTTCCCTTCTGCAAACACGCCCGGGGGCTGCGTTGCATAGAGGTGTAAAAAGGGGCATAGCCTCATTACACCTCTCTGCAATGCATCCCCCTGGCGCATACTGAAGGTACCAGGTGGGCTAGTTGGCCCCCAGGGATCCCCAGTATGCAAGGGGAATTAGTTCCCCCTCTGCAAACGCACCCGTGGGCTGCGCTGCTTGAGAGGTGTAAAAAAGGGTGTGGCCTCATTACACCTCTCTGCAATGCAGCCCCCTGGGGAATACTGGAGGTTCCTGGTGGGCTAGTTGGCCCCCAGGGACCCCCAGTATGTAAGGGGAATTAGTTCCCCCTCTGCAAACACGCCAGGGGGCTGCGTTGCAGAGAGGTGTACAAATATTTTTTATCAATTTATATTAAAAATATGTAATGTAATTTAAAAAATAATATATCTAAAAATAAAAAATGTATAATAATGTAGTAAATCAGTATAAAAAATATAACAATTATTACATTAAAAAATTTTCATTTACAAAACCATTGAATTTCAATGAAAAAACCATAGGTTTCAGCCACGTTATAGTTAGGAATTACCATTTAAAAAACCTTTGAAATTCACTTAAAAAAACATAGGTTACAGCCACATTATAGTTAGGAATTAGCATTTAAAAAACCTTGCAAATTCACTGAAAAAACCATAGGTTTCACACCAGTTATAATTAGCTGGTCATTTTTCTCATACAAAACCTATGAAATTCCCCTGTTATAGTTAGTTCAGCTAACTATAACTCGCGCGCCCGCAATGCACTGCTGATGACGTCACATATTACATCACTCATGACATGGTCAGTGACATCACTCATGACATCACTGGTGGCATCTCAAATGACATCCCTGAAGACATCACTGATGACATCATCCTTGTGGCAGACCTCCTCTCCTTTGATACACACGATCAAAAATAGAAAGTAACATTTTCAAAAAAATTGAGATACCAATTCCAGTTAGAACAACCTATTCAGTATTTCAAAAATCTACATACATATCCAGTCATTCACTAACAGTTCTATATAGGCACTCATACATGTACTCACTCATCATATGTACTCATACACCTACACATCTTATTACACACAGATACTCATCTATAGAGTTACTCACACATGCAAATAAACTATCAAACATCCCTTTACTTGCATATACAGCTATACACCCACCACTACACTAATTTCTACAGAATCGTACACAGACTTACTCTCTAAAACAATCACTTATAGAAAAACACATACTTATTTATACAGGAACTCTTACAATCTCTCGCTCTCACATATACTCATTTATATACATCAATACTCACTTATACTAGTTTAAAACATATGTAGTTACTCATAAAGATACTTTTGAGACAGTCATTCACTCACTAACCCACTCACTAACACACCCATACACACACTCATCCACCTATAAAGTCCTGCACACATGCTGTCTTCAAAACACATACGAACAGTGAGTCAGTCCTTCATGCATCTGTGCGCTAAGTAATACTCCCCACCGAACCATACAGACACTCATTCTGATACTTAAAAAAACAACTAATAACCCATGTACACACTCATGTAGCTACTCACCACCCCATGCAGCCACTTATATACAAAGTGAGACACTGACACAGATATTTAAATATTTAAAGATTACTCCCTAATACACCTATTCACTAAGATATACTTAATAAGTAAGTTATACAATCAATGTTACAAAAAAAACATCCATTTAGAAACGTATTTACCTATTCAATCTTCCATCGACCATTAGATATACATATATAAAAAATATGTATTTATTTTTCAGAAAGAGACACATTCACTGGATGATGTCATCAGTGATGTCATCAAGGATGTCATTTGAGATGTCATCAGTGATGTCATGAGTGATATCACTGACCATGTCATGACTGATGTAATATGTGACGTCATCAGCAGTGCATTGCGGGCGCGCGAGTTATAGTTAGCTGAACTAACTATAACAGGGGAATTTCATAGGTTTTGTATGAGTAAAATGACCAGCTAACTATAACTGGTGTGAAACCTATGCTTTTTTCAGTGAATATATATATATATATATATATATACCAGCAGCCCGTCCCGACATCGGGTATGAATTGCTGCCGCCCAGTAGTATATTGTTTTGTAGGATTTCGTTTTGATAGCATTTCTTATCTGTGACAGGCCTGTGAAACGCTCCGATTCACAGTGCACTGCTGATGCACTTAAGAGTGCGCATTCAGTAGTGTTTATGAACTCGAGTTTTTCTACTTTATTTTTCCTTGCAATATTATATAGCGCGAACTCGACAACATGGCATGAGCACAATTTACATTACAGAAGAACACATTCATTTGTGGTAGGCACGGGGAGACAAAGTGATTTGCCTGGAATCACAGGATGTTGACCTGATGCCGAGATTCGAACGTACCTCCCCAGCTCTAAAGTTCGCAATTCTAGAACTTGTGGCGGGAGGTGTGTCTACAAGTGTATGCCGGTGCTGGCCATCAATGAGAGAGACCTGTGCATTTTTCAAATGGGTGGTGAAAAAATATGAGTATGTTGCTGGAGATGTAGGCCGCCGTGCCACCAATGTACTTACCGGGGGAGGGTAAACATCCATTATTCCGCAACTTTCTTTCCGCATACCATCACTCCGCATACTTTCATTACGAAAGTACAATGACTCCGCAATGCCATTATAACGCATGGCATTACATTTTATATGCTTTTACCACGCATACATTTACAACGAAATTCGTTGTAAATGCATGAATGGCAAAAGCATGTTTTTTTTAATGTTTGGATAAGGTAAGTATGGGTATAGGGGTATATGTTTTGGGGTACTGAGGTATATGTTTTGGGGTATTTGGGTATTTTAAGGGTTCAGATATAGTTTTGGGTTATGGGGTACAGGTGTAGTTTTAGGGTTTAGGGACAGGTGTGGGTTTTGGGGTACAGGGGTATTTTTAGGGTTCAGGGCTAGGTTTGGGTTTTGGGGTATAGTGTTTTTAGGGTTCAGGGGTAGGTTGGGGTTTTGGGGTACAGAGGTATTTTAAGGGTTCATGCCTAGGTTTGGGTTTTGGGGTACAGGGGTATTTTTAGGGTTTAGGGCTAGGTTTGTGTTTTGGGGTACAGGGGTATTTTAGGGTTCAGGGGTAGGTTTGGGTTTTGGGGTACAGGATTATTTTTAGGGTTCAGGGCTAGGTTTGGGTTTTGGGGTACAGGGTATTTTTAGGGTTCAGTGGTAGGTTTGGGTTTTGAGGTACAGGGGTATTTATAGGGTTCAGGGCTAGGTTTGGGTTTGGGGGTACAGGGGTATTTTTAGGGTTTAGGGATAGGTTTGGGTTTTGGGGTACAGGGTACAATTATAGGGTTAAGACGGGTTAGATTTTAAGGGTGTTGGGGTATTTTAAGGAGTAAGGGTGGGTTATGATTATGGGGTGCACGGGTATTTAAAGTGAGCATGGTGGGATTAGCACACGATATGAGACATGGCATGAAGGGCGGAACGTACCACACGCCCCCAGCGTTTGTCACGCCCACAGCACAAGCCCACAATACAACGCAGACACGCCCACAAGGGACTACTTTGCTGGCACAGTTCTTTTACCTTTTAAATGTATATGGTGGGCGTCTACATAGCCTATGCCCTTCTGCTGCAACTGCCCTTTCCAACGCTGTATTGGGTGTTGTGATTGGTGCTGTGGTTCCTGAGATTACCCGCCTCAAAGGTTTGGCCCCTCTCTTCATTATATTAATATGGATATATATCATAGGTGAATCAGTGGGTAGATGATTCAGTAGGTGCGTGACTGACTGTATATGTGAGTGATTAGATGTCTCAGTGAATATATGGGTGAGTGACTTGTGTGAATGTCTGTATCAATCTTTCTGTTGGTGGCTGTATGAGTGGGTACGTGAGTGGCTGTATTGGTGAGTGATTGGTTGTCTGAGTACCTGTATGGTTGTTTGAGTGTCTGTGTGGGTGGAAGAGGGGGTGCGTGACTGCCTGTATGGATGAGTGAGGGGGTGATACAATGGCTGTATGGGTTACTAAGTGCATGTGTGAAGGGCTTTATGGGTGAGTGAGTGTGTAAGACTGTGTGGGTGAGTAAGTGAATGTGTCATTGGTATATGGGTGAGTGACTGGGTATGTGAAAGGCAGAATAGGTGAGTGATGGGGTATATGAGTGACTGTATGGATGAGTGAGTGAATGTGAGAGTTGCTGTATTGGTGAGTTTGTGCTTGTGTCAGTGACTGTATAGGTGAGTGAGTACATGTGTGTGTAATTGAGTGGCTGTGTGTGTATCTGTATGGTTTAGTAAGAACTTGTATGATTGTATGAGAGACTAAGTGTGTTAGTAGCTCTATTGGTGACTGACTCAGTGTATGAGTGCTGAATGGGTGTATGAGTGTATATGTCAGAGGTTGTTTTAGTGACTGAGTGGCTGTATGCGTGAGTGAATGGATGTGTGTGTGTAGATCTATGAATCAGGGAGTGGGTGTGTAAGTACTGGTATGGGTCTGTGCATGGGTTTGTGAATGGTTGTGTGGGAGTGGGTGTATGAAAGGTTCTATGGGGTGTGAGTAGGTGCATCAGTGTATGATGTCATCAGTGATGTCATCACTGATCTAATTTGAGATGTCATCAGTAATGTCACTGACCATGTCATGAGTGATGTAATATGTGAGGTCATAAGCAGTGCATTGTGGGGGCGAAAGTAATAGTTTTTTCAATAAGTTTCTAAAGTTTTTTTATTCCATTTCAGAACTATAATGTCTCTGTAACGTTTGGTGTTTTCAGTGAACTTCTAAGGTTTTTTAAATGCTAATTCCTAACTATAACATCCATGTAATCTTTGTTTTTATCAGTGAATTCCAATGTTTTTTTTAAGTAGTAGTCGCATTTGCAGAGTGGTGGAAAACAGGGGCTGGACTTCCAACCAGCTCTCAGGAATCCCACTGTGTAGGACTTACAGGAGGTACCAGGAGGGCTTCTTGGCCCCCAAGGTACTTCAGGAGTAAAGAGGACTCCATCCCCCAACCAGTACTGTGCCAGACGGTGTGTTTGCAGAGCGTTGGAGAAAAGGGGCATGGCCACCGAAGACCTCTTACCATTCCCGCTGTGTGTGACTTTCTGGAGGTAACAAGAGGGGTAGTTGGTCACCAAGGACGTCCTTCGGGGCCAACTACCCCTCCTGTTACCTCCAGTAATTCCCACACAGCAGGATTGCTGAGAAGTTGTCAGAGGCCACGCCCCCTTTCTCCACCACTCTGCAAATGCGCCTCCTAGTGCACTACTAGTAGGGGGATGAAGTCTCCTTGGCTATTGAGGGTCTTTGGGAGCTAACTATCAACCAGTTACCTTCAGTAAGTCCCACACAGTGGGTTCGCCAAGGGGTTTTCTGTGGCCACAACCTGTTTCTCCCACACAGCAGGATTGCTGAGAAGTTGTTAGAGGCCACGCCCCCTTTCTCCACCACTCTGCAAATGCGCCTCCTAGTGCACTACTAGTTGGGGGGTGAAGTCCCTTGGCTCTTGAGGGTCCTAGGAGCCAACTGCACCTCCAATTACCTCCAGTAAGACCCACACAGCTAGATTGTTGAGAGGTCGTTGAGAGGTCATCAGAGGATATGCCCCCATGGCTCCAGGAGGGGGCCCGCGCAGCCCTTCTTCTATCTTCTCTTTAACCCCTGGGAAGTGATGATCCCCGGGTTCTGGGTCTGCGAAGGACCCCCTGCATTATTTTTCTATATTTGCTCCGGGGAGGTGGCAGTCCCCGGGCTGTATTAAATGAAAGTCCTGGAGAAGTGGTGAGAAGTGGTGAGTCCCCCTCCTTGATAGCATATTCTTACCCTGCCCCCTTCTCTTCTTTAACTATTTTTGTGGGACTTAGCTTCAAGCCAAGTCCCAAGATGGCTGCCAACACTTCCTTGTTGAAGTGATGGCAGCCAATTACATTTTAGAATGCGTGAATCCACTGCAAGGACTAGCGTCCCCAGATATTTATATTTTTTAAACTTAAATATATTTGAAACTACTGACCGGATTTACACCAAATCACAAAAAGCATGCTTTCTGGACAAACATCTAGCTTTCTGCCAAATTGGTGTAATTCCGTTCAGCGGTTCGGACTGTAGTTGTGTTAAAAAACCTGAATGCCTGCAGCTGAATATTCTCAGACACTCCTTTTTTTGGGTCCTGCTCTTGCCAAACTTCACTGACTCCCAAATATAAAGAGAGTATCCTTTAAAGCTCTCTGATTTTATCACACGATCCTGAACAGCAAAGGCCCCGCTATCTACATGCCTTGATCAAGCCCTACAAACCTAGCAGGTGTCTCAGATCTGCTGAAGCTGTGCTCTCGGTAGACCCATGAGCAAAAAGAGCACGGATGGGTGGTCGCTCCTTCAGGTCATTGGCCCGATATCCTTCTGTTGGATCTAAGACAGGAACGTTCAGAACTGATCTTTCGAAAAAAACGTAAGACTTGGTTCTTCAAACAAGTCTAATTAGCCATTATATCACTCCAGGACCTTTTGAGGATGGCTTCTAGTGCGGAAACACACATTTCTATATTATTATTATTATTCTTTTTTCATCTCCTTGTTTGTTTCCATTGCTATGGTGCTCACTATGGGCCCTTATCATAGAAGGGAAGAGGAATTAACGTCCATTCAGTTCCCCTGAATAGGTACCTTAATAATCACAAAAGAGAATGGACACTTGTATCTACAATAACCAATGGCTATTTCTTGACAACCCTCATAGACGCTGTGATTTTGTTGTTGCGGTGTATCTTTTATCCGCCCCTTCTCTAGCGTCATGGCATAGTCATCGGGTTGTCAAGTAACGTGCTATATGCCTGCCTCACCCGAGGCAACCTCTGGTAAGTGTAGAAGTGTCCAGAGATAGTTAGAACTGGTCCAGAGGGATTAATGTGCAGTGCCAATAAGTGGGTATAAAAACAGTGTTGCACCAGAAACCAAAATTTATTATAAGAAGATGCACACTGTGAATTAAAACAAGGGGGAATAGTGATATATTCGGTAATCGAGTTACAGGATTACCATATAACTCTATCAGTAGGTCAACATGTTTCAGCTCTATTGGGCCCGCAAGGGTCTGTAGAGCTTTCGTCAGGACAAAAACAGAAACTTGATACTCACACAATTAGTGTAGTTTTTAATGGGGGGTATGAGATTCTCATACTGAGATTCCTTGGTTGCCGGTTAATCTCTCTACATCAGGCGGCCAAGAAATTCGCATTACACGTGGCGTTTGCCTCGTGTTGCCGAGCAATTACTGCTAGTGCTGACTCTGCCCCTGGGAAAGTATGGGCCCCCTTGTGCTGCCGGAACGTCACTTTTTGTGACTCTCCTTGGCGCCCAAACCTGCTACATATTTACAATGCAGCACTAAGCCACTTTTTTTGCCTTAATGCCATGCCGCCTCGTAAATATCGTTCTCTTTAACGCAGTGGGTGTTGCTGGGGGCATTTCCAACAACATCCATGGCTTTTTGACACTGCCCCAGATTTCTGAGAAATCGTAAATCTGAGGCAGTGCCAAAAACGTACGCCTCATCAGGGGAGACATAAGGGAGGCATAACAAAGAGAACTATCTTTATTTTTCCTTGTTTTCCATTTTCTATGTGTGCTAGAAAGAGGAAAAAGCCTTGTGATTACTTTTGTGCAGGAAGGTTTTCCTTTGTGCGCAAAAAATAATCATCCCCACAAAGCACGCACCCTTGCACCATGGCGCATAGGTGCCTGCATTGGCGCACGGTAGGGGAAAAGGACAGAAATGTGCCCTATCTGACAGATAGGTGCATTACTGCCCTTTTCTTTTGCCGTAGGGCAGCGCAGCAGGTAGGCCTGCAGGGCTGCCCTATGGCAAAACCTCATAAATGAGGCCCTATGGGTGTGAGATGTCGCAGCATTAGCCTTTTATATTTTTCCTTGTCATGGTGGTGTTCTTCTGTCCCTCTGTTGGTTTCTGTGCGATTCTGTTGCAATTCCTATTAGTGGCCTGCCTATAGTTTGTGATGTATGTCAAGCATGGGTTTGTGGAGCTTTATGTCCGGTTGTCCAGTAGTACTACTATAGTAGAACTAAGGCCACTTTGGAAAATTGGGCCTGATTTACACTTTTGTAGGTGTGTTGGTAATTTTCATGGGACACCCTGTGTTCCTCTGTTTTTCCCCTTACTACACCCATTAAAAAGACGATATTTCACATTTTGGGTATGCGTTCACACCAAGGGCCCGATGTAGGTAATCCCAGATTACCGATTCTTAAATACCAAATCATACCAATTCGGTATTTAAGAACAGGCAAATGGGATGTAGGTATTTTTACCGAAAAAATTACCGAATCGGTAAGTTTCGGTAATTACCGAATCGGTAAATACCGATTCGGTAATTGCCATTCATTCCTATGGGCCTGGAGGCCCATAGGAATGAATGCCAATTACCGATCGGTATTTACCGATTCGGTAAAAGGGGGAAACATTGAATGGTGGCAGGGTGTCACTTTGACACCCTGTTGCACCCCTCAATTGTGTATGGGTGCACATGTTGCATACATAATGTCTGCAACATGGCACTGATAGAAAAGCAAAAAAATGCTTTTCCAAGGTTTTCATTATTTACCACCAACTTGTAGTTGGTGGTAAATAACGAATCCTAAAAGGGGGGAAGCACTCATTTGAGTGCTCCCTACATAGCAAAATCGCTAATTTACCGAATCGGTATTTTAAGGAATCGGTAATTTACCGATACCTTAAAATACCGATTTGGTAAATTACCGAATCAGTAAAATGCCCACCTACATCTCATTTTCCAAATACCGGTCGGTAACGGCCGAAATTACCGAATTTCGGCCGTTACCGACAGGTATTTGCCTACCTACTTTGGGTCCCAAATTTCCATCTTGGTAGTATGTTCCGCCTGTGGAATATAGGTGCATGGCTAGATAGTCCAAACACGGTATATAGGTTATTACCATATGTACATTTCCAAATGGATCTGCATACAATCTACGTATGTTGCCGTACATCTCCACGCCATAGGAAACAGCTTTCGTTATAAATGACCCCGCGTCACATCTCATGGCCCCCGTGCATAATCAATGCTCCTTCTCGCCCTGGCTGGGTGCACGCTCGACACCGAGCTACAACAAGGGTGGGTTACCGAGGTCTGGCGCCTGAAATGCACAAAAACTTGTAAAGCTGAACATTCTAAGCCCGCTTTTCCCGTAGTATGGAAGGTGGCCCCTGCTGCCTGGCGCCATCTGCACTTTCTTTTCGGAGTTTACAGCAGCGATGACGTGAGCCCATCTCATCTTGAACACGAAGCGTCTATTTTAGGCAATGCGGTGTCAGGATGATTGGCAGTCCACCTCCTCAGCACCCGCTGCCGGGGCTTCCTGCAGAGGACCAGGCCTCCTAGAGCGTGTTATCGTGTGGCGTTATCCCCTGACCTTTGACCTATCTAGTGCCTCGAGTTACACGGGGGAACATGGTACTAACTATAGCTCCTTCTCAGAAACAAACCTGCCCCGTTGTCCTAACCACACTTAGACGTTCCGAAAAAGAGCAAAGCTTTCTATAAAGAAGAAGGCATTCAGTCCCCACTCTAACCAGTTCACTACCAGGCGCGTCTACTTTAGCATCTTGTTACCTGGACTTTCAATTCCTCACGCTGTCTGTTCCTCCTAACACTGTCCATGTGACATGAACTTACCTAAACTGTCCATTTTTTTATTAGCAAAGCCTTTCACTTTGACCACTTGGCAATGACTTTCTGAGAAATATAGATCATGTGGCTTAATTGTGGGAAGTGGCTTCAGAGGTCTAACAATTTCCTGGGGCATCATTAAAAGTGAGCAATGTCTTCACTGGGGCATTATGCAAATTTGCAGTGTTGTTACTTGGGGCCAGATGTACAAATAATGTTTCCGGTCAAAAACAGCTCTAGTCGTAGAATTCGCAGAATCAGCTGTTTGCAACTGGAAAACTGCTTTTTCAAATGCACGAAATGCAAATTGTGCGAATCCCAGGCCAGATGCATTAAGAATGTTTGCTTTCGCAAATGGCCCAATATGCAGAATTGGGTCCTTTGCGACCGCAAAAATGCCTTTTCTGATGTACAAAGCCCAAATTGTGATTCGGTAACTTGTTACAGAATTGCAGTTTGGTTTTCGGTATTTTAAAAGAGAGTTTTGAGGGTTTCCCTTCCAAATACCAAATCGTAGTGTCATGTACAAATGTTCTGTGACTGAAATGCGATTGCAAAACAATCGCAATTTACTGCCAACTCAAAGTTGGTGTAAACCCATTCGCAAATAGGAAGAGTTCCCCAAGGGACCTCTTCCCCTTTAAGAATGGTTGAGAAATATTTCTTAAAAAATGAATCTTCAAAGTTTCACTTTTTAGTTTTTAAACACAACCCGTTTTCCTTTAAGGAAAATGGTATTCGTTTAAAAAAAGATTGCTTTATTTGAAGGCAATCACAGACATGCTGGCCTGCTGACCCCAGCCACCATCTGTGTGATTGCAGCGGTTCTCAGTGGGTCACAAATTGCAACCTACCTCATTAATATTCATGAGGTCGGTCTATTTGCGACCCACTATGAAAAGCAAAAGAATTTCATACATTAGGAATCTCCTAATTGCGATTCGCAAAAAATCTCCTTATTGCGGTTTGCAAAAAATCGCATCAGGTAATTGCTATTCCTATTTTCGTACAAATGGCGGCACAATTTGCAATTGTGATTTGGTATTTGGAAGGGGCGTGTTTTGAGCATCCCATCCAAATACTGAATCGGTATGGTATGTATTACTGTTTTGCAACCAAATTCCAGTCTCAAAACAATAATATTTGTGAGACGATTTTAAAAGTGGTGGTAACCTAAATGCAAATGGGACGGGGTCCCCTAAGCACCCCTTTCCCTTTGAGTACGTTAAAAAACACGTTTTAATTATAAAAACAGACAGTGGTCCCACGGTCACTGCCTACTCAAAATATGAAACTTCATAGTTTTATTTTTATTCTTTTTAAACACATCCCATTTTCCTTGAAGGAAAACAGCTGCATCTAAAAAAATGCTTTATTAAAAAGTGATCACAGGCATGGTGATCTGTTGACCTTCAGGCCACCATCTCTATGATGGCTGGGATTGCCAATGGGACTCAAATTGCGACTTACCTCATTAATATTCAGGAGGTAGGTTGATTTACGACCTACTAGGAATCGATATTTGGGAGAAAAAAATATTAATTTATTAGGAATACTGATTTCCTAATTGCGATTCAGAGAATATCATAATTAGGAAATCGCTATTCCTAATGTCTGTACATCTGGCCCTGTGTTTTTGTAAACATTTTGCTTTGGGGTTATTAGGGAATAGTAGAAACTGGGCAGTGTGCTAAATGAAATATAATGAGAACTGTAAAATGTACTTACTGGTTGGGGGGCCATTACTTGTCAGCCTCTGCCAGTTCCTGTGTTGTCTCCAAGGGCATCTTAACTTTTACAATCCAATAGGATAACAGTTCAATCAAAGACTACTGCACGTGGTCCTACTCATACGGCTTATTAAATCAGCATAAAATAAATAATACCCAATAAAATCAATGTCCGGCCAGTGCTAGTTCTTCAAACAAGTCTAGCGCTTTTATGAACCGGCAATTAATAAGTATGGTTAAAAGGCTGGTACGTCGTGAAAACTAGAAGGGAATAGTAACTTCTTGAGATGAGATGTGAGGCAAAAAATATTTTTCTTGTTTACACTTGAGGTGCTTCATTTTCTGTAACATTCACCCTGTGACCAGTGGTATCATGTGGAGCAGAACATGGGTACACTTGGAGCACTTTAGGATTTGTTGGTTTTGCTGTAGTGTTCATTATTAACATCTCAGTCGTTGCGGAAAAAGTTCCAGACCAAATAAATACAACGGGCCTTGTTATATATGTCTAAACCTTTGTTTCTATTTTCTTTAATTCTGTGATGAAGGCCCAGCTGGTGACTTCTCAATTGAAACATATAAAATATTTTCTTCATCCAAAACGGCCATTACCCAAAACAACAAAAGTCTTAATCAATCAATCAATCAATCAAAAACATTTGTAGAGCGCGCTACTCACCCGTAGGGGTTTCAAGGCGCTGGGGGAGTGCCGCTACTGCTCGAAGAGCCAGGTCTTGAGGTATTTCCTGAATTTGAGGTGGTCCTGAGTCAGTCGTAGGTGGGCGGGGAGGGAGTTCCACGCCTTGGCCGCCAGGTAGGAGAATGATCTTCCTCTGGCGGTGGTTCTGCGGATCCGTGGGACGGTGGCGAGGGCGAGGCTGGCGGAGCGGAGTTTGCGTGTTGGAGTGTAGAACGTGAGGCGGTTGTTGAGGTATTCGGGACCTATGTCATGGAGCGCTTTGTGTGCATTTTATGTTGTTTTTTGTGTTTGTTGGACACGTTTTTTCTGCTATAGACAAAGTGACCAGCGATGCTGAGAACAGTGGGTTGACCTGGTGAGTACCTGCTAGCTCTACCCTGGGTGGTTCGCCCGTGAGGGGTCGTTTTGTCTTTCTCACATTTTTTCCACATTCTTTTCACGCACACACTAATTCTGTGGTGTTAATCGTCTATTTAGACGTACTTCTGCTTGACTGTAATTAATTGATTAGCAAGTGTTGTCCCCTCTCGAGAGACTGTCAGTGGAATGGAAACAATTTTAGATAAAGAAATTTGTTAAGGTAATTTATGTATAGCAATTAACCATGAGTAAATAACAGGTTTGTTTTGCAAAAACATTTAAAGTTTTGTGATATATATACACCACGTATGATACAACGATAAGCGTTCTTCACACGGTTAACATATACTTTTTGCCTTGTGGGCGGGTATTGTTGATTTATGTGATTAATGAGTGGAGGGCTACCCGTTCCCAAAATAACCCTCTGGGCTCCTTATTGATAGATAATGCGTAGGTGAGGAGTCTGAACGTGATCCTTTTGTTGACGGGGAGCCAGTGCAGGTCTCTCAGGTGGGCTGATATGTGGCTGTGGCGGGGGATGTCGAGGATGAGTCGTGAGTCTGTATACGTTGGAGTCTTTTCTGAAGTTTGACTGTGGTTCCTGCATATAGGGCGTTTCCGTAGTCTAGTCGGCTGGTGACGAGGGCCTGGGTGACCATCTTTCTAGTTCCGGTAGGGATCCACCGGAATATCTTGCGGAGCATGCGCAGGGTGTTGAAGCATGAGGATGAGATGGTGTTGACTTGCTTGGTCATCGTGAGAGAGGAGTCCAGGATGAATCCCAGGTTGCGTGCATGGTGGGTGTCGGTGCGGTGCCCAGTGCTGTGGGCCACCAGGAGTCATCCCAAGCGGATGGGGATGGTCCGAGGAGGAGGACCTCTGTCTTGTCTGAGTTCAGTTTCAGACGGCTGAGTTTCATCTATTCAGCGACGTTTTTCATTCCTTTCTGAAGGTTGAGTTTGGCGGTGGCTGGGTCTTTGGTGAGGGAGAGTATGAGCTGGGTGTCGTCGGCGTATGAGATGATGTTGAGGTTGTGTTTGCGTGCGATGGTGGCGAGGGGGCTCATGTAGATATTGAAGAGGGTTGGGCTGAGTGATGAGCCTTGGGGTACGCCGCAGATGATCTCAGTGGCCGCCGAGTGGAAGGGAGGGAGGCCGTGTTACATTCTGCTTTTCCTCCCTCTTTGTCCTTTCTTAGTGTTGGTGTCTGCTAGTCTATGTCATGTCTCTGTGATGTCATCCAGGATTCTACCTGTTGCTGTTCAAGGGATTTATTAGTTACCTGGAGGCTGAGCAGGAGGTTATCTGCTCCGTGTGGGGTTACAATTTCATCTACTTATCTTTATTATTAACTTAACCTGGAAGTAAGCTACAATAAATCAAACCTATTTTTATATACTGGATTTTGGACTTTTAATTGTTACAGGCGGACTCTCTGGGTTCTGTCAGAGAGGTACGAGGTGATCCAGTCCAGGGCTTTACCTTGGATCCCGGCGTTGTGGAGGCGGCATATTAGGGTGCGATGGCAGACTGTATCCAAGGCGGCTAATAGGTCTAGGAGGATGAGGGCAGTTGTTTCCCCGTTGTCAAGTAGGGTCCCGATGTCGTCGGTGGCTGCGATGAGGGTGGTCTCGGTGCTGTGGTTGGCTCGAAATCCAGACTGGGATGGGTCGAGGGATCCATTGGCCTTGAGGAATGCGGTCAGCTGTTTATTGACGATCTTCTCAATAACTTTTGCAGGGAAGGGAAGAAGAGAGATGGGGCGGAAGTTTTTGAGTTTTTTAGGGTCCGCTGTGGGTTTCTTCAGTAGGGTTGATCTCTGCGTGCCTCCAGGTCTCTGGGAAGGTGGCAGACGTTTATGACATTCCGTAGGTGGGGAGCGATGATGGTGTCGGCTTTGTTAAAGATGTGTTGAGGGCATGGGTTGGAGGGAGAGCCGGAGTGGATGGTGTTCATAGCATGGGTGGTGTCTTCGGTGCTGAGGGTGGTTGTAGGGGGCGTTGGTTCAGTGGCTGGGGGTGGAGTCTGGGTGCCGAAGCTGTCGTGGATAATGGCGATCTTGCGGTGAAAGAACGTGGCGAGGGAGTTGCAGAGGTCTTGCGATGGTGTGATGTTGTTGCTGCTGGTGCTGGGATTGGAGAGCTCTTTTAAGATGCTGAAGAGTTCATTGCTGTTGTGTGTGTTGTTGTCCAGCCATTCTTTGAACAATGTCTTTTTGGTGGTGCAGATCAGCTGGTGATGTTTGCGGGTGCCGTTCTTGAGGGCTGTCATGTTTTCTGTCGTCTGTTGGTGGCGCCAGGTTTTCTCAAGGGTTTGGCAGGATTTCTTTGATTCTTTGTGGTCGTTGGTGGTGCAAGGGCGTCGGCGCATTGCGGGCTGCGTTGTTGGTGTCAGTAGTGTTGATTGGTGGGTTCTGGCTCAGTGATGTGGTAAGCTGGTCTGCGGTGACTTTGCTCCAGCATCTACGTGGGATCTGTTGCGGGCGGTGGTGGGATGTGGTCTTCTTAAAGAAGAAGTGGATGCAGCTGTGGTCGGTCCAGTGTAGTCCGGTGGAGTGGCTAAAGGCAACATGGCTGCTGGCGGAGAAGATGGGGTCGAGCATGTGGCCGGCGTAGTGGGTTGGAGGTGTTCACCAGTTGATTGAGTCCGAGGTTGGCGAGGTTGTCGAGCAGGGTGGTGGTGTTGTGTCATTGTTGTTCTCCAGGTGGAAGTTCAGGTCCCCTAGGAGGCTGTAGTCTGATGAGGCGAGGGCATTTGGGCTGATGAAGTCGGCGATGGCTTCACTGAATTGTGTGCGTGGGCCCGGGGGTCTGTAGATGAGGGTTCCTCTGAGGGTGGTCTTGGGGTTGGTGTGGATCTGGAAGTGTAGGTGTTCGGCGGTGGTGAACGCATCTTCGGAGTTGGTCATGACGCCGATGGTGTTCCTGTAGATGATGGCGATTCCTCCTCATGTTTGGTTGACGCGGTCCTTTCGGGTGATCTTGTAGCTGTCTGGGATGGCTATGGCGATGTCGGGGGCTGAGGAGGCGTTCATCCAGGTTTCTGTGAGGAAGGCGACCTCTGGTGCTGTTGTGTCGAGGAAGTCCCAGAGTTCGACGGCGTGCTTGTGGACGGAGCGGGTGTTGAGCAGGATGCACTTGATGTGGTTGTTGTTCTTGCCTGGTCCGGGTGGTGGGGTGCAGGTTCGGACGCAGGTATATTTGCAGGTTTGGCAGGAGAAGGGTCCGTGGGTGCGCTTTGGAGTGGCTTGGTAGCAGGCGGATGGTTGGCTGGTGTTGAGTGCGTGGAGGGTGGTGGGGTCGTACTTCTGTCGGGTTTCTTGGTTTCGGCTGGTCCAGGGGTTCTGGCGCTGGGCGCGGACGGGTGCAGACGGGCTTGCCTTTGGCACGCCTTCGGCCGCCCGCTGTGCGCGTCCATTGCGTGGCCTCCATATGAGGGGCTGAGGGAGGGAGGAGCAGCTGGGAGGCGGGAGCGGGACGGCGAATGGGGCACCAGGGGGGCTGTGCCACAGGGGAGGCAGCGGCGGGAAGCGCGAGGGAGGGGAGCAGGAGGGGGGTGGTACAGAAGGAAAACAGGGGGCCTGGGGGAGAGGGCACAAGGGCACGAGAGGGTGGCAAAGAAAACATCAACAGAACAGCAAAACAATTGCAGAACAAAACAACAGAACGGAAGTCACAGAGCAAAACAATCGAGAAACCGAGGAGAACAGCACAAGTCTGACTCAGGCAGCGATCCTGGTCACAGCGGGTGGCGGCAGCAGGACAGCAGCACAGGAGGACCGTGTGGCGGCTGAGGGGGCCGACCTACCTGCTGGCAGGGTCAGGGGTTGTGAAATCGTAATATTAACTAAGTAAAGCCGGTGATGACGTTTTTTGGTGCTAAGAGACTTAAAGTTACTCTGGTGACTAGTGCACAGTGAGCGTCCTGCAAAGCTAGAAACTAGGTAAGACGCAACTGCTCAAGCATTTGTGCTACAAGGGAACATGGCGGATGGCTAGTCCGACCGTGAGCACTGTCGCGTCTCCTCCGGATGCATGCTGCTGAATTCCTGAGCCTTTCCTGAAGGGAACCTTTTGCACCTTCCACTCCCCTGCATTCCTGCAGTACCGCTCTCGCTGTCCCGGTCCCCCATGGCACCGTGGCCCCACGGTCCCATTCCTTACCGGCATCTCGAGCGTTCTTCTCTCTGACCGGTGGAGGGGCGCAGCGTCTTCTCGCAGCCTGGGAGGCTTCGCTCCAGAGCATCTTTACTTTCTTGGTCCTCGAGAGTTCGGGAGTGTGGCGGAGCTGGCTGGTAGACGCAGCTTAGCCCGTGCACTGCCAGGGGTGTTTGCTCCATGCAGCAGATAGCGTTCGCCTGAATAGGCGCGCCGCTTCCAGGAGATCCTTCCGGGGCACTCCAGGCAGAATTCGTCCCTGCTGGGTGCCCTGCTCCAAAAGTTTCATTACTGGAGGTTCCGAAGGGGCTGAACTGTCTGGAAGATTGTTGCTGCACTAGCGTTGCAGTGGCCCCCCTCAGCTTCCACCTGCCTCTTCAGCCCTTTCTTTGCCATCAGTCCTTTATTTGCCGATGAACGCTCTGATAGCAGGGAACCAGGCACTGTTCTCCCTTCTAAACAAACACCACGAAGAAAAGGAAAAGCAAAATCTACTAAACTAGATCCTGCGCAGGATGAGCAAGCAAGACGGGGGTGGGGGAAGCATCTGATGTGCATATGTTCTCTGAGACTGGTGATTTTACTATTTCACTCCCACAGAGAGTTTAGTTTGTGAAAAGGGAGTAGAGGTCCCTAGTAGATATGCTTTACGAAATAAAAAATGTAGTATTTCGGGCACTCTTGTAAACTCTACTATGATTCCACATGCCCCTATTTTTTGGGAAACTCTGATTGAAAAGCCCTGTAGGAAAAAGGGAAAATTCATCTCTTAACCCTCAGAATTATTCTTCAATACCCTCAGTACACAACAAAAAGAAGCACACCAAGTTAGGATAACTGCGCCCCTTAGATCCTTTTTTAAGGTACACGCAAAAGTCCAACAGGCTGGGTCAACCTCCCTGGAGACGATGGAGTCTTATGAGAACAAGGGGGTTTCAGCCGAGGCTTCTGGGGTAAGCATGGATCCTAATAGCGCTAATAACTTAGCTGAAGGGGCGGTGCATTTGAATATTGCTACCTCTAATAGGTTTCAGGTCATAGGGGATTGCGATGGCGACCCAGTTAACACCCCTGTTATGACAAGCCGAGCTTCCATCCCGCCGGCCCCTGGAGACTCTTCAACTTCAAACAGCCCTAAACATTGGATCTGGCAGATATGTTGGAGGCTCTTACGTCAGTGATTAGAAATACATTTGCATCTCGGAAAGGAATCAGGATAAAAGACTCCTGTGAGACTTTAGAGGCCAAGATGTCGGCAATTACAGAGAGAGTCTCTGCCATACAAGCCTCAGTAGAGGCCCTTAATAAGAAAGTAGAGACCAATCGAACCAAGATACATCACTAAAAAGTGGTGAAAAAGCCATGTTGGACAAAATTGAGTCCCTAGAAAATTATGCTAGGCAAAACAATATTAAGATTCTCAATATACCAAAAGGTCTGGAGGTAGATAACATCAAAAGTTTTTTCATAAATCTACTAAAGGAGTTTATTCCCATCATCGATCCCCAAGACCTAGAGGCTGACGTTTAGAGAATTCATAGAGAACCCTTCTAAAAAAATCTGAATAGTAAAACTCCTACGAGAATTTTGGTTAACTTCAAGACATGTACACTAAAAAAGCGAGTGCTGTCTGAGGATGTAAAAGCTGGGAGTTTCACTAAAGGGGAGTCGTCATTTCAGATTAGATCGGTTCTCTCAAGAATCACGCAAGACAGGCAGTGGGAGCTCAGAAATTTTGGCAGACTCTAAGATCCTTAGGGTCAACTGTCCAGCTGAGGTTCCTGTCCCTTCTTAATGTCATGTGGAATAATAAAATGCTCAACTATAGGGATCCCAAGGAGGTAGGGACTGTTATTGACCAAATAAAGGCTCAGGGATATATATATATATTTTTTCTTTTGATGTAATTGTTGTAATGCGGAGGGTGATGTGAACTCCAATGGGTAATTCTTTCATCATACCCAGGTTATCTTTAGGGAGGGTTTCCTTACGTGGGGGGGGTCACAAGAGAAGCAATTTAGGTATGTATTTCACTAGGTGGTGAGCATATTATGGGGGGGGGGAGTTCTCATTACTTGATAGCACTAAATGAGATGGTAAATGAGAGAGGGGTAGGCCATGACCAAGTCATCTGAGTTGCTAAAATCCAAATACCTATTTTCACACCAATAAAATATTAACATGGAATGTTAATGGCCTTAGAGTAGCGGGTAGACGAAGGAGGATCCTCCAATATTTGAGCCAATCTAACTATAATATCATATATTACAAGAAATACATCTAACCATTGATGAATGGGAGGCTGCTCAGTCCAGGCAGAAATGGATTGGAAGCTCTCTTCATACAACCCAAACATGTTGCACAAAAGGAGTAGCTCTTGTTTTTTTTTTAAATCGGCAAAGTTCAACCCTAGGGGCCTTTAAGGTGGAAATTAAGGGGCGATAGATTATTGCAGATGTTACGATTCAGATAGGTTTGTTTTATTGGGGCACTAGGGGCCAACATAGATGATGAAGTCCCTTTAAATTCATTTACAATCACTTACTACAATCTAATTTTCCTATTATTATGGGAGGTGATTTTAATATCCTTCTGAATCCTACTCTTGATAGATATAAAGGGGTGGGTGTAGTGCCTTCTAAAATGGTTTCTTGTTATCAGAGTCTTGATGGAAGATCTAGGTCTCACAGATATCTGGAGAGCAAAAACCCAGGCAATAACCGGCCCTCAAGTTTTACATTTCCGAACAAAAAGCATGGGCATTTTTCCAGAATTGATTTTATTTCGGTAGATGCTAGGCTGATTAACAGCGTTAAAACGGTGGCACACATTTCGGAGCATATTTCAGATCACTCTGCTTTGCTGATAAATCTACAAATACAGAAAAGTTAATCGGTCAGAAGATGGATTTTGATAGATCTCTACTCTCTGATGCATCAGCAATAACGCAGCTGAAGAATGAAACCCTGTATTTTTTTTCAAATTAATGACTCATCTGCCCCATGTAATATGGGACGACATTAAGGCATTTATAAGAGACAGATTTATTAGTCTTGCCGCAAAAAAGTATAAGGAAACCAGAGCTATGATAAAAAAGCAGGAAGAAGACATCTCTGTAGCTCTGAGTGGAAATGTCTCTCAACAAGGCGATCAGGACCAGAGGGAGCATAATATGAGATTATAGCTAAGATACAGGCATTAGTAGACTACCTTGCCAGTATTACTAGAAGAAGATGGGAGGCTATTAAATTAGCTAATTATAAATACACAGAAAGATGTGGGGAGCTCCTGGCTTGGAAATCTTGCATCAACCAAACAAGGAATATAATTAAGGAAATTGCCAATGTTGAATCGGGGGGTCTGGTCAGGGAATACTAAATTAGTATTAGCATTTGAGTCCTTCTTTCAAGACTTATATACAGAGGAGCAGGCAGTGTCTGACACCCAGATAAAAGATTATGTTGATAGAATAACAATACCTTCACTGGTTGATGACCCATCTCTACGGTTGAACCAAAACATTTCCCTAGAAGAACTTAAGGCTACAATGAAAAATCTAAAATAAGGTAGCTCAGGGAGGGGTAGATGGTATCCCAAATGGGTTTTATATTTCTCTTGATGAGGAAATAGCCCCGGTTTTGGCAAATATGTTTGATAGCATCTTCTCCGATGGTCTCCCAATTCCTAAGTCCTGTAACGAAGCAGCCGTCAGTCTAATTTTGCAACCTAGTAAAGACTCGAAAAAATTTGAGTCCTACAGGCCTATCTCATTGCGACTATAAAATCTAAGCACAAATTTTAGTGGGGAGGCTGAATCATGTGATGGGCTTCCTGATTCAGGCTAATCAGAAGGGAGGTTGTCAACTTCACGATTTAACTTGCGATGAGTTTGGTGCAATTGATATCACCTCAGCTGAAAAACTACCTTTTACCATCTTTGCTTTTGACACGGCCAAAGCCTTTGATAGGGTGAGCTGGCCCTTTCTACACTACATGAATCACATCTATTGGCTAGGGGATACATTTGCCAGGGCCATTGTAAACATTTATAAAACCCCTACAGCAAGGATAGTGGTCAATGGGCATCTAACCAACTCAATCAAGTTGGAGCGAGGAACTAGACATGGTTATCCTCTCTCCCCGCTACTTTTTACCTATATATTGAACCCTTGGCATGTAGTATCAGGCTGGTCAAATCTTTGCACCATTTGAATGGAATGGGTGGGTGAAAAAAGTAGCCCTCTATGTGGACGACTTGATGATCTTCACAAAGAGAGTCCCAATATCTTGCTTAGACTGGAGTGACTTTTGATTGAGTTTGGGAGGGTTTCAGGCTACTTAATTAATCCTCAAAAACAGAAATTATGTCCTGGAATACACATTTAAAATATCCCATTGGTCAAACAACAAATCAGATATTTAGTAGTATAGAGCACACATGACATCACCAGGTTAGCCCAGGTAAACCTTGAATTAAAAAGTAAGGAGACAGGAGCACTACTGAGATCCTGGGGTAGGCTCCCACTTTCCATCTTGGGCCACTCTAACTTGGTTAAAATGTCAATCCTGCCAAAATTTACATTTAATTTTTATGCCATTCCTCTATCTTTTAATCTCAAAATATGAAGGCCCCTACAAAGTGACATATCCAGCTATCTCTGGGCTAATAAGGTTGTGAGGATTGCCTAGAGGAAATTACGAAGCACAAAGTTAGACGGGGTATAGCAAGTTCCGATTTTCTTTTCTACAGTTGGGCCTTCCAACTAAAGAATGTAAGATCGCTCTTATTTGGATCTTCTTGTTTCCTTCCCTTTTTTCAAGCCATGTCTAAAAATGTCCCCCTGGATGGTGGTGGATTTCTTTTCAAGTTTGGCCATCCCAAATTTTAAAAAAAGTTAAATGAAAGGTTTTGAGATCTGCCTGTGAGCTCTGGTATCAGTTTAGAAAGACTCTTAAGATCCCGTACTATAGTGTTGTGCCCCTATCTGGAACTCTCCGGGCACGCCTGTGTGTCTTAAGGATAGTCTGTCAGCCCTATTACTGGAAGAAGGCATTGAGAAATGGGGTCAACTTTTGCAAAACAACAAACTATTCTCCTGGGATTTACTAGGTAACATCACAAACCAGAGGTTATCTAGATTCAAATTGTACCAACTGTCCAGCTGGGCCGCTAATCAGGGTAAGGATGGGGATGGAAATGAAGAATATGAGAATGTTCTCCTAGGCCTGCTCTATCAACGTAAAGAAGTATCTAAATGCAGGGCCGGACTGGGAACCACAACCGGCCCTGGCAAAGTGCTCGGCCGGGGGGGATGGTGGGGAGGGTTTGGAGGTGCCGCAAGCTCATTGCCGGGGCCGGTTTTCGGTCGATTTTGGTACAGTGACGATTTTGCAGCTGTACCAAAATCGGCCCCCAGGGGCCCAAAACCGTCCCCGACCCATGCGACGCACCGGGAGATTGCCCGGTGCCCGCTATGGCCAGTCCAGGCCTGGCTAAATGGTACTGGCTACTAGTAAAAGGGAAGCCCCCATCAACGCCTATGGAGGAGCCCTGGAGAAGAGAACTGTCATCGACCGACATAACATCTCTATGGCAAGTATTGATGTGCACCTTATGGAGTGTTCTCAAAGCTGCCTCTCTTAGGAGAAAACATCTGTTTATACTTCACAGAGCATACTTGACCCCTAAGAAGCTTGCAAAGCTGGGAGGTAAAGGTGTGAAGCCCTGCTTGAAGTGCGCCTCGGGGATTGCGGACAGTCTGCATATGTTTCAGCAGTGTCCTCGGATTCAGGGCTTCTGGTAAGACGTTGGTAAGACCATCTCAGAGGTTCTGGGGCAAGAAATTAAGGTAAGCCCGGTTTTGGTTATCTTTGGAGTTCTCCCAGAGGAGTGTACCAATTGTAAGCTTTCTAAACTCCAATCCATGTTGCTATTTATTTTAAATCTACTGGTAAGGAGAGAAATTTGTTTAAAATGGGTGTCTCCTCGGCCCCTAGTCAGTTTGGATTGGGTTGCCTCAGTTAAAAGGGTTTATATTTGGATTATGTCTGTTGTTTGAGAAAAAGTACCAGATTTTAGGTAGCGTGGGAGGAGTGGGTTAACAAGCATGATATTACAACACATTAAAAAAGGTCCAATGATTATGAAATAAGTGAGATTATGGGGGGGAGGCTAAATCTGGGGGAGGTTGCTATGCTCCTTCTCTTCTCCTCCCCAAGAGTCTTGCGGTTGGCCATTTTTAGGAACCTTGGAGATGGTAAAGTAACAGACAAGGCTGTGACCTCCCTCTGAAGGAACCAGGAAAGAGCCTATTTCCATTTATTTATGCTTATTTATGGCTGAGGTAAACAAAAAAGACCCAGCTGCTCTCAGAGTCTTTTGAAAAGGGGTAGCACTAACCTTGATTTTCCCCTGGGAGACAAAACTGGGCTGCACAGCCAAGATTTTCCAGGGAAGGACACAGAAACAAATGTGGTAATTCCCTGGATCACAAGGTTGCACCAGTTCCACCTTGGAACTGGACTGTATTGTTGAAGATCAACTACTCCTTGAAAAGGTATAATCTATGGAACCATTAGGGCTAGACAGATTATTCAAATGGTTCTGGAATCAAACGGCTGGCTCCAGCCAGCAGGACCAGACCCCAAGCACCGGCTGTGAAGCTTCAAAACCTCTAAGATGCTTTGAGGTCGGCAAAAAGTAGATAAGGGTAATGGTGTGTCAAGGGTACTACAGGCTCACTCATGCTTATGCACAAGGGTAACTCTGCAGCCCCACGACCCAGCCAATGTATGTTTCTTTGTCTTGATTCTAGTCCAGCTAGGTTGCAGGATCTTATGACTTATGGACATCTTTGTTTATTGAGGTATCCTCCATATATGTATTTGAGTGAAAGCGAGGCTTGTGTAGGTTTTTTGGAAGTCAATGCAGCTTGTCTACTTGCTGGCCAGCTACCTTTTCTTCCACAGCTCATTAAAATGGGTCTCCAGGAATCCAGGCTTAGCCGCAGCCTGATGTGAAGATGGCAAACAAGCACAGGTTCTATCTCCGTCAGTGCTTCTGCTCCGGGGTGAGTCACAGAGTTCATTCAGTGTTCAGACATTGTGCAGATGCCAGAATCAGAAGCAATGGAGAGCCAAAGGTCTGCATTCGCAATTCAAAGTCCTCTTCTCCTAATCAGGCATCTTCCTACTCTGTGTTCGCTTTTTCAATGCTTTGGCAACAGCGGGTCCAAGCTCCACTCTGGACTGGTCAATATGTGCATGAGGTTTATTCTCGGGCAGAACTCAAGTGAGGACCACCACTTTTAGGCAACTGCCAGCAACCCAGGGAGAGTTGGGAACGGTGAGATTCTCTGAAATAGAGGTAACCTACAATGAACAAATGAAGAGATGGCATCATCTACCCAGACAGTAGGTAAGACAGTCATGTTCAACACGCAGAAGAACTGCAAGCTCATGTTGCTAGACACCGGGGGCCCGATTCACAGAACTAACTTAAGACAAAATCCTTAACTTGCAACATTTTGGTATTCACAAAGGCACTTACTCATTTTGGTATTCACAGAAGGCACTTACTCATCATTGAGCAGGTGCCTTCTGTGACTACCAAAATGAATAAGTTCCTTCTGTGAATTCCAAAATGAGAAATTGTTGTAAGCTAAGGATCTTGTCTTAAGTTAGCTCTGTGAATCGGGCCCCGTGTGTCCAAATGGATTCTAACTTATTCATAATGAAGCACTCTCATACACACCACATCCTACCCATACATTAACATGGGTAAGGAACTCAAGTTGCTGGAAGTGCCAGTATGGAGTATCCACACAGAGGTACAAGTAAAAAAGGCATGTGCTTCTGAAGTATAATCACACTAAAACTGTGAATCATCTCGTATTTTGGGTTGAGGGGCTGTTAGCCACCCTCGGTGAGGTTCATAGGTTTACTTCAGGTGATCCCCTGTCAGCAGAGATGACTTAGTTTATGCCTATCTTGACTTCACAAAAGCATGCCTGGCATCTGGAAATGGTATTACTACCATGTCATTATACATCATGACAGCATACAGTTCATAATTGCAAGTAAGCACACAAGGAGTAGGGAGTGGGTGGCTCAAGGTGTAGTCTTGCTTCAGGTTTGTAAATGTCACAAATTTGTGACTTTGTTGGGATTCACAAACTCCTCTCTTATCCATTTCAACCCTGGAAATGTTAAAGACTTACTCCAGCAAAGGGCAGGAGTAACTCTTTCCACAGTGAAAAGGGGAACTTAACAAACCCCAACCTTTTTGGGTGTGTAGGGGAATGGGCTTTATTTTTTCCATGTGGAAAACATTTGTATCCATTGTAGAAATAACGGCTGTAACTGTACTCTAGGAAAGCCTTGACCGACACAGTGTCCACATAGCACTGGTGAGAATGTTTAAGAATTTCCAAAAGTCCTACTTTCAGTGGGGCTTATTTACAAGCCAAGTGCACCACTGGAACGACACTTTTAATGATGTTCCGTTGGCACACCGGGCCTACCCGTTTCTATGTGGGCATATAAAGCCACCCTGCGTGGCATTCCATGGCCTCGGAGATATGGTGTGCGCTGCATTACCATACACTACGATGGGAGGCGTGTCATGGGCGTTACGGTGCATGTTCCAATGGGACATCCATGGCATTTGACGCACTCCCAGGTTTACACCATGCTGTGAACCTGGGAGTGCGTCAGAAGCCTATGAAGGGAGGAGCGCAACGAGGAGAAATAACATTATTTTTCGTCTTTTTTCCCTCTTTCTGAGTGTGCTGCATTCAGCCACACACATAGAAAGAGGAAATAGCCTCTATTGGTTGTTTTTGTGTAGAAAGGTGCCCTTTCCTGCACAAAAAAAATCATCCCCACAACGCCGACACCGTGGTGCAAGGGTGCTTGAATTGGCTGAAGGCAGCCCTTTGAGCGCCAGTGCAGGAAAAGAGTACAGGAGGGCACCGTACCTCATAGATACGGCGCATTCCTGCATGCCTCATTTACAAGCCCATTGCAACGTCGGTGCGACACTTAATCAGACACACCAGCGGCGCAGTGTGCCTGCCCATATTTACAAGGCTTTGTAAAGTCACCCTGCATGACTTTTCATGGCCTTGTAAATATGGGCCCCCGTCACTCATTACTCCGTGTGGAAGGGGCGTTCCATGGGTGTTGCTGTGGGTGTTCCCACGCAACAACCATGGAAACTGACACATTCCCAAATTTACAAAGTGTTATAAACCCGGGAATGCGTCAGAATCCTATGCCTCCCCAGGGGATACATTGGAGTGGCGCAACGAGCAGAAATTATTTTGTTTCTCCTCGTTTTTTGCTCTTTTTATGTGTGGTGCATTCTGCGTAAGACATAGGGCCCAATTTACAAGCACTTTGCATTGCCACTGCGTCCCTTTTTTTTAACGGGTGCAATCAGTGCAACACACTGCGCCACATCTATAAACAGATGCATTAGTCAGGTATAATGTATGCAGGGTAGGCCTTCCCGTGTAAAAAAGCCCCGTAGAACTGACGTAGTAAAATTTTCAACATTTCACTGTGTCACTCAACAACTTCACTGTGTCAAAATCCTTACGCCTGCTCAGACCAGGCATAATGAATGACGCAGGGCTTTTACAATGGGACTTACCTATGTGATCTGTTGCATTGCTGGAGGTGTTTAGTATTATGACCAACTCCAGCAATGCATCACTTTTGTGCCAACAGATATGTGAGAATCCTTGCGTCTTGGAGCCCTGAATTGTACATAGAGAGCAACCATGGTGTCGAAATGACATTTGGCACAGGCGAAAGGAAACTGACATATCAATGTGACAGTTTCTTGTAAATGAGGCCCATAGAAGGAGCAAAACCCCAATAAGGATTGTTTTTGTGCAGGAAGGTGCTCCTTCCTGCAAAACAACAATCATCCCTGCAATGGAAGCACCCGTGCACCAAGGCACAAGGGCGTCAGCGTCGGCGCACAGCTGTAGTTAGTGCACTGGCCCATGGGGGAATGGAATGCAGCGTATCTTGTAGATGCAGCGAATTCCTGCCCTTTAACTTTCACGCGAGGCAGCACAGCAGGAAGGCTTGCTGCGCTGTAGAGTGTCGAAATATAGTAAATGTGGCCCCTGCCCTTTTCTTTTGACTAGGGCAGCGCACCAGGAAGGCTTGTGATGCTGCCCTACACCAACAATGTGTAAATGAGGCCCACAGTTCTTAGGAGCACGTCTGCTGATGTAAGTGTATGATAATTTTGAGAATCAGGCCTCCTAGCTGGTAGTTTAAAGCTTTTGGGTAAGTACAGTTGACCGCAACTTGCAACTCATTAAATAAATGTGAAAAATGACTAGCTACAGCTGAATACAAAACATATTTAGAGCAGCGAATGATCATGGATGTCAAATGTCAAAATTATACAACAACAAAACCTGGAGCAATTCACTTAATTTGAGCTCTGAACATATGAAGTATTAGTGTCGACCCTCGGTATGCCCCTCGCTGATTCAAATCTGTGGCGACTCAACTCATTGTATTTCCGTAACCCGGACCCTCTACTGCATTGAAAGGAAGGGACGTAAACAGCTCTCGACTGGGATTTTCATTGTCGCGACAACAGCAGCCGGCTCTGGGCCCTGGAGCTTGCAGAGGGCTATTCCCAAGCAGTGTTGGCTAGCAACGGCAGCAGGAATCCCTTGCCGGGCTTCCCAGACTCCGACAGCAGCCCCAAGGCCCTTATCCCCGCCGCGCCCACACTGTTTCTAGAAAGCAGGTATTTTTAATGACAGGATTGTGTGCAGGTAGAGCTACGCAATAGAAATGACACCGCACCGCTCTGGTAAATAGTTATTTCTGGCGTGGATTTTACTAAAACTATGTGTGTAATATTCTTACATCCGTTTGTCAGATGTTGTGCAATTCACATTTTTCTTCTGCCCTCTACTGCATACACCACGGGGCAGAGGATCAGCCCACTACAGCCATTAGATGGATACACTCTGAGTGACAGCATTATCACTTTTCACAAGCAGTACAGTTTTAAGTGCTGGGGCTACTGTGGCAAAGTGCGCTGTGCAAGACCAAAACAGTATTTTTGTTTTTAGCAAATTTCTTTAGGTTGATGAGGGCCCATCAGCTTGCACAACAATAAAGTAAGTAAAGTAAAGTTTTTATTTGCATAATTAATTAAAATCATTGCAAAGTGCACTCACAGAAAAGACTATTGCGTGGTGAAAAAAAGAGAGAAGGTACACAGATCAATTACGAACACAGAAGAATTGGAAATTAAAAGGACAGATGATAATGTCACTGGGGGGGAAACAGACGCAGGCTAGGTCAAAAGACAGAGTTAGGGGAATTAGTTTCTGAGATAAACTTAACAAAACGCGCCGCCAACTGCGGGGAGTCGCCCTTCATGCAAGCGTCTAATGCTTCTTGGCAAGTCCTGATGTTAAGAAGCAGCCAAATTGGAGGCAGCCAAAAGTTTCTTTGAGCTTGGAGTTTTCGACATATGCACAGGATATGAATAAGGTTTTCACCGTCCTGCTTGCAAAAGCGACACTGCGATGATACTTCTTTCTTGTATCCTTGGCCAAAATTGTAGGCCATCAGCGGAATTAGGCCACAACAATAAAGATGCTCAAAACCTATGACGAAACAAGCATTCACCAAACCAAAACGCTGGCATTCAATGTCAGACCTATTGTTGTTTTTTATGAAGTGTTTAATACTGTACTTCTGCTGTTTCTAAGCGCTGTAAAAACCGGTGTCACTTTTAAACAATTTAATAGTACTCAGTTTACAGACTTTGAGAAAAATGGAGTTTGAGTCTGATTTGCCAGTACTCAAACTCATGACCTGTAGATCACCACGTTTCTGCAGAGGGCTTTGAACAAGATGAGCTGCCCTGCCAGCTAAGACGGTTAAGGTTTTGCGGAATCCATGGCACACTATACAAGCCCCCTTGCATCAATTAGGGGTGTGCAAGGGTGCGTGTTGGGTGAGAGGAGACCCCCAGGTACTACAATACTAGTTTGTAAATTATATTTTTTGTGTTATCTTCTTAAATTATAGGTCCAACGGCCACACTGAAAATGGTATAACCCGTTCCCCCTTGAATGGATCAGATCTGATCCCTGTACTAAGATGTTCTTTTTAGGTTAAGTTTCAAGTTTCATAGTTATCAACTGAAGAGAGAGATAATGTTCTGGGCACCCTTTTTAACACTGTAGTTAAGAACGGATGACGTTGAGTGCAAATGTCCTGCACTGTCATTTTTGCCCAGGCAGTTACCACCAGCTTTGTGCAGGAAGTAATTGCCTTTAAATAATGTACAAAAGTAGGTAATAACGCATGCAAACTGGTGCAAAAACTTTATTCACATATCACTCACCCCTTTTAGGTCTGGCATTAATCAAGGCCTTCTGATTTCACTAAAATGATATATTTAAATATATATAATATTCTCACTAAAAGGGGCTTGCAGTCAACCTTCTTCGTCCATTGGTATGTTGTGTCATTCACGTTTTCCACCCGCTACAGTATACAGCAAGGGGCATTGAGTCAGCCCTCTTCAGCTATTGGCTATCTTCACTGTGAGTGATGGCATTCTGCTGTTGCACAAGGAGAACATCCACACACAAAGTAGTTCTCTTCAGTGCCAGGAATGACTATGACAAAGGCCCAGATTCTTAAAGGGTTAGCGCTGGGTCAGTGTTACTTTTTTAATGCAAACCCGACGCTAAACCTGTTTTGGGATTAACAAAGCAACGCAAATGGAAAGGGGCGACCACTCGGTCCCCCCGCACGTATGGCAGAGTACCACGATCCCCCCGGGAAGCCATCTTGGGCGGGAGGCGTGTCTCGGCTGGTATGCCCGAAGCGGCGTAGCCGGGGCACGCTTTTTCCCGCCCTAGAGTGGGCTGGCCTAGACACTGACGCGGCTGGCCACGCCCTCGGGGCAGGCAGGGGCGGGTTTACGCCCGCCCTGAAGACGGATAAAAGGGGACGCAAGACCAGAAGGCATCCTCTTGTTCCTGTGCTCTGAAGCTGCACCTCCTCGCTGCACGTGAGCTCGAGACGGAACGAAGAGCCAATTTTGAGCGTTGTAATCCTTCTTTTTGTCTTACAGATACTCTGTCGGAGAAATGCCCAAGAAAGGCGGAAAGAGAATGACGACTGAACAGATGCTTCGGGTCCTCATGAAGGAGATGACCGAGCTGAAGAAGCGGGTGGCAGAGAGAGAGGGGGAAGGGGGGCCGGAACGTCCTTCGGCTGGAGCAGCCCCAGGAGGGAGAGCCAAGAGGCCAAGGAGGGGACCAGCTGGTGGAGACGTCCCGGTTCCCCGTACCCCGCTTGAAGCGCCAACCCCAGTACCCGTGGAGGGGAATCCGATGCCCGTGGTGGTCACCCCGGTGTCCAATGAAGATATGCCGCCTGAGCTGGCAGCACAACTTGCAGCGTGGTTGGGCGAAGGTAGTGAGGGCGCCACGGCTGTCGACGCGCAGGCGCTGATGAAGCAACTGCGTGAGAAACGGGAGGCAGCCAAGGTGTCCGCGCCGGCTGCAGTAGTTGACAAGCCACAAGGGACGATTACGACCGCAGAGGCAGCGTCCGGTGCAGGTAAGCGGCCATTGCCGATTGCGAGGGATGAGTCAGCACCCTCTCGTAGAGAAAGGTTGGGTCAACATGTGCCTTTGGTAATTAAAGAGAAGATTTGGGCGGGGGAATATGTGAACATCTTCTCGTTGCTTGTTGATCATTATGAGGTGGAGCATGTTAAGGGCCAGAAAGACCTCATGCATCCGAGTGTTTGGCGCGCAAAAATGGCCGCCTTTAAAGTGAATGAGAATATTGGCAATTGGGGCAAAGCATGGGGGATTTTTACGTCGATCTTAGGGGAACGTAGGCCCGAGTTACTTTCCGAGTTGCCGACCTATCAGTCGCGAATCATGGGGTACTCGACGTCACACCAGGGTAACCATTGGTTCTGCTACGATAATCTTTTTAGAAAGGCTAAAGAGCATAATAAAAGCTTAACCTGGGATTGTTACGATTCTTTGACATGGGATAAAATGAAGGAGACAGGTATGTTGAAAATGCCATTGGTAGGGGGTAATGTTGGCGAATCCTCCCGCCAATATGCGGGGACGCCCTTTCGATCAGGTACGGGTACCGACGATCACTCGAGACCTGCCAGCAATACAGGGAAAAGGGGGTTCTGCTGGAATTTCAACAGAGGTAAATGTACTAGGCCCCAGGGATCGTGTAAATTTAGACATGAATGTAGTGGGTGCGGGTCGTCCCATCCTGAGTCCACGTGCAGAGCCAAAACGGGTGATAACGGGGGTAGAGGAGGCGCCAAACAGGTCTAACATAGTCCGAGGGGCGCCTTTACCTACCCCGATTGATACCTTGGCGATGATTCCCTGGCTCAGTGAATACCCGGATCGTACTTCTGCTGGGGTGCTGCGGAACGGGTTTTCGTATGGTTTCCGCATCCCAGTAGGGGACTTTCAGGGTGTGGAGAAGTGTAAAAATCAACTTTCGGTCCTACAGCATACGACCGTGGTACAGGAGAAGATCCGGAAAGAGGTTACTCGAGGTCGGGTTGCCGGCCCGTTTAGTGTACCCCCGGTGCAGAGTTTTGTTTGTTCTCCTTTAGGGGTGGTCCCCAAGAAGGACCCGGGTGAGTTTCGACTGATTCATAATTTATCAGCTCCACGTGGTCTTTCTGTAAACGATGCAATAGACCCAGAAGTGTGTTCGGTGCGGTACGCATCTTTCGATGAGGCCGTAGCCATTTTGAATCGCCTGGGGCCCGGGGCGCTGATGGCGAAGTCGGATATCGAGTCAGCGTTCCGGTTGCTCCCGGTACACCCAGACGACCAGCGTCTCCTAGGTTTCATGTTTCAGGGTCATTATTACATGGATAGGTGTATGCCGATGGGGTGCTCTATATCTTGTGCCTATTTCGAGAAATTCAGTAGTTTTCTACAATGGGTCTTCACAAAGAGGACGGGTTTCCAACATGTAATGCATTACCTTGATGACTTTCTGTTCCTTGGGGCAGCCGGGGATCTCGAATGTGGCCAGGCCTTGGCCGAATTTTGTGTATTAATGAAGCAGTTTGGTGTGCCATTGGCACCGGGTAAGACGGTGGGTCCTGCGACTTGCCTCGAGTTTCTGGGGATCGAGTTAGACTCCAGTGAGGGTTGTTTTCGTTTACCAGCTGACAAAGTGGGGAAGTTCAGGGCAGCCCTGCAAATGTGTATAAATGGATCTAAAGTTACGCTGCATCAGTTACAGCAGTTGGTGGGACAGTTGAATTTTGCCCTGAGGGTTATACCGATGGCCCGCCCCTTTTCCCGTTCAATTGCCCAAGCTATGGTCGGCCTAAAGGAGGGTCATCATCGCACGAGACTATCGGCTGAGGTCCGCCAGGACATGCGCATTTGGTTAGCATTCCTGGCGGATTTTAATGGTCGAGTCGTCTGGAACAAACCGGCCGTGTCCTCTGAAGAGCTGGGGCTATGGACAGATTCGGCAGGTAGCATAGGTTTTGGTGCCATCTTCGGCACAAAATGGTCGGCACAAAGATGGCCGACATGGTGGCATGACAATGGACTGACAAGTAATATTGCTTTCTTGGAACTTTTCCCCATTTTGGTGGCCCTAAGAACCTGGCCCGAAGGGTTCAAAGATCACTCTGTGGTATTTTGGTCTGACAATATGACCGTGGTCGAGTGCATCAATAGCCAGGCAGCACGATGTAAACTGATTTTAAGACTGCTCAAAGAAATTGTTTTACTGTGTATGCGACTGAATGTGCTATTCAGAGCTAAACATGTCCCGGGGGTACTGAATCAGGCAGCTGATGCACTGTCTCGTTTTCATATGCAGGCTTTCTCGGGTTTCCTTCCCACAGCGGACCCAGAGCCGGCACCCTTTCCCGAAGCTCTCTGGTCTCTCGGTGCCCCGAACTTCGTCACCTCGTGGGAGAGAGCCTAGCACCAAGGACAAGGAAGGCATATGAAGGGGCGTTTCGGTCCTATTTAGCCTTTTTGGGGACTGATGGAGAGGGGCTCTGGGGCCACGAGGAATGGGTAGTGAATTTTCTGATGTCCTTACGTAGGGCTGGGAAATCGGTGGCTACGGCCCAGAGGCATCGTGCTGCCATTTCCTTTGTTGCCAGGGCGCATGGTATCCAGGACCCGACAGCGTCTTTCGTTGTACAGAAAGCGCTGCGTGGGTGGCAACGCCTTGAGGGTCGCAGAGTAGATGAGAGGCGCCCGATAGGTTTGGATAGGTTGGCCCAGTTGTTGGCCACACTCCCTGCCACATGTTCATCTCAGTTTGAGACGGTGTTGTTCCGAGCCGCTTTTACGCTGGCATTTCATGGAGCGATGCGGGTAAGCGAACTGGAGGCGAGGAACAAACGGGATGTGACAGGGGGTTTGTGCCGGGAACACGTTCAGGTCAGAGGAGAGACAATGACTGTCTCCTTTGTCAGGTCCAAGACCGATCAAGATGGGATGGGTGACTGCATAATCATACCCAGGATTCCCGGGTCCTCCATGTGTCCAGTAAAGTGTTTAGAAAACTACCTAGCACGAAGGGTGGCATCATGGGGGGGGACCTTGTTGAGACACGCGGACGCCACCCCACTGACGAAATTTCAGTTTCAGGGGGTGCTTGCGATGTCAATTGCCGCTGCGGGCTTGAACCCGGGCGAGTTTGGGACCCACTCCTTTCGGATAGGGGCTGCTACGGAAGCTACAGCTAGGGGTCTTAATGTTGAACAAGTGAAACGAGTGGGGCGTTGGTCCTCCAAGTGTTATAAGAGGTATGTGCGGTTGCACATGTTGTGAAGCTGTAATGATGTACTCACGCTTCTTGTCTTTGTTTGGTTTTCAGTTGCGCAAGCCTACGAGGCGGGGCGGACTATGCAGTCGACCCAACACCGGGCCAGCGGTCAGACATCACCGGCTGTGAGGAAGGAGGTGTGGGTCGTGGGCCACTCATACGTGAGGCGTGCCGCGGACGTATTCAAAGCAGGTGACATGATTCACGTAGCTGGGGAATACGGGTACAGGGTGTCCTTCTACGGAAGAGGCGGGCTCTGTATTGACCAGTTTCAAGCATTTTTCGAGGGTTTGTTAGGGCGGACGAGGTCACCGCCGTCTATAATCATAGTGCATCTAGGGGGCAACGATTTGGTCACCACCGGTAGACGACTTCTCCTGGAGGCAATGCTTTCCACTGTAAGTTGGTTGGCGAGGAGAGTTCCGGGGTGCACAATTGCGTGGTCCCATATGATCCCACGAAAGGTGTGGCGAGGGGCTATTTCTGTTCCTGCTTTGAATCACTCTGTGAGGAAGCTTAATAACAAAGTGAGTAGGTTGTTCCGTTCCAGGACATTGCATTCTATTTCGCATGGCTGTATTAATGATGACAGTATGTATTTGGGGGATGGTGTGCATTTGTCTCGGGTGGGGAATGAGTTACTCATAGGAGACTTCTTAGCATGGTTAAAAACGTTAAAACATGACCTTTAGGTAGGAGCTTTGTGGGGGGTCCGGATAGCCGGTCAACTATCCGGCCTGTGGCGGTAAGGTCATGATCGGTGAGCACTAATTGGAAGATCCCTATGAGTGGGCGTCACCCAACACGGATGGGAGCGCTCGGGAGAGGTGGCCATTGGCCCCTCAACGGGGAGGCGGTCCCTTCTAAGGATGGGTCGCCGAAAGAAAAGGAAAGGCGGTCAAGGCCCCTTCCTGTGTAGGAGGGGTTACAGCCCCCTCCTGGGGAATTTCCCGGGGCCAGTGACGTCTGCGACGGCAGATGTGGTAAGTTGTGCGGGGTTTGGGGGGGGGTCTACGCTACCTTCTAGATACCTCACACGAGTCCTCGAACGACCTTTAAGTGGCGTCGAGTTTTATTGGTGCCCCCGTCAAGTCAAAGGGAAATTGGTAGTTGCACTTGAGGTACGCCTCAGTGCTGTCGCCCCTCACAAGTGGGGGGGGTATTTCTGGTTAGGGATCTTGACACCGGTTACGACCTTGCCGTTGGCCCTTAAACGTTAGGATGTACAATTTCATAATTTCAAGTAAATGTGTGTAGGATGTTAGTTCGGCTAGGAGAACCTCTGTATTAGAGAATCTGTTAAGGTTAGCCAAACATCGCAATGTGGTAATGAAATTGTACATAATATAAAATGTTGATTTAATGTTTTAATTTTGTTTTAATAAATACGGCCGGGAGGGTTACTCCCTCCCTCTTCCAAAAACTTCAAGAACTGTTTCCTGTTTCCCTCCTTTGGGGATTGTGTTGAGAGGGGGTGGCGGGTATCTCAGCCATATGGAAAGGGGCGACCACTCGGTCCCCCCGCACGTATGGCAGAGTACCACGATCCCCCCGGGAAGCCATCTTGGGCGGGAGGCGTGTCTCGGCTGGTATGCCCGAAGCGGCGTAGCCGGGGCACGCTTTTTCCCGCCCTAGAGTGGGCTGGCCTAGACACTGACGCGGCTGGCCACGCCCTCGGGGCAGGCAGGGGCGGGTTTACGCCCGCCCTGAAGACGGATAAAAGGGGACGCAAGACCAGAAGGCATCCTCTTGTTCCTGTGCTCTGAAGCTGCACCTCCTCGCTGCACGTGAGCTCGAGACGGAACGAAGAGCCAATTTTGACCCACCCACCAGCCCCTGAAGACAGCCAGTTGTTTTGAATAAAAGTTGATGGATAACTCTAATTTCGTTTACAGGTTGTGGTATTATCGTGTTGATTTTGAGTCTGTAATAAAGAATGGTCTATGTCATTTATGTTTTATGATTAAAGAATTCGGCTTTAAGCATGCTTTTATTACGGTCGTAGTAGCCAATGTATTTTTAGTTTAATAGGATAGTTAGCATTGTCGTATTTATTTTTGGTCGGGCGGTAAGGTCATGATCGGTGAGCACTAATTTGAAGATCCCTATGAGTGGGCGTCACCCAACACGGATGGGAGCGCTCGGGAGAGGTGGCCATTGGCCCCTCAACGGGGAGGCGGTCCCTTCTAAGGATGGGTCGCCGAAAGAAAAGGAAAGGCGGTCAAGGCCCCTTCCTGTGTAGGAGGGGTTACAGCCCCCTCCTGGGGAATTTCCCGGGGCCAGTGACGTCTGCGACAGCAGATGTGGTAAGTTGTGCGGGGTTTGGGGGGGGGTCTACGCTACCTTCTAGATACCTCACACGAGTCCTCGAACGACCTTTAAGTGGCGTCGAGTTTTATTGGTGCCCCCGTCAAGTCAAAGGGAAATTGGTAGTTGCACTTGAGGTACGCCTCAGTGCTGTCGCCCCTCACAAGTGGGGGGGGTATTTCTGGTTAGGGATCTTGACACCGGTTACGACCTTGCTGTTGGCCCTTAAACGTTAGGATGTACAATTTCATAATTTCAAGTAAATGTGTGTAGGATGTTAGTTCGGCTAGGAGAACCTCTGTATTAGAGAATCTGTTAAGGTTAGCCAAACATCGCAATGTGGTAATGAAATTGTACATAATATAAAATGTTGATTTAATGTTTTAATTTTGTTTTAATAAATACGGCCGGGAGGGTTACTCCCTCCCTCTTCCAAAAACTTCAAGAACTGTTTCCTGTTTCCCTCCTTTGGGGATTGTGTTGAGAGGGGGTGGCGGGTATCTCAGCCATATTGGTATTTGTATTGGTTTGTATGGAAAAGTAACACAAAGCAGCGCAAAACGCTGCTTTACATTACTTTGTGTCATGCGGGTGTTAAATGGGTGGTACGTGGGCATTCCCTTGCAACCACCCATGCTTTTTGACGCTAAACCCTATCTACTCTCATTGGCAGAGAGGGTTTAGCACCAAAAATGTATGCCACTGGAAAGCAGGCGTGAAACGGAGAAATGTTATAATTTCCCCTTTCTTTTCCGACTTTGCATTCGTGCAGCACACATACAAAGTAGAAAAAGCTTTGAAGTGTGTCTAGGCTTAGTATTGTTGTACTGCACTTATGCTAGACATATGTGTAGCACACAGCAGCTGAAATCAGCGCCGGCGCTGGGGAGAGGGGAGTGCCATATCTCTGTGAATATAGTGCTCGCCTGCTCCCTCCCTATCATTCAACGCAGCTTAGACTCTTTGGATGTTGCGCAGTGTTGCCTAAAAGCTACGAGAATCTGGGCCAAAGTGTGCTTTCTGAGATCGAAAAATGAGTTTGTTTTATGTTATTGTTCCCCTTTTTTTCTAGAAAACCGATAGGGGCCTATTATAGCCTGCAAGACTTACTGTCTAAGTCAACAACACTAGATCCTGGAACGTTTTTGACTACTACTTAGGAAATGTAAGTCTAAATGAGAGGCTTTTTGTAAGCTATCCTTATTAGCCACAGGCCAAGTACAATTTGGTTTCACTTATACAGCTCTGTTCTCTTGTGATTTAATAGGGATCCTATCTATTCATAAAGGGAGCTGCATAAAGAATTGTTTTGCAGCCAGTACCAGCCCTTACACAAATGATTACGGGCATTTTTTAGTAAGTACATATCGTATCTTACATACCTAATATTGTGATCAAATCTGTGACTCGTATTTATACAGGCTTTATATATTCTAATTCTTTAATACTTACATGAACAATAGAGCGATCCGCATGATTAGTCCATCAACAAACTGGTCATTCCAGGACCTGCGACTTTTCCGTAAAAAGGTTTGGCTTTTTCGCCTTTTACGTTGCTCTGTGTTTTAGTTTCTTTTTACATGAACTCTATATTCTCTCTCTTGCTACAGACCCCAGCAGGCTATCATCTCTTTGATGGCAGTGAATTGTAGTAGGTCACAAATTGTGACCTACCTCATTAATATTCATGGGGCAGGTCTATTTGCCAAATAGACCTGCCCCATGAATATTAATGAGGTAGGTGTACAAATCACTAATGTAACTCAAAAGAGTTTCATACATTAGGAGTAGCTATTTCTTAACTGTGATTCGCAACAAAGACACACTTTTGAAATCGCTATTCCTAACTTTCGTACATCTAGCCCAATATGCTTGTTGAAAAATCCAGAGTAACAACCTTTTTCTAAAAAGCTTGAATCCTGTTTCCATGCGTAAATGTTATGGAAGAGGATTCCATTGGGTCTAGGCAAGCACAGAAAAGCTTCAGCCTCTGGATCTTAGTTTCCTAGATATTGTTAAATAATTTGCAGATAATAATCATAAAGTGCAAATCAATACAGATTGAGTAATCCGCTTCGCCTCAAACAGTAGTGTCATTTCTTGTAAAGCCTTGAAGGTTAGGTTGAAGGTTAGACAGAATGTTTAGGCAATATTTTTGTTTTTAATATTGATGAGGGTCCGGCAGCTAAGCCAAAAAGAAAACTTTACTAAACCGATGTAAAAACAAAACAAGCATTGAGAAAGCTAAAAGACTGGCAGACAATGCATAATTGTTGGCTGTGTCAATGCTGGATTTAATTATCGAAGTTTAAATCAGGTGTGAAATAACATATACATTTAGGCACAAATATTATTTTTTATTGTTATTTTTGCACCTAGGTATACCACAGGATCTAAATGACTTCTTCAAACTTCAGCTATACGTTCATCTCACAAATGTTCAAAATAAATAAAAAAGCTTTGTGACTGTGTATTGATATTGTCAAACTCCTATAGTTTTAAAACCGATAGATCATGAGACCACTTAAACCACAGGCCAGAATTCATAGGAATTCATAGGAATTCTGTGATGTATCTATAACAAATATAATATTATAAATGCTTAATAGCTAATGTGGTAATAATGTGGATTAATATCACATCACACACACACTAAGCTAAACAGATTGCGTAGTTAGACTTAATGGTGTGTGGTTTTCCACCCATTCGGTGTCAAGTAAAACTGCTAAGAAGTAAATCATTCATGCATTTGCTACCCTGAGGTCGTTTTCTTTTAGAATCAGTCACATATAAAGACACATAAATACACTCAAAGGCTAACATTTTCCATTTGCAGAACTTGGGGCCATATGTATCAAAAGACTGTTCTCAAAAACTGATTGTAAATTGTGCACCAACTTTTTGCGACCGGTCTTTATTTTTGTAATGCGCTCTAGGTAGTAATACGTCATATCGCAAAATGACCAGTAACAGTGGGCCGCAGAACGAACTACCTAATAAATATACATTAGGCAGGTTTCTATCGGTAACCCCCTCTCTTTGTCAACAAACAGCGATGGTGGCTTGCAAGGAATTGGAACCCTAAAGTAACCAAAGCTGTTTTTTTCTTAATTTCCAATTTGGGAAAGCTTTGGTGGGGTGGTGAGGGAGGAGCAACCAATGGTCTCCCGAAGCTGCTGACACTATTCAAAAAGGTGACGGTCTCCCACATTGCAAATCAGTTCCTACCTGTATATAGTACCTAAACTCAATTATGAAGGAATGCCCCTTTCTCACCTCTTCCTAACTGTAAATGTAAATGTAAATGTGCTGGACTTGTAAAGCGCACAGCTGCCCGTAAGCGTCCCGGCGCTTGCTTAGGGAACCCGTCCTGGTATTCCCCTGTGAGAAACCACGGCAGGGTGTCCACAAGGTGAAAGCCAGGCATCCCGCCGCGAGGGGCCGTAGTGGAGATTAAGCAAGCTATTGCCCAGAGTCGCAGAGTGTGACCCCGTGAGTTGAGTAGGCACCAGAGCGAGAATTGTCGAGTCCGTGGAATTTTGAGCCCGAGACCCGCCGAGGCGGGGAATCGAACCCTGGTCCACGGTCGATCTCAGCTTCCGGGTCTGCCACCTCTAACCACTGAGCCACGCTTCTCCACTTTGCAAGTATTCGCACGTTACGCGACTTGCTTGTATTCATGAACCTCGAATAACGTTATCGTCATAATCAACATGTTCGTCTTATTAATATTGCACTCTTACACTACACGGGGGTGTCCCAGTGATACTTGCCTATGTGTTTATTAATCCTAACTACGCTTGCATATAAAATGGTCGCTGCTTTGCGGGATTCTAGTCTGCGCATGCGTCGGTCATACCCATGTGATGTGACGCACTCGCAGTTCTGGAGGGAACTTGTCGCTCATGCGCAGTACTGCTAAAGATGACTGCTTTGTTTCTCACATGCTCTTCGCTTGCACTGCTGCTTTAGCTCAGCTGTTTCGTTCTGCTTAACTCCTAATGCTATAGTTATTATAAAGTAAGGGATGTAGTATAGCCAATCATGGTATACAGTGTATTCATTTTTTCCGTGTTTCTAAATTGTTTTCGCTTACTTTTCATGTTACATTCTTCGGGGGCCTGGGAGAGAGGTGCTACTCTATCTTGGAAGCCCGTGCGGTACTAATCACGTGATGGGGGACAAGAGAGTCATTCAGCAGTGGAACCCAGTCAGCTGGCTGCCGAAGCTAAGATGCTCATGGGAACCTGACTGCGCCCCAGCGCGAAGATACTAACCCGTACCTGCATCTGTTACATTGTAATGTTTTCCTGTATACACCATTGTATTCTTAAACTCACATGCCATGGGAACTGGAATGTAGAGGGTGGGTTCAAATATTGAATATTAATTATGAGAATGTCTTAAAATCAGGAGGTACAATGACCTAACCACCTCCCGTGTCCAATCAGAAGTTGGGGATCCTTACACTTGCAACATTGGTGGGTGGTACACTGACCCGAAAACAGTATAACTAGCCTAGGTTTAGCTAGAGAAATTGTCCGACTTGTCCGAATAGCTGACCTGTCACTGACCCAACGAACTCTATAGGTGATTGATACAGAGAGCTGCGGAGCACTCTGTCCGTAATTTCCACAAACTCAGTCGGAGTTTGGAAACCTTAAGTGCTGGCGAAGCACTTTGCCGGGGGATTCGAGAAACCCAATCGGGGTTATTGGCTAATTCCTTGCAGAGAGGGAGTAGCGCAGGCATTGCATCCGAAGCTGCAGGTGTTGGTCGTACCCTTTGGTGAGCCCAGTCCTGATCCAAATCTTGGGGTTATCCTGTCCTGACTGTCCATGAGCTGTACCTGCTCGCCTACTGGCATCCTAGGTCCTTGAGGGTCCTTTCCCGCCTTTCCCAACTGACCCGTGGCCAGGGTTAGTCTCCATCCTGTTCTAGGTAAATATATTCCGTGTGGGTGTTTGTCCATCTGAACCTTTCTCTCTCTCGTCTTAAATAAAGCAACTTACCTATGTCAATTTTCTCTGTCATTTGACTCTCACGTAAAGTATTTTGCTAGCATATTCCATTTCTTCTCCCTCCTATAGTCAAATGCTGAACTGTTTAAACATATAGTATGTTCCATTCGTACCCTCCCTATAGAAATTAAGCACTTGTTGGTATAGACACTTTCATGAGTTTCGTTTCCCTCTTAACTGTCAGAATATTTGAAAAGCTTACTTTGATTAGTATGTCCCCTTTCTTTACCCACCTTTAGTAACGTTGTGAAAGTCTGATAGACCAAATTAGCGTGTTCCTTATTTTCCCCTCCCTTAATTCTTCGATGTATAGATGATTCTTACTTTGATTCATAGCTATACTATATTTCTGATCTTAGTTATTGATAGTCTGATCTGTGTAAATCTCATTCTCATGGCATTTGATGATGAAAATTAATTAGATAAAGGTGTTGAAAACTTCTTGCGTTTGTGGTTATTACAAGAATACAAACAAATTCAATTGTACATGGTATTTTGTGTTTTCTACTTAATCCCACAGCTAGCTCCTGATCCATTGTGATCTTAGGTACCTGTTTCCGAGGATTGGTAAGTCAGGTACACGGAAATAAATAGAAAGGAATAAGGATTACTGATAGTGGTGTGTAGGTTACCCGATTAATGAAAATATAGTGGTAGATACGTTATGGGCCCAGGTGTGCATATTTGATAAAATAAGATTCGGGTGACCTGCGCGCTCTATCAATATGACGTGGGTCATCAAGCTTTTTTGTGAGTCAGAAATGTTATTCCGACTCTCAAAATGGGATTCATACATAACAAAGAGATATTTTGAATAACAGCTTTATTATTTGAGCCCACAGTTCGATATGCGTTTTTCCAAATGTATTCACAATCACTCAAGGATGATCATAAGTTCTGTTGTAGCTGCGTCACAATGCCCCTAATTTTATTAGCTGACATGTTAGGGCGAGAGCAGTGTGAGCCCTGTGAGTCTATTTTATTCTAATTCAGGGGTTTGGCCTGGAATTCTCAACAATAGATGACCTGGAAGGTCTCCCATAGACTTTTTCTGGAAATATTGGGGCATTTTACATTACAATTGTCCAGTACAACTGTATTAAATTGAATTTGTTTTCATGACAATTGTGCAGGACATTTTGTTTATTATGCTGAAAGAAATGTACAGGCGATTTTGAAAGAACCCTGGATTAGCAACAACGTTCAGAACTGTGGCAAAAGGTGCACTTGAAAGCACAGCGGCTCACAAACACTAGTCATAAATTAATAGGATTTAAAGACGTGACTCATACATGGGGTGGGTGATGTGTCTCCCCAAAATAAATATTAAGGAACGGTTGGGCATTTGTACAAGCCCCTATCGCCACCACAACGTCACTTTTTACGACGTTATGGTGGCGATAGATGCATTGCCTTATTTACAAGGCAGCTTTAAGCCACTTAACTTGGCTTAACGCTGCCTTGTAAATAAGGCCCCCTTTCACACTATGCTTAGCGGGAAAGGGTTGGGCATAGGGTGTTGCGGTGGGTGTTCCACCACAACACCCAATGATTTTGACGCTGCCTCCTCTTTAGAAGAGTAGCGTAAATAGACCGGGGGAAAGCCTGGTCTTAATTTGGTGAAAGGAGGAGAAATGCATTATTTCTCCTCGTTTTTCCTTTTTTCATGTGTGCTGCCTTGTGCAGCACACATTGAAAAAGCAAAATGCCTTGGATTGTTTATGTTCAGGAAGGTGACCCTTCTTGCATATAAACAATCCTTTAAAAAATGACTTTTTGTAACTTCTACGTGTGCTGCATTAAGCAGCACACATAGAAGCGACAAAATGGCATTTAAAGATTGCTTATGTACAGGAAGTGGGGCCTTCCAATACATAAATAATCTTCCCCTGCATGCAGACACCCTTGCACTATGGTGCGAGGGTGCCTGCGCTGGCGCTACACTGCTAAGTGTAGAGCCAGAGCATGGGGAAATGCAAGGCTGCACCATATCGTTGTAAATATGGTGCAGCCTTGCATTTCTGAATTGGCAGAGTGAGGCGTTAAGCCATGATGGCTAAGGCCTCACTCCACCACTTCCTTGAACATATGCCCCAGTGATTGTAATGGAGTATTGTAAAGCACATTAGGACTGGAGTATAGGTCATAATCAGATGAAAAAGGAATGAAATGTGTGTTTTTAGGGATTCTCCCCAATAGAATTTCAAGAAAACCTGTAGCAACAGGTGTTGATCAGAGCATATTGGTAGAGTTACATAGTCACAACAGTGTTGTTATAGTTCAGTTTCACTTTTCATTCAATAAACATTTTTGATATGCTTATAACTTTGCCCCGCATGGACCGGTCTGCATCTACTTGGCACTCACCAAGGGGCATATTTACCGGAATGGTGGCGCAGGGCAGCACAGCAAGTTACTTGCTGCCTCGCCCTGTGTTACAGGGAAAGGACAGAAATGCATCGTATTTATCTAATGTGGTGCATTCCGGTCCTGGTGCCATTTCAGCAGCCTAGCACCAATTCAGGCACCCTGGCACCACGGTACCTTCCTGCACAAAAGCAACCCATTGAGGCGTTTTCCTCTTTCTATTTGTGCTGCACTCTGCAGCACACATAGAAAGAGGAAAAAACAAAGGGAAATAAACATATTTCTCCTGGTTACAACTCACCTGGGAGGCATAAGATTTTGACACATTCCCAGGTTTACAAATCCTTGGAAATGCGTCAGAAACCATGTGAGTTGTGTGAGAACACCCACCGCAATGCCTCACTCGCGAAAGTTTAGCAACACAGTGATTTGCACTACGTTGCATTACTCCATATTTGTGAAGTCATTCAAAGCCACACAAAGTGGCTATGAGTGGCTTCATATATATGATTTGGGGCTTTGCCTCGTGCATGTGTCACTGTGTGTGGTGCACGCATGACCCAAGGTCCTCATAAATATGCCCTGTAGTGTAGTCAGCCGATTAAGGTGCAGAATGCTAACATTCATGTACTTCTGAGCAGGGAATAAAAGTTAAGGGCCGGGTCAAAAAATATGTATTTTCCCATTTTAGCTCTTATAGGAAATGTTGCTTACAACTGCAGCCAAAACACTGAACAGATTTCCACCGAACCTGGCATGAAAGAAGTTTGCACAGAAAGCGTAATTATGTTAGTTTGGAGTAAATCTGTTCAGTAGTTATGAGAGATGTATCTGCTTTGGTCTGCTTATAACTTTTAAACCTTATGTCAAATGGTACACAGACAAAATATCGAGTTTTAAATATCGATATACAATAATATCGAAGTTTAAATATCGATGGGACAAAATATCGAAGGTAAGTAATATCGACAGTCTTAATATCGATATTAGTATGATATCAGTAATATCGAAGTTTTAAATATCGATGTCAATAATATCGAAATAAATAACTTCGATGTTACTAATATCAATTTTTAAATAAATTTAGTGTATATTATATTGTATTTATTATGTTTTATTATTTATTTTTAATGTAATTTAATTAAATATTGTCTTTTACTACTGTAGCGGGTTGTGGGTTTATAGGGGAATAGGGTGGGAAGTAATTTAATTATGTTAAATTAATTATTAATTAGTAGGAATTATTAATTAATTAATTGAGAATTAATTTTTAATTAATTTTAATTAATTGATTAATTGATAAATATGTTCTGTAGCGGGTTATGGGTTTATAGGGGAATAGGGTGGGAAGTAATTTAATAATAATTAATTAATTATTATAAGTTTGTACATATTTTAATTAATAATTAATTCGTAATTAATTTATAGTAATTAGTTAATTAATTAATATAATTTTGTACATATTTTTAATTATTAATTAGTTGGTAATTAATTAATATTAATTAGTTAATTACATTAATTATAGTAATTTTTTTATGTATAATATTTTTTATTCTTAATTAATTAATAGGGAAAAATAATATAATTTATTAAATTAAATTAATTACAGCTAATGTGCTAATATATTTACTTTATTGTTATTGTTAATTAATAATTAATTGGTAATTAAATAATATTCATTAATTTTGGGTAAAGGAGTATTTTTAGGGTTCAGGGTCAGTTTTCAGTTTTTGGGTAAAGGGGTATTTTTAGGGTTCAGGGTCAGTTTTCAGTTCTTGGGTAAAGGGGTATTTTTAGGGTTCTGGGTCAGTTTTCAGTTTTTGGGTAAAGGGGTATTTTTAGGGTTCAGGGTCAGTTTTCAGTTTTTGGGTAAAGGGGTATGTTTAGGGTTCAGGGTCAGTTTTCAGTTCTTGGGTAAAGGGGTATTTTTAGGGTTCAGGGTCAGTTTTCAGTTTTTGGGTAAAGGGGTATTTTTAGGGTTCTGGGTCAGTTTTCAGTTCTTGGGTAAAGGGGTATTTTTAGGGTTCAGGGTCAGTTTTCAGTTTTTGGGTAAAGGGGTATTTTTAGGGTTCAGGGTCAGTTTTCAGTTTTTGGGTAAAGGGGTATTTTTAGGGTTCAGGGTCAGTTTAGGGTTTTTGGGGTACAGGGATATTTTTAGCGTTCAGGGTCAGTTTGGGGTTTTTGGGGTACAGGCGTACAGGGTAAAAACAAAAAAAAATTACATTAAATCAATTAAATAACATTAAAAAAAATTACATTAAATTATTAAGTGTTTTATTTATTTTAAATGTATATGTATTCGTTTTAATTTTGTTTTAATATTTTTATTTAATATTTGTAAAATTATATGTATTTTAACATTATTTTTACATTATTATTAATACAATTAAAAAAACGATATTTTTAATTCCGATATTTTTGTACTACGATATTATTTTTTTGATATTTTTGTACTTACCTTTATGAAGATATGATTCCGATATTTTTGATGTCGATATTTTTGTGCCGATATTTTTGTATTTCGATATTCTGTCTGTCGATATTATGTCAGACATTCATGTCAAATATACATGGACATCTGGCAGATGTTGAGATTACACTTTTTGTTTTCAAATTTATGCGGCTCCATTAAAGGAAGGGGACCTTAGGGCCTGAGTGTGGCACACAGCTTACTTTGTCACAAACGTGAAGAATATCCCATCCACCATATTACAAGTACATTATATCTAAACCTCCCAGTTTTCTGTTTTTACTGATTGTTACCGACAAATACAGACAAAAAACAATGTGTTTTCTGTTTGGATTTATTCTTAAAAGTCGAAAAATACAGAAAATTGGCCTTCTTGTGGGTGACTCTCCGTGTTGTCTTTCGTGATTTCGATGACAACTGCTGAGCAGATACACAGCATGGGAATTTAAAAAACAGGTTGAGCTTTCCCTGAATACATGCATGGGTTAGCATATATGTGTAAATTAATGGTGATATTTACCAGTGGGTGTAATCTTTTACTATCTTCGGCTGCTTAATTTGCTAAAACGTGACAGGCAGCAAAGTATGGTTGCATGTCTCTCAGTTAAATAAATGTGGAAATATAGCATTTGATAACTTCACTTATTCTCAAAACACTAAATAAATATGGATTAATGCCAATAAGATGGCCAAAAAAGAAATATGGAGTAATACAGACGGAAATGTTAAAAAGATAAATACCATAAAACTGGGAGCCCAATTTATATCCAATGGCACTTGCAATACAGCGGACGGATAGCAGTCACTTTTGAGATTGATTAATAATAATAATAATAATAATAATAATAATAATAATAATAATAATACTGAGCTCTAAATTAGGTCATTGGATTACTTTTCTATTGGTACGTTTTGTGCTAATCTGTCAAGGGAGACAACGTTACAGGGGAACACCAACATGTTTGTTTCCTTATAACGTTTCATGCTATTTGATGAATTTGTCTGACAGTTAGCAAATTATATCCAGTGCAGGTATCTGAGCCTTTGGGCAGATCCAATGGGGTGCCATTTTGGCATAATTTAATAGATCTGCAGGAGTGTGCCAGAGACTTAGAACATTTAGCCTACTCACCCTATTTTCAAATTCATGCAGATTCATCGAGAAGGACACACTTAAAAAAGAGCCTGGCAAAAAAGAGTTAATTTGCCAATACCATTCGCACAAATCTGCACAAAATTTGACAGACGTTTGGCAGGGATGGTTTTCTTTTGTTATATCAGGTTTTATATCAATCTGTCAAGGGGGGGGGGGCTATAAAAGACTAATATGCTCATACCTTTAGCACTGTTTGATGAATCTGCAATAAATGTGACATGCAGTTAGAAAGTTACACCCGGTGCTGGTATTTTAGCTTCATCCAGATCCTGTCGGTTGAGAGGTGTCAAAGTTAAAGGGAGAGCCAAAACATTTTTGGTTTACAAACACATTTGGCACCATTGATGAATCTGCATGACATCTGAGAGAAACATCGCATGTTTAGCCTACTATTTCTGGTTTTTAGATCTAGCCCAACACGTCTTATGAAAGTTGATTGGCAAATCTGATGGGAAGACTTGGTATTTTATTTTTGACAAAAATGATCACATGCACCCAACAGGGCACAGATACTCTCAGTTTCACATTATTAATATTTTGTAGACCTGAATGTTGCTGCGAGAATGACGTGGAAGCCACCAATCTCCTTCCCGGTTGATCGTGTCACGCAGGTTCAAGACTGTGCTTGATACTGATGGTGCTTGATGCTGATGTTGAAGAGGGGAAGATGAGATGGATATGAGAGAAGGCACACAAGAGGCGTGATCAGATTGTAGTTCCATAGTTCACCTCATTAAATGGAGGCTCTCTCAGATGTTCTGATGTTTCTCACACTCAAAGGCTCTTTCATTCTAAACCGAACCCAACTACTATTACTCTGTGCTCTTACATCTGTTTCAACTGCCTGCATCTTTGGCATGGATTTCACACAAAAGGGCACATTCTACAGAAGCTGAAAAAACCCACGAATCTCTCAATAAGAGATGCAGTACAGCAAACACTCAGCCAAGGGACACATCATGAGATTGAACCTGTTCCAATGTCCCTTGCAAAATTATTTAAGCTCCACGACTTTAAGCGCGCAACAGAACGAAACATTCACTTAGAATTTGTAAGTAACTCTGCCAAGGCCCTGAGGGAGGTGTTAGGGTACAACTTAGAAGGCGAGGCGGCGTTCCAGTATGTAGGTGCAGGATTAGTTCAAGAATCTAACAATAGTTCCACATCCAAACAATGGAAACTAACTCTTTCTAACTAATCACTATACCATAGGCCTTTTAAAGAATAGGCTGGTGCAAGAAAATTCTTTGAAGTGGCACTGCAGAAGAAGTTTCAAAATGTGCCGCCAGCAGAAAACGTCTGAGAAGATGAACTTGGTGCTTGGCTTGTAGACTGGCTCAGCTGGAGATTCAGAAATACCGGTGATGAGCAGAACCCATGTAATAGAACACAGGTGAAGAGCAGGATCCAAGCAGAGGTTTCTTCTCATGAACAGGGAGGAAAGAAAAGTACCTGGCCACAGCCAAGATATGGCCTTATTAGGCAGCAGGATCCTTGAATCTTGCAGTAGATTCTCGATTTCCTGAATCCTCTGATCATTCAGTAGATTCGGAAATCCAGAAGTGGATCCTCAATTCTTGTTGTAGCCTGACACTCAGATGGGGCATACTGTCACAACCTTTGGGGTATGCACATGGGAACAAGATTGGCAATGCTCCAGAAGGGTGTCACAACTGGGCAGCAGAAATGTTGCAGCCAGAATCGCAGGAGTGGGCGACAACCTGAGAAGCAATGCCCTGAGCAAAAGGTTGAAGGGACAGCAAATAATGCTCAGTAACAGGGGGATGGGAGTGGGACCAAGCACTGTGGCAAGCCATTACAGAAATGCTATTTAAATTGGTACCATTGTGCCCCAATAGCACTTACCTTACATTAGACAAAACACTTTCCAACACAGCACAGATATACCATATAGTTGAGCATCAACCTGAGCAAAACAGCATTTCGCTCTAAGAAGCAACACGCACAAAAACACCCAACACAATATATTAGACACAACACCTTTTACTCCAATGCAATCAACAAAAATATTCCATATAGTTGAGTATCACTGTATTTTCAACAGCATGCACACAAATATTCCACATGTCAAATAACAACTGACTTCATTAAAATGGCCTCCTTCACCCACTCAGCACAGTCCAGGCAGGCAAGGAGATGGGTACCATGGCCCCCAACTCCACTACTAACTTCACTGAGTGCACTTACATTATAACATACCAGTGAATGGACAAGCTAAATAATCAACCAACAGAGTACATAAACTCTTTGGTAAGACCTCTGGCCACACCCAAAATGTATTATATTTTTATATGACATGGGATTCTGCAATCCTTGTATTAAAAGCCTGTCTCGAATGTGTTTAATACATGGGATTCTGCAATCCTTGTATTAAAAGCATGTCTCGAATTTCTTTATAATCAGAAACTTGTGACACACCAAATCACCAAATTACAGTCAAGTTCTGAGTCACAATGCCAGCTGCGGCAGCCAAGGGGACAGGAAGGTCAGGTCATGGCGCACAATTAAAGCTGCTGTTTAAAGAATGAAGTAAAAATCTTGCTTTTCTTTCTTCTGCTCTGTTTTTTTTTTAGCTGTACCATGACAACAGAATGAAAATTTTATGGCAACATGTTTATTTTTCGCACACCTAAGGTAGTTACAGAAAATTTAGACTCTGTATGTTTTGCGCATTTAAAAAAATAAAAACCTGACTTGTATTACACTGGTTCTAATATCTTTTTGTAACAAATATCTAACAGCTTTCTTGATGTGTGTAATTTTGCACTAGATATTCTATGTTTATTCTTCATGTTTTCAAACATGCAGTCTCTGTCATATGAAAGAGTGACACGCCAAGAAGTGGTTTGTGGGAAAGGTGATGTGTGACTATCTATTGTAAGGAATAAAGTACCACCTGTCGTACATGATAAGAATATTGAAAGTGTCATCAGAGTTCCAAAAACTTATAAATGAATTTGGCCTTCGGCTTCTTTTCTCTATGTGGTCTTGGAACCCCTTGATGACTTGCAATATCCTTATTTGGGGCACAGGAGTTACTTTATTCCATATATGAGGTTTTAGATTGCAGACTGCACTTTAGTGTGCCTTACCTACACCAGAAAACGGCAATGAGTAAGTACAAGCAATTTAGGAGTAATTGAACAGCAGGGAGAAGGGGGAATGAACACATTTCAGGAGAAGAAACAACCACTTACAAAGAGCAATCTATTAATGTCGGTGGTGAAACCGAGAACTTAGCTTTAGTGCTGGCAAAACAGAAATGTTTTTAGGGCTTTTCTGCAGGAGAGGATTGTTGCTAAAATTCTAAGGTGAGTGGGTAGAGATTTGCAGTGAGTTGTGGTGATCCCAGGGAACCCAGAAAATGCATTTTCATGGCAAGGCTTGTTTGGAAAATGTGTTGACTTTAGTAGGAGAATGCCATTGCTAATCTTCCATTGTTGGCCACCTGAGATAAGGGAGGGTTTTAGGTGGATGACTTTGTATGCCAGACAACATATTTAAATATGTTTATCATTTCCTAAGACAGCCAATGTAAGTATTTTTGGATAAGTGATATGGCAAACAGTTTTCTTTCAAGAGACCATTCTGCTAGTTAAGCCACAGACTGCTTTCAGCAGAGCCAGGGGTGTTTGCGGGGGCGAGCCAGCATGTTATGTTAATATGTTATGTTAATAACAACTTATAGAGTGCGCAGACACCCTTAGGCTTCATGGTGCTAAGTCTGAGGGGAGTTGACAAAGTACCTAAGCGTAGGCTTGCTCAAACAGCCAAGTCTTCAGGGCTTTCCTGAAGACCATAAGATTATCGCGGCTCCTGAGTGTCAAGGGAAGCATGGCAGAGCCAGAGTTTAGGTCTGAAAGGAGGAGGGCATGAGCAGTAGGCATCAGCTAGGTTTGAGAAGGAATGCTGAACCTTGCTAGAAAACCCAGTTGTTAGACCTCTAAAAGATAGGTTTCCGTGATGTATTTTATATATTGAGCTGAAACGCAGAGTTCAGTCGTTTTCTCTAAACAAAGAAAGGTTTGGAACTGGTTGTATTTGGCGAGCGAGTTTGGGTTTAAACTGGTGTAATTTGCCTGGTGTTAGTACTCTGGAGAACACTGCCTGCTTGAGTTAGACATAGCTGCCTGGGACTTGTAGTCCTTTTGCTAAAATATTATCCGTAATGAATTCAGCCTCACAACAGTATACTTCAAATTCGCTCTAAAATAGAGCCTTTGCTTCCATCGTCATAATTCATTACGGATAATATTTTAGCAACAGGACCACCAGTTCCAGGCAGCTATTTGATTCATACAGCCCACCAGAGGGCAATAAAACAGCTAATTGCGGTACTGTGTCTTTTTGCATCTGCCCATCAAAGCGCTGGCCCGTGATCAAGGAGCAGGAGCTCCAAAATGCATAGGACAAGGCCACAGAAATTTTCAGCGATGTTGCCAGTTCTGCTGAATAAAAGGATTCCGCTGTGAGGCTGGATTCACCTATTATTGTGTGCATCCTCAATGTGTGGCAAACTCTTTTGATGATATATATATCTACCAATAAAATAACATCTATTTAAAAAAAAACATTCTGTTATAAATTAAAACATTCAACTATTTAAAAATCTTTCAACTTAAATGTACCACTCCAGTAAGTGCAACAGTAGGGAAAGTGTTGGATAGTGGAAGGGTAAAAATTATTATTCCCACTCCAGTCAGTGCAACAGTAGGGAAAGTGTTGGATAGCGTAGGGGTAAAAATTACTATTCCCACTCCAGTCAGTGCAACAGTAGGGAAAGTGTTGGATAGCAGAGAGGTCAAACTTACTATTCCCACTCAAGTCAGTTCAACAGTAGAAAAAATGTTGGATTACGTAGGGGTAAAAATTACTATTTCCACTCCAGTCACTGCAACAGTAGGGAAAGTGTTGGATTGCGTAGGAGTAAAAATTACTATTCCCACTCCAATGAGTGCAACAGTAGGGAAAGTGCTGGATAGCGGTGGGGTAAAATTTACTATTCCGACTCCAGTGAGTGCAACAGTAGGGAAATTGTTGTATAGCGGAGGGGTAAAACTTACTATTCCCACTCCAATGAGTGCAACAGTAGGTAAAGTGTTGGATAGTGGCAGGATAAAATGTACTATTCCCACTCCAATCAGTGCAACAGTAGGGAAAATGTGGGATTGCAAAGGGGTAACAATTAATATTCTCACTCCAGTCAGTTCAAAAGTAAAAACAAATACAATATTAACAATAGCAAGGTATTTAAAAATCTAAATAAATAAAAAAATATAAATATATTAAAATTAAAATACAAATATATTAAATATTACAATTAGAAAATGTATTATAATGTTAAATGCATATGATAAATACCTACAAATATTATATTAAATAAAACAAATTCAAACAAATAAATATTTTTATTAGAAATTATTTAGAATCAAAAACATTAATTATTACATAAATTTCTTTTTTATTTCCTACCCTATAACACCACACAGTTCACAACCCACATCTAAATTTTATTTAAAAATGTACTTACATAATTAACTTATTTAGTAACCAATTAAATAAATATTATTAATTAAAAAAAAATTAAAACTCAAAACAATGAATAAACTTCCCACACTTTACCCCTATAAACTCCACAAAACACTGGTAAAATGAAACTGTAAACAAAACTTATTACACAAGTAAAACAAATTTTCAATTAAAAAAACTAATATTATACAAAAATAATTATAAAGTAAGTAAAATTAATTTACTCCCACCCTTGACCCCTAAAAAAGTAAAACCCACACACAAAAAAATATAAGCAACTACCCTAATTAAATATCAATTAATTCATTAACAATAATGATCAACCAATTATTAATTAATTAAACATAAATAACTTCCCACACTTTACCCCTGTAAACCCCATAACCCACACCTAAAATTAATTACACAAATTCCTATTTAATTTTCAATTAATTAATCAATATTAATTAACTAATTATTAATTAATCAAAAATAAATTACTTCCCACCCTTTACCCCATAAACCCCACAATCCACACCTAAAAAGAACACCACACAATTACCGTTAATAATTATCAATTAATTTGTTAATATAAATTCAATAAATATTAATTAAAAATAAATTACTTCCCAACTTTTACCCCATAAACCCCACCACCCACACCAAAACAAAATCACACAATTACTATAATTAATTATCAATTAATTAATTAATGTTAGTTAACAACCAATTAATTAATTACAAATAAATTACTTCCCACAGTTAGCACTATAACATCTAAATTAAATAAATAAAAAATAATCATTAATTTATTATAATTTAATTATTTCCAAGCTTATTCCCCTATAAACTATAAACTAAAAAACGCAAAATGTAATGAAAATAAAATTGATAACTATAAACAAATTAACATATATACTAAAATACTTATGCAAAAAAATACACCACATACATTTAAAATATAAACTAAAATACATAACACTAATTAAAAAATCGATATTTAAAACAACTATATTTTTGCAAACAATATTAATGACTTCAATATTAAAAAAAAAGATATTTCTACCCTTAAATTCGATATTCTTGACCACACTATTCTTGCTGTCGATTTTTCTGAATCACGATATTTCCAACTCGATATTTGTGTAAGTCGACATTTCCAACTCGATATTCTGTCTCAAAATTGCCTAGAACTGCCCTGATTTCATCTGTGGCTTTAATTAGGGCCATTTCAATACTGTGGCCTGCCCTAAAGCCAAATTGTGTCTCATCAGCCAAAAAATGTTCCTGAAGATAGTTTGGTACCTGGTCATTCATGACTTTCCACCAGTTTTGCCAGTAGAGGAAGACGCGATATGACCTTCATAGAACTCCAGGGCGCTAACCTCCATGTTCCCATGGCTCTAGAGATCATCAGAAGTTTCTTAGGTTTGCAAAAGGGGACTGCCACTTTCAATTTGCTGTATTGCCATTCAAACTGAAGTCCGCCCCGTGAGTCTTCATGAAGCTGATGGCGCAGTTGGTAGCATTGGTCCACAGTCAGGAGATCTTTCTTTATTCCTACCTCAACGACTGGTTGGTTCACGCTCCTTCATGACTGTTGGCTCGCAGTCACAGAGGGGTGGTACTGGACATTTTGCAGAAGCATGGTTTTCTTATCAATCTGGAAAAATCCTGTCTTGTTCCAGCCCAGGACCATCTCTTTATTGGTGCAAGATTTTGTACTGATTTGGGGGTGGTCACCTTGCCCAAAGTTCAGGTGGCAAAGATCCTGTCCCACATTCTGGGTCTTTTGTCCCAGCCCATCCAGCTGGCTGCTCATTGGCTCCAGGTGAAGGGGCATCTTGCTGCGACTGTGTTTCTGTTCCCTGGGCCAGCTTTCATTTGCACAAGCTGATGGCTCACCTCCTGGCACATTCGTCTCCCCATTGTCACTACCTCTCTTCTGCGATTCCTGTCTCCCCTCCTACCCTAGGGGACGTGGCTTGGTGGCTTGTCAAGGATCATGTCTGTGGGGTGTCTCTTTCCCCTCCTGCCCCCTTGATTGTCACGACAGATGTTGGTGGGCTTGGATGGGGGTACATCAGGCCAAGGGCTCTTGGTCCCAGTCTCAGAGCAGGAGGTTTTCGAATTGGAGGGATTTGGAGGCTGTACGCTTGGCACTGAGGGCCTCCTTTCGGTTTCCGATGGGTTTGGTCATCCTGGTTAGGACCGACAACATTACGATAATAGCTTATGCGAACAGGCAGGGGGTACCAGGTCCCCTTCTCTGGCTCTGGTGACAAAGAGTTTGTTTCATTGATCGGAATCTCATCTGCTAGCACTGTCTGCGATGCGTATTCTGGGGGCCTCTAATACTCTGGCGGACGATCTCAGCAAAGCCATTCCATCGTCAGTGGATTTTTGCCTCTGTCAGGAGTTGTTTGTGGAGCTTACGATGCACTGAGGTATCCCTGTGATGGACCTTTTTGCAAGTGTTCTCAATGCCCCGGTTTTTTTCTCGGAGTCGGAAGGGTTGAGCTTGGGCGGTGGATGCTTTTTCCTGCCAGTGGCCTACGGAGCTTCTTTATGTGTTTCCTCCCTTTCCACTGATTCTCGGGTTCCTTCTCAGGGCCTGGACGTTGGGGACCCCGGCTTGGCCCCAGGCCTTTTGGTTTCCTCTTCATGTGAAGATGGGGACAGAGTTGCAGTGGTTGTTGCCCATGACTTCCTCTCCCTTGATGTTACCTGTGTTGCAACAGGATTTTCTGTCCAGAATGCGCTTGGCAGTTTGGAGGTTGAATAATTAGGCCTATTGCAGAGGGGTTCCGCCTGGTTTGACATTGACTCTGCAGGTGGCTAGGCGCTCCTCTACCAATAAGTCTTGGTTAAGTTAAGGTTAAGACGGGTTAAATATTATTATTAAATAAATAAATAAAACCACTTACCCTGGCACTTGCCACATCAGCAATGCGGCAAGCTCAAGGAAAGTCGCTTTCTTTATTTATTTATTATTACTTAACAAGTCGTCTGTCGACTTTCACCACCCCCCACCCCACCCCACCCCTGCCTCACCCCACTGCTTCTACCTGTGCGAGCCGCTACTGTTTTTGAAAATCTGTAGGATGTCATTTTTTGCTAACACACAAGACATAAAAATGTGTCAATTAACTCTGCAAATATTTAAAAATTTGAAGTAAGAAAGGTCAAATGAAGCAGTTCTTTTGTAATTTGGAAGTGCCATGGAAGAATTTAATAGAATCAAAACAAAGCTTGATATATTACTGGGTTATGCGCAAAAGATAAATATTCTCTAGCACAGTGGTCTTCAAATTTCTTAATGCTGCAACCACCCCATCCTTGTAAAAAAAAATAAAAAATCCTTGGACCCCTCCTCAATTGTTTCACAAATATTTTTCTAAATTAGCAATGTCTAAACCTATTTAAACATTGCATTTAAGTTCTGTTAGCTCTTTTTACATGTACTCCCAGTGAGGATATAAATGACAAAAGTTGTAAGTGATGGCCCATTACAAAGGAGCATACTGCTACTCATGTTTTTAACGCTTAAAACAAAGCGCTGCTCTAGAGCCACGGACCCAGCTTTCATTGGTGCAGCAGGTGCAGAGGCACAGAGACCTGGGAGACACACTGCACCCAGTATATTGCTGTAGTTCACATATCAAACAGGGGCTAGGGGCCCGTTCCTTCCTTGCACTGAGGACCATGACACTCCAGTTGCCCCACTGGCTGGAACCCGATTCCACACGTTATCCTTGGTACACTGTATAGTTTTCTGAGTGAAAGTGCATGTCTGTGCAAATTTTGTGATTGTTAGACCTGACATCATTGGTGTGAGTCTCCCTTCCATAAGTTTTTGCTGGATTTATGCTTTGGGCACTGTGCCACTGCTAATCAGTGCCACAGTGCAAGTGCTGTCCATGTTAAATTGATATACTGATTGGATTCCATGATTGGGTTATTTGATTTATCTGTCAGCTCCTTGTACAGTGCACCATGTGTGCCCAGTGCTTGTAAATTAAATGCTGCTGGTGGGCTTGCAGCACTGGTTGTGCCACCCACAGAAGCAGCTTGTAAAGTGTGTCTCAGGCCTGCCATTGCAAGGCCTGTGTGCAGTCTAGCACTGCCATGTCGACTTGGCCAAGTGCACCCACTTGCCAGTCCCTCAACCTTCCCTTTGCTTCATATTAGACACCCATATGTCTATGTCAGCCATTTTCGTTTTCCACTATTGAAGGCTACCTGTTCTCATAGGTTAGAATGGGCAGTTAGATTATTACATTCTTATAATCCTAACTGACTCTGGGAACATGGTAGAAATTTGAATTTAGTAAGCCTGAACTCAGATTAATAAAGTACATATTTTAGTAACGTTTATTTTAATATTCTGTGTTTGCAAATACCACTTTTAGAAAGCAGGTATTTGCTTGCCTAACCATTTGAGGCTGCCTCTGCTGGGTTGTGTACTCCTTGTCTGGGTTTGTATGTGACAGGGCTGGGTAATTCCAGGAGACAGGATGGGGCAGCCCAGTGGTGAATAGAGAGATCTGCATCTAGATGGGAGGGAGGAGTTACACCTGGGACCTGAATAGGGCTGGGCCTTCCCTCTACAATGCTGGCTCCACCCCCGATGGCTTGTCTGATCTCTCTGCCTTGCACTGTGAAAGGAGAGGAGGAATCATGTCAACAGAGTGCTCCAGAGCTGTATCTTCCCATCCCTGTGCTGGCTCCAACTCCTGGGGGGCGGCTGATGTCTCTGCCCTGCACAGTGAAAGGAAGAAGAGAGTCATGTCAACAAAGTGCTCAGTAACGAGTTTGAACTAGGCAGAGGCCTCTCAGCCATCAGAGATCAAAGGATTTTGGGGTACGAATATTGGGACCCTGATCCCAAGAAATTAGATCACTTCTAGAACAAGAAACCTTTCTGCCAAGGAGAAGAACCAAGGAAGCTGCAGGAGTTTGGACTGCCCCTCTGCCAGTGTGCTGATTGCTGGGTTGGCCTGCAGTGCTTGCAGGGAAAGGAAAGGAGAAGGAACTTTGTAAGGACTGTCATCTACAGAATATTCTCCAAGGGCTTGAACTGTGCTTGCCTCCTGCTGAAGCCTCAGGGACAAAAGACTTCACCTCCAGCTCCCTTCTGAATTTCCTTGCTGGGAATTCTGACTCCAGTCACTTGCGTGCCGCTGGGAGCTGGAAGCGCGACGCATCAAGAAGCAGCGTTTCCCCGCTGCAGCTGAGATCATCGCATGGTGAAGCGTGTCGCAGGGCCTGTTGTGGCTCCAAAGTACAGAGTCATCGCAAGGCTGCCAGGGCATCATCGCATCGTCATCGCATCGCCGCATCAACTGCGCCATCTTCTCGCATCGCAACCGGATCGTCGCATCGCATCAAGGTGCCATTTTGCGCACTGCAACGGGCCCGCAGGCAGAGAATCTACGCATCACCTCCGCACCGGTAAGGTTCACGACGAGTCTCCTACTCTGCGCAAGCATTAAGGAAGGACTCAACCGTTCCCCTGGGTCACGGAACCGACGCATCTCCCCTTTTGCAAGCCTTTTGTTCACTTTGCGGCACGCATCCAGGTACTTTGTTGAGAACTTTGTAGCATTAACCATCAACTTGAACAAAGAGACTTTGATCAACTTTTAAGTAATCTTAAGTGTAGTATTGTGGATTTTTGTTGTTTGTGGTCTTTGTTAAGTCTATATAAAGAATACCTATTTTTATAAAACCTGTGTTGTGTGCATCTGTAGTGTTTTCACTGTATTACTATGTATATTCACAAATGCTCAACACACTGCCTCTGCCAAGCTACCAAGGGGGTGAGCAGGGGTTATTAAGGAGTGTAATTCCCTTAACCTGACTTAGAAGTAAGGGTCCCTATTTAGACAAAGGTGATAACCATTGCCAACTAGAGACCCCAGATCTACAGTGATCATGTCAATGGATAACGTTCCATCTCTAAATGACAGTCCACCACCACTCCATGCACCACCAGTTAGATACCACACTGTTACCACTTTCATGATGGACGTGGCTCATTTGCTACACTTTTTTTTGGTGTGATGCTTGGATTTTTCACAACCACTATGACTTCAGAGATGAAAAATTTATTGCAATACCCACACGCTAAAAATTATCCCAGCACCGCGTTTCTCAAACCACAGACTGCAGAATTGTCTCTGTTATCACTCACCCAAGAAAATCATGATTCCCAGTAAATATTTCCCGGTAGCCCCTGACCCCACCCCTAACCCACCTCTGCGCCACGCCCCCTATGTCACAGCTAACTTTGGTAAGTAGCTGCACTTTTCTTTTACCATTTAAAGCACTGGGTCTATCATAACATATGAAGAGCAAATGAAAGTATGTCTTAAGCAGCTTCTTTCAAGCTCCTCCTGCAGCCTTCCAGGCGATCTCTCATTGCTGGTTGTCGCTGCAGGCTTGATGTTTCGATCTTGCATACGGTTAGCAGGCCAGACTGGTCACAACAGGCGTTTCCCGGGGAGGCTGGAAGAGTGGAGCCTGGTTTTTACAGCCATGGGTGCTGGTTTTATTACTGGGGGCCGATTTTGCAGTGGTGCTGCAATATCGGCCCCCAGTAACAGAAGTAGCAGTGCTTCACACTTGCAACCAACCTCCCCACCTCACCCTCAGGGGACTGGTCCGACAAAATTGCCTGGGCTGCTTTGGGCTCCCAGTTCAGCCCTGATGGTTAAAGCATTTTCACTGTTCACTGGACCCACAGTCAGTGCTTTAAGTGGGCCAGGTCTTGCTGGTGCTAATTACCGGCAGCTCTAAAGATCAGATGCTGAGATGTGTCCCTATCGGGCTCTCCATTTTTGCTCTCACCCTCAGGATGAGAAAAATCCTAGCTCTGCAGCATTAACACCTTTCACTGCCTATGATCATTACTCATCATTTCAGAACAGAAGCATTTTCAATATGAAAAAACACACTAAGCATTATAGTATGTTTTGTATTGGTAATATTGTAAGATTTTAAATAATCAAACAATAAAGAATTACTTCACTAAGCTATGCAAAAAGAAAAATTGATGGGCAGAATGCTGCACAATGTCATACATTTCACCCCAGTACAGAGATCTGGTCCTAAATCCATCATTTTTTTGCTCACCATGCCATTCCAGTTCAGACCCTGCCATATGCAAATCAGTCTTGACCTTGTTCCCCAGGGGAACAGTCCAGCCCGAACTAGGTCCTCCTTGGACTGGAAACAAGCATGGGGAATCACCCCACATCAGCCAGGATAGCTTGACCAAAGAGGTAGGGAGAACACAGGACCCACTTCTGGGCATACCCGCCTCACATGGGGTGACAAATGCAAAAAGAACAATTGATGGACAGAATGCAGAACAATGTCAATCAGGTTCAGCACTCTGTTCAGCATCTCCGTATATTTGGCACACTAAGCTAAGCACAGATTTTCAGTTTATGTGCTTTAAAGCCACGCCCTTATTTACATCGGCTACGCCCCTTGAGAGACCCAATCAATCAATCAATCAGTGACACTTGTAAAGCGCGCTACATACCCGTAGGGTCTCAAGGCGCTTGGGGGGGGGGGTGCCGCTACTGCTCGAACAGCCAGGTCTTCAGCTTCTTCCTGAAGGAGAGGTGGTCTTGGGTCAGGCGCAGGTCGGACGGGAGGGAGTTCCAGGTCTTGGCGGCCAGGTAGGAGAAGGACCTTCCTCCTGTAGTCGCTCTTCGGATGCGGGGGACGGCGGCGAGGGCGTGGTTGGCTGATCGGAGGTGGCGTTTGGGAGCGTAGAAGTTGACTCGGCTGTTGAGGTAGCTCGGGCCTTGGTCGTGTAGGGCTTTGTGTGCGTGGGTGAGGAGGCGGAAGGTGATTCTCTTGTTGATAGGGAGCCAGTGAAGGTCTCTCAGATGTCCGGAGATGTGGCTGGATCGTGGGATGTCGAGGATGAGTCTGGCTGAGGCGTTTTGGATCCGCTGGAGTCTCTTCTGGAGCTTGGCGGTGGTCCCGGCGTAGAGGGCGTTGCCGTAGTCCAGTCGGCTGGTGACGAGGGCCTGGGTGACGGTCTTCCTGGTCTCTGTGGGGATCCACCAGAAGATCTTTCGTAGCATGCGTAGGATGTTGAAGCACGCCGAGGAGACGCTGTTGACTTGCCTGGTCATGGAGAGGGAGGAGTCCAGGATGAAGCCCAGGTTTCGTGCATGGTCTGTCGGTTTGGGTGCGGTGCCCAGGGCGGGAGGCCACCAGGAGTCGTCCCAGGCGGAGGGTGAGGAGCCCAGGATGAGGACCTCCGTCTTGTCCGAGTTCAGTTTCAGGCGGCTGGTCGTCATCCACTCGGCTACCTCTCTCATCCCTTCGTGCAGGTTGGCTCTGGCGGCGGCGGGGTCGTTGGTCAGGGAGAGGATCAGCTGGGTGTCGTCGGCGTAGGAGATGATGCTGAGGTGGTGTTTGCGTACGATGGCCGCGAGGGGGCTCATGTAGACGTTGAAGAGGGTTGGGCTCAGGGATGATCCTTGGGGGACGCCGCAGATGACTTCGGAGGCCTCTGACTTGTACGGTGGTAGGCGGACTCGCTGTGTTCTTCCGTCGAGGAAGGAGATGATCCATTCCAGCGCCTTGTCCTGGATTCCGATGTTGCTGAGGCGCTGTATTAGGGTGCGGTGGCAGACCGTGTCGAATGCCGCGGAGAGGTCTAGGAGGATGAGGGCCGCTGTTTCTCCCTTGTCCATCAGGGCTCGGATGTCATCGGTGGCGGCGATGAGGGCGGTCTCGGTGCTGTGTTTGGCTCGGAAGCCGGACTGTGAGGGGTCGAGGGATCCGTTCGTCTCGAGGAAGGCGGCCATCTGTTTGTTGACGGTCTTCTCGATGACTTTGGCTGGAAACGGGAGAAGCGAGATGGGGCGGTAATTCTTGAGGTCGGTGGGGTCCGCTGTTGGTTTCTTGAGTAGAGCGCTGAGTTCGGCGTGTTTCCAGCTTTCGGGGAAGATGGCGGTGTCGAAGGATGTGTTGATGATTTCTCGCAGGTGGGGTGCGATGACAGTGTCGGCCTTGTTGAAGACGTGGTGAGGGCAGGGGTCGGTCGGTGATCCGGAGTGGATGGAGTTCATCGTGCGGATGGTGTCTTCGGTGCTGATCGGGGTCCAGGCGTGGAGGGTGGTGGTGGGGGGGGGTGGCTGGTCGGTCGTGGTGTGCGTTGGTTGGTTGTTGAAACTGCTGTGTATGTCCGTGATCTTGTTGTGGAAGTATGAGGCGAGGGAGTTGCAGAGGTCTTGCGATGGGGTGATGTCGTTGTTTCCTGCGCTGGGGTTGGAGAGCTCTTTCACGATGTTGAAGAGTTCCTTGCTGTTGTGTGCGTTGTTGTCCAACCGGTCCTTGTATGCTGTTCTCTTGGCGGCGCGGATCAGCTGGTGGTGTTTCCGGGTGGCAAGTTTGTAGGAGGTCCTGTTGTCAGGTGTCGGTTCCCTTTTCCAGACTTTCTCGAGGGCTCGGCAGTTCTTCTTGGAGCTCTTGAGTTCGTCGGTGAACCATGGGGCCTTCTTGCTGCCGGGTCTGCTAGGCGGGGTCCTCAGCGGGGCGAGTTCGTCCGCGCAGTCGCTGATCCACTTCGTGATGTTCTCGGCGGCCTGGCTGGGGTTCGCTGAGCTGGCAGGAGGGTGTTGGCTCAGGGAGGTGGCGAGCTGGTCTGCTGTGATCTTGTTCCAGCTTCTGCGGGCGGTGTGTTGCTGGTGTTGGTGGGTCGTCGTTCTCTTGAAGGTGAAGTGGACGCAGCTGTGGTCCGTCCATTGAAGCTCTGTGGCGTGGCTGAAGTCGATGTCTGTGCTGGATGAGAAGACGGCGTCGAGTGTGTGTCCGGCGAGGTGGGTGGGGGTGGACACCAGTTGCTTGAGTCCCAGGTTGGCGAGGTTGTCGAGCAGGGTGCTGGTGCTGTGGTCGTTGTTGTTCTCCAGATGGAAGTTGAGGTCTCCCAGGAGGATGTAGTCAGCGGAGGGGAGGGCATGCGGGCTGATGAAGTCGGCGATGTCCTCGCTGAATTGTGTGCGTGGTCCAGGTGGTCGGTAGATCAGGGTGCCTCTGAGGGTGGTGTTCGGGTTGGTGTGGATCTGGAAATGCAGGTGTTCGGCGCTGGTCAGGGTGTTGTCGGTGCTGGTCGTGAGACGGATGGTGTTCCTGTGGATGATGGCGATGCCTCCTCCCATCTGGTTGGCGTTGCGGTCCCTCCGGACGATCTTGTAGCCCTCTGGGATGGCGATGGCGATGTCGGGAGCTGAAGAGGCGTTCATCCAGGTCTCCGTGAGGAAGGCAACGTCAGGGGCTGTGGCGTCTAGAAGGTTCCAGAGTTCGATGGCGTGTCTGTGGACGGAGCGGGTGTTGAGCAGGATGCACTTGAGGTGGGTGGTGCTGGAGTTCGCCTTGGCGGGTGCTGGTGCGGGGCTGGTCCGGATGCAGGAGAACTTGCAGGCGTGGCAGCTGAACGGGCCTTGGGTGCGTCTTGGAGTGGCTTGATGGCATTCTGGGAGTCGGCCGGTGTTGAGTGCGGTGAGGGTGGCGGCGGAGTACGTCAGGCGGGTCGGTCGGGGTCTTCGTGGGCCAGGGGTCCTGGCGCTGGTCGCGATCCGGTCGCGGACGGGCGCAGACGGGCTTACCTTTGGCGCGCCTTCGGCGCACAATCGGCGCGCCCGCTGCGCGTTCGCACGGTCGCCATTTAAGGCGAAGTGCGCGGGTGGGCGGGTCAGCTGGGAGGCGGGAGCGGGGAGGGATACAGAAGACAAAAGGGGCGGGGACAAGCGGCGGTGGTGGGAAGGGAGGGCGGGGGGCGACGCGGTAGGCGGACAACAAGGAAGGAGAGCAAGCACGGCGAGAAATGAAAACAGGCACAAAATAACGTCAAAAGCGGGGT